>NC_134710.1:254497591-255697591 GCF_043290135.1 Rhipicephalus microplus
GTGCTTTTGGAGTAAACATGGCGTATGAGCCAGGCCACGTCGCCCAGTCATCATATATATATAGTCAAGCAGATCCTCCGTGAAAACGGTAACAATGAAAGCGTTGATTTCAAGAGTTTCGGCTTGACGAAGGCCAGGGTTTAGCCGACACTGTCGAAATAAACGCATTCGTTGATACCGTTTTCACGGATGATCTACTTGACTATATATATATATGTTCAGTGGGAAAGTTCAGTGGGTCTGGTACGTATAAGAAGAGAAGCTGGTACACGTACGAGAAAGCAAGCAGTTCCTTTATAGATTTATTAATCTTTAAATCTAAATCTATAAAAAAACTGCTTGCTTTCTCGTAAGTGTACCAGCTTCTCTCATATATATAGTCAAGTAGATCATCCCTGAAAACGGTAAACAACGAAAGCGTTTATTTCGACAGTTTCGGCCAATGTCTGGCCTTCGTCAGGCCGAAACTCTCAAAATCAACGCTTTCATTGTTACCGTTCTCACGGAGGATCTGCCTGACTATATATATATATGATGACTGGGCGACGTGGCCAAATATTATATATATATATATATATATATATATATATATATATATATATATATATATATATATATATATACGGTAGAAAAAGAGGTCGACAAACGTGCGAAAACACAAGTTTTACTAACGTTTCGGCAGGTGGGCCTGCCTTCGTCACTTCCACGAAGGCAGGCCCACCTGCCGAAACGTTAGTAAAACTTGTGTTTTCGCACGTTTGTCGACCTCTTTTTCTACCGCATTTTCCACCGGATCCATTGAATTTCACCCCGCCATATATATATATATATATATATATATATATATATATATATATATATATATATATATATATATATATATATATATATATATATATATATATATATATATATATATATATATATGTATATATATATATGTGTGTGTGTGTGTGTGTGTGTGTGTGTGTGCAAAATTCGGGAATTTCAAAATGCGGTCATATGTATCTGATGCGTTCGAAGGATATCAAAATGATTGTGTCATTTATTTTTAATGTGACGGAATACTCGATGCGGTACCTTTGCAGAGTATGCCGTCGCTTTGCTGCTGCACTTGACGCGCCATGCAGCGATCACAATTTCGATACGGGAAGCGCGCCGTGGATGCATGTGACGAAAGTGTTTCGAATTCCAGTCCCACGCAATAGCCACTGACTGCCTTCAACTGCAGAAAGGAACCAATCTGACTCAATCTATGTTCAATTGCGAGATCGTTTAGTAAAGTAAATATAAACCCTACTAATCGATGCACTACGAAAAGCAGCTGCGATACCCGAAGTGAAGGGGAAAATACTTCCAATTTTTACGCGCGAACGTGAAATTTTGGTTTTTCAAGATATATCAGCCGTAATATATTATTATTATTATTATTATTATTATTATTATTATTATTATTATTATTATTATTATTATTAATATTATTATTATTATTATTATTATTATTATTATTATTATTATTATTATTATTATTATTATTATTATTATTATTATTATTATTATTATTATTATTATTATTATCTAATAAGTGATACCCCCTTTAGTCATGTGTAACACAATTTGTATGTGCATCAATAGAGCTTATTTTATTTCTCTCCTTGGACTCTTGTAACACAGCTTAACGCATTGCTGAATTCCTTTTGTTCTTCTTTTTCTTTCCACTCTACGTTACGTTTTGCTTTACGTGAAGTCTTTGTCATCATTGGTGGTGGTAGTGAACAACTTCATTCGAACCAGTGGCTTGAGGCGTGGGCCTAGGTTCCGCCAGGGGCGGTGGAGAGACCCTGTCTCCCCGCCGCCTCCATGCTCACTGGATGGCCCACATTTGATCTTGCTGATGCGAGCTGATAAGCGTGGCTTTCCAACGCGCCTCAAGCTGTTCTGAGGAGGCTGATTGTTCTTCCCCTATTTGTGGGCATTCCTATAACACGTGGTCTAGACTGACGTGTTTCACTCTACATAGCTTACACGGGTCTTCTGGGTATAGCTCGAAACAAACTGCCAGAACTTTTTTTGTAGGGGTGAGGGACACTTTTTGAAGGCCTTGAAAACATCTTTTTTTATTATTTAAATACAGGCCCACTGTGAAAGAAATGTAATCTAGTAGTACATGTTGTTGGCCAAGTCGGTTCATGTTCAATTTGAAGCCACAGATGTGGTTATTTCGCGCAAAGAAATGACTAGATTTCTTTATTTTATCAATATTCTGTCATTGTCGTATTTAATTTATTCTCGGCAAAACCCTCTTCTCCCGCCAAATTTCGGGGAGATAGGGGCACTCCTCAGGCTAGGGACCATGCTCGCAATAGATGAGATTTAGGTGCACCAACTTTGGAAATGTTCTGATTTGAAGGCCCCTCTAGTCAATCTCCTCAGATCTGTCCTAATTTAAAGCTATGTGGTGGAAATCTGCACCTCGGCTTTTGGTTTTCTCGTATCGTGCTTTTGTGTTCTTTTTTGTTTGGGGTTTTCCTTTTTTACTTGCATTGTTTTTTTATATTGTCTCCGATATCGTTTTTTGCTTATCTACATTCACTTTGGGCCAGCACCGCGGCACCCAGATCAATAGGATGTGTTGCCGCGCTCGTTGATTAGTTATAGTAACATATAAAAAATGTTCCAACTTCCACTTTACAAGAAGGCAGAAAATAAATGGGCCATAACTCGCAATCAAATATTATTGAATGAAACATAATGGTAGAGTAGTAGACAAAGAGTTTATATAATTAGTTAAATTTGAATGGTTCCTAGCATGCAGGTTCGAAAATGTGGTGTGCATATAAATCTAGTCGCAGACTTACGCAGTTCGTTTTGCGCCACGTTTGTTTCTTGTTTATGATTGTGGCATAGATGAGCGTGTAACAGGTGTGGCGTATATTTTTGCCCAAGTATTCTCTCATGGTATTGATCGATATGTGGGGTTTAACGTCCTAAAACCACTATATGATTATGAGAGACGCCGTAGTGGAGGGCTCCGGAAATTTAGACCACCTGGGGTTTTTTAACGTGCACCCAAATCTGAGCACACGGGCCTACAACATTTCCGCCTCCATCGGAAATGCAGCCGCCGCAGCCGGGATTCGAACCCGCGCCTATTCTCTCATGGTATTAGCATGTCGATATCGAAACGTCAGAACGCGGCCGTCGATCACTTTATAGATTCAACGTGGGACAGGAGGCCGCGTGAAAAAGCGGTATACGAAAAATTATTATATTGTCGGGTATTTTCAGAGAAGTTTTTAGATAGGAAATGCTTATGAAAATATGCGGGAGCCGAGAAATCGTTCGCAACCGTTCTTCTCGGCAATAACTCCACTGATTTTGATTAGATTCGCTGTCTTTGAAGGAAGAAAAAAAGATGCGGTTTAAAATTTTGTAATATTAGGACAAACGTTCCTAAACTATTGCATCGCGCACCACGCACTCTTATGTACTTCATACTGATTCTCGATTATCATTTTTGTCAAACACTAAGGACCGTAAAATTTTAACGTATGCTGTAAAAGCATATAAGAAACTTTGTTAACTTGAGGTGCTCTAACCTGTGCAGTTTTAAAAACTGCGATATCCCGAAGGCCGTGCAATCGAATCCCGGCCGCATTTTTGATGGAGGCGGAAATGCTTGAGGCTTGTGTACTTAGATTTAGGTGCACGGTAAATAACCCCCAGGTGGTCGAAATTTCTGGAGCACTCAACTACAGCGACCCTTGTAATAATATCTTGATGTTGGGATGTAAAACTCAAATAATTATTGCTATAAAACCTACAATATATGGGCCAGAGTTCGCAGAATGTCTCGCTTGTACGTTCTCTGTATTATTGGTTGAGTGCCTTCATTGATATGCCCAGTGAAAGGAGTGGCTAAAATATAAAATTTTTCGCTTCCTGTTTTTGGGGAGTTTTCAATTATTAATGTATTTATTTCTAGAACACCATTTTTTCTTAAGGTTTTATTTGCTGGCATCACTAGAATTTATTTCCATCACTTGCATGAAACGATTTTTATCTAACTACGCTAATCCTGCAATTGCCTTTAAAAAAATTACCACCTGGGTTCATTTTTAATCGATACGTGGCTTCTTTAACCTGACCCAAAAGAGTATCGATTTCACCCATATAGAAGCGTTGCCGGGGCAGGAAATTGAAGCTGCATGCGACCTTCTGTTCAGCAGTGTGACGCCGTAGTCGCAGCGTCATGCAGGAGAAATAATTATTGCCGTCAAATTTTTATCGCCAGTTAGGTTATTCTGTTTCTTTATTGTTTGCCGGAAGGATGCAGGAATCTTTATGGCAGCAAACATTTTACACTCACTGAGGACAAATAGAGATGATTCGTGAAAACAAAATGTACACCCTCTGCGCTTCATTTGCGCTTTACTGCAGTTCCTGTCGTTTATCTTAAGCTTCTGCAACTTAATTACTTGAACCACGTGTTTCGCATACACTGGTTTCACCTTTGTAATATGTTTTGTCTTTGGGAAAAGGGAAAAATGCATTAGCCTGTTACGTCGTCCTTGAGTCTTGATATATGAGTTGTTGGCTTAAGAACTTCAATGGGTCGCATATCTAAGCTTGGATATGCGGCATGATTCAAGCACGTCAGATGTTTTGGAACAGATAAGGAAAGGTGCACACCAACACTTGTTCACTAAAATACCGTTCTGCTTGTTTTTCATTTAATAATCAATTATGTGTAACAATGTAGCAAAACATCGGCATAATATATCATAAAGAACGCAGTGTGTTAAGCTTCCCCATTTATTCAACAATGTTGTTGTTATTCTCACAAACCAAATCCTCCTTAAACCTGTGTTTTTTTTTCAGAAATCGCTTGAATATGCATTAGGGAATGATGTTTTGTTTTTTTTTTCATATAAAAGAGTGTGCACGCTCCGGGCTTTGGGCGACGAACTTATAAACGCATGGATCAAGACGCAGTTCGTATAGGAAGGTCGACGGTCTATAGGCGAGGTTATGTTTCAGGAAATATGAGCTTCGGTGGTTCCGCAGGGACGCAAAACGACGCGTGTGAGCAAACTTGAGATCTTCAGGGAAAAAGAATTCGTGAAACTCTGACAGCACGCGGAAAGCTCTGACGATGTTGGCGGGCTGCCGAAACTAACATTGTGGGAACGTCAACATATCTGCGTGACACCGTCGATTTGAAAACTTGCCAATAGGCGCGAGCGTGCTGCAGGGGGTCTAAGTGCGCTTTGAGACAATAGCGGGTGAGTGCGTGAAGGTATTTGAAATACGACGAATAATGTTCTTTTTTTGCCTCGAAAGATTACTTAACATTCCCATGTAATGTCCGCTCGCGCGTGTGCATGTATCCGTGGGCGTGGGTGCGCATCGGTTTCGTTAGACTTGTTTAAAAAAAATGCCCGCATCGCGTCATTTGTTGTTTGAAACAGGGACCTATCCTCTGCAGTTCTATGCGTTGACGAGTCCAGAAACGGCTGGTGCGTCAGCACAGGCTTCGCGGCGACAATACGCGTCAAACGCGTTCGTGCCGCGTGGTGGAGGAGGCGGCACAGAAGAGGCGCCCAGCTGACACGCTTTGCCGTTTCGCGTTGCCACGTCGTGATTCCCGAAGCGATACGGCAATTTGCAAATCGGCTCGTGCAGGGACCGGTCGAAGTGGGCCAACGAACTGGGGCCGTCGGAGCACACTCGACGACGACGCCGTCTCGGGCCGCCCTACATCGCGTGCGCCGCGGCAGACACCCACTTCGAACGCCGCGTGGCTTCCAATAGCATGTCCATCTTGGGAGTATGTGGGTGATAGCACAGCGATCGTGCCGTGCAGTTAAAGACGGCACGCTGGCAGTTTCATGTTGCTCGAAGACTGGGGGCTAGGCAGTGTAGCGCTTGACCTTTTGCGGAGGCACTGCATCCGTTTAGTATAATGCATGGCGCCCTTAAGGGGCCGCTCCCTGGCGCGGCTCTGAACGTGAAGCCATAAATGCAAGCGTAGCTGCGCCTTCGAAATCCGGACAGTTTCGCGAAAGAATAGGAATGCTTGGCTTGAACGCATCCGGCGCTATATGACGCGAGGTGATTTTGTTCACGCCATTTAGCGGAAACAAATCACAGGTGCTTCTCCACGCGCCAACAGTTGTTTGCGTTACTAGAGCAAAACGTGTAGCCTCGATATCGCGATTGAATATAGCAATTAAACTCTAGCAAGACTGCAAATCGGCCTAGTTGTAACAAGTCCATCTTGAAGTGTTTAGGCAGGCACACGGGGACACCGAAGGGAACACAAATGGGTGCATTCTAACAACTTTGTTGGCTTGCGCCTATTTGTGATCTCTCCTGTCCCCTTGTGGTTGCGCAAACATTTAAACATTTCATTATAGCAATTATTTCGCCACCGCTTATTTTTTTCTGTTTAAGAGGGAGAGAGGAGCAGGAAGAGGTACACATGGAGTTCGACCACCCTTGCGATTGTTTGCATGCATCGGAGCCCTCGTGAGGAGTGAAGCATGATTCTGTGAACTTTCTCCGGTCGACGGCGACAATATTCTCATCTTTCCTGGATGCATTCGCTCGAAACTTCTCTGTACTGTAAGCTTCACTGTAGTGTCAGCCTTTGACCTTCATTTGCGGGCGGCGAGTTACTACTATGCCGAAAAGTTGGCAAGGTTCGGACGTGTCCTAGCAATGACCTCAATAACAAAAAGGACTTCTGTGTCGTATATTACAAGTTATGTTGGCTTCTTTATGCAATAGAACTTCGGCAAAGCCTTTTAGGCTACAAGGTAAAAACTGTAAAATCGTCACGAAGAACCAAAAACCAGAGCGAGCCGGTTCTGCATGAAATGTTGCATCATGCCTACCTCGATACAACTAATGGTAGATTGCGGTGCCTTGCATTGCAATGCTTGCTACTAGATCAGTGCATAACACTACTCATTTAAAAATATTGCAAATCTAAATGGCGCGAGGTTTGTGAAAGCGAGCTTAAGAAACAACTTTTCTTGTATAGCTGCAGCATGAAAGCAAAAATATTGCGTTTAGTAAGTAAAATGCAACACTTGCCAAGAGACAAGACTTCATGGCCCTTAACCTTTGCATACCCATTCCGAGGAATGGGTCAATATATTACGTTATATACCCAATGCACAAGTTCTGTTTGTGCTTAGAAAACCAAGTGACTCGGCGAGAAGAGGGGTTGTTCTATGCGGCATAACTGTATGCAGCCGAGTGCATGAAAGCGCCATGAAGCCCGAACTAATACGGACATTCAATCTTGTTTACCGATACTATATATGCGGTCATGCTGCCACATTGTAAGACCGAGTTCAGCGTTGCAAAATAGAAACAGCCGAAGGCACGAAGCTATTTTTCTCTTATTAGTCCTCTACTTCTCGTCTGCTTCTGCGTCTGTCGCTCAAGATAGATGGCCGTAAACATCATCAAGCAATCTACCGATAGTCGCAACGTCCATGGGAGAGCTTTATTCGGCGTAAACAGCTATTGTAAAGTCATCTGCTTGTGACGTCATCGTTAAGATCGTCCTTTTCTCGACTTGTTACAGACCATTCTATACTGCGGCACTTTCTGTGTATGTGGGGCCAAATTGACAGAGCTTCCCTTGCGTTAGTGTTTTTCTTTTGCCATTGGCCTATCCACTACCATAATGACTGGTCGGGCGTCTGCAATGGCAGAAGCATTTTCTTGCGACTTTTTTAGCACAATACACTTTTCCTAAATTACTTCCTGAGGCCAAATCCACGAAGCTTTAATTATGCAATGATCTTTGCCGTAAGACGGCCTCTTTGCTAATATGCCCAGCATACAGATTGGCGAACTACTTTTTTTGTGAACAATCGAAGCGCAAGGCCTTTTTGTGAATCACGACAAGACGCGACCGAATTGCGCGTGCTTCGAACGCGTTGTGTGACAATTGCGACCCACAGCGTTGTTGCAAAACAAGTAATGCAATCGAGCTGTCTTTTAGCCTGTTGACCCTTTCATAATCTTTGTTTGATACACATAGTACGGCACTGCGAAAAAACATTCTGGTGAATAAATGTTTTTTTTTCTTCTTTCCTAAATGGAATGCAGCTTTGAACGCCGAAGGCATACCACACTCTGAGAACCTATCACTGCGGCTAGAATTGACATGTGTTTGAAGAAAAAGGCGACAAAAACTACCTCGCCAGGCACGTGTGCTTACTTGCCCGTTGTTGGCGAAAAATGAATCTACGATCGCTGATCACCAAGCGTTTTCTTTTTGCCTGAACTTTTTTGTGTGAGGTGGTCTTGTCGTGGCGAAGAAGGTCGATGCCATTCGACGATCGGACTCAGCACGTATCTGTGTTCACCCTATAGTCGTGCTTCCTTATCGATGTGCCTTCTCCCGTTTATTTACTTTCGCTGGACTCATAAAAGCACGCTTCAATGTAAAGGCGTTATTGAATTTGTCCTTTGGATTCTCGTTTATCCGTGTCAACTAAACGTTCAAGTCGTACTGTTCTGTCATATTTGCTCAACAAATATCGCGTATACTGTGGTGATTCCCTGTCCATGTATACTACTATAGGTCAATGTATGCAATGCATCCTTAGGGCTACATAATTATTGCACTGGAGGAATGAACATCAAGGGTCAGTCTTTCTCTTTCCTCTCTTTGTTCGTTTGCTTTTTTCCAAACTGCTAAGTGAAAAGAAATGTGGTTGAAACACTTGCACAACCCTGACATGTTTAAGTTAGTTTTGCAGTCATAAAGGAGCATGCACACACGCACAAAAAATGCTGTTTCGTTAATCTGACACTCAACAGCACTTACTTTATGTTCATGCTGCTATTAATTATTTCTTAACAGGTAATGAAAAACTATACTATAGGAGAAAAACCATGTCGTTAAGAAACAATTTCAACCTCCTAAAGGACACAAAGCGATGGGCACGAAACACCCACAGAGCTTTCGTACATTTATGTGTCAACTTATAGCACTGCTTATTCAAAAACCTGTAGTCACTGATGCACCGTGTTTTGTACTTCTCGTAACTTAATTCTTGAAGAATAACTTTTTTGTCGTTGATATTTCCTCAGCTGGCTTGTTTTGCTTTGTCTTCTTCTTTATTTTTCATAAAAGTACCCCCTACTGCAAATTCATTAGAATGTGACACTCATCCTGCTCTTTTTTTACATCATGTTCTAATGAAAATAAATTATTCAGTGCCTAAAATGATTGATTGATTGATTTGTGGGGTTTAACGTCCCAAAACCACGCTATGATTATGAGAGACGCCGTAGTGGAGGGCTCCGGAAATTTCGACCACCTGGGGTTCTTTAACGTGCACCCAAATCTGAGCACAGGGGCCTACAACATTTCCACCTCCATTTGAAATGCAGCCACCGCAGCCGGGATTCGATCCCGCGACCTGCGGGTCAGCAGCCGAGTACCTTAGCCACTAGACCACCGCGGCGGGGCAGTGCCTAAAATGAGGACTATACGTATGGGACAAACAAACGCGCACTAACAGGTAGAAAATGATACATTATTATTATTATATCTTCATGTCCGAGTCATTAGTTCGTACGTTATGCCCACTACAATTCCCCCCCCCCTCATTCATGCCATTCATGAATGGCATGAATGAGGGGGGGGGGGGGGATTTTTGTTCATTCTGCAGAATGAACAAAAAGTCTGAATGAACGCGCCCACACCGCTTAGCTGGCAGTGTGGAGGCAGAAGTACAGAATAATAATGACCGCCTAATGGCGAAGAATACTTTAGCAAAGTAAGCTCACGCGCATCTCTCAAATTGCCGGATGACTATTACGCGTTCGTAGCACCGCGTATAAATCACTGTCTTCTCGACCTTTTCCTCGAAAGAAAAAAAAAAGCCATCACACGCATTCATCATGTCTGTGCGTCCCAGAGGAAGCTTGTACCACGGATGGCACTTGGGTCATTGCCAGTTTCGTAGGAACATTATGGCTTCTTTGATCATCAAACACGCCGACGAACTCTTTTTTTTCTTTTTGTCTGTATGACTAGCAAGACTGCAGGGCTCTTTTTGTTGATTATTTAGCATTCAATGAACAGCGATAGCACTGAATGCACAAATAACCGCGGAAAGTGGAAACGAATTGTAGAAGCTCGAGTGAATGTCAGTAAAAACGGGGAATGCCGCACAACACAAGAAGACAAACACCTGTCCACTGCGTACCGCTCCTAAGCAAGCACGTAGAAGCACTCAAAAACACGCCGCACTGGTGTATCTCATGGCATATCTACAAAAGCGGCGCCCTCTGTCTGCAAGGGCACGTGATATGCACATCAGAGCTCGGCACTCGGGCGCTGTTGGTTGTGTCAATGAAGTACCCAGCGTATCGGGTGGCCTTGTGCGTCCTTAAGCAGCATTTTCATTTTTGCGTCGTGCATCGAATGCCGGTTTCCTAATGACCGGCGGCAGTGAGGCCGAATGGCAAATATACGTTTTGATCAGTGGCGTCGGATGCATGGGAATATCGTAAGCCCACGCTTTCATATGTGCTTGTAACACGCTGCAGCCTGTGGTGCTATACACTTGAAAGTGTTTTTTACCCGAGACACGTTCGGCGTGCCTCCGAGCGCGGAACGCGGAATGAAAGCTGCATGGAATTTAGATTCATCAGAGTAACGTGACTGCTCGGAGGAATTGTTATCGGATCGGGGCCAGGGTGCATGGTGTCCTGAGTTTTGCAATTGTCACGCAGGACCGATCGAGGTGCGCGTATACATGCTCGACGGCGTGCGCCGACGCGATCTTGTTTTCTTTTCTTTTCTTTTTTTGTTTTTTTGCTCGCGTGTGTGCGAATGCGTGTGCGTGGGCTATAGCACAGTACTCATATTGTTGGATCTCCGTTATTTAAGCAGGTTTTACTTCTTTAATTGCGATATTTTTCTTTGCCGCTGTGGGGTCAAAAGTTGTTAAAACGACGACTCAGCCATCTGACGTCCCTATAGACTGCTAAGCGACTCCAGTATCAGCCTTTATGGGGCCAAAGAAGTTTCGTATGTACCTGTCCCGTGGGACGCATTTTAATTAGGAAACAGTGCCTTTTTTGTGCTAACGAATGCTTCATGTACGACAAATGATGAAGTCAATCACAAAAAAAAATTTGTGTCAAACATTGTTCGCTCAGCTTCAGTGTGTGGCTGATGTGTTATAGGACATACACGTCTGCTGAATTATGAAAAGCTATAAACTTTAGGCACAGAAGTGTATAGTGTACACTTTCATTTCTGTCAAATTTGGCGTGTGTACAATATACATTGCACAGCACGTAATTGCAGAAGACATGGTCAATTTTCACTCGGAGACTACGTTCATGGTATAACTACCATTCATCAGCACCTGCTCCAGTCGTTCAATTATGTATGATTATCGATGTACAATGCACCATTGTGCAAGACATTATTGTTCAAATTTTTTACTTTTATTGTCTGTCTTTCAAATTGTTAACAACGTAGTCAAGCCAAATTGTCGACGTTATAGCGAGAATGCGCCGGAAAGATGGAACAAGAGCATGGCTGCTCAAATTTGACCGCAAATAACGATAATAAGGTAGTGTTGAATGACGCTTTAACTATAAGGGTAATTTCTTATATGACATCGTTAGCTTTAAACTCCACACAGCGGAAGCCAATTTAAGTACGCTCCTTGAGCCAAGTCTGATCATGTGGACTCATATCACATCATGTTCAAACGTATAACAAAAGGCGGCCGTCAAACAGCTTGTATATAATATAACGAAATATTGGCTGATGGCCCTTCCCTAATTTGGGAAAATACGTATGTCTTAACCAAAGAAATATACTTGCGGTTTTCCGTCCCAAAACCAAGATAGATGCCGTATTATAGGGCTGCGGAAATTTCGGCAGTCTGGCGTTCCCTAATTAACGTGCACTTACATTGTGTACACGGGCCTCTACGATTTCGTCACCTCCAGAATGACATCGCCGTGGCCGGGTTCGAACCTGTGACCTTCGGATCAGCAGTCAAACACCGTATTCACTTTATGACCGAACCGCGTTAGAATGTATTGCCATCATTGAGTATGAGCCACTGATAATGGGGCGTATAAAACTCGCATTAGTGCTTTGGTACCACATGTAGGTAATTCTAGACAGCATGACGCACAATTAGACAGCATGACCTGTATTCTTGGCTGTGCGGTACAGCGTGCACCCGAGAATAGAGGTCAGTGTCTAATTTGTCTCATTAAATGCATCAAATTTGCAGCGCAGTGCCTCGGCAATGATGTTACACGCGTGCAATTTATCATTCACCGTTGTTTGCTTCGCTTTCAGTACATGACACTGTTGAGTGGCATACATATATGGTCGGGCGAAGGACCTGTCCAAGCGAGGAGAGGAGGCGCGCCCCTTAGGTGAAGTACTGTCAGTATACCTTTACATATCTGCCTGAGGAACATCCCCTGGCAACGAACCTCTAAACAAGGCCCTGACCTCGGAGCACGCTAACGAAATGCGATCGCGACACTAGCCCGGAAAGCTAAAATTGTCGCAAGATTCTGCCGCATCCAACCGCCCGAATGGTGTCTTTATAAGTGATACGGGATACGGGCTTCGGCAACTATTGGCTGTCGTTTGTTTGTGTGTGTGTGTGTGTGTGTGTGTGTGTGTGTGTGTGTGTGTGTGTGTGTGTGTGTGTGTGTGTGTGTGTGTGTGTGTGTGTGTGTGTGTGCGTGTGCGTGTGCGTGTGCGTGTGTGCGCGTGTGTGCGCGCTGGAGAGGGGGCAAGGGGGTGACAGGAGAGGGAGTGCAGAAGTGACGCCGTCTATGCGTAACTTCAAATATATCAAAGGGCGGGTAATATTTATTGGTTTAAACTTCACCGCATTTTCGCTAATGAATGACGCAAATGTCAGGGTATAAGCCAAGAACAAAAACAGTTTTAGCAGGCAGTGGTAGCAGCTACTCCGCTATTCTGCACACAAAACCTATTTGCCAATGGTTGTGTTTGCAGCTGCCAATGGCAGCTGCAAGCGCTCTTATTGCAGACGGTTATTTCAGTTTTAATTCATTTCTCTATAGGTTCAGTTCACTTTTTCAGCTCACTGCTTATTTCTCCTGCTCAGTGGGTATGTTACAAAACTGGGCCCGTGTGCGTGAAACCATTATTAGTACTCAAGTGCGCTTCCTCGTTGGCGATGCAACGTTCTGACGAGTGCAAGTCTTGGAGCTTGTTGGTAGGTTAAGAAGACAACTGCCGCGAGCTAAGCATTTGCAGACGGCATTCATGCACAATGAACTGTTTGGGCCAGTTGGCTTATTATGACGAAGCAGAAGTAGAATTCGCAAACGACAGAAGGACGAGAAGTCTTCCCGGATTGTGCCCTTCCGAGTGGACTTAACAGCCGTCATTGACTTAGTTGCGCATTTTATCCTCCTCGAAAATTTTTCTCAATATGTGTCCTGAAGAAGCACTACGGGCTCCTTCGGTATAATCCGTTCGATATGCTATTAAGTACTATGTTCTGTTGTTGAAGCATCGATGGAACTCTCAAATAAGGTCACTTTTGATTTTTTCAGCTCAGTAAACTTACTTGCTAATTCATTGTTTCGAGTAATTTCCGTCAAGCTAAACCTCTGTTTTGTACAAGCCCATGGGGTCTGGGGGTAAGAACAACGAATACAACACACGTCTTGGTTCGGCGATGGCAGCTGCCCACTATACATGTATTGAATGCATCCAGGAGACGCAAACTATTTTTTTGTTCCTTGCTAACAAAGCTACGGGATGCTTCTTCGTATATGTAGTTGTGGGGTCTCATTCATCGATGTGGAATTGCAGACACACAATGCGTGAGTTACACATATGGACGTGCTAACATGTTGAAGAGACTCGAGTTAACGAATTATCTGTTCAACTGGCCTATACGGCCATGCGGAATAGCTGGCTTCCTCGCGACTGTCCTGAACAGCGTGTGGGAGTAGGCCTGTTGGTTCCCTCGGCCTCATACATACGCGTGAGAAATGGCCGTCTCTGTGGCTCGTCGCTCTCGCGGTACGAGAAAATAGAAGAAGAGCGCCGGACGACAATGTGCCCTGTCTGAGAACGGCTGACCCGTTTGGCTCATTTGCTGCTCCCCGTATCTCCGTGGTCCTCGTGTCACGTTGACAATGACGGCCATAGACGTGAAAGCGACCTCGCTGGAAAACTTCCGCGCCGTCTTTCGTCGCTCGTTAGCGTTTGCGTGAGAGCGCTGACAGTGATGGCAATCTACAAGGATAACGGCAAAAGGCGGAAGAGCAGCACAAATCCTGCACTCTCTATTTGTTTTTTTTTTTTTGTCTTCGCTTACTTAGTCATAGAGACCCATTTCCAATGTCTTCATCAACATTCCATATCCTCGGGAGCTTTTTTGAACAAAGTACAGTTCACGTGGGCCAAAACGCAGCATGCTGTGCCTACAATGCAAGTAATGCGTACTCTCGTCTCATATCGTAGCATAGCGACTGAGCTGAGTGACTGGTCAAACCTGTAACAACTTCATCTTGTCTATAGTCTCCCGATTTAAACTATTTAATGAAAATTTCTGTACCGGTGAGCACCGCGGCGAGTGAACTATAAGCGTAGCTAACGAAATATGACTCCTGCCAGATTGTGAACTTACGCGAAACATTTGGTTGTTAAATGAACGCATTAAAGGCTCACGCTCAGTTATGCTAGGTATTTCATGCATGATATATCACATTTGCTATGTAGCTCAGGCACGATATATGACAACATATATGTATGCCTACTGAGTGTTTCTTAAGGATAATTATTTACGCAATCGTACCTTAAGTAACAATTAGTAGCAATGCAGATGCAGCATTTTCTCCCAAAAAATCCATGCAGTTCAATTCGTGCTGCTTTTCAACACCAAACTGTCGGGGCTTTCTGCAACACTGACACGAATGCTGTAGATCTAATATCAAGGTCGCTGTTTATCTGCCCATTTGTCATTATACCGCGAATGCCTCAATTTTTAAAGGGCCAATTATTGTTCTCTCGATACGAATAAACAGCCTATGGGAAAGACCGTGAGCAGAGAGACATATGCATTTTCTGATGAATTGTCCATTTTGTTGAATATATACGTCGCTCAGTGTATTATATATATATATATATATATATATATATATATATATATATATATATATATATATATATATATATATATATATATATAACAGACAGTAATGCCAAGGAATGTACAGGGGAAGTTATTAGAACCAATGGAGTGTAAATAAGAAGAAAGAAAAGTGGATGAAAACATAACCAGCCGTGAGCACGGCTGCTCATGGCTGGTTATTTTTTCATCCACTTTTCTTTCTTCTTATTTACATTCCATTGGTTCTAATACCTTCCCCTGTACATTCCTTGGCGTTACTGTCTGTTAGATCTCATTAATATTGTGTTAAAACACGGAAAAACGAGGGCCTCGTACTGGCAGACTTGGTGTCATTAGGTTGTATACGAGGGACTATTAATCAGCTGCCCACTCATAATAAGTTCACGTGCTACGTGACGCCAAACATGCGCATAAAAGAGTGTTTTCACACTCGTCGCTTGGCCTATAGATGGCGCTGACTGTCACTCCTACTTCTAAATTCACATATAAACCCAAAAAAGTGGATGGAGGGAAGGCCGCTGTGGTAGCTCAGTGGTTAGAGCATCGAACGCGTTATTCGAAGGTCGTAGGTTCGTTTCCTGCTCACGGCTGGTTATTTTTTCATCTACTTTTCTTTCTTCTTATTTACATTCCATTGGTTCTAATACCTTCCCCTGTACATTCCTTGGCATTACTGTCTGTTAGATCTCATTAATATTGTGTTAAAACACGGAAAAACGAGCCCTTAGGTATACACCTCTTTCCCTTGTATATATATATATATATAAGGTCTAACAAGCAATAATGCCAACGAATGTATTAGGGAAGTTATTAAACCAATTGTAATGTAAATGTGAAGAAATAATGTGGGTGAAAAGATAACTTGTTGTGAGCAGGCAAGTTATCTTTTCACCCACTTTTCTTTCTTCACATTTGCATTCCAATTGGTTAAATAACTTCCCCTATACATACCTTGGCATTATTGTCTGTTAGACCTTATAATATTGTGTCAAAACGCGGAAAAACGAGCCCTTAGGTGTACACTTCTTTCCATATATATATATATATATATATATATATATATATATATATATATATATATATATATAGAGAGAGAGAGAGAGAGAGAGAGAGAGAGAGAATAAGAGACTAAAGGCTTTCGCTAGTTTCGCACTGTATATTTTCACTAATGACAAGGGACAGGAGACGGGAGGTGTGAAATAACGTTTCTTTTTATTTTCTTCGTCTACCTGCAGGTATCTCGCAACTTCCAAGTTCCAGCCCACGTACGCGCGGCGGGCCTTTCCATGCTTCGACGAGCCCAACTTCAAGTCGAAGTTCAACGTCACCATTATACACGACAGCGACCACATGGCACTGTCAAACATGCCGGTTCTCAGCGTACGTGTGTTTTATATTCAGTCTGCTAGTGCATACGAGAGTTGTTCAACTGCGAGGGGGAATTATGTTACCGCTGCCTGTGAAATGGAACGATGCACAAGGAGTGTGTATAGAATGAAAACAGCATTGAGAGGCGTTAAGTATTTCGAGGGTTCACATAGGAGGCGGTACGATGCAGTAAGTGTGTGTATATGGATATATGCGTGTGTCGCATGATTCGCTGTGCCAGATACTTCTTATTTCGACTTTCAACAGCGGGGTCCTTTCCCATCAGCAGGCAACCGCGATGTCACATCGCCTCAGGCTATGCTCGCATGTCAGTGGGGCATTATGGCTAACGTTGAGACCTACATGCAATGTCTGGTGACAGCGTGCATGTGTGGTTTAGCCACGAATATACCTATCACTTAAACATTTCAGCCACGCCTTGTATAGTAAAGCTCTGTAGGGCAAGATCTCGCAACATAGCACGACAGGACAACGGAAAAAACGACAGACGTTTACGCTCATGCCTTGTGTCATTGTTTTCTCTTGGGCTATTTTAAAAGCCATTCCATGACAAAGCAACAAGCCCACATCGGTGCCCTTTTTTCTGGCATAGTTTGTCGATAACGCAAGCGTACAGATTGAGCCATAAAAGTGACAGTCACGAAAGACACCTCTCATAACATATGTCCGTTCCTTCATGTAGGTGCTTGTCAATTTCGTCGTGGCCATTCCTAAGCACGCGTCATGGTTTGAATCCTGCTTACCTTTAGTTTCTTGTCACTTTGATGCAAATATATTCATGGTAAAAGTATCACGCTTTCCGCGTACTCATACCATAATTTAGGGCAATTCGTTTCGCTTTGGCACTTATGTTTGTGAAATTAGGGTATAGGGGATAAGTAATAATTTAGGGCTGCTTTTTAAAGTCGAAAATTAGAAAAAAAATTCTCCAAGAGACTTCTTTTTGGCCGAGTTGGTGCTTATATAAGTACACTGGGGCGCAAGATACATGCCGTGAAAAAAGGGGGTTGACGGGAAGGACATTTGGGGCCATAGGCGTATTTCCAGGGAGAGGGGGGAAGAGGGCACTGCCCCTCACTCAAAAATTAAGGGGGCTGAGCCCCCCCCCCCTCCTTTCCGCAGTGTTAATTGTCGGCAGTCACGTAATTGCACATAATGAGATTTTTGTAACGTATTTTTTTTAGACTGCTGAGAAGCTTTTTTTTTTTTCGTGTCTCGCGACCATGCACTGCAGGCTTTCTGCGCTACGGGCCTCTTATGGAGCAGAATATAAAGGTGGGCTACTTGGTAGTTCATAAGCGTTAAGCGAACTGGGAGCGCGGGAACACACAAATAACAGAGGAATAACCGAGGAAGAGCTGCCTTTTGTGTGTTCCCGTGCTCTTAGTTCGCTGAACGCTTTTTCAACGCTTTCGCGCCTTGCCCTCGAACATTGCAGGGGAAGCTATCGCTTAGCAGGGGCTCTAAAACGTTAGACCACTCTTTCATGCTTTTGTTGTGATTTGTATGACCTGAAATGTACATGTGACAAAAGTGCAGGTGGGAACCAAATAAGAAACGCTTTATGGACCTTTATGCTTTTTCCCCTATCTTTTCTCTCTCTTTCTTATAGACCAATCGCGTGCTGTTCACGCCGAAAAAAATCATTATCTTTATTAGTAAACAAATTCACTGCTTCGCTATATCCCACCTGCCCTGAGTTCACGACAGCGCAGAACTGTGTTTTAGAGGGGCCGAGTCGGCAGATCCAAAAGTGGTTTGCGCTTTCGTCTGGAATTCACCAGCCTCGCCTAGCTTAAATAAAAATAGCTTGAAACGATCGCTGCGGCTCGCAACAATGTGATAGGTAAGGCAGTCGACTCGAGCAAAGAGCGGAAACTTCGCTTTGAGGCTTGCCCTGCAACTTAATCGACCTGACCAGAGAGATGGTTAGAGTCCACATTTTTCTGCGGCAAGAAGACTGCCCGCTTACGAGGGTTCTCACCTCATTTTAGCAATATTTAGTTCTCTCTAACCGCAAATGGTTCGCAGAGAGGTGTACATGTTCATAAATAGCTCAATTACACTACACTGCACCTGAGAATATGTAATAAAGGCACGTGAATTCGTGCCGCTAACTCTTATAGAAGCCGCCGCCAAAGTGATCGGTGGTCATCCTTGTTGAATTACTCTCCGGAGAAGACACTTCAAAGAAGACACCGCAAAACCAAAAACAAAAAAAGCTTCATCCCAGTGATGCGCTGTTCAGTGTGCACATGTAGTTCTAACTCAGCGTGTTCTCGCAAATTTGTGACGTCACGCATCATGCAGATGATAGTACGGCATACAAACTTTTTCAAAACAAAAGTGTTTGATGCCGGGGTCCACCACGTCTTCACTGATGCCTTTCCGTCACAGATATGACGCTGCAAAATATGAATTAACAGATTGCAAAAAAATGTAGATCCCACGTACAGTGGGAATTGATGATATGCGAAGCACGAGTGATAAAGGTTGAATGTTAAAATAAAATCAGCACAACGTTACGAGCTGCCGTAAATAACTTCCATGCCATAATTATCATGTTTTCGCGTGGTATTTGTGCTATCGATCATTCACGTCATGTATTACCAAATTTGGTATATGTGAAGCTAGCGAAATAGCCATGAGCACGTTATGAGCGTAGCATGTAGTCATGGTTTACATGACACGCACGTCATGATTATCATGTTTGAACGTGTCATTTACCTTCGTCGTCTATTCACGTCACCTGATACCAAACTTTGTATATGTGAAGCTAGCGAAACGGCCGCGACCGCATCATGAGCGTGGTATGTAGTCATGTTCTGACATGACACGCATATCATAATTATCATGTTTGCACCAGTCATAAACTTACGTCATCCTCTCACGTCACGTACCGCCAAATTTGGTACATGTGAAGCTAGCGAAGTGGCTGTGAGCACACTATGAGCGTGGCATATAGTCACGTTTTACATGACACGCATGTCATGAGTATCATGTTTAGACGCGTCATTTACCTTCGTCGTCCACTTGCGTCACGTAATATAAAATTTTGTGTATGTGAATCCAGCGAAACGATGGTGAGCGCATCATGAGCGTGGCGTGTAATCATGTTCTTACATGACACGCATGTCATGATTTCTACGTGAGAGCCGGTCCTTTATGATCACCATGCAGTCATGTCATATCATACCATTTTTTCGATGTCATGTGAACGAAACCACCGCAGGAGCAGCAAGACCATGACATGTAAATTATGAAAATCATGACATACATGTCATGACTTTTATATTATGGCTTGTCATTCATGCTCGTCATACAGTCATGTTATGCCATACCAATTTTAGTGTAAATCTCATTACCTAAACGGCCAGAAGAGGTAAAAGTCGCAGGCGGACAGACAGACAGACAGACAGACAGACAGACAGACAGACAGACAGACAGACAGACAGACAGACAGACAGACAGACAGACAGATAGATAGATAGATAGATAGATAGATAGATAGATGGATAGATGGATAGATGGATAGATGGATAGATAGATAGATAGATAGATAGATAGATAGATAGATAGATAGATAGATAGATAGATAGATAGATAGATAGATAGATAGATAGATAGATTCAAACTCGCCAAAGTTCGCTAAGAATGCTTCGAATTTGAAACCAAGGAGTACAAAATTTGCTCTCGCCGATGGTCGTCGAACCTCTCGCTAAGCCATTGAGCGTACGTAGTACAGCTTGCTGACAACGAGCTATTTATATACACCACATATTGTTGGAGGTCCTTAGAGCTCAGCAACTTCAGCGCATTTTCCTCATCATTATCGACAGGACGCGAAGGGTGCGCGTTAGGCGCGCTCTCTATGGTCGTTGGCCCGCGTGGTGCAATGCGCATGTGCCTCCAGAGGACGTAGTTGCTCCTGCGCCCACGCTTATCTCATGGTTGGAGCGCGTCGTACGTCTTGTGCTTCGACCTAAAGGAGCACAATGGTCACTTCGCTCGCTGCAGTGGCCGCTTTTACTGAAGAAGCGCGCTGCTCACACATGAAGCAGCAATTGTGACAGCCGTTCACGCGCTGGTCCTGTGTATACTTGCGCGTTTGTTTAATGCGTCGTCCTTTGGGTTTGGTCAGCGCGCTCTGTGTGTCGAGAGGTGACAGTTCTTAGTCCACGCTCGTCCTGTGATGCCCATTTCGTGCGTGCTTTCTGCTTGATGTCGCACTGTGAGGTTCGAGCTGCTTGCCGTTCTTCGTGTGACACCAGTGGCGTAGCCATGGAATCTTAGTGAGGTGGTGCGCAAATGAACAATAACACAGGAGAAAGGAACCCGGACACGGCGCGAATGACTGACTCATGTTTTATTGAAAATCGAAAATATATAAGATTGGTAAAATAAACACTTGTTGAAAAGCCATTAAAAACAAACGGGAATTTAATGGCGTGCTTTCTGGAAGCCCAAATCTGTGACAAGTAACGTGACCGAGAGTTTCGTGGCGCAAGAATCACCTGTTTTGTGAATGGAACACCCTTCATCAATTTCACGCACCACCCTACTATTCATTTTAGATTTCTCTGCGCTCTCAACAGACAAGGGTACACAGCCGTACTCTCTATACAGTGCAAAAATTGGTTAGAACATGGCTGTCCCTTTTGCGAAACTAAAGTGTACTGAACAGGGGAATACTCAGAACGGGTGAGGACCATTTTGAACAGGGTCAAGCTGCATGGGGCGCTGTGATCGGTAGTCTGCCTTGTGTCGTCGTTGTGCACGGGTCCATCGAAGTGGTTGAAAGGTAGAATGTGCGCTTCCCATTCCAAAGGCCCGTGTTCGAATCACAGTTGTACATCTAGAGTATAGAATTTTAGTTCAAATTCTTTAGCTGTATTCATTTTCTATCTTTCTTAAAGGTAGCTTGAATTCGTACGTCTTGCTACAATACAAACCTAAAACGTGAAGTATAATAGAACACATTTCACATTGAGCGTAATTATTTCCAGCGCCGCCACATCACATTCAACAAAAATGTACATTATGACCTCAGAGGTTTCTAGTATTCGCAAAGATCTCGAAGCCGTAATTTACATTTCCCTTGGTTGCCTTGCTCACCTTTGCCTCGCTCATTTTCTTCGACCTTCTTCTCTACAATGTAACGTAGGCAAAACCAAGTGTAAAAAAAGATAAAGAGAAGAAGCAAGGGCTAAATAGAAAGGCAGGGAAATAAAAAAGTAGGTAGAAAAATAGAAAGAGCACGAGAAAAAGATAAAAGAGAGATGATGAAACAAATAGAACAAAATGGAGAGAAACGACTGAAAAAATAATATGAAAAGAAAGACATGAAGTAAGCACACGGAATATTCTTAAACGTTATTTATTTGTTTATTTAATAATACCCCTAAGAAGGGATATTACATGGTTGAATAGACACATGCATCAAATGATGTACGTTTACACGGTCTGAAAATGGAAATATACAAATTAATGGATGCGAGCTATATAGTAAAACTAAACAAGCAAGAAAAAAACGAACACTATAGATGCACTGCAACAAAGCCACTACTTGGCCGCAAAGGAGAAGCAATGAGCGCGACACCAACGAATTGGAAGGTCACGTGCAGAATGGCAAGCAGATCCAAACATGCCCCGCGTTCCTTACGCACTTATGACGCACGAAATGTACTCACAAGTACAGATAAACGCGAATAAGCGTCTCAGTTGTTACTTCGCTGTTACTGATAAGCGCGCCCTTTTCGCAAACGGAGACTGTGCAACGATTGCAGTGAGCTTTGTGCGCCTGGTAACTACAACATAATTGTTCCAGTAAAAGTCCAAGGCCAGCCAAGACGTACAATTGTCCCCACCGTGAGCGAGACAAGCGCACGCGTGAGGTCCGCCCTGCTGCCTATCCGTGGGGCAAAGCACGCGTAGGAGATGAGAGCGCGCGCCGCGGTGTCGTGACGGTGTGGCGACGCGTGCTCATTGCGCCGTCTAGGTCGTATTGCTGAAAACACAATAGTTCCCCCAACATGCCCGTCAGCAGCGGTAAGTGGTAGATATAAATAGCTTGCCGTTTGAACGTTGAAAGAGGTGCTCTTTCGTGGCTCAGTGGCTTACGCCTCACACTCACAATTGAGAGGTCCCACGTTCTTATCCGCGCGCTGGAGTCTTTTTTCTAGATTATTTTTCTCTGTTGCGTTTTCATATATATAGATACGTATATATATACATTGAGTGATGGTGACGTGAACGGAGACGCCGGTGGCAAAGTCCAGACTATTGTCCGTATAAGAGTCATCGCAATAAAAAAAATGAATACTAGAAGAAATGTATAAAATGCAACCAAACTAATGACACTAGCAAATACAGCATACAAGAAAAAAAGTAAAATTCAGCCATGATTGTAAGAAACACACGATTGCAAAAGACAAAAAATACAATGCATCATATACAATGATCGTGAAAATTATAAACAAATGATCAGAACAGGAAAATTAAACACTAAAACAGCACTGGTGATAGATTTTTAGTGAGCAATGTTGCGTAGAAGTTCCAGAAACGTGGTAAAATCGAGTTCAATGGCAATGCAGGATGGCAGGTTATTTCATGCAACTATTGTCTGGGGAAATGAAAGAATGAGCATTATGAGCTGAGCGACAGGTGATGCTTTTTATTTCGAAGGTATGGTCTATGCGTGGAAAGATAGCTGTCGGTGTTTCGAAGATGGGGTGATGGCGTGGATGATGATACAGCTTATAGAGAAGCGAAAGATGGGCAGTTCTTGGGCGATAAATCGAGCTTGAAATTTCAGTGCTGATTGCTGGTGTAGGGTGAATAATCAAAAAATATGAGAAGCTTTCAAGGTTTTGTAAATGCTCGATGTCATGGGTGACGTAGGTTAAAATGGGACCCCATATAGCTGATGCATAGTCGTTTTAGGGCGTATTAACATGATGTATGCTATTTTACAGAGGTTATCTAGAACATACTCGAGATTACGTTTGAGCGAACCTAATGAGCGGTTAGGTGATGCCACCCTCAGGTGGATGTGATGATGCCATCATCAGTAAGGCCCCACTGTAAGTGAACATTAACGTACGGATATGAAGCTGTATACGTTGAATTACAATGTTACTTATTACGTAGAATGTCGGAATGTGGTGGATATGCCTTGTAAATAATAATAGCTGTGTTTTACGTGTGTTGAGTGTCATCAGCCATGCTAAACAGCACGTGTTAATTGCGTTATGATCAGCTTGAAAAATATGTTTGTCATCGTCACACGAAATTATTCTATAAATTACAGAGTCGTACGCGAATATCTTATGTCAGAGGACACGCAGTTAGGCAAGTCATTAATAGATATTAAGAAAAGTGAAAGGCTGACATTGCTGCCCTGCCGAACACCGGAGGTTACGTTGATGTATGAAGAGGTGCTGTTGTTAACAAATATGTATTGTGATCTAGATCAGAGGAAATTCTTAATCCATTCAATAATGGTAGGATGTTTATTCAGGTTTATTAGTTGTATTATAAGTCTATGTTGAGTAACGTGATCAAAAGCTTTTGAAAAATTGCGGAAAATGGGATGAACTTGTAATCTTAAATTTAAACATGAATGTATGTGATGTAGAAAGCCGGCTGACTGCGTTTAACATGGGTAACCTCGACGGAAGCCATGCTGGTGCTCAAAAGTAATGTTTTGGTCTTCTAAATAGGCAATGATTTCAGAAACTTGTCTGATTTCAGAAGAATTGTCCGAGATACCTTGCTTTGTCAACTACAAGATTCGTTTAGAAAGTGAAAGTTTCGCCCCGCCGCGGTGGTCTAGTAGCTAAGGTACTCGGCTGCTGACCCGCAGGTCGCTGATTCAAATCCCGGCTGTGGCAGCTGCATTTCCGATAGAGGCGGTAATGTCGTGGGCCCGTGTGCTCAGATTTACGTGCACGTTTAAGAACCCCAGGTGGTCAAAATTTCCGAAGCCCTCTACTACGGCGTCTCTCATAATCATATGGTGGTTTTGGGACGTTAAACTGCACAAATCAATCAAATCATCAATGAAAGTGAAAATTTAAGGTAATGGATAAATAACACGTTGTCCGCACTATGTTCAATTTGATCTCAGATTCTAGTTTCGATATAGAATTATGAATTCGAAAAGTGCTTAAACGCGGCAGTGCCCGAGAAAGCATTTCTGTTTGAGCTGCGAGGCAGCTGATGGCGAAACTCAATCCGATATGCATAACCACCCTTACTGCGCACGCGCTACAGCTGGCCCAAGCACAGCTAGGACGCGCTCACTCGCTAGCGCGTTCTGGCTTGTCTTAAAGGCTGGGTGAGACGCTGTGGTTCCTCCTCTTTACACTCTCTCAGAAATCATGTGATGGCGTCGGGGAACGAGATTCTGCAGACACGTGATGAACCAACGCGTTGTATACTAGTCGGAACGCCCTGGCATGCTCTAGCGCGTTGAGTCCTGCGTTAAAGGCTGTGTAAGAAGCTGTGGGCTCTCTCCCTTACACTCTCACAGCAATCACATGATGGCATCGGGGACCTTGATTCTGGAGACGTGCGATAAGCCCACGTGCTTCCGCATCGCGTGGCGATGAACCCACGTCGCGTGCTTCAACAGGATTTCGGGATGAGTAACAGCAACAAAAACTACAGTGCAAGTTCGTGTTAACATGGGCCAAGGTGCCCGTAATAGACGGAACTTTAAGCCGACCCATGCGCTACTTGGCATGCTACTCATGGTTCCCTTTAGTGGGAGAAGGTGCAGTGTTTTTATGATTTTCATTGGTGACAGCGAAGCAGTGATAACGGCACTAAATTTACCATTTATTTAGAAGACACCCGCTTATCCTAGCCTGACAACAAGAGCTAACGCTACTTAAAGTGGTATAATTTGTGCTAATAAAAACTACCCAAAATACTATGCTGAAACTACGGCGGTACTGTTTTGTCATGAATTGGCTTGTATAGTGCCAAGTGTAACTCGTACGGCAAAGAAACAACACATACAACGGAGATTGTCCCGGTACGCCGCGGTGGTGTAGCAGTTAAGGTGCTGAGCTGCTGACCCGAAGGTCGCGGGTTCGATGCCGGCCGCAGCGGTCGAATTTCGACGGAGGCGAAATGCTAGGGGCCCGTGTACTGTGCGATGTCAGTGCACGTCAAAGACCACCAAATGGCCGAAGTTTCCGGAGTCGTCCTCTACGGCGTCTCTCGTAATCATATCATATATGGTTTTGGGACATAAAATTTCAGGTATTATTGTATTATTACACTCAGATAAGACTTTATTGCACACTTTGATACCGCGCACGCATACGCGTTCGCGGTTTAGAGTCAACGAGATCTCTGCGGCATGTGGCGATATTTATATCTGACGAACTGCAAGGTGCGCCAGTGCGACATCAAAAAGCTCCACAGAAAATAGGAGCGTCATGACCGATTATCAAACCTGGCAGCACACTGCACAAAGCATCAGTGCAAGCTACTGTTTCATTATTGTTCCGGTAACCCAGCTTTAGAAAGCCGTTGCTCAACTTTCTTGAACGATGTTTTCCTAAGGAACTTTATTGCGTGGTTCTTGAAGCAAGAAAAAAAGGCCCCGAAGTGCTGTCTACCTTATTGGCGCCACGACGCAATGCTTTGTAGGGTATGGGACACTGGGGATAAAAAGAATTGTTGAAATATAAAGAAGAGATAGCATTCATCGCACAGGAGTGACAAAAAGGAGAATAGATAGGATAAATAGTGGACACGGTCGAAGGACTCCGAGGACGGGGCACTGCTCGGTGCTATAGCTGCACGGCGTCAGGAGATCGTGGACGGCCGGCCGATCGAAACAAGTTTTCGTGCACTACAAATATTACTCTCCCTTGAATATATCTGGGCGCTTTGTGATGGGTCAGTGGGCCGTTAAAACACCCACGATTCACATGTTTTTTTTTTTTTACGTCTGGTGTGATTTTACGTTTTTGCCATGCAATAGCAATACTAAGTGCGTTAAGGAGACTCCTCCAACTAATATGACATTCATACAATTTTTTTTTCACAGCAGCTTCAAGTAAACACGTGGCTCTGCGGTAGAACGCATGCAAGATACGCTTTCGATTCTCACTCGAGTCAAATATTTTTATTAATAAATCCGAAGTATTTCTTTCGTACTGCAAGCACTTGGAGCGTCTATCTATCTATCTATCTATCTATCTATCTATCTATCTATCTATCTATCTATCTATCTATCTATCTATCTATCTGTCTATCTATCTATCTATCTATCTATCTATATATCTATCTATCTATCTATTCATATATCTATCTATCTATCTATATATCTATCTATTTATCTATCTATCTATCAAGCCGGTAAGATTGTTGGACAAATACGACTCGCTGGTCATAATAGGAATAATGTCGCAATCTTGTCGCGAACGTCGTCAAACACTTTCCGCCAGACAGTGGCACATACCCGCGGACGGGTATGTGCCACTGATAAGCGCGTATGTGCCAAAAGAGATTCACACTATATCTACCTAGGATCGGTGAGAACGCACATGGGTAATTTCAACGCATGAGAGTTAGGAAAAAGCTGACATTGGCAGCGTTGATCCGATGAACTTCAAGAATAAGTTTCAGGGTCCCAGCAGGAAGAGAACGCGAACATTTTTTGCGGCAATTAAGTAATCTACCACAAATACACGCCAGATCTCAGAAATACTTTTCAAATAGACCCTAGTGTTCGTGAAATTCTGGTTGCAGTGTGGCTATCTAGTTCTTTAAACATCTCATATGTACTCCTACGATGCAGCCGTCACGTTGGGTTACTGTCAATTGTATTTGGCCGCCATCAGCTGAAGTTCATTTATGTAGCAGTGTGCAGGGCTATCATCCTCGCGAGCTCCAGATCCTCATATCAGTCTATCCCTTGTGGTGTTGCTAATGCCCATCTCGCTGTTGGCAAGGTTTTGCAACTGTAAGCAACCGCTAACCGGAAACATATGCGGCTGTTTAACGTATGTCTGTGCGCGCGTCTGTACATATTTTCAGTGCCACCTCAAACGTTTCACTCAAAAAATCACAACACAGTCACCTTCCATGCGCATGCTTCGCATAACATCAATTCCCAAGGTACGTGGGATCTGCCTTTTTTTTTAGTTTTTATCATTATACTTTTGGTTTCTTGGTTACGGGCAATGCAGATTTTTCGCTGACATTCAACGACAGTGACACCAACGCTGGAATTTCTACAAAACAAGCTCTTTAACACGGTCACGTTAAAACTCATAAGTACTTTTTATTTAAGCATTGAATGGAACAAATTGATTTTAGTTCTATGGTAGAGAATAAGTGAAGCTGTAGATATTCTCATGAGGAGAAATCTTATTAAGGGTCTGAATTTATTTTTCTCGAAAGTAACTGAATATAGTAAAGCATGAAAAATAACTTGAGCTACAAAGTTTTCAAATTCGCAACACTCCGCGAAAACGAGATATGACAGTTTTGCAAACAGCATTCATTAAATCACCTGTAGGATACAAATTCGATATATGAACATACAGCTTACGCAATACGTTTACGGCGGTTTTGCAGAAGCTTTCACGCCGTGACGTTTTCATAACACCAACGAAACTGCATGTTCCTCTGTTTTGTAATTAATAGGTTCGCTTGCTTTTTTTTTCTATCATTGTCTCGAGCGAAGTCACGTCCATGCTGTTCTCAAGATTGGTCGCTGAGCGGGACATGTAATAATAATAAGAAGAAAAAATTGAATCAAGCAAAAATATTAGGTACAGAACATAACGCTGCAATCGCCTTTCGTAAGAGTGCCTTTCGATTAATTTTATGTCATTATACTTCATCGGGCTTATCAGACAATTCTGGCATAAACAGGCGAAGACGGCGTGTACGGGTGGCATTGAATGACGGAAAGCGATAATATTCGATAGGAAAATAAGTAATCCTTACGAAATCAAGCTGAGGCACCTGACTGTAGGGAAATCCAATACATGTTTTCCCGCAACTTTCGTTGGCAGATCTGTCAGGACGATGTATGAAAAGAAAAATAAGTTGAAAGATAAAAAAAATGTTACAAAATAAGGTCCCATAATTGTGCAGCTGCCAAACGACGTTATTTAAGGTGAGAAATTGGGTTCAACCCGACTGCACATGCATGGAGCGGCCACAGCGCTTGAAAATCGGATTCTGCTCGAAAAGGGGATACAGGTCCAAATGATAGGATTCAACGGGCGTTGCGTCTCATGATTTATCGAGTAAGATATCAAGCTACAGAGGGTAGGTACACTACTTTCGCTCAGCCTTCTTTCACCGAGAAAGTGCAGTTACGTAGTATCAATAGCAAAAAAAAAAATTCGAATGTTTGGCGAATTTGGTTCTATTATATAAAAAACAAGTATAGAATCACCATCTTACGCTAAGCAAAAAACAATTTCACAAAGTTTTATTTCTTCGTTAAAACTGTTCGTCTTTGTCAGGTCTCCTTAGATGTGCGTATCTCACGCGAATAAAAAAAAGTTAAGAAGGCGTTACACCCATGTAGAACAATAAGACGACAAAAGCCTTGTTGTACTCACGTAAGATATGATGGGCCACAAGAAAGCGGAGATGTGTTCGTCATTTAACGACACCCTTTCAACACCTTATTTGATCTTCTTATCGTGTTCGAAAAATGGGGCGTGCCGACACGGACACGTGAGATAAGTCAAGGCACCAGAACCGCTGGCGTCCTGGCTTCTTTCTTTTGTCATTGTTTAAGCACCTTGTGTCTTTTTTTTTAATATGAGTACATATAGGCGAACCCGGTCAGCTCTCTGCTATTGTAAACCTTTTTTTTTTTTTGTGCTGTGCACGTATTTACATCTTCCGCTCGTCGCGCCCATCCTTGTTCCGCTATACTCGCTGCCGCAAGGACGTGCGCGCTCCATCGCTCGTCTCCTTGCCGCCCGCAACAGTCGACGCCACTGCATTTGCAACTTTGACGTAATGCGCGCCCGCATTCTTGCTCAACAAGGGTAAAACCGAGAGGAGACGGCTGCTCGCGCATCTCTTTCAACACTCTCACTCGCATCTGTTTCTGCGCGCATCCGCGGAGGAAAATTTCAGATTTTTTGTGTCACATCCCCTGCAAGGTCGCCGGCTCTCTCAGTAGACCTCTGGCATAGATGCATTCATAATACCAGGCATCAAAACTACAGCCCCGAGATCGTATCATGCTGGAGAGATGGGGTTGGCAGTGCACTGACGACAACGCCATGCCGTCTGTTCGGGTGTGATTATTCATCTCGAAATCGATTCACCAATTATTCCACTCTTAAATATTGATTTTTCTTCATGAATGAGTGGCAGGGCCAGCCGAATGGTTCCATGTATTGCCTTGGAGGAAGACCCCCTCCCAGGAATAAGCATACAAGCGGTCTTTGGTGTAACACGAGTACCTGTGGTTGAGTCGGCCGCTACAGCCACACGCTCTTTTTTTCTGTTTTTTTTTATGCGAAACACTTTTTAGTCAACAAGCGTATCTATCTATCTATCTATCTATCTATCTATCTATCTATCTATCTATCTATCTAGCCTCTTACGTATGGGTGCTCTCGTGGTAACCCACACCCGCCCGTGGTCATACCCACGGGCGGGTATGTGCCGCTGGTATGCGGGTATGTGTCACAGGTGATTGACATTAGTATCTACCCAGGAACAACGAGAACACGCACGGGCAATTTGAACGTGCGAGCGTTAAGAAATACCCGGCATTGGTAGCGCCGACCCGACGAATGCAAAGAATGAATGCCAGGGTTTCAGCTGGAATTGAACCCAAGCATTTTTCGTGGCAATGAAGCATTTTACCATAGAGCTACGCCAGGTCTCGTAACTACTTTTCAAACAGACGCTAATATTCGTGAAACGTCAATAGTGGCTGCAGTGCTGCCTACCCAATTTTATAAACATTACATATGTACGCCTTTGATACAGCCGTCATGTCAGATTAACGTTAATAGCGGTAAGTTGCCATAGTTGATTTATGTAGCAGTGTCCAGGAGCAGCATCATCACGAGTATCAGCGCTTCATATCATCTTCTGGTATTGCTAATATGCATTTTCCAGTTCGCATCGTTACGCAAGTGCAGACTGGTTATATAAACATCTGCAACTCTTCAACATATGTCTGTGCGTGCAACATTTGTACATATATTTAGCGTCACTTCATGACGTGTCGCTCAATAAAAAAATGCAACACGGTCACCTTCCCTCCGCATGCTTCGCATAACGTCGATTCCCAGGTATACGAGAGATATGCCGAATTGTTTGTTTCTCTCTCTCTCTCTCTCTCTCTCTCTCTCTCTCTCTCTGTGTGTGTGTGTGCGTGCGTGCGTGCGTGTGTGTGTGCGTGTGTGTGTGTGTGTGTGTGTGTGTGTGTGTGTGTGTGTGTGTGTGTGTGTGTGTGTGTGTGTGTGTGTGTGTGTGTGTGAGAGAGAGAGAGAGAGAGAGAGAGAGACCATTTGAAGCGCACTGGTGCCCACGCGTGAACTGTTGGTGTAATTGTGAATTCCGCTGGATCCTGTTTTCTTTAGTCGTGAGGGGAATCAGTTTTTCGCTTGTCGATGGCTGAGAAGGGCCAGGATTGCACTCCCTATCGTGGATTCAGATCGACTCGCTTCGCGTTGCATTGCTTCTGCTTATAGTGCGCGCCGTGAAGCGAGCGGCCTAGATTCAACCGGAACTTTCAGAAAGCGCTCTTCCGGGTGGCGCGCGGAGTGGCGAGTCAAGACGTGTGCGTGTATGTGTGTGTTTAGTCCCTTTTTTTTTAATGGGAAGTGGAAGTGGTTTTTGGAATTCGGTGAAACTTCTTGGCTAACAAGGACTGACATTCGTGGACTATATCGGAACGTTTTTGTGATTGTTGCAACAGAGGCTCTAAAAGGCTCTAAAAAAGTTTCTCATGTGCCGCTTGCTGAAGCGCTCTGAAAGTGCGGGCGTGGAAGCTAACTAAACAGCATACGTTATCTTCGGCACATTCAGCAGAGCAGTGCTATATTTTCCGACGGAAGATTCCCGCCGCTCACTTATGCGAACCATCTGCGAAAGAGCTGTTTATGAATGCAAGGTTCAGGAAAGTATAGAGATGTTCAAAAATCTGCAGATGAATCACAATATCTGCCATAATGACAAAACCGCCGAGCGCAATGGGAAAAAAATCACCGCCTGAGCACTCTGTACATATGGTTAACCAGCGAGAGCTGAAACGTGTGGCCCTGATTTTCAGAAGTAAGATCAGCCCGGGGATGCGATACTTCTCACAATTATTGGTTGCATGTGCGTGCACTCTCAACGAGGCTAGAGGCATGTTTTGCTTGGGTTTACCACTGTGTTCATTTCACATGCCACGCATTGTGCCTCGAATGTATGATCACGGTCATGGAAGAATATAACGAGCGGTTAAATGCGTGTCGCTATGTGTCAGTCACAGCAGTTGTTCTCGAACCGCAGGAGCTCATAGACGTCGTAGCCGAAGCTAAAATGCCGCTGCAGAAACTCCCACTCAAATCAGGCATTCGCCGGGGTGGGCATTCTCCCCGGCGATCGCGTTCCCGCAATCATCACTTTGACGCCGTTGAGCCCGCAACACCACTCGTTAAGCACGGCGTTGTTGCAAGCGTTCGACATCGCGAAGTAACTCGGCGGCGTGATTTGCAGGATCTGGCCGGCGCCGGCGCTTGCATTCTCGTTCCTGGTTTAGCGCGGCTTGGAAGGCTGCCCGATCGTCGGTACGATGTTTTTGTCGGCACTCGGACTGCCGGGCCTGTTTTCATGCCGGGACAGCACCATCCGCCCGGAGAATGCAAGTTCTCCAACGTTTCCCCTTACGGTGCTCTGCTAGAGATGCCCATGGCTAACCCATGCGAACGCTCTCTGTATAGTACTGATGCGTACATGCTGGGCGCTATGGCTGCTATGGTATGGACGACGTCCCTCACAATGCAGCCAATGGCGCACGTGCTTGGGTACGACGCTCAGAACGGCGTAGCTGACAGAACAGCCAATGCAGACCACTCGTGACACCGATGCGGAATGGTTTTTCGTTTCTCTTAAATATATGCACCTTTCGTTGTAAAAGCGTGGTCTTCAGGACTAGCTCCGGCTGCACGCGTTTCCAGAGCTAATTGTGGAGTTCATGCTTTAACAGGACGGCTGTTGCAGATTGTGAGGTGTGCGGAAACTGACAACACCGCGTTTGCTAAGCATCTGAAAAAGTCCTGCGGCTGCAGCCGCTGTTTTTGCCTCCCCCCCCCCCCAAAAAAAAAATCTATGTGCGTTCACTTTTGAAAACTCTCGCTGTTTTTAAACTCATCAGGGCTGAAACTGTAGCTACTCACTCAAACGTCATCTTCAATTGCAGTAGCTTCCCTTTCATATAGTTGTACGTAACTTCGCAAAGCATGGCCTAATGAATGCATTGATTCAAGCTTTTAACGTATCTTTATTGTGTATAGAGTGTTCAGGGCACTACGTATAGTGGCTGAGACACCAGCAGTATTGGCCAGTTTCATCGAGGCTCTTCGGTTACCATTACTGTTGACGCGGCTGAAGTGGCAGCAGCTTTCGGCGTGGTAGATGTTCTCCCTCGGCAAATGGTCGTCTCTGCTCGAGTCCGTGAGCCAGCTTCAGTGACGTATATTGTCATAGATATCGTCATTGCTCAAACAAGTCTAGTTCCCTCTTTTCGGATAAAGACAGGAGCAGTTGTACGCTTCTATCTGCAGAGCGTCCGATGGAAAGACCACCTTTGGATCGTATATACGCTGGGCCATATATGGATCACCGAAGCGGACTTTCAGGACCTTTGTACACCTTAGGGCCCATCGTCTTCCTCTTTCCTGACCCCATCCCCCCTCACTTCACTTATTACATGGCGTTTTAAGGTAACCTTTCCTTCCCCATTAATTGCAAAATGAAAAATAATTAGCCTTAGCTGAAAAATTCTTTAGGCTCTTTCATGCCATGTTCTACGATATAGCAAAACAGTTACTTTTTGCTCTATTTTATCCGCGTTGTGGTATTTGCTGGAATGTCATGTCACAAATTGAGAAGAAAAAACGTGGCTGATCTTTCTGTGTCAGAGTCAGTATACCACGAAAGTGAAACGTGTCGTAGTTGAGCGTCTATTGTGTATTAATTGTTTCGCCACAAGGGCAAAGGAATGAATGCTACAACAACAAATTGCAAAGTCACGCAAAGACCGACAAGCAGCTCAAAACTTGCAACACACACCTTAATCAGAAAGCACGCACGAAATGAGCATGCACAGTACGTGCGCCGACTAACAACTTTCACAGCTCGACACTTAAAACGCTCTGTTCGAACGCAAAGAAAGACGCACGAAACGAACACACAAGTATGCACTGGACAAGCGCGAACAACTGTCACAATTCTTATTTTTTCATGTGCAAGCAGCGTGTGCATTTCATTACGCGGCCGCGGCAGCCTACGAAGTAACGTTCGGGTTCTCCCGAATCGGGAGTTTGGTAAGTGCGTGCAGGAGAAACCACACTCTGTGGAGGTGACACTCGTCGAAGTACTACAGGCGACGACCTTTACAACGCGCCCAACCCTAGACCTTCGCGCCACCTCACTACTGATGACAAAAACGCGCTGAAGTTGCGAAGTTCTGAGGACCGCCAAACGCTATATGGTGTATAAAATAGCGTCAAAGTTCTTTTTCGAGTATGCAGATTAAATTGCTATTTCTGGCTTCTGGGAAATTCGGGAAGCCTTTTACATATTAGATAAAGAAGCACATGCGTCAGTTCCAGCTCCTTTGCACTAACCCCCACGGAAATCGTATTCATCAGAAGCCAGAAATAGCAATTTAATCATCATACTAGAAAAAGAAGTTTGAATCAGCACCACATCTCGTCATCGTAATCACCCGACGTGTTGCATCTGAAATGAAGACCTGGAGCAAGATTGCCCAGCCCCACCTCTTCGTAAACCATTTTTTTTTTTCCGGGACGCCTTCATTCTTCCAAATTTGTTCAGTAAAAATCAGTTGATAATCCCAGCTGCGGCGGCTGCATTTCCGATGGAGGCGGAAATGCTGTAGGCCTATGTACTCAGATTTGGGTACACGTTAAAGAACCCCAGGTGGTTGAAATTCCCAGAGCCCTCCACTGCGGCGTCTCTCATAATCATATGGTGGTTTCGGGACGTTAAACCCCACATATCAATCAATCAATGAAACTTCCGTTGATAGTTTGCGCTTGCACTTTCACTTCCTTTTTGACTCCTTTCTAACTTCGTTTTCCGCAGCAATGGCAGTGCAATTTATTCCAGTCATGAAAAACGAACAGCTCTCCTTGCTTAATACTCGATAGTTCTTTAGGACCCGAATAAATCTTGTTGACAGACCGACCGACTGACTGGCAATATTCACAACGACTTGTATTCTATTAAGGCAAAAAAGTTTGTTCAAAAACTTTCGCTGTAGTTTCATAGTGATGCAGACTCACTGCAAGTTCGCCTCATGTGAAGAACACCTGCGAACAATCTTAGCGTGCGTTAGGTTGGGATCGCTGCTAGCATACAACAAAAACGGTTGTTTTTTTCTTTGTTCCAAGGGTTATATCCATGTGTTCATTCCAGAAGTGTGGTTCATTGGGCTTGTTGGTCACCCAGTGTAACCAACAAAACAGAGCACAGTAGAGGTCACACAGTGAAGGAACACACAGAGCGAGCGCTCACTGACGACTGAAGATTTGTTTTCTGCCTCAACGCTGCAGTATAAAGAAACGTGACGGGGGAAACATGGCACGTATACGTGAAACATCAAGCTTTTCATCACGATACGATGGGCAGGAGCTATCAGTCATAAAAATTACTATTGTGCGAATGCATTAGGCACATTTGAGATAGTTAAATTCTCATTTGCTTAGTATGACAAACAGTTCGCTTACGCTGAATTGGTGTCGCCGCTTTGTTTGATAGCGAAGGCCTCGTTTATGAGATATGCTCGTGCATCTTCTTACATGCGCGTCTATGCTCGTATATCTTCCTATGACCTTGCAGTCTCTCAACTCAGTCAGTTCTCTTTCTGTGTGTTCCTTCGCTATATTACATCTAATTAATGCTGCTTTTACCTTTTACTATATATAGAGCTTGAGGGTTCATGCATACGAAAAAATGTAATTGGGCCTTGACTTGTTTTTGTGCTTTAAAAAATGACGCTAGTAAAAGTGTACCGATTTTTTGGTGTTGTCATATAGTGTATTTTAAGGTGGTACCTCAAAAATTTTGTGTGTAGTACATTATTCGTGGCTATACCTAGCGGACTGTTATGCGGAAACTCGCCTGCAAGTCGTCGTCATGCCACATTTGGCCACTCGATTTGATACGCAATCAGAAGGAAGAAAGAGGGTAAACAGGAAAGAGTGCAGCGAGTTTTGATGTATGAACCAACTGGTCTGCAAAGAAGTATTGCTGCATCACATTTCTATTTGAAGGCCATGAAATTTCGAATCAAATAATGAGGAAGTTAACTTGGTCGCCCGGTAAATTACGAAAAGCTTGAGCTGCTGCGTAACGCCAGCAACGCGTGAGGGATCACGCCTAGTCAGCCTACACGGATTACGCCGACGGTTGCATGCCTCCTCTATAGCTCTCGTAGTGCCGCCCACTCGAGCGTGGACGTGAACGAGCCCGGACACGCGACGCATGCTGAAATAAGGCGGCCACAAATAGAACCAGCAATGTCGGCACACGGGATTATCCGTGCTCTGGAACGCCGTTCCGCGCAGTGCCGCGTGACTCATTGGGACTGCGGCCGCTGTCCCTTCGTCTCACACGCAGCAAGCCCGTCGAACGAGGCGCAGGTATACGGATTCCCCGCTGGTGGCTCGTGGGCGGGCACGACAAAGCAAAGTTGCGCGTGGTGGTCACGTTCCCTCCCGGTCGAGAGGTCCCAAACAATGTTTTCCTGCTTACCGTCACTTACACCAGGGCGTACCACCACGCCGTGGGCGTGCTTTGTGTTTATATAGCGCCCATCGCGCTGTTTACCCAGAGTCAAAGAGAATGACCGGAAAATCAACGCCCAGCGATTCACCAATCATCGCAAACGCAATTGTTTGTGCTCATCACTGTGACGCATTTATTTATGTCTAACGGAGGACTCTCCTTTAGAGCTGAGAAGCCCATCACAAAGCGCACACGAGGCCACGCACGACGCTTGCGTTCAGCAGGAAGGCATGCGCTGCCCACATGTGGTCTTATAGGATTGTTTTCTCACGTCTATCCTAGTCGATTGCGGTGTGTTATTGGCACAGCATTTATGTGAACGCTGCAGGTGAATTATTGCCGTCAACGTTGTAGGTGCCGTGAGGTTTCCAAGAATCACAAGTGCAATGAAACAGCACGCAGTCTGATTCAGCAAGGAGGGTGAACGAGTGGCAACAGATGAGCGCGCGTCTCCTCCAGCTGCGGCTGCTGTGATAGCTTTCCACGTAACACTACGATCCCTACTTTTCAGGTGTTATGCTGTGGGCGTAAAGGCTGGTCATCCAAAATCACAAGTGACTTGGTGTGCGCTGTCTTTCTACTCGTTTACGGTCGGTGATCACGCAGTCTTTAATTTAGGAGATATGCTGAAGAGAAAGATAACACGAAGTCTCTGCTCGCCTCACGCGTTCGTCGCTGCAGTATTGTAACAGCGAGTGTTGCTCGTTATCGGTAGTTCACGTTTGCCTCTGGCAGGTGACCCTATGCTTGCTGATTTAATGGTTATGATAATACCTACTGTAGTTTATAAGGCCGATGCAACTTGTAAGGCTGTTTGCAATGCCCACGAATGTGGCGCGCTGTACGATTCGAGATGGCGACCGGAGGAGGTCAACCCGTTTGCTAGCATATGAAGACAGATAGGACCTGCGGATGTAAGAACCATGCCACCGGATAAAGTCATGAGCTGCCCTGAAATGTATATGACACCAAAATGCTTTGCGGAACTATGGAAGTTCAACACCTAATTATTTGCCGTGATGTGAAAGGCTATGTCAAAGCTCCGTTACCGTGCATGAATGACGCTTTGCGAATCCTGTGGGTGCTACAGAAAACATCACGAACAAGAATCGACGTATGAACAGAACGGCACTCTGAGGTCGCATGTACCGAGCCTGCCTGAAGGATTTGCCACAGTAGTAGGCCGCTAGTGAGTATAGCGCCATCGTGGCTGCACGGGACTGAATTTTTAACGTGGCGATGGTTTGCAAACACGTTACGCCGTCGTCATAACTTGCGCAGTCAGAAACATGGCGTTTTTTTTCTTCAACGAAACGCAAGCATTTAACAACCCTTTAAAGGGACACAAAGGTCAACTATTAAGTCGACGTTGATTGTTCAAATGGCAATCAAAAAACCTCGTAGAGTTATTTTTGTGCCAAGGAATGGCCTATTTTGAAATGATATCACGTTTTAGTGGTCCGCATCGGGTTAGTGCACTTCAAATTACCCGCCTCAAGAAGCGGACCGAGCGGACTGACTCACGTCACTGTTGCCGTGCGCAACGTTGCCCGGCTTTACTGCGCTAGTAGCAGCAGACCAAAAGCAGCGGGAACCACAGCAGCGACAACGGCCATTGATCAATTTCCCGCCATTGGCTTCGAGATTGCAGAAGCTTTTATTTCAACTCCGCCCCACTAGATGCCACCACCTGTTCCACGTAACCACGCGAAAATTGAATTTTTTAACCACTCGCGCCATTCCCCATAGTAACGTACAACGGTTATTTTTTACACGAATCAAACAGAAACGAACAAGCAACATTTTAGTACGTATCTTAATACAAGGAAGGTTCTTCATTTAGTGCAGTTAGATCAATTACTAGCAATTAATTGTACGCGGTCCATCTGATGTCATCGGGATCAATTTGAAAATGTCCTACTGCGGCACTTGTGTTCTTGTGCATTTACCTTAATTTCATGGTAAGTAGGACACTGTTGGGGATAATATTGTCGTTTTAGATGTTGTCAGGCAGTGAGCTTTCACTCGGACGTGAATTGCTATTTGACTTTAGTGCCCCTTTAAATAGCGCATGTGTCACAGCCATGCTTAGACTCTTCTGAGTCTGAGCATGACTGTGCGCAATTCACTGTACTCGAAATGTTGCAGTTCCTATCAGCGTGATCGAAACCTGAATAATGAAAAGAATACATATGCATGCTGTTCTCAACGTCGAAATTGAGAAAATTCGTTCAACAACAACGCTCTTAGCAAAGTACCAGTGAAGTACAAAAGTACAAGAGAAGTTACCAGGGAGGCGTGGATTGTAGTCATAATACACGTTTCATCGCTTTAAGCATTTCGCTTCGCTGGTCATGCTGGAGTGTGTTGGCAGCATGCGGCGCTCCATATTATCCACAGAGATTGGGCTACATGCAGTGCACAAGAAAAACTACGCTTGATCTAAACTACGCTTGATCTCAAGATCTATAGAATTGTATACAATTTAAGTGACTTACGAGCGTGAAAAAGCATAATGCACTGGAGGACGTGATGTGCAACTGGCTCTTTGTGAGTTAGCAGCTGATCGTATATCGTCACTGTCACTCTCGGTGTGTTGACAGCCTTCCAGATCCAGTGAAATATCCTTGTTCTTAAGATGGTTTCTTTCAACATCACTGCTGAAAGCAAACTGAAGAATTCCCTCCACCGAACGACTTCGACAATACCGACACCGCGTCACTCACCCCGTTTATCTGGGCGCGGAAATGAATGAGCAGCTTTATTTGTCCCTTGTCAAAAGAGAGGGGGCAATAAGACAGAGGGTGGCGGGGAGGAACAATTTGAAGCAGTCGGCATCTACGCTTTTAGCCCACTCGCGAATGCCCTCCCGAATGTCGGGTTTCGAGCTGTGCAAGGCAGCCTCTCACTGCTCTTAACTAGAAATTAGGCGTCACTTCGCTCTGACATTTGTCAGCAAGCGAATCGCTTGCAGTGTGCTGTCATTTATCGATAAACGTACAAAAACAAGCGGCGCAGCGTTGGCCAAGATTTGAAGGAACAAATCACGAGCCCGTGGACTTTCCGCATATGATGTTATGAGATTCATAAACAGCACTGATGAATGCTATGCGTACGTAGAATAAGGCGAGTTTTAACTGCAAAGGTCAGCCAATAACATTTAGCTAATCTATGTGGCTACCTAAAGCCTCGTGAAGCTGATACGTGTACTCTGCGGGCTATAATTGAAAGCGCGAGTTGCCACGTATTTTCACAAAAACTTCGCGTCTCGCAAGAACGAATCAGATTTATCGTGCCACTGACGGTTCGGTTTGTTCACTGTTGTGAAACATGCTTAATGTTCGTTTCTTGCTAAGGCGTTAGCACTGAGGCTATATAACAGCCGAACAAGGGAACGTCTGTACTTACCATTCTTGAGAGGATGCTCCTAAATGTCGCTTGGCGGCGCGACAGTATGTGGGCATTGCGAGTAGACATTGATGCAATTGGCATTACATCGTTATTTTGACAGATGCTCTATCTTTAAGACGAAACACCTACATATTTAATGCTGTAAATGTGTTTTCTCTTTTAGCAACCGGGTCCTCCGTGATGTGCTCATTGTACGTACATGTGCATGAATTCTCACGCTGTACATTTGCACAGGATCGAAGTCTTAAGCAACATTGGCTTCCTCTGTGGCGTGCCTAAAGTCCTGCCTACAGGTATACGCGCTGCCGCATGTCAGTGCATGTCTTTTTGACGCGCCGCCCCCTATTCTTCTGCGGATAGATGGCTCGCGGCTATACGCGAAGCTGCATGCCCTCTCCATATATATATGGAGGGAGACGCGGTGTCTTTGGCGCCGTCTTCTGACGTGACGCCACGTGAAAAAAGTCACGCGCTGACACAAGAAGCTTAGCTGTACTAACTTGAACGTCACCCTGCTAATGCCGACGAAATATGAACAATGTTAAGGCTTCACGGCAAGATTTTGCGTAAGTGAAATTATCAACTTGGCGTGAAGTTTTCTTTTCAAAGAATGCCTGAAAACTCGAATCAACTTCTTGTAATATGTGACTAAAAAGCCCTGCCGGATGAAGCAACGGTTACTGTATACAGAGTATTGCGAGCCAGATGCAGTGAAATAGCACTTCTGCGAAGTAGGTTTCGTAAGTCTATAAGTGCTCTGATATATGCGCCGCATACAAGTACATAATGCGCAGAAGTTACGCTCGCGGTTACGGCATGCGCGTAATGCGGGCAGGGACCACGTCGAAGTAATAACTCGCGAAGTGCTTCAGCGTTGTGTATAAACGTGCTCAATGACCGCGTTGATCGGTCCCCTCAGTCATTTCAGCCGCCGTCATGATCGTCATGAAAAATCACCTTTGAACATAGCTTGCAGACTGTTATGACGCGGCTTGTTTGTTCATCAAATTCGGCTCTTTCGCAAACAATGGCCTATGGCCACGCTAAGGATACTTAAGTGCGGGACGAACTGTCAAACTTTGTGAAGGCCGTGCCAGCCAAAGGGATCTCGTAATCTCAGTTGCGCTCAATCAAACCTCGTCGTGTGTGTAGTCGTTTCACTTAGAAACGGGCTCAGCTGATTAGCAAGGTCATTCTTTCACTTGCCTTTTATTTTTCTAGTGCTATAACAAACCGTTTTGTTCATGTAATCGTCGCATGAGCATGCAACTTCTTTTGTTCACCATCATTGAAAGGTCGAAGATTTATCGACAACTGACTGAGAAAACTTGCAAAGCCTCCCAGTAGGGCTAGGGGGTAACAAATAAAGGGCTATAGAGTATGTGTGTCAAACTGGCCGAAGTGGAGGATAAGTAACAATCATTTTTCTTTTATTTATTTATTTGGGGGGGGGGGGGAATTAAGCGATTTCTGACGACGTGTTCCGACTGAGCCGCGGAGCACGAGGCCGTCACCTTTGTGTGCAAAGAAACTCTTGACTTCAAAACATAATGGTGGATCGAGTGCTGAATTGGATGGATCACGTTATTCTTACGAGGGCACTATACCTATTTTTACATAATTATCACACGCACGCCCGTGCGCATATTATTTTGTTTATTTATTGCATCTCTTTGTGTTTGTTAACCACCTTCGTAGTAACATTATATTTATGTATGGGCTGAAAACTGTAGTGTGCGAGATAGGTGAGGACTCACAAGACTATTTCAACTTCAACAGGTTTTTTATAAATGATCCTAGCAGTTGTGCGAACGACGATAAACCTAACAAGAACAGTAGCAGTTTATTTTACAACCAAGCAGTCAGCCGCAGTTGTATAATAATATATGCCGCCTCACAAAGGGGTGTCCATGATTATAAATACCTCAATGCGATCTTTTACGACTAATGAATATATGTCGTTTTATATTTGCTCTAAACAATGTATTTCCTTTAAAATTAAACAAAATCATTGTTATACTTGTAAAATTAACGTCGATGTCTGTATACAAAGGCTGAGTTACTTCTGTATAAAACATTTGGTTGAAGTCCCCAAAAATATTAGCAGAAATACTTTCAAGTAAAATTTATTATTCTATTTTACATCAATGAATAAAAAAATGTATTTAGGCTCATATATGCTATGGCCAGTATGACGTTTAAAGGCATGCCGAAGCAGTCTCAAGCTTCCGGCACTAAGAAACCAACACTGATTTTTCGCTAAATTGTGCTATTAGCTAAGAAAAGTTAAGTTTCCGTTCCTAAAAGCGCAACGCCAAGTCACTGGAACTTCAATTTTTTTAATGCACAGCGTAACACTTAATGCAGAAGCTGCATTGCGCTTTCTGACTGTATTATAACCTGAAGTAACCTTGCTCTTAACGTTGCATTTTCTTTTTCAAAGAGTGAAGCTCTTTAGGCCCGCCGTCGAAACTCCCTCCGCCGGCCAGGCAAACGTGCCGAGCAAAACAATAGGTGCGCGCTCTTTGCAAGCGCAGGCGTGGCGGCATATGAATCGTGCTGCGGCGCGCATGCCGCACACTCACTCGCTCAGCCGTTGCCACCACTGAGTGCAGCGTACTGTCTGCGTCAAGCAAAACCTGAGCAGCGGCGAGCCGTCGCGATGGTATAGTGCGCGCCATCCACTTATCACCATGCACAGGCACGCATATATGCGCACAGCTGCCGAAGAGGATGTCAATCGTGATAAGTTACTGGACGGTGCGCGATATACCATTGCGAAGGCTTGCCACTGTTCGGGGTTTCATTTGACACCAATAGTACGTGCGCCCCACCCGTTCCCCACCCTACTGCCTTCATTAAAGCCAGCAGCGAGGTCAGACACGTATTCGTGAGCACCCCATTTCTGAGGAGCTTCGCTCATTGGTTGTATTCGTACACGCAACAACTGCTGGTTTTGGTGTTTTTTGAAAACGGTCGTCTTTCTTGGGTTATTTCGACGCAAAAATTTTGGTCTGTCTGCCCATCTGTCTGGACATTTGTCTGTTTGTCTGCCCTAACGATACCCCAAACGGCATCAAGCGATACTCAAAACGGTCAACCCCATCCGCAGTGCCCACCAATAATGTTCAAGTTTTAGCGTTCATACTTGTGCATTGTCAATTAAAAAGTAATTATTGCGCTTATCTGAGGCACCATTACTACACGTCAATGATTTTTATGTTTGTCTTTGTACTAGAGAAGGCACACACAAGTAATTTTAAGGACCGTAGCATTTATCATGCGGCGCTGACATTTCAATGCGATGCTCAAAAAGGCAAGTTTTTCCAACGCTTTGCTAAGACGACACGGTGGTGGCACCTGCCCGTCGCTCTGCGTTCTACACCTTATCGCCTCCGAGACTGGTGCTCATTTTTCTCCTAGGGCGCGCTCGCCTTCCTTCGTTTTCGAAGATAACTGCTAGATAGCGCTCGTGTCTAACGTGCCTCGATGCGCTCGTTCGCCTGCCCTGCACAGATGGAGACTCTCTGACTCTGCGCTTCTAGAATACAATTCACCGGTTTTCTCGCGCAGAACATCAAATTAACGTTTCGTTCACTCTCTTCCCATGCAAGACTATAGTCTTTTGACATTTGCAGTAAAACATGCAGATACGGGGCCTTTTTTTTGTCACTTGTAGTGGCCTGTTAATGCAGTCTTTTTTTTTTCACTGCACTGTCCTACGTTAGATCTTGTAGTAACTGGTAGCATTCTCTGCCTTTCTTTTGCATTTTTCTGTTGTCGACGTTGCTTCGTCTTTTAACACTAATGGGATACCTTTAATGATTCTACAGTGGATGGTCTTATGTTTTAGTTTGTTCTCATACATCTGACAGCAGATCACCATTTTTTGTATTGTCCTCTGCAGCACCTTTTATACCATTTATTGCTTACTACTGAGTAAGTCTTTCCTGTCGGTTTCTTATTTTATCAGCGGAGCTCTTAAAGCTTGTCGTTGCACTGGGTAGTGCGAATATAAACTATCCTCCTCATGAATCGCCACGCGCTTTCTTTATCCTCTCACTCTTCCTCATCTTTAACATCGCTCGCAAAGCTCGCGTGCCGATTTCTCCGGCGTGGCCTGTATTCACCCTCATGGGTTAGAGGTGCAGAGAGAGAGAGAGGGATAAAGAAACAGAGAGAGAGAGAGAGAAAGAGACAAATAAAGAGATTCTTGCCGAAAGGAAGTTTCTCGCTAGGCGGGATTTGAACTCAAGCATCCTCGATTCGAATGCGAGCGTCCTGACCACTGGGCTATCCAGGCACGCTAGCATAGCATAGTGTGTGGCATAGCATAGTATATAGCTCAGTGTATAGCATAGCGTATGGCATAGCTTAGCATATGGCATAGTGTAGCAAGGGGCCGGGTGGGAAACAAAAGACGATAGTTATAGCGCGAGAACAGAACGACGTCAAAGGGACAAGAAGCACACGAGACGAGGTGGAGAATCACTGGGCGTGAGCTTCCTAGCGCTGCTGTTTTTTCGCCAATTTTGTAAGTTTTCTTCCTCGTCTTCTGCATCTTACTGCCAAGATTTGGCCACCATGTTCACGGTGCACCAGGCGCCACGTCTCTAAGGCGCCGAAGCTTTATGTTAGGCTGCCACGACGTCTGAAAGCTTCGGCTACTGGTGGCGGCCATTCTTCTCGGCGCCCATCAGATGAAGACGAAGTGATGAATGCGTCCGGAGAGCAAGACAATCCCGTGTTTCGCGGACCCGAGGAAGACTGTGACGGCCCCTTGACGACACCTAACGCCAACGATGAGTTTGTTACTCCGAAGAAGGCGCGAACTGATAATCAAGAGGACTACAGCGATGCAACGATCATCGACTCCGCGGAAATGAATTGTGATGTAGAGACAGAATACAGGCCTTTCACAACAGTCACGTACAAGAAAGCCTGACCAGCGGGGATACCCGTAATTTTCAAGCTGACAGACCCTAGTGCCTCGTTCTGGAAAGTCAGTCCGAACAAACTGGCCAGTGAAGTAGTATCTGCTGCTTAAGAAAAAGTGCAGTCGTTCCGTATCAACAGAGATGGCAACTTCTCTATAGGTGTCTCTAGAGTTACTGCATCCTCCAGACTTCTTGAGTTACACACATGTTGCTGGTCTTGAAGTGGCACCGTATATACCGCATTCGTATGCGAGGAACCTATAGGAAATATTAGACAAGTACCAGTGCATTACAGTGAAGATCAACTGCTTGAATATTTAAGAGACAGCGGTGTAATCTCAATCAGGAGACAGACTAAATGGCTCCGTCATGAAGATGGTTCAGCAGAGCCACATTCACTCGGCAGTGTAATTCTTGAGTTCTCCCCCGACAAGCCACTGCCGCCTCGTATTCTCCTAGGCTTCACAAGTCATCCGGCGGAAGAGTACCTACAGCCCGCTACACGATGTTACAACTGTCAACGATATGGACATGTTGCCCAATCTTGGCATAGACAACTTCGCTTCAAAATCTGTGCAGGAGCACATGATTACAAAGAATGTACATCGAGGAATCATCCCAAATGTGCCATTTGCAATGGAGACCGCGTAGCATCATATGCTGCTTGTCCGAAACACCAGGCAGCTACTCGACTAAAGCGACAAGAAATTTTTCTCGGAAGAGCTCCAAAAAAGGGATTGGCTTGTCCGAATCCTGAAACTGTACATCCACTCCCTGTGACTTCAAAATCACAAAAGAGTACATCACCATTGTCGTATGCGATGATAGCCAAGCATTCTTCAGCTCAGAAAAACAAAATTACAGCCAAAACGGACCGTAGAGGACGATCACCAAGCGTTCAAAGGCAGACAAGCGACAGCAGGACACCGAAACCGTCAGCAACTCAGGATAACCAAGCGTCTACACCTTTCACCTCCCCAAAGTCCAAGGCACAAGAGCTACGTGCACCGAAAACAAGTGATGTGGATACGGTTATGTCGATGCTCTTCCTTGCTTTGAAAGCAATCCTGCGTGTATTTCCACAGGTCAATGACCTTCCAGAGGTGAGCGCAGTCCTTTCATTAGAGCCTCTATCAGTACAACAAAAAATTGTTGTATAGCAAAACGGCTCCACAAATGAACAACTGTTTCCGCAACACAGCTGTGTTTCAGTGGAATGCCAATGGCCTTAGGTCCAAAAGCGCTGACTTTAGGAAGCTGGTTGCTCAGTATAGCTTCTCCGTTCTGTGTCTAAATGAAACCAACGTTGGCCCTGACTTTAGGATTTCTAATTATGTCACATATGCATCAACAATAAATCCAAGCTTGAGCAGCGCACTGTTATGCGTACAGCGGGACGTACTCTCTTTTGTTTTATACTCGTCGGACTCGGACGTGCCAGAATTTGTAGGGTGCAAAATTCAATTCCAGAAACTTACCATCGCCGTAATTTTTGTTCATTTGCAACCATCCACACGCATCTCCGAAGCATCTCTGGTTCATTTATTGGGTAAGGCCCAGGGACTTGCCCTCATCTGTGGAGATTTTAATGCGCACAACACTACATGGGGCAGTACTCATACCGATTCACGTGGGAGAACACTTGAAAAAGCAATTGATCGATGTGGTCTTGTTGTAGTGAATGATGGATCAGTAACGTTTTTAAGAGGTAATGAATATGCCAGCTGTCTAGATTTGGCTGTAGCCTCTCCTGATATTGCACGAGATATGAACTGGTGTACAGACCTCGAAACACGAGGGAGTGACCATTACCCAGTTCTTATGCAACACCTAAGAATGCAAGTGCAAACGACCACATTGATTTCAAAGCTAACTGACTGGAAACTATTTCGTGAACATACTGGACGTGACTTGATGGGAGTTAATGAATTAGATACATTTATGTCCTGCACTGAAAGCAGTTACTCCCGTGCGACAAGGTTTACAGCTGTCCCAGCAGGCCTCTCCAGTGTAGACGCAGACTATGAGCGCCTACGAGCTATTAGAAGGCGAGCAGAACGTCGCTATTGCCGCACTGGGAGGCTTAAAGATTATAAGAAGAGTCAGGCCACACACATCCAATCTCACCGACACATGCAAAAGTTAGGTCGGAAAAAATGACATGGTTTCTGCAATTCATTGACCCCATTTACTCCACTTCCGAAAATCTGGCTAACAACCACTGCTCTAAGTCATCCAGTATCCCAGCGAAACCCATTCAGAGCATTGGCCATATTTTTTGGATTATCCGAACGTGATATCTCAAATAAGTTTTGCACAATGCTGACTGGAACTGGGCAATTCTTTCACAACACAACTACACTGCCTAGTTATAGAGCAGCAAATCCAAGATGCATACACTTTATCACATGCTCAACTGGATAACACGTATTCTCTACTAGAGTTGCGTACTGCTCTATCACTAACCCACGTAAGAACGGCAACCGGTCCCGACAATGTATCGTACAGTGTTCTGAAAAATCTAGGACCCAACGGCATGCCAGTTTTTCTACGAATATATAACGACACGTGGACGAAGGCGTATGTTCCAATGTGTTGGAAGGTCGTGAGAATCGTCCCACTACTGAAGCCCGGTAAATCACCGCTTTCGCTTAACTCATTCCGACCAGACAGCCTCGCTAGCTCTGTATCTAAAGTAATGAAAAAAATGGTTGACAGAAGATTACAGTGGTGGATTGAAGCTAAAAACTCACTTCCAGAACAGATGGCTGGCTTAAGACGACGGCGATGCGCCATGGACTGCGTCTTCGACTTCGTTACATTTGTAGAACATGAGATGATCTGTGGAAACATGGCTGTTGCGGCGTTCATAGATATTAAGAAGGCGTTAGAAACTGTGAGCGACCTGTCTGTGCTGCACGGGCTTACCTCACTAGGGTTTCACAGTCGTATTCTTCAATGAATCGCCAACTTCCTACGTAACAGACAAATATACATTTCAACCAATAACGAAGACAGCGATCGCTTCAACATGAGCAGAAGTGTACCCCAAGGAAGCGTTCTAAGTCCGCTTCTTTTCAATGCTGCAATGGCAGGTCTTCCAGAAGTACTGCCCGAAGCCTTGAACATGTCCATGTATGCAGACGACATATGCATATGGACGCCTCACAAATCACTGGAAGTGATCGAACATCGGCTTCAACAAGGACTAAATGCAATAAGTGATTACCTCAAAGAGCGAGGCATGCAGATTTCTCACGCCAAATCTGTAGTTCTGCCATTCACGAAAAAAACAGTTAAAAACTTGAAGCATTTTTGTGGATGGCCAGAGAATCGAAATCGCACGAAAGCATCGCTTCCTTGGCGTTACCTTAGATAGCCAGCTCAGATGGAGTCAGCATATTGCTGATCTAGAAAATCAAGTGAACAGCACCATAAATTTTATACGTCGCATCGCGGGAACAAAATGGGGCGGTACATCAGCGTCTCTACTCCACGTCCATTGTGCACTAATCCGACAGGAAATTGCCTACTCTGCGCGAATTCTTCACAACATCTATCAGACGTGTCTACACCGACTTCAGCTGTTACAAGCACGAAGCTTACGCATATGCCTGGGGGTTCAACAGGCAACATCAAGTTCTGTGACACTGGTAGAGGCAAGAGAACCCAACTTTATAGTAATCAGAAATGTGGAGACATGTCCGCACCTCTTTCGTCTAGTCACGCAACACCCTTCCCATCCGCTTATATCAACATCGTGAACCTTGCTGGAGCGCAAATACACCATGGGTACCAACAGTACATTTCATGGCTTCCTGTGTCGACACATTGGCCACTGGACCAAAACTACTCTCCATGGCTGCTTGAGCAACCAACTATATCAACGTCAGTAGAAGGACTTTTCAGCAAACATGAAGTGCCAAGCATTGCCGCACAGCAGTTGGCATCACATCATCTGTTTGACAGGTACCAAGGACATACTCACGTGTACACTGACGGCTCCGTCACCAAAGAGACAGCAACATCAGCATTCATAGTTCCGGAATTGCACGAAGAATATACATGTCGATTGGGCCACCTCTCCTCTTCAAGAACGTCTGAGCTCGTAGCGATTTTTCTAGCCATAAGCTTTATTAAACTGTCAACGACACCAAGAAAATGGGTGGTAATTACAGACTCTCGGGCAGCATTGGCATGTATGGAAAATGGCACTTCAAGACACATTGATGTGCGTATAGTATACGATATACTAAAAGAGCTCTCAGAAGCTATAAAGTCGAATCATCGAGTGGCAATTCAGTGGGTTGCCAGTCACTGCAGAATTAAGGCAAATGAAATGGCGGACGAGTTGGCGAAAACCGCTCATAATTCTACGTAAACGCGCCTCATTCCGGTATCTCGATATGATGTAAATAGAATTATAAGAACAACAAAACGTGAATTATGCCTGTCTACCTGGTTCACAGACAAAACAAAGGAATCGATCCTATATTCTGTTGATCCTAATCTTGAATACCAATTAGACCGTGACCTCCCAAGACGTATCGACACACTCATTCATCGCCTATGACTCTGAACTGCTTACACAAAGCACTTCCTATTTCGTATTCAGCGTGCAACAACGTCAGCATGTTCATGCGGCCACGACGACGAGGATATCTGTCACCTCTTGCTCGACTGTCCGAAACACGACACACACCTAAGGCGAATAGAGCAGGAACTGCATAGGTTAAATCCCGAGCGGCCATTCGGGTTGAATAAAATATTAGGTCCATGGCCATCCAAAACAAACGGCAATGCAATAAAGGTGCTGCAACAGTTCTTCGAAGAAACGAAGATTTGTGACAAATACTGAGCGGACAAATGTTAAAAGTGAGCGTGGCGTCTACGTGTTTGTTCTGCCCATAGGAGAACGTTTTTTCTCACCTATGTAGGACTGTATATATGTATATATGCTATTGTTTTTTTTTCATGTTTTTATTTGTACCAATTAGGTGGCAAGGGGTAGCCGTCGCCAAGTAACGGCAACACAAACTCCTTCGTTTATTTTCTATTTTAATAAAAAAAAGCAGACGATCGTCGATCAATTTGTCGCCGTTCTGTTCTCGCGGCATAACTATCATTATGTCATACCAACTAGCCCAAACCACCACACTTCTAATGAATACAGAAGCTGAGGGTAAGGAGGACAGGTGCGCTGGGGGCGAGAAAAGAGAGAGGAGAGGAGAGAGTGAGGCATACACTATTAAAAAGGTAGTAGTACTTGCTAACTTTGGGGTAGTAATGGTTTTTCACAAATGTTACAACCCTGGTAGTAAGCGCAGCTAATAACGGTGAGGGTGGTAACAGTTACTGTCTTTGCTGTTAGTACCAGCATTTAGTACCTTTACTACCACAGCCGTTACCACCCATGGGTAGTAACTTTTATAGGTTTCAAGAAAGAACTTAGTAACCTATACTACTCTGTTCATTCGTTTTAGTGATTTCTCTATTGCTAATGTTGGTCAATCAATCTTTATTTACTACACAACTTCGGGTAATGTAGCGTGGTGTGTCATGATTGTGAAGAATACATAGTCCTAACAAATTTACTGTTTTTACGCATACAGTATGTGGTAAGCGTGCGGTATATTTAGCCCTTAGTTCGCATGTGAATGTCTGGCACAAGGGAGCACTTGTGTTTCAGGACAAATTATAACAAATGTGAATATATTGCACTATATTATACTACCTTGTTAGGTGTGTTTGGGAACGTAGCACAATACATTTAATATGTCTTACTTATAAAAAATTATATGTCATATCTATTCGTTATAAAAAGGCCACAAAAAGGCGTTATGTATAGTGGCCGACACAAGGTACCGAACTCATTCTCAGTGCATCCTAATGCTTCACAGGGCTTGTATATCAGCGGTGAAAAGGTCCTAATCGTTCTTGAGGTTTGACGCGCCACAACAATGATAATATTTGGAGACACGCCGCAGTTGATTATTTGCAACCGTCCTCGTGACTAATTGTGACCATCTGGTTATTTTGATCTACCGGTCTTGTTAATTTGCTGTATTTTACTAAGTTTGCTGTAATTGTCTATTACAACGCGTGTAGCACTTGCTTATGGTTCGTTAACTTAGGATTGATTTATATGTGGGGTTTAATGTCCCAAAACCACCATATGATTATGAGAGACGCCGTAGTAGAGGGCTCCGGAAATTTCGACCACCTCGGGTTCTTTAACGTACAACCAAATCTGAGCACATGGGCCTACAACATTTCCGCCTCCATTGGAAACGCAGCCGCCGCAGCCGGGATTCGATCCCGCGACCTGCGGGTCAGCAGCCGAGTACGTTAGCCACTAGACCACCATGGTGGGGCGAATTAACTTGTACTTTTCTGTTTCGACAATATCAGAATAACGTTTACATAGCTCGGTCGCGTAATTTAAAACAAAATGTATTTTATCGATCTATAGATATTTTCTGCGCCATTTTTGCGTTCATTGATGACACATCAAGATGATTCTTCTCATAAATAATCAGAATCGGAATCACACACTATTTTGGATTAGATAGTCGACAGCCTGGTAGCAAAAGGGTAGTAACGGGGCAATAAAGGTAGTAACGGCTGCAGTTACTACCTCTTTAATTGCAGTTACTAACTGTTTACTAATGCAGATAGTAAACAGGTCGCAAAAAGTTTGTAACTGTTTCAGCTAGTAACTGTTTACTAACATAGCCCAAGAAAGGTAGTAACCACTGCAGTTACTACCTATTTGCTTGCAGCTGCTATCTTTTTACTAACTTTTTGAAAGAGTGCTATAGCACAGAAAGGATGAGAAACAGGAATAAAGCAATAGAGGGAGAGAGAAAAAGATAGGAATGAAAAAGAAACGCAGAAAAACAGAGAGAGAATAAACATTTCTTGTGAGCAAGCGCACTCGGCGCCCTACGTTGGCGGCCTCCTTATTCAAGGTAACCGTGGGCCTTTACCATCTTCCGCGGCCGTTCAGCTGGCTTCGCTAATTCTTCAGGCCTGGGTTTGATAACTTGGCCTCCTACTGCTTTTCAATTAATGTAGTTGTGCTAGAGAATCGTATCCATCGCCATACCATATGACATAGAGTATCCGTGATATCACAGTACTTGCAAATGTTCGAGCGCTTAGTCGGTGAGATGCGACGAAGCCTATATAGTGTGCCGTAAAAGTTGGTGTTTATGTGCAGTTTTCTGAAGATTACAGCCTCTTTCCTTGTTTGGCTGGTGTAAGCTGGCGGATGGATTCTTCTGCCTAGTCTGTATAAATATGTATAGTGCTGCAAGATGTCGCTGTACTTTTTCGGTGTATCTTCCTTTCTCCTTTTATGAGGTACGTGACGTCATCGTTCACACTGATGCGTATGCAGAGACGATACGCGTATTTATTTTTCAGCATGCGCGTGCATTGTGTTTTGGGTGATGTGAGGATCTTGTTTGTGAATTTACGAGCACCATTTTTGTATTACGCCACAGTGTCATTGTTCCTCCTCGCATATACCATGTAAAGCATTTTGTGTACAATCAGCGCCGGTTCTCATACGAAACCTTCTTAATCAGCTACAACAGCAAAGCTATAGTTTCCAGCACTCACGCAGGTGCATGTGGCTCGTTGCTCATTAGTGCTCTCTCGTACCGCCATATATGCCCTCATATTCTTGTATATTACTCGCTATGCTGTGATATCAGCTCAACTTCAAGTGCGAAATAATCCTACACATCGAGACTTTGTCGTTCTGCTGCCAGCAACGCCTCAATTTTAACGGTTGTTTAATTCGGGCGGCTGGAGATAAATTAGATTCCTGTTAACCACCACGGTGTCCTCGTTTCGATGAAAACGAAATTCTAGAGGCCCGTTACGTATAGACTTAGGCTTACGTTAAAGAACCACAGGTGGACGAAACTTCGGGTCCTCTCCATTACGACGTGCTTCAAAATAATATTGTGGTATTGGCACCTAAGTTTGCAAAAGTTATTATTGATTTCATTCGATTCCTCACCGCGCTCGACTACTTGCGCACGCAGTGGTCGTACGTGAGCTGATATTTCGACCAACCATGGTGCCGAACACAACGTTGATGATCATGGCCAGGTAGCCAATGCATAAAGCATAAACAAAATGAGCGGAAAGCTTTGTGAATTCAACCTTTTGGTTCCGTATTCTCGAAAAGATCTTAGGCTAGAATGCTTTGTAAGAGAAAATTGTAGCCATTCTTGATGATAGACATGACATCAGCCGAAAATTGGCCGCTGAGAAAGAATGCCTAAGAAAAAAAAACTTTGCGAATCAGACACCGGTCAAGGAACGATTGCTCGCACTATACTCTTTCTCCTCCATAATTGTAAGGGACGCGTGTCTCGTATTGTTCTTGTTTCGTTTTTCTTCTTTTGTTTTCGTGTTTATGTGGTTGTTTTAGTGGTTGCTATAAACAGGGGCCCTGTATACCTGTTCAGCGCAAAGGCTACAGTTGACGCAACCGTTGTGGTTGCGATGCTTGCGAGGCCCCCCAAGAAGCACAATTATTGCGCAATAGTTGTTCGTCCTTGGAATTTATTCCACCAGCCTCTAAGCTGTCATAAGCACTGCTGCTGCTGCCAAGAAGCTGCTATACGAAGCCAGCTACCACGGACTTACCCGACAGAAAGCGGAAACCGGGAGCGAACGATTTCACGCGACCCTTGTATATATACGCGACGCTGTGAGTATACGGCCGCAGACGCAAGTGGGCCTCGGGAATCCCGCCCAGACCGCAGTGGTGCCAGCCACCGGAGGAAAGAGCCCTCGAATGCCGTATTTACGACAGGGTGCAAGGCCACCGCAACCCGCTACATTCAGCTACGGGAAGAGCCCGTTAAATGCTGGGCCACTCCTTCTTGCGACAAAGACGACGTTTATTAATAAGATTAGTAACTGCGGCGGTGGTTGACACGCGGCTATCGCGCATGGAATAGTGTACGGAAGGCGTATGAACGTCGATCACCCGATCGTTCACGTGTGCTTTCCGTGAAAGAAAAGCACCTGCATTGCGTACGCGTCTGGCGATGTATAGATGCAACATCCTTGACGACACGATGGATCGTTGACGTCACGATGCAAGTTTATCGTTGACGGCACGATGACTGTTATTTCTCTAGAGAGGGTGAATGACCGCCCAGGTACAGAAGCGCTCGACATGTTGTAACATAAGCGGAGAAGTTTCTTAATTTTACTACATTAAAATATAGAAAATCGTCCGCTGGGTTCGTTGTGATTGCAATTAACAAAAACAGAGCCCTTAGTTCCTCTTCTTCTCGTACATTGCGCTGCCAGGGTCTCGTCCTCGGCAGTTCTGACGCCTTCATGTAGCAGCGCTTGTATGTTCCCCTTGTCGTCTATCCTCATTCGTTGTGCGCGTACTGCATATTCATATGAGCATATATACTCATTTAATTGGTCAGTCGCTTTCACTCAGTCGCTTTCACAACGACCGCCATACTCGTTGAGTGTTGGTACCTACACGCTGACACTCTTAAGATGAGTTCTAGCACACACAAATGCCCGAGAAAAAAAAACGACGGAAGAATGGCACCACGTTAGCTCCGTCGTAATTACCATTCCACATGCAATGCAAACACGTCGGTTTACATCTTGCTTACGGCTAGTTTCTTGCTCTTGTACTTGTATTCATTTTAATTTTTTTAATTCAATCGAGGAAAGTTAAGTAACTTGCCACTAATTTCAATTTGGTTCTCATTCATTATGAGGGACAAGCGTAGTGGAGAACTCTGGAAAGTTTGACTATCCGGTATCCTTTAACGTGTACTGCATGACATCGCACAGTATGCGCGGGCTTCAACTATTTCGCCTCCACCGAGATGCGACCGCCCGCTGCCGGGACCCCGTGGCCTTCGGATCAGCAGCCACCGTGGCAGACGAAAACAAGCTAACAGGAGTGGAAGTTCTGATTTGTTAGGTTACTGAACAGCAGTCTTGTACTCTTATGTACCACCTTAATCCGAAGGAACGCATTGGAGTCGAAGAACTTCATACCTCGCTAATTGAGGCACTAGCCCATTTGACAGCTGTGTAATGATAATATAAACATTGTACGCAGTACAGCTTACGGAAAATATTAGTGAGTCTTTTGGTATAGCAGCCACGGGAGATCTTTTACATTCTTTACTTGCTCGCTCCAGTGCGACTTCTTATCAAAGGTCAATCCATAGTAGCTCTTTATAAAAGGTGATTTGCTGACAGAGAATGTTGCTTAATGTTGCCTTATTGATTAGGGTAGAAATTACAGCGCTTAAGCTCCTGCGAGGGTAAAATAGAACTTTTGTTTTCTACGCCGTAGATATTTACCCAGGCCTAATCCACTAGCTAATTCACACGAGCGTGTTTTGTCATTGAAATACCACCTCAGTTAATGTCATCTCATGTCCATCATCAGGAATAGCAGAAAATTTCTCTTACGAACAGTGCTAACGTAAAGCGTTTTTATGCTTACGGGACCATAAACATTCTTCAAGAAACTGTGAATCAAGGCAAACCCAAGTTCATAGGTATGTAAATACCCGCTTTGGCGACTGAATGACTACGGCGCTGCGCTGCTGAGCTCGAGGTTGGTCGTGCGTTCGATCCAGGCAATGGTGTCCTCACTTCTGTGGTGCCAAAATGCAAAAATGCTCCCTAACTACAGCTAAATTGGTACACTCTGCTGTATATTCGGGAATTTCGTGAGGAGCTTGTCTCATAATTGGTTTGGTATTTTTTGCGTGCACATTTTATTATAAAAGGGGTGCAGATATCGAATAGGAAGCAAAGGTTTCGGGGTCTCTATGGTCAATATTCACGGTGCCATCATATGAACTGGAGAAAATCATCTAGCTGGCTGATTACCAGTGCCTTGGCAGCAATTATTTTCTGCCAAACATATTTAATATCCAACATCACTGGTTAAAGCAGACCCTGAATTGGTTTGTTCATTTGTTTGTTTGTTGCTACACATAAGTTCCTGCTAAGGAGGCTGACCAAGTTATCAATGTCGCATTCTGTGGTTGCACTTTTTTTTCGCAGACAAGGGTTAGATCCCTGCAGCTCCTGTATCCTAAATTTCGGATTCATTCCGTGTTTAGCGCACAAGCCACCGTCTAGTACGAAATAAAAGCAGCGTCAGAATGGCTCAGCGTTGTGTTTTATAATATCATCTCATGTTTTCCCACACTTGCAGTGGTGCGTTTGCTGATGAGAATAGCAATTTCTTGATCGCCAACGTCCTCTTGAAACTGTCCTGCATATGCCAACTCAGCGCTATTGGTTATTTCATTCATTTTCATTCCAGATCACTTACGCTTTTTCTGTGTTTCTTATGTTCTACAGGGATACCCGGTTACCCGAGAAGACGGAAAAATGGTGACGAAGTTCGAGGAGTCCGTGCCAATGGTGACTTACTTGGTATGCTTCATTGTCTGTGATTTTGACCGGGTGCAGACTACGGCGTCTATGGACCAGATACCGGTAAGTAGTCAAGTGAAGTGTATACAGTCTTGGACATCGCTAGTGCTCGGGTGAAGATCACATGCACAATCTTTATGAACTTATTATGCATAGCACGATTATGCGCAATTTTAGTGTACTGTCAGAATAGTTAAGGATATTAAAAGACGCTGTTTATTTTTTAAAGATAGAAAAGAATTGCGTGTTATCATTATTTTTTCCCGCCGCTAATGCTATAGCTCGCTACGTGTTTGCAAGGGTCATTTTTAAGCTGGTGTGGAGAGGGTGGTTCCTTGGCACCCAACTGATTATACGTGAACAATTAACAATGATTTATTTCCTGTATAGTTCACGTGGGTTTCAGAGATGTTTTTTACAAGGCATCATTTCTTGCGTCACCGAGACCCATGTGCAGCCGCAATTCTTTACCAAGGAGTGCTTCTACACACACACACACACACAAAACTATTTTCGCTGACAGACAAAGTGCGGAATAAAATGAAACGACAGCTTTTGCATCAAGTGTGTAATGCTGACAGTGTCTGCAACTGTTTCGTTCTTCGGCAGCAGCGCGATGTGCGTTTTACGTCGGTGCGTCAGCATCGAGAAAGCATTTGGTAAGACTGCTATAGTCAGTTGTAGATACGCAGGCCTTTTTTTTTCTGTGCCCTCTGGACCTTACGGCACATTTTTATTCAGCGTGAAAAGTGCCGAAAGGATGCCTACCTATGTATGTTTGTGTTTTATTCTTTATCGCGTGGCAGAAAAGAGTGCTCTGCGGCAGTGCATGGAAGGATCTCTTAAGTGTGAAAGAGGCTTTAGCGTCCTCTTCTGCAGTTGCAAGTACTTTTGTCGCTTCAAAGTGCACTTGCCACCGCGTTTTACGCTGTGCAGAACATCTCTGCAACTCAGCAGGTAGTACATTTCTCGTGTGAACAGTTCACAGTGGTGTACCCTCCCTTACCGAGGGCTCGACGTAACTCCTTGGATGTTCCTTGTGCGCCTGCATGCCTTGCCTGCAACCCCCCCCTTTCTCCCTCACTCTACCCACAAAAATTAAATACATGTGAGGGTCCTTGTGTTCAGGCTGGAGGTGGGGGGCACCCCCCTGGAGGATTATCCCTTGTCACCCCCCTTTTTATTTATTTATTTATATATTTATTTGTGTGTGCTGCTATTCCGAAAGGGTTACAGCAAGAGTGCACATACAGCAGCGTAATACAGAAGCCACACGCATGGATTGCAATACAATGGCAACAACAAGTAATTACAAAAATATACAAAACAGGAGTGATTAGTAGCATGTAGAATTTAGCGATGAAGAAACCTTTGGATACAATTAGCTTTTGAACATCGTATTTCAATTGCTTGGCGTTCCGTAACGCCAGCTCTGAAATCTGAAGCCCTTCCTAAGAGCAGAAAACGAGGTGCTAAAGTGAAACCCGCTTAGCGTGTCAAAAAGTGAGAACGAGCTCTCTAAAAAGTTACGGCTTACTTCTGACGTTATTCACATAAAAAAAGCAGCGCCAATAACTGCGCAAAAACAGCGCACTTTGTTTAATGTGAATAATGTCGCACCAACTCGCCCAAGCAACCACGTTAGTTACTTCCGACGTGCCGCGAATGTTCGTTATGCCCAATTTCAAAATGCAAAGTAAATAAGTAATCTCTAATCATCTGACATTATTTGTGTCTGAAGCAAGGTGTGGGAGTGGGCTAGTTGGTATTCTATGTCTCAAACAGCTGAAGAGCAAAAAAAAGTTAACAATGAACTGAAAGCGCCCGTCCTTGTTCTTCACTTAGTCCGTTGTTACCTTTTTTTGCGCTACAGCTTTTTTAAGATTATTTATGTTGATGGCTTCGTGAAAAGCCATAGACGCTGAATTATGAATCTGATTGCTCAACTATAATTTTGCTAATCCAACAAAAACAACGCCCGGTTACATAAACATGTATTTCAAGCAATTTTTTGGAAGAGCCTTTCACTAACAGAGATTTGCGATGGGAAATGAGAGGGAAGTTGAACATATTCTGCAGTATACCTAATCGCGTTGTCACAAAAAAAGCGACCATATTCATTTGATGGTTTCAACTGAATGACGTAAGCTAGAAATGTGCTAAAGCCCACTTACGTGCCCCACTTAGAAACTTTATCTACATAACATGTTTCTACTATTGGTTACTCAGGGCTGTAGGCTCAGCTTCCTTGACCCGGCGATATATGGTTCATGCTCGCTTCTGAAATATTGTTTCAAAAGCATAATTTTAGTTTTTATAAAATTAAAAATATAATCTATATTAGCGACAACAGTATGGTCTCCATAGCTAAACTTGTTTCCTCTTGTGATATTCGTAGATTTACGCTCTGCTTTTATACTACATAGCTCATCGTACAGAATTTTAGCAATCCGCTCTTCTATACGCATTTTTGCAGCTTCGATTCGACTGTGCCTCTTCCTTTGTAAGTTTTGTTATAGGAGAATTCGCAATAAAGCGAATAATTAAAAACGCACGAAAATTGTAATTGTATCGGACACTTCTGAATGATGTGCATGCTCCTTTTATACCTTTCTTTTATTTTCTTTCAGTTCTCCGTATACTCTGCTCCCAACCAGCTCAACAAAACCTACTACGCCCTCGACATCGGCTCGAGGATACTAAGTTTCTACGAGAAGTACTTCGGCTTGAAGTACCCTCTGCCTAAACAAGGTAAACTGCATTGTCAAGTTGTTGGCACGGTGTTAATTTGACTCACGAACGTTGTTCGCTACGAAATCTGTAACAGCATTCATCGCGCATTTTACTCGTGGTTTATCATTTTCTTTTTCGAGCCCTTTAGGTCTAGGTGCCTGTTGAAGAGTTGAACTGCTTCGGTGACCTTTACGTCTCACAGTGTGCCTAACTGCATGTTGTTGACGTCATCCGCAACAGAGCAGACGGCGACCGGCGCCGACATTTCTTCTCGGCGGCGCAATCTGTTTTTCCTTTCATGACTGTGAATTGAATGTCTCGTGTGTAAACACGACGAACTTCCTTGATCGGGTTCCTTGGTGATTAGCGTCAGGGTAGAGGCGTTTCACCGAGAATCCAGCTTGGCGGGTCGGTCAACCTGCCATGCACTTAAGTGCTAAGCTGCTAATGCGTTAGATCGTCAGGTCACTTTATACAATGTGTCAACTATAGCGATTCAGCGTTCCACAGACGTCTGCGTCCAGTTTTAACATGAAATGAGCCCTGAAAGACATTTGTTCAAACCTCGAAGCGGCGTCATTTTGGGCTTTATGACTTTAACCACGCATAAATTTGCGTATATACGCATTGTTTGTTTTCAGTGTGGCGTTGCTGCATTTGGGTTGCGCGCGCGCGTGCGCGCGCACACACACACACGCACACACATGCACACACGCACACACGCACACGCACACACATGCGCACACGCACACGCACACAAGGCGCACTGCTGCTGACCCGAAGGTATGGGGTTCGATCCCAGCCGCGGTCGTAATATACTCATGGAGGCGCAAGGCCAGAGGCCAGAGGACCACCAAATGGACGAAATTTTTGTAGCCCTCCGCTACGACATCTCTTGTAATCGTATCGTCGTTTCGGGACGTAGAACACATATATTAGTACATACAGATTCACCCATGTGTGCATGTTTTAATGTTTTATCTTGTTCTTATTGCTGATAAAACTGCGCGCATACTGTCAGGACAAAATGCAGCATTAGTCACGTCAACTGCATCCTTGCGCCTTCTGCAGACATGATCGCCATTCCGGACTTCGTGTCGGGGGCGATGGAGCACTGGGGCCTCATCACCTTCCGAGAAGTGAACCTCCTTTACGACTCGAAAAAGTCCAGTCCACGGAATAAACAGCGAGTGGCAGCTGTCATAGCCCACGAGCTCGCACATCAGGTACGCCTCTTCATGACACTGTCATCCGTATACGCACTCTATGTAATCTGTTTACAAATGCCAACGCCTTCATTGCCCTGCCGCGAGAACTATAGGTACTTGGCAGCAGACCCGCAGGTCACAGGATGGAATCCCAGCTGCTGCGGCGGCATTTTCGATGGAGGCGAAAATGCTGTAAGGCGATGCGCTCAAATTTGGATGCACGTTGGTGGTCGAAATTTTTGGAACCCTCCACTACAGCGTCTCTCATAATCATATGGTGGCTTGGGGACGTTAAACCGCACATACCAATCATATCATCCTCCTACGCCCTCATTGAACGTAGCTCACCTCTACGCTCAACATTTCTCAAGACGATAAGTTGGGCAAGTTGGTTATGCATGCCTGCATGATCATAACGCATAAACAGGGGTCGATGGAGTATAGACGCGAAGACACGCTCAATGTAATTTAGGGCTTCATGGCGCCTACTCTGTAGGTCTGTGCTAAGAATTTTTTGTACTATTTTATTGATAACATGCTTTGTGTGCTTATTTTTTCACTAACGTTGAGCTTTGGGCTAGTTGGTGCAGCATAATTCGATGTTTTCAGAGCGCGTGGAACAAGGACGATACAGAAAATCACACACAGTGCTGTGTGTCTCCTCTTTTGTCGCCTTTGGTCTGCGTAGTGTGAAAACATCATACTTGCATTTTCATTATAAATCCCACGATGTGGTCCAGTGAATAATGCAACCTTTCCATGCTTCTCCCGCGAAGGCGTAAATGAGATAATTGCTACAGGACTAAACAGAACGAAAACAAGCCGTCCTTGGCATAGACTCCAGAAAACGCGCCATCTCGTGGGGCCAGCGTAACCACTCGAAAGCTATCCGACCATGAGCTGCGTCAGCTAAGTGGCATTTTACCGACAAAATGAGCTCAAATATTCAGCCATGGTCAATTTCTGTGCAATTTAGCTAGATTGAAGGACCCCTGGCTTTGTTTCGTAATCCATATAGCGACCGTATAAGAACGTATAGGCATACGCTATAATTATTGTTTTTCATGCAGCCTTGCTTTACCTCCTATCCCTCTTTTTTTTATCCTTAACAGTGGTTTGGAAACCTCGTGACCATGAAGTGGTGGGACGACTTGTGGCTGAACGAAGGTTTCGCAAGTTACATTGAGTACAAGGGCATCGACCACGTTGAACCAGAGTGGGACATGGTAGGTACACGCGTCGATATTTCGACGTCGGCAATAAAACGGCGCGGTTATTAAAGATTTAGCATATGACGCTCAAGTTGCACCAGGTCTAGTGCAGGCAAATCACTGCCATATATTTACATGGTGATTTCGCTGCCTCGTTGGGACATCCGCCTCTATATAATGCCCTTCAATGAAGGGTCTTACAAAAGAACTCACGCAATGGCTGTGTGGTCGTGGTAAAATACATTGAAGAACGCCCAGCTACGTAAGGGCGAATTCTTCACTGAAATTACTGTATGTCGCTTTTCACATTGTGGTTAGAGAAATTTCGACAAAAAAAATTATTGGAACGCAAAGCAAATACTTAAATGGTCTGAAGATGGTGACACGTCATTTTGCGAGTGGCCCGTTGCACATCTTTTTACTGTTTTAAAAAAGAAAGTGCATGTTTATTTAGCAAGAAATGATGTCTTATGTAGTGTCAATCTTGCAAAACTACCAGCGCAACCTCATTTACAATAAAGTTAATGCCAAACATTCTACCTCCACTTCCTGAAAAACTCCGTGGGCACGCCGTTTTGCGGTAAACTTGGCGTCCCATGCGACTAACTAAAGCATTTTTCTTTAAATATTACAATACCATATATGAGGATGTGACCATAAGGTTGCCCTTGACTGTTGTATGGATCGAATCACGCCAGTTTTTTTTTTATTGTTCAGTTGTGCTTATAGATGCATTGTTAATATAATTTTATGCACTTTGAATATTCAAGATTACTGAAACTCCTTTCTTTTTGCGTAATAAAGGTTGCTGAGATATGTGAAATATTGCAAGAAAAAAAACTTGGAGGACGCTTGCGCTTCCTTCAAGAGCAAGGACGTGACTGCGTGATGGTTGGGCCCTGTTGGCACCACCTTCTGATTCGCCAGCCAAGCTTTGCTTTTCGGTGGGCACTTCAATCGTGCCGTGAAAAAAGCAACGTTGTACGATCAACATTGGCCGTTTTGAACTCTTCTACAATTGCCTACTGCATGTAAAGTTGCGAAGTGTTCACCAAGTCATGCATTCTGTAAATTAATGGAATACACAAACCTGAGTTGTGGGGCAATACGCACACCTACACAACTGCACGTTTTGTTGATCATGTTGCTGGTGATGATGATCATCTATGGGCCTGAACGCTGTGTAATCGGTGGGCCTTCAAGCCACTATTTCCACCTGTGTCACACAATATTGTGTCAATTCGGCTCATCGCACTACATGTCGCCTCTATATGTTTTTTAAATAGTTTCAAGTGCAGATGAACTTCAAATAGTTTTTTAAATATTTTCAAGTGATGAACACCTGCTTGCATGCAGAATGCCTATTTGCATCCATCGTAATGTTTCGCTCCAGACTAACGACGCCGACATGAGACCGATGCCGACATCGCAATTTCTGTGAAAGGAGTTCTTTAACACAATCCTGTTAGAAAACCACCGCTTTTGTTGCGTAACTGTATAGCGTTAATATCGAAACACGAAGAGAGCGGGACCCGCATGACTAGCTACATTGAAGATTGGCAACGAGAACCCAAACGAGCCAGAGCTCGTGGCGACAGCCGCTCCTCGAGCTGCACCTGTTCGTCCGCTTATTTCGTAACTGTAGCAATCTTAATCGTGCCTTTTATGCATGAACAGCGTAATTAGGCTAGATTTGCATTTCCACTGCGAAAGCAATAGGGCATGCGGCAATTTTCTTTTCATTCAGCCTATTGTAATCTCGAACGCCCGCTTTCAGGTCTCGTTGCAAGGTACACGAATTTCGAAGCCAGCGAGTGGATGCCAGTCTCTCTGAAAAATAAAAAAAAAGAGCTCAGCGGCTTTCTTCGTTGAGGGGCAAACAAAGTTTTTCAGCTGTCTACCTTCAGCTTCTTCAAATGTTCGATCTGTCACTATCCCGCTCTTGTGGCAGGATCTCTCCCCTTGCTTCGAAGAGGAAGAAGCCACAGGAGCCTTGTACTATACTGTAGAACTATTCAGAAGCTTGGCAGCACACCACGCGTGACATGCGAACGGCATGAAGTCCTTCGTGCTTTGAAGTTTGCGTAAGCGATTCGGTCGATTATAACTCCGTGTGTTTTGTGGACGAATTTAGATGGATTGCGGGTCTGCTTTCGTAGATTTGGGCCAGACACCATGTGAGCGGATTATTCATTTTAAAGCTAGCGTGCGTCCTTCGTGCAAATGCGTAGAAGTAGCAGCGTCAGAAGCAGCCTTCACATTAAACGCACGACTTAGCAACATCGCTGGACGTGCAACTACGTGGTTATAATAATCGCTAAGTGGTCCCTGTACCTGTGTCCTTCCCTTTAGGTGCTAAGGTGAAACAGCAGCATTTTGTATAATTAACAACCTTGCGCGGTGCGGTGGTTATGAGATGCTTTAAATAGCACCTATTTTGGTAGCTTCTATTGAATGCAAAATGAGTTTGGTGCGTGCATGCCGCGAGTGTACCAACGAAACGATAATTGATCACCATTATAACACTTATGCAACTGTGTTTGCTTCTATATTTTTATATAGGTGGAAGACACAAAAGACATAAAAAACGGGCATGACCTGTAGTACATAAGGATTCGCAACATGATGATGGAGGTTGTTCTAAAGAGATTAAAAAACCTATTATTGTCTTGCTTTTGCACTTGCTTTAATTATGAGATTCCACCATTAGAGGCGAATATTTTACAGTCTATTAAGAAGTCATTTCTTTCTAGGACGTTTTTTTTCTTCTTTGCACCTGCGTTGTTCACTCAAAACGCAGGTCACGCAAAGTTTTTGTGATGAAGATTAACGTTTCTCTTTTTGGCGTTGACGTTCATTTCTCAAAGTAAAATGCATAGACCGAGTTTTTCTTTTTCTTTTTTTTTGCGACCATGTTCTCAGTTTTACGGCGTAACCTCGGCTACGCCATGTGCCAAGATAAGGAAAGAGAGAGAGCATAAAGTCAGATGAACAAAACCGATAAAAGATTATAATCAAGAGCCGGTTCTCAGCCGTCTATGACAGCGTCGAATCGCCCTGCGTCACCCGATACGAACACCCCGAGAGCAACGGGAAACTCCATCGTCCCGTAGCGTGCGGGGCCACCCAGATAAAGTGCCGCGAAAGCTTTATGCCTGCGGCATCGTTGTAGGACAGGTACTCATTTACAGATTATGTCGTTATCTTTTTTTCCTCTGCCCCCCCCCCCCCCCTACGCTTGCTTAGATGAACCAGTTTTTGACGGAGGACTTACAACCCGTAATGGACTTGGATTCAACAACCACTTCGCACCCGGTGGTTCAGAGCGTCAGCCACCCGGACGAGATCACAGAGATCTTCGACACCATTTCCTACAACAAGGTAAACGTTGTTTTTCGTATCGATAAAGGCGGCCACTCAAGCACTCGAACCACAGGGGGGGGGGGGGGGGGGGAGCAGAAAAGGCCAGGCGGTGCCGCTTTCTTTCTCTGAACTTCGTATCCGTCCGGCCCAGCTGCTGCTTTTCTTCCAAGAACCGCGTCAAACCAGCTACCCACTATCACACATAGCAGTCCAGCCGGCGCCCAAGCTAACGGTGCAACACGGCCCAGTGGCGGCTTTCTTGCGCTTCTGTAACCTTCTTGTATTCCTTTTTTTTTTCGTCTCTCCACTTCGCCGTCTCCTGTAATGACTGGGTATAATCACGCGACGCTGCCCAACCCCAGGGATAACCCGTGCGGTTTCGCGTTCCTGCAAGGACACATTTGTTTACCTCTCAATCTGGTCGCTCCCGTTTGCCTTCGAGACTTGAAGACGGTTGCTTCCAGCGCGTTTTCATGTGCTGCTCGATCGGTCTGTCACAAAAAACCAAGAAAGATAATGAACAAATCTAACCATTTAATTGTTGACGTCGCTACGCTTGCCCGAACGTACGTGGTCGATCACTCTTGGCATGAAACGGGCGGGTGCAATTATATGCAAGGTGGTTTTGTTTTTCTTTTCTTTTTTTTTCTTTGTCAGTTTCATCGTTTTTTTTTTCGTTTTTTTCACGCAACACAAAGCAGAGCTTTGCCATTTCTGATGGATCACTTGAAAAAATATTTCCGTGATATATGGCAACGCACGGGTAGTTAATTTTCGAAAACTCATGGGTGAACTTTTACACTTAAAAATTGTTCGCTGTCACGCACATGTTGAAGTGTGAAACAGAAGTGATGAAGATCCATGTGCCCGCCAGAAAAGGTGTTTCTATGGATGTTTCCGAAACGAGCAGCGCTTTCATAAACGCCCTTAATCCCAGCCTGCTAAACTGGCACTTATTCATGAAAACTTGAGCTGTAGGTCGGAGCAGTCGCAGGGCAATCATGATGTCGGGCGTATTATAGGCAGAGGCAACCCGGCGGTTGTAAAGTGCACGTACTTATTAATAAAACTCTTTGCGGATTCGTTCTCGTTCTTTGATTGCGCAATTCTGACCTGTTGGGGTTGTTAAGTTCCAGGCCAACTCCCTAAGTACGCCGCCACTTAGGGGGCCCTGAAACACTTTTTGGAGTAACCATGGAATTAATTCACTGGAAAAACGTATTGCATCACAAATTCAACGCCACAAAAAAATTTAAGAATCCGTCCAGTACGAGCGGGATTGCAAAGATTTGTTACACGCTGCAATCTCATTCTGTCTTCTCTCGTCCCGACGAAAGCGCTAGAGGCTAAGCAGGGAGGGATGACAGGGGCAAACAAAAAACGTCATGCGCGCCTCGTGACCTTGATCACTTTTTTTTTTCTTTGTTCGAATACGTGGCTATCTCAGTGCGATCGCATGTGCACGCGTGGACAAGTGACGGCCTCCCGCGGTGATCTCTGTAACGACCGACCACGTCATGTTCAAATCAGCCAATGGCTGATAGATGGGCTTACTACGAGTGATTTTTGGGCTTACTGCGTGATTTGTCGAGAGAAAAGAAAGCAATTTTAGCTGACTTTAATAATTTATTGTGAATTTCAGGCCGCGTGTTGCGCTATAATATTTTGCTCGCGTGTTTACTGCTGCTTTTACTAACGATCACCAGCACTTTCTGAACATGCTCAAAAAGTGTTGCAGGGCCCCATTAAATCGTGTCGTGTATCACAGGGCTTAAAACACACACATGAACACACACCACCACCACCACCTCCTCCACACCTCACCACACCACACACATTCATACGCACGAGTGTTTCGATGCATTTACGCAAATAAAAACTGGCACAAAAATTGTGTCCTTGGTGTTTGGGCTTTGTTCCTATAGTGTTTCTTCGCTCAAATCTGTTCCAGGGTGCGTCCGTGCTTCGAATGCTCGAGAACTTCCTTGGGCCTTCGATCTTTCAGAGGGGTGTATCGGTAAGCTCAGTTGCGCATTTTTCGTTCTATGCAATTCCCTTGTAAGCTCTCATTGAACAATTACTCGCATGTCCAGTGTCATTTCTAAAATGCGAGATTACGGGAGGGACATGTTAGCGTATGGCTCGTACACGACACTGGGCTCAAGTTAAGGGTGTCGCAGTCTTCGTAGAGACAGTATGCAGCAGACTTCTTAGTCGATAAAACAATTTTCTGGGATGTATAAGTGAAGAGGAGTGCATTATGAAACAGCGCTGTGGTTATGAATAGCTAGGGTCATGGCTTTGTATTAAGGCCCACAAAAAATAGTACATCAAAATTATTGTTCTGAAATTTGCGTTTATTCAAACGTTTGTGCATTACAAACAATCATATGAAACAAGTAGATAATCAAGCATATACAACAACATTGAAAAATTCTAGCATGTGTATAGTCCTGCAGCAGACATACTTCCGGTAGCCCTTAATTACCAGTTAAAATTTGAAATTAAAGAGGAGTTTTAGCGCCATGAAACCACTTATTGAATTGTGAGGTGTGTCGTAACATAAATGATCTATTTCGACTACATAATAATCTTCCTGCGCTTGTGACCAAAGCTTGCGAGAATTTTTCTCTTTTATCCTCATTCGAATGCTCAGCACCAAAAAGCTATATGTAAAACCCCAAAGCAGCTTGGTTGGGATTATTTACATGTTCTATAGTTCAGAAAATTTAGGTAATTTGCTGATATATGTTTCGGCGAAAACGATATCCAGAGGTTTGTTGTGAATCAAGAAGCGTATGGTTCGAAGACTAATGTTAATGGGGGCACTTTACGATTTTTTTCAGTCCTTTTTGGAAAACCACCAGTTCGGAAACGCCAAAACTGAAGACCTGTGGGCAGAACTTTCTGAAGCGGCTAGTGATGTGAGTAAATGACCCACTGCACCAATGCTCACAACAATACTTTATCAGGATTCAGACTTATGTTAATGTTTTTTCTACTTTGTTCGCTTGAGCGATGCTATTGGAGTGAAAAGTAATGGATTGAAAAATTTATGAATCATTGGTTCTGGAAACAATGGGAATTCATCCGCAGCTTAGTCACGCAACTTGCTATTACCGCTATAGTTTCAAAATTTTACACGTGGGATAGGATATTTGGCTTGGGAAGAAACAAATAATTCTTTTTTCGAAAACCTTTGGGTACTTTTGCTTGCGCGTTGTGCGCGTGTGCATTTGTAAGAAGGGTGCACCCGTGAAAACTCATGGCTCGTATTCAGAAAACGCACCAATGCTAAGTTGTTCGCATAAAAAATAATAAATTTAGCTTCTCGCTATACTGAACATAATATTCGTGAAGATGGTTTGCGAACACCAAACAGTGCTTATACGGACGGCAGTATTCGTGATAGGGTTTTCTTTGGTATTTCCCTACGAAAGCTGCCTTCCGCAAGAACGGAATCTTTGTTGCCCGGCAGCTATGGCTAATAAATTTGTTTAATATCAAGCCTGGCCGAAGTTTAATTGTTTTTAAAGAATACGGTAGCACACATTGTTTCTAATAACGGACAGTGTGCCCATATTCACGAAATAAAATCATTCTTTCGCTATAACCTTTCCTATTTCCTAAGACCGCATGCCTCCAGCACATTTTGCTGAAAACGTTACCAAAGCGACGGGCGAATGATAAAGCCCTCACATACAAAAACTTTTGTCAATTCGGTACTAACAGCCAAATTCACATTTGTGTTCGTAATGGCATGCAGTTGATAAGTCCACCAAAGTTACTGGCTAGCATATAGTCATTCGAAGAGTTATAGTGTGAGGAAGTTTTCGTGAATAGAGGCAAAGTAATAATTATTATATTGCCCCGCCGCGGTGGTCGAGTGGCTAAGGTACTCGGCTACTGACCCGCAGGTCGCGGGTTCGAATCCCGGCTGCAGCGGCTGCATTTTCGATGGAGGCGGAAATGTTGTAGGCCCGTGTGCTCAGATTTGGGTGTATGTTAAAGAACTCCAGGTGGTCGAAATTTCCGTAGCCCTCCACTACGGTGTCTCTCATAATCATATGGGGGTTTTGGGACACTAAATTCCACATATTAATCAATCACTAATTATTATATTGCGTGTGCATTCTGCCGCACAGTAAATTGAAATGGGGCCGAATTCAAAGGTGTTTTCGTTCGCTAGGGTCATTTGCTGTCGTTCGGCACTCTTCGATAACCACAAATCCAACATGACAATTTACCCGGCATGAGCTTACAACAGTTTTACGCTTCCTTGATGTGACTTTTCAGTAACCTATATGAATATCGCATTTGTGCACAGCAACCCGTCATGTAGGCCAATTTTTTTTTTCTTTGATAAGCAACGAACAACAGCGACTCGCGCCCTTCTCGTCCTCTCGCTTGTTTGCCATCGGCCCTGAGTTTTCCGGTGCCTGCTCTGAACTTGTTTTGGTGTGGTCGTCTATCTGAGAACAAGACGTCGTAACAAGACGCTGTAAGGAAGCAGCGAGCGAGATGCCGTGCCAGAACAAAAGAATGCGTTGACAATTTATATATATATATATATATATATATATATATATATATATATATATATATATATATATATATATATATATATATATATATATATATATATATATATATATATATATTGTCACGCGCTAACCCTAAATCGCACACCACACACCGCTACGTCTTGCCACTCCTTCCTACCAGCCCGAACTCTCTCTTCCCCACACACGCAACCCCCACCACTCCAGTCCCAATGATGATGATGACGCCGTCACGTAGTGCCCTCTCTCGGCCAAGTCCCGATGATGATGACGCCGTCACGTAACACCCTCTCTCGGCCACCCTCACAGGTCTCCCCCCCTCAAAATGTGAAGCCACCACTACACATCGCCTGCAGCGTCATGGTACAGTGTCAGCTGATCTGCGTGTCTCACACCGTGGCGACGACCCGTTTTGGGGTCCACTAGAACAAAGTCATTCTGTCCCACACGTCTCACTGCCCGAAAGGGACCGGAACGCCGGTGTGCAAGCTTCGAGGAGAAGCCCTTGGTGGCATCGCTGAGGGAGTGGCTTTCGAGCAGAACAAGATCACCCTCCTGTATGGTTAGTGGCCGCCTGTGCTGGTCGTAGCGAGTCTTCTGAGCGCGCCACATGTGGTTTTGGTGTGTCCTGGAGAAGTCAAGCACCTCCTGCAGACACTTGGAGACCTCAGTAGCAAATGCACGGTATGCTGTCGCAGAAGGCTCCGCGTCGTCTTTGGCCTCAGCCTGTGTCCATGGGGTTCTCAGCTCCCGGCCATAACAGAGGAAGGCAGGCGTGTAGCCCGTGACAACGCTTTCAGCCGTGCGCATGGCCAGGGCGATTTCAGGGATGTGCTGGTCCCAGTCTTTGTGGTTGGAACAATAAGCCCTAAGGCACTGCTTGATAATGCCGTTGTGGCGCTCCACCATTTGCCCGGCAGGGCGGTACGGAACAGTGTGTCGGTCTTGTATGCCCCAATGCTCAAGGAGGCCCTTCCACAACCTGCTTACAAACGGCTTTCCATTATCACTTGAAATGGAGGCAGGTGTGCCATGTCTGCAAAAAACCTGGATCATGCAGGCCACCACACTTTTGCTGTTTGCTGCCCGCAATGGAAAAAGTTCAATGAACTTGGTGAACTTGTCAATCACCACGAGAAGGTACTTGTGGCGTCGAGGTGTCATAGGCAAGGGCCCAATTATGTCCACGCTGAGCTGTTCCATAGGGGCAGTGGCCCATTGACTGCTCATCAGCCCTTCTGGCTTCTGCCGGTGGGCTTTGGTGCGCTGACAAACCTGGCAGCATCTCACATACTTGGATATGTCCGAGCGCATACCCAGCCACACGAAATTCTGAGAAACGCGTTTGAGGGTCTCAAAAAAGCCGGAGTGGCCGCTAATCGGGTGGTCATGGGACAGTCGCAGGACCAAGTTGCAGAGATGGTTTGGTAGCCAAGGTACTTTCCTGTTCCCTCGGTGCTGTACAAGCAACCCACTCTCTTCCATCTCGGTCGTCTCCGCCAGGTCTTTTATCAAAGGTTGATCACTGTCAGTGGGCGGAAGCTTTCCTCTCTTCATCACAGTTCGTAGTTTTGACAGTATGGGGTCCTGCTCTTGTTCCTGGGCGAGGAGCCCTGCATCATTCAAGACAGTAGTGTCGTCCACTTCAGATGCTACAGCAGCTGCCTCAAAGCTGATTTGTGGGCTGGGCTCTGGAACAGCCATAGGGAACAGCGTCTCGTGTAGACTCGGGCTTGGAACTTCCTGGTACTGAAGGGGAGCTCTGCTCAAGGCGTCGGCTGGCACATTTGCAAGACCCCGCCTGTGCTTGATTCTGCAGTTGAAACCTTGCAGCCGCAAAACCCAACGCTTTACACGTGGTGAGGCCTGGTCTGTGGTGAACATCCAGGATAGTGAGGAGTGATCACAGTGTACCTCAAACTCGGTGAACTCAAGGTATGGTCGGAACTTGTCCACTGCCCACACCACAGCCAGACACTCCCATTCTTGCACTGTATAGCGCTGCTCTACCTCAGTGAGGACCCTGCTAATGAAGCTTATTGGACGCAGTTGAGCATCACTCTCGGCTGCCTGCAGAAGCACCGCTGCAATGCCGACTCCACTGGCATCTGTTTCCACCACGAATGGTCTGTTGAGGTCCGGCAAGTTTACAACAACATCATCGGCCAGGGACTGCTTAAGTGCTCTAAAGGCTTCCTCTTGCTGCAGCTCCCACTGCCAACGTTGCTTTTTCTTAAGGAGTTCTGTGAGTGGAGGTGCAGTGATAGAAAACTGAGGTATGAACCCTCTGTAATAGCCTGCTAGTCCCAGGAAGGCCTGCAGCTGTTTGAGTGTTGTTGGTTGAGGATAGTCCAGCACCGCTCGCACTTTTTCCTTGTCCGGCCTACACTGCCCGGGCGATATTTCTTGGCCAAAGAACTTAAGGTATTGACAGCACACGTGCACCTTCTCTGGGTTAATGGTCAGCTGTGCCGAACTTATCCGCTTCAACACCTCCCGAACATGCTCAAGATGATCCTCTAGGGTCTCCGAATACACCAGGACATCATCAAGAAACGCCATGGCAAACTGGTGATTAATTCCCTCCAGTAGTTGGTCCATCAGGGTCTGAAACGTGGCAGGACCTCCGGCAACTCCAAAGGGCATTCTCATAAACTCGAAGGTTCCCCGATGGCAAATGAACGCTGTCTTTGGAATATCTTGCTCTTGAACAGGGATTTGAAAAAAACCCTGTGAAAGATCAAAACTTGAGAACCACCTGGCTCGTCCCAGCTGTGCCAGCAACCAATCAGTCCTCGGCATGGGGTAGACTGGCACCTTAGTGCGTGCATTTAGCTGGCGGTAATCCACAGCCATGCGGTAGCCACCAGACTTCTTCTCAACCAGGACTGGAGCACTGGCATGCTGACTTTGGCTAGGGCGCATGAGGTTCTGTGCCAGCAGGTCTTGAATGCAGTTGTCCATGATAGCCTGCTTCTTGGAATTCACTGGTCGCAGTTTGCATCGAACAGGTGGGTTGTCTCCCGTGTCTATGCGATGCTCTGCCAGGGTTGTGCAGCCCGGAGTTGTGGTGAAGATTTCGCTGAACTCTTCTAAAATGTGTTTCATGCGTGGGTCTAGGTCCGACGAGTGGCCGGAAATGATCACATTGCAGGCTGCAGTCGCCTCCGGCACACTGGCACACACAGTGGCATCGCTCTCAGCAAAAATGCAGCGCAGACTGTCTCCAAAATCATCCACTGCCTCTGGCTGTTCCTTAACGGCCTTGACAAACGGCCCAATGCTTTGTGGTTCTGTGCCGACAGTCCACCCACCAAGTGACACGTGCAGAGAGATGCCACTCACCGTCAGGAAATCCCTACCAAGGACAACGTCACGGCACAGGTCAGGAACGCACAAAAACTGCTGTCTGCGGCAACCGGCAGCCCACTCGATCTGGCACTTCAGAGACATGGTTGACTGCGACCAGCCTGATGCCAAACGCAGCACGCGTACGTCTGCCTTGGGTTTGGCTCCAGAAGCTTGGGCCGCCGCCGCGGCGTGCGGTCCGAAGAAGCTTACACTTGAGCCTGTATCTAGCAGGGCCTTGAACGTCGACGACCCTATACGGACGTCCATAAGGGGCTCTTTGCCACCGGCTGTGGTCGCTACTTGGTGCGCACTGCCGTAGGTGCCCGCCGGGGCAGCACCTACCGCCACTGGTTTCCCGGGCACTGTGCTTGCAGGTGACCCGATCGCTGGCACCGGAAGCAAACGGGTGGCCCCATTCGTCGACCCGTGGCACAGTTACGAGATATGTGGCCGAATCCACCACAGCGATGGCACTGCACACGCATTGCTCCACTCGCGGGCTCCTGCCGCGGCATCGGTCCTGGCCCGTAGAGTGAGAACGGAGGCGCTGTGTCGCACGAGTACTGTCGGTCCCGGCAGTACGACGGGTCTAGCGCAGCTGGATGCAGTGGCCAGTGATAAGTCGGCGGTGCCGGTGGGGCAGCAGCAAACGAAGCGAACGACGCCGTCGCCATAGTGTTCGGCAGCGGCAGTGAGCGATGGTCGGGGGCCTGGCTAGGGCGGAACGCCAGATCTCTGGCTACTTGGTTGCTCGGAAGTGGCGGTGGTCTGTACTGGAGGCGACGCCAAGCCCGCTCCATTAGGCCGTCGGCTGCCTTCACCAACTCGGCGAGGTCGTTGTAGGCATGCCCCTCCGCCAGATCTTGCAACTGAGGGTGCATCTGCCTCAGTACGCGCTGCACCTTCTCGGATTCGGAGACCTCTTCCCCGATGCGGTCGTAAAAAGTAGCGATGGCATATATAAACTCTTTCAAATTTTCTTCCGGGTGCTGCGTGCGCTGTTCGAGCTCCGCCTTCAGGCGACGCTTCGCGTCAATCGACGAGAACTCGGAGCGGAAGGCGGCGGTGAATTGCTCCCACGAGTCGAACCCGCGCACGAACCGCCACCACAACTTCGCGCCACCCTCGAGGGCAGCCGGTACTACGTGTGTCAGTCGCTTATCGGCGGCGACCCCCGTCACGAGGCAGAAGTTCTCCAAACGTTCAAGAAACTCCTCCGGCGACTGCAAGTCTCTAGCACCGGAGTAGCGGGGGAGGTGCGCAGCGGCGAGCCGAGGCGCAGAGTCGTCGGTGGCCCGAGGGACCGCGCCAGTGTTAGCGGCCCCAGTCCATGCTCCCACGTGCGGAGCCGTGGGCAGCGGCGTCGCCATCACTCGATCGCGCACGACCGCCGCGATTCGTTCGCGCTCCATGGCGGAGCCGTCGGTGCCCAGCAACAGCTCTTCAACGAGACCTTGGAGCCTAGGCATGTCGTCCGCTGCTGTTGTCGGGCCTGAAGCCATCCCGGACGAGCCCCCACTTGTCACGCGCTAACCCTAAATCGCACACCACACACCGCTACGTCTTGCCACTCCTTCCTACCAGCCCGAACTCTCTCTGCCCCACACACGCAACCCCCACCACTCCAGTCCCAATGATGATGATGACGCCGTCACGTAGTGCCCTCTCTCGGCCAAGTCCCGATGATGATGACGCCGTCACGTAACGCCCTCTCTCGGCCACCCTCACAATATATATATAGTGGGAGTAATAATTCAATGGGCCAGTTAGTCTTCGTGAAGGTATGGGATATGGCACAACGGGAGCGTTGTCAACAAGGATAAATATATTTATTTCCCAACAGTTTCGGGAGGGGACCTCCCTTCATCAGGGGATGAGTTATATATATATATATATATATATATATATATATATATATATATATATATATATATATATATATATATATATATATATATATATATATATATATATATATATATATATATATATATATATATATATATATATATATATAAGCCGAAGGCGAAGGTATAGCCTGCTAAAGGTCCCCTACAAACAAGGTCAACAAGGTCTGAAAATACCATAACTGAAAGCTTTATTCCCCCCGGCATTTCCAGTCTTTGCCCCACAAGTCATGACGCCAGCTGTTTGTTCACGTGGCGTCAGAATGAAATGAATTCTCGATTGGTCGTTACACGAGAGATATATTTGGTGAATTGTCTTCTACCCTGCTTTGCCATGCAGTCGCTTGCCCGTTGTGCCATGTTCTGCTTTGTCTGGCTTGACTTTAGTGCGCGATAAACTGCATTCTCTTCGTTTTCTGCGTTTGTGACTGCGCAAGTGGTGATAACAGTCTGTTGTCGAAAAGCGCGAAATCCTTACTGGCTCAATGCGTAGTGCTGACACTCAACGTCTTTTATGAAGAAATAAGCGGCGAGGAGGGGACGGCGCTTGTAGGAAGGGTTGTGAAGGCGAGAAAAAAACTACAGATTCGCCATTGAACTCGGTGTGGATAGAAAAATATTCTCAGACCTGCTCACTGCCACCGTGACGTCACTAGTTTTGCCCGAGCGAGCACGCGTACGGGTGTCTGTGAACCTATTGTTGTGTGTCTCTTACTAGAAAAGGCATACTTAAGTAACTATAAGGACCGTAGCGTTTATCACTTTGAGCTGACTAGGCAACGCTTGCACGAAAAGGCAGTGTTTCCAACGCTTCGCTCAGACGACATGGTGGTGGCACCTACCCATCGTCTTGCGTTCTACACCTTATCACCTCCAAGACGGGCTCGCAGGGCGCGCACGCTACGTTTTCCAAGATAACTGCCAGATAGCGCTCATGTCACACATGTGACGTGACTTGATGCACTCATTCGCCTCCGCTGCAGCCTCGAGGCACTCTCACGCAGCGCCTCCAGTATACCATTAACCGATTTTCTTGCGCAGAACATCAAATAAACGTTTTGTTCACTCTCTCCAGACTAAGACTATCGTCCTTCGACGACATTTGCAGTGTAACATGCAGTTACGGGGCCATTTTTTGTACTTTTTTTTGCTAACGATATGAGTCATGGGAAGCAATGAAGATGGCGTTTTCAAAGAAATATTTTTTTTTGTTTCCCAGTATAAACCGCTTCATTTCTCTTTACTGTCAAAATAATCTCATATACATCACCTTGAAAAGGCTCCTTTCTGGAGCCAGGCTATATATCGAGAGAGAGAGACGATAGTTCGTTTCTGTTGTCTAAGAGTGTTGTATCAAGGTCAATTATCAAAAAAGGTATATTGTTCTCGTGTATTTCTTTTTTCAAGTGCCAGACTACGAAAGCGCACATGTTCTATAAGGGCTAACCTCCAGACAGTGCTTACAGTAATACCAACAACGATATTTTAGGTTACACGCAGGTACACTTGCCCAATGGTCTTCTGCCGGACACGAGTTTTATGTAGTCAACGTTGGTCGTTTGCTGTTTGAAATTCGCTGCACGGCGGAGCTGATGACGATATATCTTCGACATCCTTGCCTCCGTTTTGTTCGTCCCGCAGCCTTTTCGCGTATGCGGCTTTTGTCCGATGCTTACAAATCCCACCCATCCGGTGCAAACGTGGTCCAGCGTTTAGCCCAGCGGAGAAGCGCGGGCCGTGACCAGCACGCACCAACGGAGTTGCGCAGGCAGGCCATCTGTTTCAATCGACATTCACGGCACGGAAAACCCTTTGAAACTCATTGGTCGGAACAATGCCGCAATTACATGACTCTAACAAATGAAATGGACACTGTTACCAGCATGTCTCTTCCTGTTTAGTTCCAGAAACGGTACCGTGAAGTGGGGAGATATCATGGCTGATTCATACTTCACGTGTATGAACCATGATTGTACAATTTCCTTGTCAGATGATTTTGTCCACATTAGCAGTTCTTTACAGTATCGTGAGGCGAAGCCTTGCACAAATGTGTTGTCTACTACGGTGAAGCCCCGTGACTCATCCCGCACACTGTGACTCTAATCTAATACTTAAGCATTCAATAATTTTTGTGTTTACAATTTTTCCAAAGCTCGAATTGAAGAAAATGGCAAACCGCGCAATAAACAGTGAGGTAACACTTGCTTAGACAAGTACAGGGAACTTTTTTAAGATGGAGACAAAGCTAATAATCCGCAAAGGTTCAGTACAGAAGCCATAGTTTCGGCAATAAGATTCTCATGGGGCTGACAACGTGTTTTTTGAGGCAGTACTAATATCAGCGTCCTTGAAAGACTCTGCTAATATTTACCCCTATCGGACATTTTACCTGTGAAAGACGGGGCTAGCAGTTTAGGCAAACACAGGAAGTGGAATTTCTCAAATGTATGTAATAAGGAAGTGTGAACTTAAAGACTCGTTTGCTTTTTTAGACACAATATTAATGAGAACTAAGACACAATAGTGATTCTAAGAGAAGTATAGGGTACGTTAATAGAAGTAATTGTAATGTAAATATGAAGAATGAAAAGCGGACGAAAAGAATGCAAGTTATATTTTCGTCCACTTTTTTTCATCACATTTACATTACAATTACTTCTAATAACGTCCCTGTACTTCTCTTAGCATCATTATTGTCTCTTAGTTCTCATTATTATTGTGTCCAACAAGTGTATGCAAGGGATAATGAGGAGGGACGTGCTATTACAAGCTCTAGGAATAACAGCGTTTCAGATCTAGTTTGTTTGCTGCCCATTGATTAAAGATAACAGTAAAGGAATACGCAGGAAGCGATGAAGGGCACAAATGTTTTGTTCTGTGCAGTCCGTTTGTTCGTTCCTCCGTTTTGTTTAGTTATGTTAGACGGCAAGTGAGGACATGCCGGTATTCATGTTTTGTTTAGTTAGGCTATACAATGAGCTCGTTGAAATTTCACAAGTGAGCTACGAAACTGTCCGCCCCGTTTGCTAACGAACACTTCTGGTAACTGCAGTTCGTAACATTAGTAGCAAATAATGACTATTAGGCTTTTACTAAAATAACGTAGCTGCATTATTATCAGTACTGTTCGTATGAATAGGCTTATCTGATACATAAAAGGCCGCTTACAGGCTGCTTAAAGGCCGATATGAAAGAAGACCAACAAGCAATTGTGTGTTTGCCGCAGTGACAGAAGAGTCCAGACAAGAGCAAGATACCCACACTCTAACCGCGCGAATGCATACGTCGGGCTTAGGCAGAATTTTTTTTTTTTCAGGGGTGGCGTTCTACCACTCTCTATGGTCGTGCGTGCGCTGGTTTGTATGCGTGTGTGTATAAATGCCGATACAAAAATTTTTAATTTTCTTGGGAGTTTGACCTCCCCCACCCTTCTTGGTATACGCCAGTGATGCATACTGATAGATCGCAGATAATAGAAGGAGCTGCCGCTAGATTTTTCGAAGAATATTTCGTACACGTACTTTACTACGCAAAAGTGCTATAAAGACACATTTCAAGAACTCGCGTGTAAGGTCAACCGACCACGTCAAACAAGCTTAGCAACGGCACGTGACACGGCAGCACAGATCATCACAGATTGTGTCACATGCGAGGAAGTGCCTCTTCATCTTTTCGAGTTAACAAAGAATAAAAGAACGTACATTGCAAAACACAATGAGCTGGAAGGTGCCCTTGATATAGACAGCTTGTGTATACAGGGTGTTGCAAGAAATGTGTCCAATATTCTTTAAAAATCACAGAAAGGAAATATCTGCATGCTACTTGCGGCGTTGTCTTTCCTGTAGCAAAAGGCATCTTCAGAGGCGCACAAACATTCATTGCGGCAGTAATTGTACAAAATAGCACAATTAACTTTTAAGCAGTGGTGATAGCCGGTCTAGTCAAATGGGCGAATTCAAGCCCTCCCTACGAATAGTCTATAGCCACTTTGAATTTCTGGGAAAACGGACACTGGTAATCACCGCGGAGTGATGCAATGAGCCTAATTTAACTAGAGAAACCATAACCGACGCACCAAACAACGCATCTGCAATTCACCTATGCAACGCCCTCATTGACGGCACTCTTTCCCTCGGCGTTATGAGCTCTCAATTTAAATACCTTGCTAACTTCGCTTCGAAGCCGCTTATCGACGCTCGCTCATATTCTTCTCCACCTATGCGAGGAAAGCAATGTCATCATTGGGGGTGTTGTCGAAGTGAATGGTATATGCGCTGTTGGGTGTGTCAGTTTTGGTTTCGGCAGCTAAATTGGTCAGATTGCATCGCTCCGAGGTGATTACGAGTGGCCGCTTTCCCAAAATTTCAAAGTGGCTATTCGTAGGAAGGGCTTGAATTCGCCCGTTTGACTCGACCGGCTATCACCAGTGGTTAGAAGTTAATCGTGTTAATTTCCGTAGTTACTGTAGGTTTTAATGTGTGTGCCCATCTGAAGATGTCTTCTGCCACAGGAAAGCAACGCCGAAAGTAGCACGCCGATACCTCCTTTCTGTAATTTTAAAAGGATATTGGACACATTTCTCCAAACACCCTGTGTATGTACGTATCGGTACTTTTTTGTAGTACAGCTCGTACCAGTGCAAACATATGAGTTTTCTGTATAGATAGAGAATATTGAAGACCGAAATTTCTCTGCAAGGTAGCAGATAACAATTAATCAATCGTGATGTAACTACAGTACACCAAAATATGCCATGGATGATGCATCATGATAAGACCGTGGGAGCGACTAGTTTTATCAAGTTTACTGACTCAACGTCGAGATGCCTGTAAATTATGCTTGCGTGTGTAATTAGCTAGGAAATAATCCACTTAATCAGCTAGCAGATAGTTAACTAGCCTGTGGCAGTAATGCACCTATTGCAGATGAACTCCACGTCAATCTGCCCAATAGTTGATGATTCAACAGTTTCTAATAAACAAGTTTAATAAGTGCACAACCACAAATGGTGAGCCCAGTTGTGCCACGAGTATTCCAGTACCATTCGTGGAGACATGTGAAGCTCACTCAGATTCACAATATTTTTTTTTTCAGCCGGACTCACTCGGACTCAGGCGCACCAAAATATTACTACAAGACCTACCGCTCTATATGAGTCTGTGTGAGTGGACTGATGAGTCTATCAGCGTACAATTGGCTTTTTCGAAAGTAGTGTCGATGCTATTTAACACCATTATATCGTGTAATCGGTACTCTACTTGCACCTTTTGATCTCATATTTTTATATATGTGAAATCAGTGGTTGGAATCCAATAAGGACTTTTTTTTAATGACTCACACGACACATTTCTATCCAGAATTCTATGTAAAAGATCTCCAGGAATGGGAGGTGGGGGGTGCTGAAGTCGCGGCCCCCCTTCTTCAGTAACTCACGCCTTTGATCACTCAATATTAAGCTGGCGTATGAACGATGTTCCCTTGAAGTATATACAAATCGTCGTGAGTATAAACGTTAGCCGACGTTAGGCTGATAGTACCGTTGAAGTGAAGTAAATAGAACCATAGATCGGCAAGAAAGTGTAGAAGAGCTCACTCAGACTTACTCAAGAAATACATTTTGCACTAAGGTTTCTCTTGGACTCACATACTCCCCTTTTTATTTCAACACGGGGCACATGGGCTCAAACTGACTAAAATATTTCTCCTCCGGACTCAGTCAGACTCATGGCTCAACCTGAATCTGAGTGAGTCGACTCATGAGTGACCGACCTATGTAAGTTCGCTGACTTGAAACATGTAAGTCACTATATCTTGTTGTTCCAAGCCGAAGGAAATACAAAGAACTCTCACTTGAGTGAACTGCCATCGAGCGTCGGCTACGCCCGGTGGCGAGACCAGCGGAGTGTGCGGCTGAGTGCCTGTATGTGGAGCCATCTGCCGCCGCTCCTGCACTGCGCCGGGAGAGCGCGCCTGTTGTTTTGCTCGGCGCGCATGCCCGGTGCAGAGAGCTTCGACGAAGACGATGGGGTGCGGGCCTTCGGAGCTTCGTTCCTAAAAAAGAAGTGGTGCTCACGTGGCTTATTTTTGTCTCCTGTCCGGTCGTTTTTCCCCAACAGTGCTTCTTGAACAAGTGATGTGACACAGCCGCCGATAGATGCGCGATTTGGGGGAGGCGTGCATCGGCTACGCCAGCGCTGCGGAACGAAAAACTTCGTTGAATTGATCTGCAAAATGAGCTGGGTCCGCTGATCAAGTTCGTCCAACTGAAATATTCACCATTCAGAAATTTATTCAACATAATATTTTGTATACACAGGAACATTATCGGGGATTATCTAAAAGTTGGTTATTCTGAAATATTCCTCAAACCGACGTCCGTGCAAGTGAGAGTTCACTGTATGGACCGTCAAATGAAACTTCCATTAATTTATTTGTCTTGCAGCCTATTGGCATGTGGATTTATGCTTACTGAGTACCTTGTGGAAAATGAATCAATTTTTTGATGATTTTAGATGGCAGTGATCACGAATTGATTTATTATATATATGTGTACAAGCTGTCATGAATCATTTCCGGCATCACGCATTGCCGGGCAGTAAAGGACTTCACTGTCTGCAAGCGTATCAATAACAAGAAATACATCCAGTGTTTCATATGCAGAGATTAAATTTTGATTTGGCTCGTGGATCAATGTGCTATGACTACAGCTATCGTTGAAATTATGCCTCCTGCTAGCTGTGAAAAAAATGTACGCAGGCAAACGAGTTTTAGTTCATCGTATGCGAGTTTCGGAACTCGGTAATAAAGCACCCTTGTCAACGTAAGATCGCGCCCTCCGCGAATATCTGCGGTAGCGTGCCATTGGCGGGCCTGCTCGAAAAAGCCATGCTAAAACTATGCTACTCAAAAAGTGCAGCTGTACCTGTTGAAGTGATAAACATTACACGGAAGGCATAGGATAGTGCTACAGAATATGTTTGGAAAAGCGAAATGCTTGCTTCACAGAATTTCGTTTAATTGAAATGCGTTATTATTGGGTTCGATGGCACTTCGGTGGAGGATTTCAAAAGTACTCCTACAGCTCAACAGTTTAACTGGCCAACGCCTCCCCTATTTTATCAATGCCAGCCATATGCGCCCGATCCAGCCGTTCACCACCCTCACCTCTGGCCATTCCTTGCTCTCGCCCATCGCTATAGCGTTCGTAAGTGCTTTGCGTGCAGTCACGGAGCAGAGAGCCCATCATGCAGTGCCTTACGACGGAAATGATACGAAGTAATTTTTTGTTCAGTTGTGTACAGATCCGTGGGGCGGCGTCTTGAATTCCTCGTGTTTACTATGTTTGCGGTCACCCTGGCATGCACTGTAAAAGATACGGTGTTTCGAGATAGTGCGTCGCCGTTCGTGGCGCTGTGCGGGCAACGAATACTCTAGAGTTATCGCTATGGGAGCCACATAGGTTCCAGAATAATCTGTCTTGTTCGCAATGTGGGCGTGACTTTAACGAAATGGTCTACTACAGACCCGAAGCTTCTCGAACTCTGCAGGCGCGGTTTGCGCTGAGAAATACGTATACGTGCAACATGGCGATAACAAAACTTGAGGAAGGACGATATATAGTTATAGCGCGAGAACAGAACGACGACAAAGAGACAAGAAGGACATGGGCGCTTTGTAGTCGTTCTGTTCTCGCGCTATAACTATTGTCATGCCATACCAACTAGCCCAAACTGCCACACTTTGACGAAGGAACGTGGCAATATCTTTGAATCTATGAGATCACTCTTCCGGAGAGTGATGCATGCGACATTCGACATGTGTTTATGCGCAGACGCTGCCGGAGGGCTACAACGTATCAGTCATTATGGACACGTGGACGCGCCAGATGGGCTACCCGGTGGTAACCATCAGTCGCAGCCCCGACGACCCAACGCTCATACGAGTGGTCCAGGAACGCTTCCTGCGCAATACGCAGCACCAGCGAAACGAATCCGACGTTTCTCCTTACGGGTGCGTGGCGAGGCTGCTAATCTGCTGTGCCGTTGAGTACACACACTTTATGCAATTTCCCAGTGATGGCTTTCTAGCGCACAGCCACGTTGCATACTTAAAACCACGGGCACTACACTCGTAATTAAAGCAAAGCTTCTGCATTCAGTATGCGCAAATTAAGTAATTGGTACACTCGTTGCACATCGTAATTCATAAGAACGTTGGTTCAGAAAGCCTTGTTTCTTGCAAAAGAATGTCGCATGAAAATCACTTAATCGGCATTTCTATAGTAGTTTTTTACATACCCTGTGCTTATGCTATGTGCTGTAATATGGCATTTTTCAGCTTTTCAACCATAAGGTGTCTTTGCCCTATAGTCATGATTCTCTAACTTCATCTATTACATGTTGCTACTAGGTCCTAGAAACATTGAATGAACTGAACGAATTAAATTCAAGTAGATGCCAAGACGCACGACTGGAGCATGACTTTCTGACTATCACCATCTTCTCGTAATTTTATATCTCGCTCGTACAGACGCTTACAAGTGCCTAAAACCTCTATCAGCACATGTTGAACCGGTCTTAAGAACCTCAACAAATAATCCCTCATAAAAATTTATTGTTTTTCTGTTCTTTCTGTCTGACTGTAGGTACAAATGGAGCATACCTCTCAGCTACAAGACTTCGGCGGCAAAAAATAAAGTCAAGCAGATCTGGCTTCACGACGAACAAGGTCACATAAGCGCATGCATTTTTTAAACCTCAAAACACAGGCAGATTTCACTGGCACGCGCACTGCTTATTTTGTGTTCTCGTAGTTGCCTGACCATTACGACGACAAAAACTGGGTTATGTACAGTCGAGTGCATAATTTTAGAGACCACGGGAGCGCGTGCCGAGGCGCGTCGCTGCGCCATCTGGCGGCTGCACGGCTCCGTCCGGGAGCGCGTACTGCGCACGCTCGTCCCATATCACCCGGCAGCCTGCCCTTTCGCTCGTTTCAACGGCGCGCATCTCGAAACGATGCGTACGGTGCAAGTTGTCCCTTCTGTAGTCGCTGTGAAGACAATGAAAAAAGCCGAGCGCTAATGTGACGACAGCACATCATTTGCGGGTTTCGGCGTGCTGCACATAGTGCACGTTACTCCTAGGCAATCCGCGGCGTGATCACATTTTGAATGTAGAGTTAGGCAATCAATAAGCTCAGCCAACAGTGTTGCCTTTCGTGCTCTCATTCGCCGAACTAACGCACGTAGTAATACTCGGTTCAAATATCATGTGTCAATGAACATGCATGAAACCACCAAACGTACAACAGCTGCAGAAAAGAGCCGAGGGAGAAAGGTGAAAACAAACTCGGTTTATTAAGGATAAATCCTTTATTCAGGCCGCTGCGGTGGTGCAGTGGTTTCGATGCTCGGCTGCTGACACGAAAGACGCATCTTCAAGTCTAGTCACGCATGTCGTAATTCGATAGAGGAGACATACTTGAAACTAATTGATTGATTTGTGGGGTTTAACGTCCCAAAACCACCATATGATTATGAGATGCCGTAGTGGAGGGCTCCGGAAATTTCGACCACCTGGGGTTCTTAACGTGCACCCAAATCTGAGCACACGGGCCTACAACATTTCCGCCTCCATCGGAAATACTTGAAACTAGTATACTGAGTGGACGTTAAAGAACCCCGAATGAGCAAACATTCCCAAGACGTTACTTTGGTGGAGCTCTATGTCATATCTATATAATAAATTTTTTTTCTCTCTCTATATCGTGGTTCTGTCATGACGAGAGCCCGCACTTATTATTGGTAGGAGTCGAGCCTCGACGCAACAGTTTCTAGGATTCGAATTTCAGATATTCAATTGTCGTCTTCTACTACTCAAACTATAAACCCCGATTGAAGTCAACCCATTAATTGGATGCATTATAGTAGATTAAGACAAATAAGCGTGAATTAATGCGGATTGAGACGTGCAAGAGATGTCATAGGCTTTCACTTTCGAGTAATTTCCTACTTGGGGGTATCTGGGAATGTTTTTTTCCGGAAACCAGAGAAAATCACGAAGGTTGAAAGGGGCGTCACCGCTTTCAGTATTTCAATAGAACTCTACCCATGACATATGCACGGAACATTCTCGAACACGAAGTAGTCGGGAATTGAGACTGCCTCCATTAGCATCCGTCGCTCGAGCATCAGCGTGTATTCTGGTATTCTGGTCACGTTGTTTTGTAAAATACTGGAGTGAACTACAGGCGAGCACATTTCAGTTCGAAGTGCTCAAATGTTGGAGGCCCCACAAGAAAACAAAATTTAATTCCTTAAGCTGTTCGACCAAATATTTCGCACGGCGGCACACCGCTCCTTTTGTACATATTACTCACTGCGTGGAAATGCGATTCTTTATTATAACACTCTCAGAAAAATTGGGCACTCAGAAGGTTCACGCGTGCTTGCGACGCAGGCGCAGTACCATTTTGTCATTTTTGTCAATTCTTTGCCTTGTTTCGTGTTCTTTCGGGCTTGGTGACAATAAGAAATTATCTTGTACAGCAAATGTTGAATGGCAGCATATCGCGGCACAGCCCTGCTATTAGGCAGTTATTGGAGAGTGCCATTCTCGAAAGAGTATAACATCGGGGGTTTCAAGGCCCCCACATTCGTCTTCAAAAATGTCGCCACGAGTACCAGCTGATGGAAGGAGACGCATCGTAGAGTTAAGCATCCAAGGCTTTTCTCAGCGGCTCATCTGCCGGCTCCTTCAAAGGTCAAGAAATGCGGTGAGTCGTGTCATCCAAGCGTACCGACAAACAGCAGGGATCAGTGACAGAGACCGTGCTGGAAGGTCAAGATGCACAGATGACGAAGTGGACAGGCGACGTAGTAGCTGATCCCCATATAACAGCGAAAGGCATAAAAGATGCATTGCATCTCAACGCATCCGCCTGGACTATCCGTAAGAGGTTGGCAGAAGCAGGGATTGCCAACTGCGTCGCGACCCAGAAGCCCCACATCACGGACAGGCAAAGATCCATGCGACTGCTGTTTGCACGTTCTGTGCAGACATGGTGATCAGAAGAGTGGGTGGAAGTCGTGTTCAGCGATGAATAAACGTTTTCAAGTCGCTGGTATCAGGAACGGCGAGTATGGCGTCCAGTGAACTCGAGGTAACATTTGCGATTTGTCTTCTACATTAATGTCATCCTTGTACTATTTACAATTCAATGTGTAGAAAGAGTAGTGCACAGGGTAAGTAACCGCAGCTGGTAAAAATTAATGGCAGGTCACCCATTACAGTGCGCCTTAATTACGTTGTGGTTAAGGCAAGTAAAGCCCAGCACTTTATTTTCTTCGAACTTGCTGTAGAACGTTGCTTAGCTTTGATTCTCTTTAAGCTGTGTTACTTCTTATCGTGAGCAGCTCGCCAAACTTAAGCACCTTAGCCAATGTTTGTATATTGTACCTCATTACCTTAGAAAAATACAGTTGAGTTTGCGAGGAGGGTGCCTTACTAACATGTCGAATATTTCGCACCATCTTGGCGTTCTCGCATAATTAAAATTTCATTATATGGATCTTCAAGTAAGACGAAATTGTTTGGGGATAAAGTGACTATGAACCATTGTCATTCTTGTAAATCCGTGTAACCAATCCAGCATTTCCTTCCTCGCCAGGTATTCACCACAGTACACGCAGTCGGTCTTTGCCAGTGGCCGATGCTCTGTGAGTGTCTGGGCCGCCATGACCAGGGAAGGACTTGGACCACCGGTTCTTATCGATGGGAACCTTTCAGCCTCCACGTTCTCCTATATAATAGAGAGAGAATTGCTTCCTTATGTCTTGAGTGGGCCGTTCAAGGATGGTTGTTTCGTGTACCAGCATGACTGGAGCCCGATTCACACTGCTTGCATTGGGAAATCTTTGCTTGAGAACCTTGTCGTTCACACATTGGAATGGCCACCTGTAGGAGCGGACCTGAACCCCATTGAAAACGTCTAGAGTCTCGTGAAACACCGACGTGCGGCGCGGAATCTTGGAACTTCAACGAAGGAGACCCTATTCGCGGCCATACAGGAGGAGTGGGACGCATTTCGTTCACGCCCCGAGATCGTGGCCGCGCTTTACAATTCGATGCCATCTCGTGTGGCGCAAGTGATTGCCGCCGATGGGCGTTTGAATAAATACTCAAAGTAGTGATCTTTCCTGGATAGCAGTTATAGATATCGTTTTCTTTTTTTCTGGCTTATAATAATAAACTGTTTATCGCGTTTCCTGGCTATTCATTCTGGACGCGCGATATTCAGTGGTTTACTGCATACCACTGCACGCGCGATATTCGCACCAAGAAATGGAGCTGGCATAACGTCTCTGAGACAGAGCACAAAATTCATCCCTGCAAGATTAGCATATCACGCAACTCCGTTTGAGAAAAGCTGCGAAACTGCATGTTTTCCGCGCTGCATGAAGGAAAAAAGCGTATTGCATGGCGCGGTCGAGCCGTGCTATTACATTAGAGGCATTTTCGCCGCTATATTATCGCTCAGGGGACCGGTGCTTGCACAGCGACTGCAGAAGTGGCACCTTGCGCCGTCCGCATCGTTTCGAGATGCGCGCCGTTAAAACGAGCGATAGGGCAGGCTGCCGGGTGATATGGGACGAGCGTACGCAGTACGCGCTCCCGGACAGAGCCGTGCAGCCGCCAGATGGCGCAGCGACGCGTGCGCTCCGCACGCGCTCCCGTGCTCTCTAAAATTATGCACTCGACTGTACGTGTTTGGTACTTTACCGATTCTAATCATATATCCTTCTAATCTTTGTTTTCTGGCTCATAAAATAGTGTCTTTTAAACTCAGGTGATGAAAAGGAAGAAAAATGCTGTGCAATGTGCAAGGTAAAATGAATACACATTACTTAATGAATAACTTGTAATGAGTACATGATTTCAAACAATTAACTATAGGCGCTTGTAGCCATGCATGCACTGACCGCCCCAAGCGGTCCTCTATTTCAGAGCATGAGATTCCACTGCAATATTCTGTATTTTTGTCTTTTTTTAACATGGCACACGTGCAAGTGTGTTCATTGACCAATTGCTCTAGATTGCAGTGTAACTGAAACTTTTTAGTTTATTTTTAGCAAAGCATTTCATTCACATTTGTGTCTTCGTATAGCATCGGCGCAACTTCATCTGAAGCTGTACCTCGTTCTCTCATGTTTTTGGTGTTTTATTTTTCTGACTCTGTCTCCTTCAGATGAATTCCACATTTACGACGCCGGGCAGCATGGCTGGGTTAAGTTTAACGTCAACCAGACCGGCTACTATCTGGTCAATTATGACCCAACCGATTGGCAGCGGCTCGGAGAGGTTCTTCAAAAGCACCACGAGGTAAGGGCTGTAGACGCATAGCTACACGTAATGTTTAAAAAAAAATGTGGCCTGAATTTCGTCGTGTGTGTCAACAGTACGGTGAACAACCACGACACAAGTCTATTGTTTGTAAATACCACACACATATAACGTTTCCTCGTATGGCATTGTCAAAGTTACCACGTTGAATTATTTATTGTGATGGCAGTTATATGGACACTCTCGGCTGGATTTTGCCGCTGGCGTTGCCGTCATCACTCACTGTATATGTTATATATATATTGTCACGTGCTTGCTCAAGAAAGACGATGGCAGTTGTGCATGTGCCACGAAAGACTACGAAATGGACAAAAAAGAAGAACTCTCTTGATAGCTTGTAGTTCTTCATTTTTATTTATTTATCGTGAATACATTGAAAGGCTGACGACAAAAGCTGCATACAAGCAGCTTGACAGGCCCGTCAGCCCAATTCAAACGTCAACAGCAGACGGCAGATATGCATGCTGTAGAAATTTACAGTAATAGACACAACACACCAAAGTATCGCAATTCTATTGCGATAACAAAAATATGCAAGTAAAAAATATATGCACGCTAACAACTAAACAAAGAAACGATATTGTATTCGAAAAACATGGGAACGCTACAAACAAGAAAAAGAGAAACGACGAGGCAATACTGAAACATACAAAAGTGCAAATAGTGTCAATTTACAAAAAAAAGAGGCACCGGTAAAAGAAGGACTGATAATAAAAAGTATACATATGAGCTACTGCACACAACAGAACAGGAATAAGCGCTTCAAAAAAAATGGTTACACCAATCAGGGTATCACCCACACTGAGATGCATATGCACTAAAATGTTACACATAGGAAAACCAACGGCTAGTAATTGAAGGCCCGAAAAATTGGATGCGTAATGCATTAAAACGGTACACACAGGAAAAAAAGTAATGTTTGTTGTTGAAGGCGCGAAAAATTTGAGTAGCAAAGAGAGGGAGTAAAAAGAAGGTCTGTAATGAAGGTCCGCAAGGCAGAATCTTGCGCGTTCTATTAAAAGAACCTACCTGCTTCTGGTGTCTCAGTTTCTGCGGCAAGACCTCTGTTTTGACGTCGTGACACTGGTGGAGGTGCCGGAGCCTACAACCTGATGCAGGACAGTCTTGCTCGGACCCGTTCACCTAGTCCAGAGACACAGCCCCTCGTCACGACTCCAGAGCACCGATTCAGTCGGCGCCTACTAGGCCCAAGTCCAGAGTCCGCACCTGTTCCGCCTCTTTCCAGCATGGCAGCTCCTACGACATCCACGGTTATCCCGCCATCGCAGACCACTCTTCCCTCACAGGTAACTCTTGAACATATCGCGTTCCTGAAGTTTTCCGTGGGGAAGGGTACGAGGATGTCGAGGACTGGCTCGAACAGTTCGAACGGGTCGCTGTATCCAACCACTTGAGCGAACAGCACAAACTTGGCCGTGCATATTTCGCACTGGAAGATAGCGCTCGCACGTGGTATGAGGACCGCGAGGCTACATTCCAATCTTGGGAAGACTTCCGTCGAAAGCTCCTCGCTACATTTTTGAACTCGGACCGACGGGATCGCGCACAGCAAGTGATTGAGGCACGCGTGCAAAAACCCAATGAAACAGCCGCCATGTACGCAGAGGGTATGATCCATCTGTTTCGACGAGCTGACCCTGACATGCCCGAGGCGAAGAAGGTGCGTCATTTAATGCAGGATGTTAAGGAACAAGTGTTTGCGGGCCTCGTACAAAATCCACCTACAACAGTAGATGAATTCATAAGAGAGGCGACAGTCATCGAGCGCGCACTGCAACAACGACGCCGACACTTTGACCGCCTGCAGAGCCACACGGCAGTAAGTGCTGCAGCTCAGAACACTGCCGTATGCGAAAGTTTCCTGCGACAAATGATTAGGGAAATACAGCGTGAGGAACTTCGGGCCCTCTGCGTTCCCCCTGCCCAACCGGCAGTCACATCTGTTGCCGAAATCGTCCGCCAGGAGTTGAGGCAAGCCATTACACCACCCGCGCCAAGTCCTGAGCCACATCAAGCGAGCTACGCTGATGTGGTCCGTCACCCTCCTCCGACATTTGTGGCGACGCCCTTCCAGCCCCGACCCTCTGCCGTACCTTGGTGGCAACGGGATTCTACGAGACGACCACCAGTTCGCCGAACTGGCTTGTGGCGCATGGCCGACCGTCGACTTATTTGCTACCGCTGCGGAGAACCCGGTCACATTGCCCGCTATTGCCGTCACGGCGATTCTGGGTTAGGGAACTTTTCTCGTCCCGCTTCTTTCCGCTCCGAAGACCGTCGTGCCGATCAACTATCGCCTGCCCAAGCAACCCCCCCCCCCCGCGTCGCTGGCGATCTCCATCACCTGCGCGTCACCGTGACTTCCCTCAGAGCTACGCGGACGTCACTAGAGGCCGTTCGCCTAGCCCGCGCCGGGGAAACTAACTGATGTGACCTCGGGGGGCATGGTTGCCAATCGTCGACACACTGAAAAGTTCCCCCAATCATCGCAAGAAGGTATGGCGACAACGACGATGAATACGACGACGAATAATAATACTGATGAAGTTGTACGTGCCGATCTGAGCGTTCTCATTGACGGACATCACGTTACAGCACTGGTCGACACTGGCGCCGACTTCTCAATCATGCGACAAAAGCTCGCCGACCGCCTTAGAAAGGTCAAGACACCGTCGACAGGGCTGCACATAAGGAGTGCTGGTGGTCAGCTGATGACACCCACGGGTAAACGCACCACTAGACTTCGCATCGGGGATTCTAGCTTCGTGGCCACTTTCGTCCTGTTGCGAGACTGCAGTAAAGAGTTAATTTTGGGCATGGATTTTCTTCAAGATCATGGCGCTGTTATCAACATCCCTCAACGTATAGTGACGTTTTGCGCACATCCTTATGCCGACAACAGCAGTGAAGAACCACGCGGCCGTTTGCGAATAGCCGATGATGTGACACTCCCACCGAGATCCTGCTGCCTTGAGTCGGTGTCCAGTGGGTGTCCTTGCTATAAAGATGTGATAGTGGAGCACATAGTCACTCTTTTGTTCACGCAAGGAATTTCCATCGCGAGGAGCGTCCTGGCGCTTACTGGTGAACAGGCAGAAGTGCTCCTCACAAACTTCAGCAACGAGCGCCGTCAAATTCAGAAGGGTACCGCAATCGCCTACTACGACGATGTAGACCAAGCCGGGGATTGTTTTACCTTGCAACCAGATGACGCGGCTGTCCCCGCCTCGACAACTTTGTCGGTGTACATCTGCTCTACGCTACCACCCTCTGATAGGAAGCGCCTGCTTGAACTTATACACCGATTCGAAGACTACTTTTCGCGTACGTCAAAGGTACAGCAAACACCATTGACCAAGCACCGCATCATTACTGAAAACAACACGCAACCGATTCGGCAAAACCCCTACCGTGTGTCTCCGAAAGAGCGCGAGGAAATTCAGAAGCAAGTACACAAGATCCTCGCGGATGACGTCATACAACCGTCGAAAAGTTCTTGGGCGTCCCCCGTGGTTTTGGTCAAGAAAAAAGACAGCAGCTTGCGCTTCTGTATTGAGTATCGCAAGTTGAACCAAGTCACGAAGAAACACGTCTATCCACTGCCCCGCATAGACGATTCACTCGATCGGCTGCGTTATGCGCGCTATTTCTCTTCAATGGACCTCCGAAGCGGCTACTGGCAGATAGAAGTCGACGAGAGAGATCGTGAAAAAACGGCCTTCGTGACGCCCGACGGCCTATATGAATTTAAGGTGCTTCCTTTTGGTTCGTGCTCAGCGCCAGCCACATTTCAGCGCCTCACGGACACCGTACTATCAGGTCTGAAGTGGCAAACATGCTTGGTCTATCTGGACGATGTTATTGTATTCTCAGCAACATTTGAGGAACATCTCAGCCGTTTAGTCACCGTCCTCCAAGCCATACGTTCGGCCGGCCTTACTTTAAAACCGGAAAAATGTCATTTTTGTTTTAACGAACTCAGCTTCCTAGGCCACGTCGTCAGTCACGAGGGTGTTCGACCTGACCCGGCCAAAATAGACGCCCTAGCGCAATTTCCTGCACCACGCGACAAAAAGGCCGTGAGACGCTTTTTAGGGTTGTGTGCCTATTACCGGCAATTTATTGATAATTTTTTGTCTATTACGGCGCCATTGACACGACTCACACGTGAGGACGTCCCCTTCTTTTGGGGCGAACAACTGCAAATAGCGTTCAATGAACTACGACAACGCCTGCAAACACCTCCAGTCCTCGCGCACTTCGACCAGGAAGCCCCTACAGCACTTCACACTGACGCCAGCAATGTAGGTCTGGTTGCCGTTCTGGTGCAGTGGCAAGACGGCTGTAAAAGAGTAAAAGAGTAATAACCTACGCCAGCAGAACTCTCTCTCGCACGGAGGAGAACTACTCGACCACCGAGAAGGAGTGTCTCGCCGTGGTGTGGGCGGTCATCGAATTTCGTCCGTATTTGTACGGCCGCTCCTTCAAGGTTGTTAGCGACCATCACTCTTTGTGCTGGCTCACCAACCTTAAAGATCCATCTGGTCGTTTGGCGCGCTGGAGCCTAAAGTGCCAACCACTGGCACGCGTATGCACGCGCCTACGCATCAAAAGCGTCTAGTCGCGCCTGTGGAGGAAAAGGGCGCGCAACTACTGGCACGCGTCGACCGCGTTGACGCCCACGCGTCCAAGACCGATGCACAATGTTGTTTTATCTTTTTGCTTAGAACTGTCCAAGTTCAGCACAGAACGGCACATTCTCAACTGGAGCGGGAGTGTATAATTTAGAGGATATGAGAACACGTTAACAAGTTGATAGTGCTTCAACCACCACAGTTGTAGACTATTTTAGAAGTAATTGACATTTCAGTGCCCAAAGTAACAACAGCGGTATGCACCAGAAATCAACACCGGTGCGTGCGCCGCTCCCGCGAATGAACATTCGCGTCTAGCATACTGTACGTCTATCATAGGCGTGTGCAGGGTTCTCCTTAATGAGGGGGGGGGGGGGGCAAAAGTTTGTCCCAGCGCCCCTCCCCAGGGCTGACTTAGCACCCCCTCCCTATTATGTTAATATATGGAGTTCACATTGATCTCTCCCCCCCCTCCTCTCTGCGGTGAATGAGGCGTGACTGCCTTCCTGATCAGGTTTACAAACCACCGGGTTTCTGCACCTGCACCACCAAAGTTACTAACAATATCTTGCATGTGCTGGTACCTTCAGTATATTTACACAACATATTTTATATCAGTCAACTTAATAATCACGCCTGCAACTTCATGATCTGACAGATTTAAGTCAGTCATAAGACTACAATTGAGGCCACAGTAGCAGGCTTTCGGCTGATGTGTGTGTGTTCGAAATATCCTCTAATGCAACAAAGCACACCTAGTTCTTAATGATATAACTGATATTGGCCATAATATAGGAACCAAATACTGCTTAGAATGTCTTCGGGCATTTTTCATAGTCGAAATGTGCTCTAATGCAACTAACTGTGCCTGACACTTCATGATGTGACAGATATCGGTCATAATATTGCAACTGACCCCTGTATGGAAGACTTCTGGGCATTTTCTTTAGTCAAAGTATTCTCTAAAACGACACCCAACTGTTCATGAAGTCACATATATCGGTCATAATATTAGAACTGAAACCTTAATGCAAGCCTTCTGGACGTTGTCTTTAGTCAAACTATTCTCTAAAACGACAGACGACACCCAACTGTTCATGAAGTCACAGATATCGGTCATAATATTAGAACTGAAACCTTAATGCAAGACTTCTGGACGTTGTATTTAGTCAAAGTATTCTCTAAAATGACAAACGACACCCAACTGTTCATGAAGTCACATATATCGGTCATAATATCAGAACTGAAAACTTAATGCAAGCCTTCTGGACGTTGTCTTTAGTCAAACTATTCTCTAAAACGACAGACGACACCCAACTGTTCATGAAGTCACAGATATCGGTCATAATATTAGAACTGAAACCTTAATGCAAGCCTTCTGGACGTTGTCTTTAGTCAAACTATTCTCTAAAACGACAGACGACACCCAACTGTTCATGAAGTCACAGATATGGGTCATAATATTAGAACTGAAACCTTAATGCAAGACTTCTGGACGTTGTATTTAGTCAAAGTATTCTCTAAAATGACAAACGACACCCAACTGTTCATGAAGTCACATATATCGGTCATAATATCAGAACTGAAAACTTAATGCAAGCCTTCTGGACGTTGTCTTTAGTCAAACTATTCTCTAAAACGACAGACGACACCCAACTGTTCATGAAGTCACAGATATCGGTCATAATATTAGAACTGAAACCTTAATGCAAGCCTTCTGGACGTTGTCTTTAGTCAAACTATTCCCTAAAACGACAGACGACACCCAACTGTTCATGAAGTCACAGATATCGGTCATAATATTAGAACTGAAACCTTAATGCAAGACTTCTGGGCATTGTCTTTAGTCAAAGTATTCTCTAAAATGACAACCGGCACCCAACTGTTCATGAAGTCACAGATATCGGTCATAATACTGGAACTGAACCCTTCATGGAAGGCAGCCAAAATGTTCTCCAATGCAATAAAACACACCCAACACATCATGATGCAACAGATATTAGTGACCAGGTTGGAACCGAGCACAGCGTGGAACACTTTCAGATGGTATATTTATTTATTTTCAAATACGGCTGCTCACTGTGAGGCTACTGCAAAAGTGGCGTACATATATACAAAATGAAAGGATTTAAACAGTAATATCACAAGAAGTGTGCCAAGGTGAACAAATATCACTACCCTTGAGTGCACCCCTGTAATAAATGAGAGAAATAGAACATTATTATAATACAAGTACCTCAAAAAGTCAGGCACACTGGTATTAGGAATCAAACCAAGTAGATCAATCCAGTGTTTGATAACTTTATTTGAACGTGTTCGAGAGCACTACATATGACTTCTAAGCTGGATGGCGTTTGCGGATCAGTGCTGTGTTGAAGGCTTTAGCACTTTGCTGGTAGTTTAAATATTCTTCAACATCTACAAAATGCATCTGACACTTTTTGATGAGACAGACAATGGTTTTGAGATTACAGCCAAGCACTGTGGCTTTCACATGTCATCAATTGTCAAAATACTCTATAACGCAATAAAGCATGCCAAAAATTTTTGATGGGACAGATACCGATCATAGGATTGCACCAGAGCACCGTACAGAAGTTTTGACAAGTTTTCCAACAGTGCTAAGTACATGCATATATATAATCCAAGTTAATGCATATACTAAAAAACTGAACAGAAATGAAGGACTCCTTGGAAACACATACAAATATTCAATGTTCGGAACCATCGAATATCTTCAGCTGATTACAGTCTGGAGGAACAGATAAATACATGCACAGCTCTGAAAGATCTCATAAGTCACATGAGGTACTTTTTGCATTTCTTCTATACAAAGTGCAGTACCATACTAGTGCACCTTCATTCATTCTGTGCATACATGTGGTGATCTTCTCTTCCAACATTCGTGTCATCGTGCAGCTGATTTCAAATCAGGTGCTTCTCACAAAGTTTTCAATTATCTGTCCAGCTGTAAACAGAACGCGCGTTATGTTATAGTAAATTGTAAAACGACGGAGAAGCGCCATTGTATGCCTATAGCTACGAGTATCAGAATGAACTATAAATTAAGAATGTGTGTGTTAGAATGCCTCCAAACAACGTATGTGCTACTGAGCGTGGTAGAGAAGCAGAAGAAGCGAGAAGTGAAATAGCAGGCAATACCAGCAGCACTTAATTATGCAACTTTCTTTTTTGATCACCACAGCAACGCACGCTCGAGTTTCTGTCTTGTACGTGAATGGAAATGAGACCGCTGACAGCTCAATGTGTCAGCGTCGCTGGTACCCGACACGAAGTCGCATCTCACTGCTACCAACCAGCGCACGCTTGTTATTAGCTTGGCAACACACGAAAACAATTAGCACGGAAGCTAACGAATGTTTCCGCGTCATAAGATTCGCGAATACACTTGTATAAGTACGTACGTTTTCACATCACGGAAATGTGTTGGCTAGGGCGAGGTTCGCTTTCAGCGATGATGAATACCAATGTTGAAAACAAACACAGTGCAGATAAAAACTCCTCCGTATGAACTAAGCGATATTTCGGGCGTCGTATATGGTGTCTATATTGCGACGGAAACTACCGTAGAGTTTTTTCAGCCGATGTGCCTCGCATGTGCTGGTTCATACGAACTAGATGGTAGAGGCCTGCGCTGGATGCAGATGACACCGATCTGAATTGCCTCCGTGGTAGGCGAGGGCTCACGCTCAAACCTTCGAACCGCCGAAGTCTGTTTACACTCGTTTCTAGCACAGAAAGACACAGATCAAAGCACAAGAACACCGACATGCTCCTTTCGCTCGGCCGACGATCGCACACGGGACCGGCGCTAGCATAGCCGGCCGGCATTCGCTGGATTTGTCGGCGTCGCTCGAACTCGGCACGAAACCGCGTCACGCTGGTAGCACTCCCAGTCGTTCGTCGTTTCGTTGTCGTTCTAGATTACGAAGCGGTCATTCAGGAACGTTTGGAGTAGTTTTCATGCTTGCTTTCAGCACTCGGCTGTGCCTTCGAAGCGGTGGCCATTAGGCACAGCACTCGGAGTCATCGCGGCCTCTGGTTGGTTGGCGCCGCTGTACGCGTGGTAACGTAACGTACGCGAGGCGAAATATCAAGCCTGGCTTGATCCCTCGCGCCTGCTCGCGTATGCCCCTCCAACGTCGGCGCCGAGAGGCGCATTTGACGCTTTTGACGCGTAGACGTGAGCGTACGCGTGCCAGTGGCTGGCACTTATGGCTTCAATAGTTTGACATGACCGTCGTCTATAAATCTGGGAAGAGGCACACCGACGCCGACTGTCTCTCACGGTCGCCAGTGGAAACTGTCGCTCCTGATGACGAAAACATCGACGCGGCATTCTCGGGAGTTGTCGACATGGCCACTATTGCACGAGAGCAACGCAGTGCCTCTGAGCTGTTACCACTCATTGAATATTTAGAAGGACGACGTGAAGACGTGCCGCGGTTATTTGCTAGAGGACTGCCATCTTTTTGCTTGCGAAACGATGTTCTCTATAAGAACAACTTCTCACCAACCGGTAACCCGCACTTGCTCGTCGTTCCTGCCTCTCTTCGAAAAGAAATTGTGGAAGCGTGCCATGATGAAGCAACGTCTGGTCATCTAGGCTACACCCGAACATTGTGCCGACTGCGATGCAAGTACTATTGGCCAAAGTTACCTGCTGCTGTTAACCATCACGTGTGAACTTGCACCGACTGCCAAAGACGCAAAGCACCTCCCAGTAAGCCAGCCGGTCTTTTACATCCAGTCGAAGCACCAGAAAAGCCGTTCACCCAGATTGGAATGGATTTCCTGGGTCCCTTTCCAACTTCCACAACAGGGAACAGATGGATTATTGTGGTCACTGATTACCTGTCCCGTTATGCGGAGACTAAAGCTATGCAGCGTGGCACAGCACCAGAAGCCGCTCAGTTCTTCATCGAGAACATCGTCCTTCGGCATGGCGCTCCGACAACAGTGATCACAGACAGAGGACCTGCCTTCACCGCAGAGCTTTTGGAGTCGATTCTCAGACTCAGCGGTACAGCTCACCGAAGAACAACTGCATACCATTCGCAGACAAACGGACTGACGGAGCGCCTCAATAGGACTCTCACAGACATGATCAATGTACGTTGACACGGAACATAAAAACTGGGATCAGATATTGCCGTACGTGACCTTTGCTTATAACACCGCTCGACAAGAAACCACTGGAATGACACCATTCAGTCTGATTTATGGTCGCGAAGTCACGACAACATTGGACGCCATGTTGCCGCATGAGTGTGACGACATCCATGTAGACGCCGAAGAATTCACTCAGCGTGCCGAAGAAGCCAGACAGCTCGCGCGCGTGCGCATCTGTCATCAGCAACATCAAGATGCACAACGCTACGACACCCGACACCAGTTTATTAGCTACACACCAGGTGACAAAGTGTGGGTCTGGATTCCGATACGTCGACGTGGACTGTCTGAGAAACTGCTAAGACGGTACTTTGGTCCATACAGCGTCACGCGACGCTTGAACGACGTGAACTACGAAGTTGTTCCCGACACTGATTGTAGTTATAAGCACCAAAAGCATTTGCCCGAAGTTGTGCACGTCGTGCGTATGAAACCGTATTTATTGAGTTAATTAGCTCCCGGCTGCCGTTTTCGTACGACCACTTCATGCGCCTTGTAGAGCACCTAAGTTGCGCTTCGGGACGATGCTTCTTTTGGAGGGAGGCAAATGTCGCGTGCTTGCTCAAGAAAGACGATGGCAGTTGTGCATGTGCCACGAAGGACTACGAAATGGACAAAAAAGAACTCTCTTGCGCGTTCTATTAAAAAAACCTACCTGCTTCTGGTGTCTCAGTTTCTGCGGCAAGACCTCTGTTTTGACGTCTTGACAATATATATATATATATATATATATATATATATATATATATATATATATATATATATATATATGAAAATGTATGAAAACAGAAAAACACTCCGGTGCACGGCATCGAACGGGGGACGTTAACCCCTGAGCCATCCCGAAACGCGTCCTTTGCCGGTCAAACGGCAAGCTATTTTAATCTACCACTTACCGCTGCTCACGAGCATCTCGGGGGTGTGGTGTTTTCAGCATTACCAGCAAGATAGCGCAATGAGCGTGGCGGCGCCCGCGCTTTAATCTCGTACGCGTATTTGACACCGCTCAGTATATCCTCCGCGGTAGGCAAGGGCTCACGCTCAAAGCTTCGAACCTCCGAAGTCTGTTTACACTCGTTTTTAGCACAGAAAATCACATATCAAAGCACAAGAACACCGACATGCTCCAGTAGTCTGTGCGATGTTTTCGCTCGGCCGACGATCGCACTCGGGACCGGCGCAAGCACAGCCGACCGGCATTCGCTAGATTTGTCGGCGTCGCTCGAACTCGGCACGAAACCGCGTCACGCTGGTAGCACTCGCAGTCGTCCGTCGTGTCGTTGTCGTTCTAGATTACGAAGTGGTCATTCAGAAACGTTTGGAGTAGTTTCCGTGCTTGCTTCCAGCACTCGGCCGTGCCTTCGAAGTGGCGGCCATTAGGCACAACATTCGGAGGCATCGCGGCCTCTTGGTTAGCGCGTGGCTTCTGGTTAGTTGGCGCCGCTGTACGCGTGGTGACGTGGTGTACGCGTAGCACGGCTTGATCCCTCGCGCCTCCTCGCGTATGCCCCGCTGACGCCGAGACGCGCATTTGACGCTTTTGACGCGTAGACGCAAGCATACGGGTGCCAGTGGTTGGCACATTAGAGAAGGGGAGCGACGCTCCCTCGCGCACCCTTATCTCGCGGTGGTGAGGAGGGGAGGATCGTACGTCTTGGCTGGCCTCGGGCGTTACCTGGAACGACTCTGCTGTAGTCGCGGAATCACAAAGGTCACTGCAATCAATGCAGTCTCCCTTTGAGAAAAGCGCGCGCTTTTCAGACACAGTGAAGTAACAAACGAGACGCTTATTCGCGTGCATCCGTACTTGTGAGTGCGTTTCGTGCGTCATTTGTGCGTGAGAAACGCGGAGCACGTTTGGATCTGCTTTCCATTCAGCGCGTGACCTTTCAATTTGTTGCTATCGCGTTCATTGCTTCGTCTTTTCGGCAAAGCTGTTACGTTTTTTTTTCTTGGTTGCTTGAACAAAAAAAGAAGCAATCACTTACTTCAACTTTAGTTTATTTATTTTCAGCGTTCTTGTACGAGTATGTGTGATGGCCCTCATCTCTTCCCTCTTCCCCCTCTCTCTCCGACCCTGTCAACACGGACATGTTTCTCATCGGGTGAATGGGTAGCCTTTGCTTCAATTTTGGTAACTTCCACTCATCGATCTGTATTATCTATTTATTTACTTTCGCATGCAGCTTTATACAGAAGCGGCACCGTCACGTTGCAACAACGATGACGAAGGGTTTGAAATATCATACCTTGTAGTTGTTGAGGTAAAACCTAATGATGGTTTGCGATTTAATTCAGATGAGTTCGAAGGCCATTTCTGCAGGGGATTTCTAGTGGAAATCTACATAATGATTCTGAAGTCTTTGATGGTGACTGTGCCAGGAAGTCGTTGTCAACGTTTGTACGTACTATCAGCGTCAAATGAAACCCGAACAGCGGCAAGCCGTCGCTAGTATAGCTAGTATATTGCATGCAGGCACGTAGCTAGTAGGTTTTTTCAGGGGTGGCACCACCTTGATTTCGGGAGGGGCACCCTCTAAAATGGCACAATTTTTTCCTCTCTATGTCATGGCAAAAAAACAATTTTGGGGGAGGGGGGGACGTGCCCAGTGTGCTACCCTTTGGTTACGACACTGATTGCATGCCGTCCATTTATCACGATTGACAGGCGCGTGCATCCTGTTCGGAAGCTCTGCGCATAAATGCGTGCCTGTCCATGGTGATAAGTAAATGCGTGCACTATACCATAACGAAAGCTTGCCGCTGTTTCGGTTCCGTTTGATGTAGACAGTGCATTTAAGTAAAGTCATTAAAGCTAATTCTGGGGCATGTAACTCAATGATGTAGGGGTGGCGCCAGAAGAGTCATGGGTGGGGGGGAAGGTAGGGAAGGGGGCAGATGGGTTTTGTCAAAACACAATGCACGAGTTCCCCGTTGGTGCTTCTTTCCTCTCTCCTTCCCAGCCGAGTAAAAAAAAGAAATCCTGGCGAATGTTGCTTTCTAGGCAGTAACTTTGACGGCACTTGTGTGCATACATGCAAGCACGGGTTTGTACATGCTTTCTTTTTGTTTCCCATCAGGAATTGACACCTGCTGACAGGTCAAACCTGCTGTATGACGCCTTCCAACTAGCCTGGTCCAACCGTCTGTCATATGATGTTCTCTTTAATATGACTCAGTACTTAATACATGAGATGCACCTCATACCATGGTCAACAGCGCATGGATCTCTGCTTGCGCTGACGCATCTCCTCGAAAACACCGAGGTCCGACGACCCATGCAGGCAAGTGAAATTTGTTGGCTATTGAATAGATACAAGCGAGTGATAATCTGAATACACGTTCTTTTTCTTCTCTTTTCATCTAGACTTATATCCGCAAGTTGGTTGACCCCATTTACAAGACGCTTGGATGGGAAGACGGTGATAAGCACATGAACAAGCAAGTGTCTTGTGTTGAATTATTACTCATTTTCAACTGTTTTATTAAGACACCTTCTGTGATTAAGTTGCTCTGGAGTAGAAATAACATAGAAACTCAACGTATATCACTTTGTCAGAAAAGATCTAGAACCCGTTTATATTATATGAAAATCATATAAATAGTTGTTAAGGAGCCGATATTTTTGTTCGGAGTACCTTTAACCTTAGAAATTTAGTTTCACCGTATTAGTAGCAAATCTCTGTTTAGCATCCCACTGTTCGGCTTGCTCGGACGATGCACGAGTGACGTGATTGGAACGTGTTCTCAGCGAAGCGTCAAGTTTTTCGTGAGGCGTAGGAAAACGTGGGAAATACATAACTTATGATTCAGCACGTATTTGATGACAAAGCATTATCAATATGCCGTGGTCCAGCTCAACGGCTGCATTCAGTTTTGTTTGCAACTTTTTTGCAGTAGTTTGTAGGTTTGCGTCTGGTAATGCTGAAATTGAATCGTAAATTCTCTAACTTACCGCGTAATTATTGCTAACATCATTAATTCAAAACGATTTTGCGTCAGTTCGAAACGCCCGCCTAGATACCATGAAAAATTAGTACCCCACAACAGTGCCGTAACTGAGACTACGTGCTCTCCATTGCATGCCGTTCCTGTATCATCGCGGTAGAACATCGCCGCACGCCGATCACCCAGGCGACCGTGGCTCAAACTTTGGTGACGCTGAACGAGCCGTTTTCAAATGTGGGAGCCCGCTTGTGGTGAAAAATGAAACGATGCGGATTCTTTGAGCGTGCCCCCCCCCCCCTCTCTCTTCTCAGAATGAAAGAGAAGCAATCCCGCCGTAAGCAGCCAAAACCAACCTGAGGCGCCCGACAACAGATCTCAAGAGGGGCGAGGAACAATAGTCCCCGCCGGGACCCAGTTGCAGTCGAGACCCGACTTCGCACCCCGCAAATGTTCTCTGACGTCGACAATACTCGCTTGGTCTCTGCAAAGCCAAGCGTGGGCGCCTTTCGACGTCAAGCCCCAGAAAATATATATTGTACCTGAATGTTCCCATGAGCACTCACCCTTTTACTTTCAAATTAAAATATCTTATATAAAACGCTCGTCAATAATCATCGGTCAGAAGTCCCCCTGCACGCAGGACTCCCAAAAAATACAAGCATTTCGAGTTTCCAAATTTGTACGTAAGGGGTCCTTGAACTATGCTTATCCCGTTAAATGCTGTACATGAGTGCTCAGGCATGCAACTTTCCTGACAAATGTTGGTAAGTTTAACAGGACTGATTAATATGCGTTATTTTTCATTAATTAATTAATTCATTCATTCATTCATTTGAACGACGATTTCGGCTGGCTCTCATACATGTTTTGCGTAGTCATATCTGTCTTAAAAGGGCACTGACACAAAATTTAGCGGCTGAGATAGCCTCTGGGGTCGATTACCAGGAACATTCGTATATCGTCTGCAAAATATCATGAATTGCACGTGACGTCATTTCCGTCTGGAAAAGTAAGCGACCGCCATGTTTGTCAACATTGAGTCAGGTTGCGCGTGCAGCTTACCTCCGGTTGGGAGCTTGTCGGCGTCATTCGTGCAATATGGCGAAAGGAAACGTGCACGCACTTTGCCCGTCGTACTTCGAAGAGCTTGTGGGACCGACTTGTGTACGTTACCGAGCGAAAATTGAAATTTGCGATGGCTTGATTGATTGATTGATATGTGGGCTTTAACGTCCCAAAACCACCATATGATTATGAGAGACGCCATAATGGAGGACTCCGGAAATTTCGACCACCTGGGTTTCTTTAACGTGCACCCAAATCTGAGCACAAGGGTCTACAACATTTCCGCCTCCATCAGAAATGCAGCCGCCGCAGCTGGGATTGGAACCCGCGACCTGCGGGTCAGCAGCCGAGTAAAATTTGCGATGGCAAATCGACCCGTAAGAGCTGCGCATCGGTAATGCTACACCGATCTGCTGCCTTCCGTGACACACGGCGACATCGTCAACTAGTGGTGCTTTCAGCAGGTTATGTCACGCAAATGAAGGTCTGCAAGTCGCTGTACGGCCACAAGTACTTCACCATGCAGCGGATGGGTGAAGAGCATAGCAACAAAGCAGCTTCCATCACAGTGGGTCGTCGTTCTATTCGAGGACAGTTACGACGCCCTTTCCCGGATGAAGTAAAACATGGGCTTCGACGGGACTTTGTAGTGACGAGTGTGAATCCATGTTGCATCGTGGTGGGGGAAATTTTGGTGTTGTTTGGGAGGCACTAATGCTCTTTTTGCACGCTCCTGCCTACGTCCATGTTCAGACGTCACTGCAGTTGTGCTCGTTTCAGTAGTGTTGTAATGCTTGGTGCATTTTCCTCTCGTGAGTTACGGTTTCGTGGGATGTATACTGTTGATGGTTCATCACGCTCTGGTTTTGCGTCTACGGCAGGAAGTTCAAGCGATGTTCCCAATTCCGTGGACGGCGTGTCCGCTGCGACTGCATCCAGCGTTTTCTTCTCTCGCTTCTTAGAGCGGTGAAATCGCGCTGATGCGGTGGCAGTATAGTCTGGTCATAACGGCTGTAGCTCAGCAACTAGTAGGCTCGGTGCTCAGTCGTGGTTCGCGTCGTCCAATAAATTCGCTGGTTAAAAGAAAACACGTTCACATATGTTGCACTGTTAACCTCATTTAACAACACGAGACGCGGCTATTTAAGAGGAAAAGGTCGGCTGTACATCGCTGTGAATCTAAGTGGCATCCCGGAGAAAGCGACGCGATCACGTAAGTAAACGCGGCAAACTTGGACATAACTCGAAAATACCCCTACCTGTGATGAAGTGATGACTTCAGTCACGAATTGGGGTTCAATGTACAAAAACCACTATATGATTATGAGAGATGCCGTTGTTGAGAGCTGCGGAAATTTCGACTATCTTCTAAGCACCCGGGTCTAAGCATTTTCGCCTCCACCGAAAATGCAGCCGCCGCGGCCGGGATTCAATTCCGCGACCTGCAGGTCAGCAGTCGAGTGCTTTAGCCACTATGCCGCCGTGGCGGGTATTATTCTGTATCCAGAAATGGCACAAATAGGCATGGTGAAGCCGGCAGCGCGACCGGAGACCAGATTTCGCCGATGCAAAGCTGCCGACTACGCTTCCAGGCAGCTGCTTAGTTGACAAACATGGCGGTTCACGGTCCTCTCGTTGTGATTTGTGGGGTTTAACGTCCCAAAACCACCATTTGATTATGAGAGACGCCGTAGTGGAGGGCTCCGGAAATTTTGACCACCTGGGGTTCTTTAACGTGCACCCAAATCTGAGTACACGGGCCTACAACATTTCCGCCTCCATCGGAAATGCAGCCGCCGCAGCCGGGAATCGAACGCGCGACCTGCGGGTCAGCAGCCGAGTACCTTAGCCACTAGACCACCGCGGCGGGGCGTTCACGGTCCTCTCGTTCCCGGATGCGACGTACGTGCAACCCATGTGTTTTATGGTGTCATTCATTGGCAGATTCGGAGCACTTTTGGTAATTCTTCTTTCTGCTTCATGAGGAGCAAGTCTTTTCCTTTGGCAGATTAAGAGTGCTCCCTGTTTGTCCCATTGGCACATCTGGGGCAGTTCTGTCGCGAAATCTACTCCATGGAGCAACTTTTTCTACTCCGTAAAAGTGGCGGATTTGACTGGAAGTCGCAAGCTCCCCGTGCCTTGAAAAGGTGCCAACTTTGGGCGCGCCAACGGACGCCGCTCGCGTCGTAGCTCACGTCTTGCTACTGTAGCGTCGCTGTGCGCAGCGTGTCCACTCAAGCAAGAAAAAAAGACGCGCATATCGCGTTCTATTCTGACCTTGCCATTTTCTATAGAGGGAGCGCGTTTGTTCCGTTGGCAGATTCCCGTCAGTTGTCCTGCGCCAGAGTGGAGTGCTCTGGCGCAAAGTTCGTCGGCCACTCCGCATCCGCCAATGGATGACACCACTAAATGAATTTTGAAGTTCGCGTCAGCCCTCGACTCCATTGTGCCATTGACACCCTCGAAGGGGACCTTTTGGGGACCCCCTACTTCCCTCACGTCACCGCGGGAGAGTCTATTTGCATCTCAACAGCTCAGCGTCACATTACCTAAGATTAAATGTCAAATGTGATGTCATTGGAAAAGCGATCGGCTTCGACTGGCTACGCCTTGTCAAGTGACTTTGAGTTCAAGTAGCAAAAAAAAGCAAAGCATATCCAAAGAGTGAATGACTCATTAATGGGGCAAAGCGTTCGTCAGTCCGTCCGTGTTTTCGTCCACCCATTCGTTCTTGCTTCCGACCGTCCATGCGTCCGTCCATTCTTCCGTCTGTTCGTCCATCCGTGCGTTCGCCCCTTTGTGTGTTTGTGCATCAGTCAGTCCATCCGTCTATCTGTATGTCCGTTCGTCCATCCGTCTATCTGGTGAACACTCCAAGTACAGCCATCTCACATCTTTTCATCATGTAGTCATCATAGACAAGCGCCGCCATCCAGCGGACATTCTAAAAAACCGCTCTTTCGGTTATGTAGCACCGGTGGTACAGTGGCTAGAATAGGAAAGTGTGATGAACGCGCCGGCTAGCACGTAACACCTTGGGAGGTAACCGCCAGGTGGCGTTGGCACACGTTTGCACGTGTGCCAGCGTGTGCCCTTATTATTCATGATGTACCTACAAGGATTAGAGACCAAATTAGAGGGAAGTGGACTGGGCTTCAATCTCTCTTTCGTCAAACAAGCAAAACTCATTGAACAGGCACTACCAGCATTGATGTATGCAGATGATATAGTGCTAATGGCCGACAACAAGGAAGATTTGCAGATTGGTGGACATCTGCGGTAATGAGGGAGATAGGTTAGATTTCAGATTCAGTAAAGAAAAATCAGCAGTCATGATTTTTAATGACAATGAAAGTAGTGAGCCTAGAATACAGGAGGTCACGCTAGAGATAACAGATAAATACAAATTTCTGGGCGTATGGATAAGCAATTGGGCCGAGTACCTAAGGGAACACGAAATATACGTGTCGACTAAAGGTAACAGAAATGCAGCGGTAATGAAAAACAGGGCACTGTGGAATTACAAAAGGTATGATGTTGTGAGAGGAATATGGAAAGGGGTCATGGTTCCTGGTCTGACGTTCGGCAATGCGGTCTTGTGCATGAGATCAGAAGTTCAAGCAAGATTAGAAATTAACCACCGTGCAATAGGTAGGCTTGCCTTAGGAGCTCACGGGAATACACCAAATCAGAGAGTACAAGGTGATATGAGATGGACATCATTTGAGGGCAGGGAAGCTAGCAGCAAGATAAAACTTGAGAAGCGATTGAGAGAAATGGGGGAGGAGCGTTGGGCTAGGAAGGTATTCAGCTACTTGTACATGAAGAATGTCGATACAAAATGGAGGAAGCGAACCAGAAAATTGACTGGTAAATACTTAGAAAACAGCAGGGGGCCAAACCAAAAAGAATTATCGGTTAAGGAGAAGGTGAAGGAAGCTGAGACCGATATGTGGAGAATTGGCATGATTAAAAAGTCCGCACTAGAGATCTATCGAACTTTTAAACAGGAAATTGCCAAGGAAAGGATCTATGATAATACTCGGGGTAGTTCTTTACTGTTTGAGGCAGGGACGGGAGTATACTTAGAAAACAGCAGGGGGCCAAACCAAAAAGAATTATCGGTTAAGGAGAAGGTGAAGGAAGCTGAGACCGATATGTGGAGAATTGGCATGATTAAAAAGTCCGCACTAGAGATCTATCGAACTTTTAAACAGGAAATTGCCAAGGAAAGGATCTATGATAATACTCGGGGTAGTTCTTTACTGTTTGAGGCAGGGACGGGAGTATTGTGAACCAAGACATATCGGGCCAAATACGAAGGGGTAGACACGGTATGCAGTGCGTGTGGAGAGGAAGAAGAAACTGCCGAACACTTGATAATGTTCTGTAAAGGGCTTCACCCTATAGTTCAGGATGATGGCGCAGAGTTTTTCAAAGCACTGGGGTTTAAAAAGAGGGAGGGCAAAATAGACTTTAAGCGGGTATAATTAACTAGAATGAGGTTATCTGATTGGTGGCTAAAGTCAAGGCACGAGTGAAAATTAAACCCTTCACTGCAAAGTACGAATCCTCAACCTCGCTATTTAAAGGAAAAAAATATAAATCTAGTTTCTGGTTCATTAAGTATTACGGCTTGGTGGCGCTAGCCACCGCCCGATCTAAAGGGTACAGCCATATCCATCCATCCATCCATCCATCCATCACCCAAAGCGGCGATGCGCTGCGCAGAGACGGGAATCAACCACGCACGCGGGCAATATGAAACATTTAGAATATATTTTATTGCTCCTGTATAGCCTCAAATGGCGACCGAGCAAATATGTTAATTAGCTTCTGGAATTACAGCATGGCTACGCGGGTCCGCGACTGAACTGAAATATCGACAGGGTGACAAAAGTGAGCGCGTGACGGCACTGAAACATTTTCTCGGTGTGAAGTGGTAGAAGAGTGGAACGATGAACTCAGTTGTGAGCCACTGCTTGTAACACCCTCCACAGCGAACCATCATTTCCTCAAGTACTAATCGGTAAATAAAGCCCCATCATTCGTAACATACATGGCTCGCTTAGCTACTTCTGCTAACGCATAATCAAACTTAGAGACGAGAATCACGAACGGTATCTGCATGAAAACATTTTATTTTCTGCACACTGGCCGTACGTACAACGCGTTACCGAATAGTGACTATCTTTTTCAACAACGCAGTCTTAATAATTGATCGAACGTCTTTTTTTTTTCCACAAGAAAAAAACATTTTATAGTTCACAAATGCACCCCAGAACATCGTTTCCCTTGGCTTGGTGACGCCCCTCAGCTTCAGGGACTTCCTCTTTTCACGGGAAGACGCTCGACGTTGTACAGTGCCTTTGTGTAAAAACGCAAATGGGTGAGCATAAAAAACTTTGTCACTTGATTGCTGAGTCTCGGACCATGTTGCGAGCAGCTCAGTGTGACTTTTTTTTTTTTTTTGCAAGGAGGAAACAAACTCTTCCAAGCTGTCACTGTGAAGCTCGTTGTAGCTACACCACTTTGAAAAAGTGATTTCAAGGGTGTCTACAAGTGCGAAGAGCTTTTCCGATAGGCCTACCCATAGGCATAAGCACGAGGGGGCAAAGAGTGCAGGCGCTCCCCCAAGTCGCCTGGGAGGGGGGTGCTAAATCTGCTCTGTACATTATCTAGGCGGCGGGGCACTCTTTTAGTAACCTAAAAGGAGGGCACAAAATCTGCCTCATACACTGATTTAATAGGAAGGGCGGGCGCTGCAATGAACCTTCACCCCCCTCCCTCTTCCCTGAACGGGAGTCCTGCGCACGTCTGTGGGCGTACCCCTTTCAATGCAAATGATTTCGCCGTTCACAGTGTGCTCGGAGTGCCAGGAGATGCACCTATCGTCGAATTGCAGCTCGGACACAGCCGAGTTTTTTTTTTTTTTTTTTAAGCAGCTTGTCAGTGCGCAGGATCACTCTTCGCCATTGCGCACACAGAGTTTCGTCGTTTGGAACGCCGAACAACGCATGCTTCTTTTTAGCTGACTTGTAGCCTATAGTGCACCCCGGGACGAAGCAATTACTTTCTTTTCGCGCCATGAGAGTGCATACAGAAGCAGTGGTCTCAAAGTGACACCGCACAAAAAGAAACGACGACGAACGCGCCCGACGAAACTGTTGGAAACGTGAAAGCAACGTATAAACGACTGCGCGCGTTCCCACGCGGCTACTTCGCAGATGCTTCAGTGCGCTCCGTAGGCGCCGCTTGCCGCTCATCACACTTTGCTATTCTAGACGCTGTTCCGGTGGCTACATACAACATCGAAGGATGGACAGACCCACACCCCGAGAAGCTTCGCCCCTAAAACGGGGTTGGGAGATTCCTTCGTGGGAGAGACGAAAGCAGGCGGGGAAGGCACGTTTCGTTGCCATCAATACGCTTAGGCACTGCGCCGTGCTCCCGACCGGGTTGCAGAAATTAGGTGCCTTTTCTCATCTTCTAACCACTACCAATACGCTTCCACGCTGCGTGCCTTGTCGGACTAAAGAGCCCGGTGAAGGAAGTCCGCGTAATAGAAGTCACACCCAACGTTACTAAACGTTGGTCACACCTCTGTGCGCACGTGGACGTATCATGTGTCGTTTTGTAGGTATGAGAGCAATGAGCCTCGTTGAGGGGAGTGCCATGTGTGTTGTATATGGGGTGCCTACATGAACGGCCGGTCATGTGAACGCCCTGTTGTGTGGCGGTTGGCAAACATATACCAAGGAACATGTTTGCTGGCATTTTCTGATACGGCTGTTAGCATCATACATTTTACATCAAAGGAGTCTACTGAAGTCTACAGGTATACAGCCCGGAGTCTTCCCGATGGTCTTTCGGTTACCTCGCGGCTTCTAATTTTACACACATACACATAATACGTGGCACCCTCTGGCGCCATGTATTTTGATATCTAGTTGTTGACAGCCCACACTTAACCATTTAACCTTGGCAGCTTTGCATATGCGAGAATTTGGCTCTTTAAAAATAGTGCGAATCAGAAAACGTCGTCAGTGCAGTCCCGAGCACGCCTTTTTCGTGTTTTAGACAAATGGGCTGACCAGTGATCTGTACTGTACTACGTTACGCACGGCAACACATGACTCGCCAGTGAGGCGAATGCTCGCTCTCGTCCTTTGCCTAGCTGATCGATCTGAAGGTCGCGGGGCAGAATCTGTGGTGGTATCATTTTCGATGGCGCCAAATATGTTTGAGACCCGTGGGCTCAGAATCAGGTGCCCAGTAAAGAACCCCAGGGCCCAGGTGGTCGAAATTACCACAGCCCTCCACTATGGCGTCCCTAATAATCCGATCTCCTTTTGGGATTTTAAACTCCGACAAACATTATTACTATTCGGCCGAGTTGCGACGAGGTGTGAATTGTCGCAACAGAGAAGAAATCAAGCCACCAAGTTAACGAAGTACGCAGCGTGGAATGACGACCATAAGAATGTAAGATAACTTAAAATAGTGCAAGCGAACCATGTTGTAAACGAAACGGGTCTCTCTCTCTCTCTCTCTCTCTCTTTGTCAAGTGACCGTAAACTGGCTTGACAAGACATAGCCGATCGCTTTACCAATGACGTCATACGTGACGTTTACCTTGGGTCACGTGACCTCGAGCTGTTAAGGCATGGAGGAAGGAAAGGTAGGAGAGGCCCTGACGTCACTCGTTGTGAAGCCGCGATGAAGCCGGAAGTCAGCCATTTTGACTAGGCAAATTCTCCTCGCTTGTTTACATCCGAATGTAAAGCAGAAGGCACGACTCTCTCTCCGGCTCGGAAAGCACGTGGGCTGCGCAGCGCGTATGTCGTGACGATCCGAAACTAATCGAACGGGGCTCATCACTCAGAGCCAGCAGGACACCTTCAGCGAAATCGCTTCGTCCGAGTAATACAGGGAGTAACAGCTCGCCGACAACGAAGCAACTACGAGAGAACGTGCGCTAGATGCACTGACAACGACGAATGCTTTCACGTCATTAATTCAGCAACTGTACAGACAACACAATCGGTCGTGCGCCTTCTACGGTTGCATTCCGCCACGCGGCCGAAGCAGCGTCCTGCCACTCCGTATTCCGCGTGAAACTCACCGGCGTCAGCATTCTGCGACCGTGGTGACTTTGAGCACAGTGCTAGGGACAGTTGAACGTGGTTGCTGTTACGTTGAGATTACATGCAATGCTGGTGGAGAGTGTACCAAGCGGAACAGAAAAGGTGTTTTAATACGCACATGCAAGTTGTTACTGTACACACACAACACGACACTACGTATGTGCACATGGTCCTCATGGCGTCTTGCTGGGCTCAACAGCGTCGTCCGTTGTCACAGGCAGGAGCACTGCTCAACCGTCACTGACCTGCAAGGCGTTCGTCGTCATTCAGCTTCGTCATGGTGCCCAACGCAATTTCGCTGAACACTAACTGCTTCATCCGCGTCATCCGCCGCACAACACATGGATAAGCACTTGTTCTACGCACTGTTGAAACCCCGTGATGGACAAAGGGATTTGTAAACGTTGCTAAGAGTAATGTAACTGCCAGGAGAACACTGCGTAACCAATAACGCGGCGCAGAGCACAGATATTGTCCGCCACGGCTCAGCACGAGACCTGGAGAGGCACACATTCCGCCGCCAGCCATGGCCACTCACTGCTAGACCAGCTCCACTGCGCAACACGTAACCATAGCAACGCCGTCATTGTGCCTAGTGAATATGGCCGCCATGATGTCATTTCCGCCACACTTTTCACGGCCCGCGCCGGCTGGGCATGCCCTCTCCTACCTTTCCTTCCTCCGTGTGTTGAGGTGAAAATAGACTATCCTGATTCGCTCGCAGGATTTCAAGCTGGACGGTTGTGCCCTCGCGATCTCCGACTTCAGCGTAGCTCCCGCCGACTGGTTCGCCCTGCGTGGTCTCCTGAAACCGTGCAGCTCTCGCATTGTGGCACCCCGCCCTTGGACTGCTTCGACCGGATCCCCACTTTCCTATCTCCTTCTTTTTTCTCTCGTTGGCTGTCTTCTTCTCCTTCTATTTTCCTTCTATTCTTTTTATCCCTCCTTCCCCCACCCCTATAAGGCACTGCGCCGTGTCGCCTGAAGGCAGACAGAAATTAGGTGCCTTTTTCCTCTTCATTGTAACCACTACCACCACCACCACCACTATCTTCGTCACCACGCTGCTATTGTGGCTAGAAGGAATGGTGTCAGCATCGGCGCGCCGGAGAGCGAGCGAGAATTCATCCGGATGCGGTGGCGCTGCGGTTGCTTTCGAGATGCCCCTCCTCGCGCCCGCACGCGCGTATCAGTCGTTTTTTGTTGCAAATATTTCACGCTACCCTGCAGATTATAACGACGTCTACCTGTCACAATTCTGGCGGTGCACTGCAAAACGTGTATTGGCACTGAAAACTAGCGTTTTCAATTCACTTCATAGTATATCAGCTACGAAGCTTAGAAGATAGAGAATCAAGTGACTTGCCGTGAGCTTGACACCAAAACAACGTCCGTGCAGTTTTCAAATTTGATGCTGCAGTGTTCTCCATGAAGTCTCAATGCACGTAAAGGTATCGGCAACCGTTATTTTTAGGACTTGCGCAATCAATTTCCAATTTTACAAGCAAGGCATTTATTTTCTCGAAAAAAAAACAACATGAAATATAAACATAATATATATTGTGTTATAATATATTATTGTGTTTACACAATAATAAACACAATATTATTGTGTTTATATTGTGGCATTAAGGTTGAAGAAAACTGCAAGTTATATGAAACTCACCTAAAGCAAGTGAATAAGGTAATAAAGAGAACAGTAAATATACGATGATACAATGGGCATACATACACACAAGACATTTAGATTTGATTGGCAAACATAGATACAGTCACAAACCAGTTAACGAAGAAGTTGATTTTTGCATATGTGAAACACAGCCAGACAGTGGCATCACAGTTCTTAATGGGAGGTTTATAACAATGTGAACAAGACAATAGTAAAATCACAGGAAACAACAGAGTGTGAGTAATGCACAATAACATAAAATAAAACCTTGTTCGCTGAGTTAACACTATGACTGCTAAGTCACACGTCTCAACTTCAAGAACTTCGTTTTTTCTTTCTTTTTTTTTGATTGGACGCATTTTCTTCAGCAACGAGAAAATGCATTCTGGTCAGTGTAAAGACTCCAATTATCTGATTTTTCACTTCCAGTTTGTGGTGTTCACAGCCGACCATATTTAACCTCTTCACAGACAGGCAAGAGATAAGGACTGTTATGCTGTCACTTTTCAACTTGTTGAAACTGAAGTAATAGGTGCATGCATCTTTCGTAGGTTTGACCAATCTGTTAAAGACTTGGACGGGTACAGAAGGCATGATTCTGCCGGAAGCAAACTGGATTCTTCAGAGTGAAGCAACAACCTGCTACATTCGTTGCACTTAGTCTTTTTCATCATCTTCTGGGCCACTTAGTCGCTGACGTAATAAGTGATTCGTGAGCCACTTTTGCGTCCAATGAGATCAGTGTGGTCAGGGAGGGCTTCACAAGAAACTATAATTTCACGAACTTCATTGAGTCACTCCACATCTAGCAGCTCATCCAGCTTATTCTGCAATTTGATTGAATTATTGTGGATGCCCGGACATAAAAGGCTCCTCGGAACTCCAGAAGGTATGTTTCTACTGGAGGGTGACTGTGTCAAACTGTAAAAACTGAGGGAATTCACAGAGATCAAATTGTGTCGGTGAAGGGTGATAATAGAAGCCAGACATTTGCTTCAGAATTCCAAAAAGATTTTAAGTGCGTCTTAGCAGAGGCCAGACGCCATCAAATGTTTATAGCCCAAGGTTTTCGTGACATCGTGCCGGATGGAAAGGGTGTTGGTTAGAGTGACGTGGAGTCCTTTGGCAGTTGATTCACTCAGGAACCCACCCCGCTTAGGTACAGCTTTTTCCCAAGTTGCTAAGAACCCGTTGATAGCATGCTTGTAGCTACGGACGATGAATCTTTCGTCGAAATGAGATTCGCACACAACGAAGTTCTTTTCTAGTGGTTTGTCAGCGTGAGGGATCGTACGTTCCCAGGCCTTGAGCTGTTCATCGTCGGGGGGAGCAGAGAAGAGAGGCGCTTTCTTCTCTTGTTTGCGGGCCAAAGCATATGCCGCATTGCATCCAGGTGCATAGCAGTGTCTTTGCTGTTTACTCATCGCTGTTGCATGATCACATTGGCACGTATTGATCCCGAACAAGTCCAAATAGGCAAAGCGCAGACGTTGCGACTTGCGAGCGACTAAAAATGCTGCGCTAGCGGTTGGCAAGCGCTCTAGACCGATCACGGTGGCGACTTGCGCGGCGCTTCGTGGCGAAATGACCAGCACACCTCCTTTCAAGGCGCGGCCAGGACGATGCTGACACCTCTTCCTCTAGCCACCATAACGATGCATTCAATGAAATAAGTTCACGGAGGAACTTGTTTCCTTCCTTTCCTTCCTCCGTGAAGTTAATCTGACGTCATAGCCGCCATTTTTTTTCGCCGCGTTTGTTTCCGCAGTCTATATGATCTATATTTCTAGGCGGCTAGTTGCGAGTGCATGGCCGTGACGCAAGCTTAGAAAGTTTTGTGTTTGGCGACATTGCAGTCCCGTTTTCTATTTGAAAGTAATTCTTCATGCGGTTCGTGCAGAAGTGTGTCACAGTTCTGTGTGCTGACGCGTGTTCAAATGGAGGCGGAAATGTTGTAAGCCCGTGTGCTCAGATTTGAGTGCGCGTTAAAGAACGCCAGGTGGCCGAAATTTCCGGAGCCCTTCACTACGGCGTCTCTCATAATCATATGGTGGTTTTGGGATGTTAAACCCCACATATCAATGAATGACACGTGTTCAAAAGCTGCACACGCTAGGTGGGGACAGTTGCACTCAGTTTTTGCAGCTCTCTCAAACCGAAACTAAAACTAACCAATAATGAAAGGCTTGTAATTGATTATCTGTCGCATGCTTCAGCAATCAATGTGTTGTGTCATGACTAACAGGCCCCCAGCAACACATTGCAGCAGAAAAACGCGAGGCCAAAGTTTTTGTGTTAGAACAAGATAGAATGGTTACTCGCAACGATTTATTACACTTACCCGATTCTAACATGCACTTTTCTGTTGTAATTATTGGTTTAAAAGTTTCCAGCACAAGCGTGCAATGCGCAGTACAAACGTAAGTGGAACCGAAACCATGCTATCACCTGAGCTTTAGCAGGGCAGTTGCTGCTTCACAAGATAGCGACAGTTTGACAACGGCAGCGCACTATTTACAGTCTGTGTCTGAAAGCTATTCTACATCCTAAGTTTAGGGCGAATAATATTGTCCCTGAAGGTCCAAAAACTGTATGCATTCAAGGTGACCACTGCCGGCGACCACTGTGACGCGTTTAGTCTAGTTATGGATCACATGGAGGCAGGTTCCTTCCTCTATGCTTGGAGGTTGTTGAGGTTTTACTTCCCAAAACCGCGGTATCATTATAAGAAAAGCTGCATACAGGGATCCGTAAATTTCGACCACCTGGGGTTCTTTGTGCACCTAAATCTAGCACTCGAGCCTCAAGCGTTTTCGCCTTCATCGAAAATTAGATCCCGCAATTTTTTTCTACTTTTTCACTTTTTTTGCCAATAACGGTGGCTTACTGAGAAACATATTGTGCAGATTTCAGAGAAGTTTCCTGCTTTGAATTCGTAAAATAGTGATCTTGTACTACAAATGAGTAGGCGGTGTTTCTTTGCGTTTTTTTTTTTTTTTCACCTCTCGTTTCGTTTGGCCCGCCGAATAATTATATCACTCGTGGGTCCTGTCAGGGTTGAGTTATATGCCGATGCGCATAGGCATGGCCAGAGTTCTCGTTGTAGGGGGTGAAGAGGGGGGGGGGGAATTTCTGCGCCCACTGAAATTTTTCATTTTTATGTTTGCGTATACGCACACATACAAACACACGTGGTGCGAACATTCATAAAAGTGGGTAACACATACCTCCATCCCCTTTTCTCTCGCAAGGCTGCGTCCCTACAATTTGTGGTATACAACATGCATGCTCTGTTGCAGACATTACAGTTGTGTTTACTTATTTTCATGGTTTTTTTTTATTCTGAAAATTTCAAGAATTCTGGGTAACAGGTATCATGTTTAGAAAAACTGGACAATAAACGAGGAAAGTTTCAGTGATTTCGGGAACTTGAAAGGGACCGAGCAGTCCTTTGAGTGAAATAGTAGAGTTGCGTTAACAAAACATTTTCTTTGGGAAATTGAATAACACCAAGTATTGGCTAACGTTGAATACAAAAATTTTGTTGAAAGTTGAAAGAAAAAACAAAAAAAGCAATATGCTCATGTCCTCGAGTGCATAGTGCAGTGAGTGCTATTGAAAGACTACAAAATGTCATGCAGAAACACGAGTACTTTCAGTTGACCTGGCGTCAGGCGCTCTCACTGCGATGTTACGGTGCTTTCTGAAGATGTAAACACATGCTCACAGAGCGTTGCAGTAGCAAGAGTGGGAATGTATTGCAAAGCAATATGGGTAATACATTGTATAGTGCAGCTCCATGCTATTTCCGGTATTCAAAGGAACATTCTTTCTTGGGCTCCTTAACCCAATAAATTATCTTTAATCTCTTGACTATAAAGTCTCAACTCCGTGTGTTAATTATTTTTTTATGCTAGTAGTTTCACAGCCTACCAGATTGTTCCCAGACTTTTTTTGCGGAAGCCGTAACATACAGAACTGACATAACATCCTTTATAATGAACATGAGCTTGCTTTTTAACCAGGATTTGGGAGGAAGTTTCGCTAAGAGGCCTACTATAATAACCTTAGCATTAATTGTAGCCACATCAATGCAACCCAAGTTGCACCATTGACTTTTGTTACGTTAGATATATTCATCCTATCAACTATTTGAAACATTGAATACTAGCCATCTGAAAGGCAAATCGAATTATTCAACTAGGTATTATTTGCTTCGCATACGAAACTCAAATATCTATGCACTCCTATCAAATAGTAGTCTCACTGCTGATCATAATATTAATTTAGTTTAAATTTCAATATCATTGTCAAATAGCAAAGCAAGCTTATACTGAAAAAAAAAAAAAAAAAAGTGCCTCAGAGCTTTTATACCACGAAATAGAGATTTTGTGAAAATAAAAATTCAGCAGAGTTTAACGCATGTTTTTCAATGCTTCAGTATGCTGAGAAGAGTCATATTGGACCTGGCATGCCGAAATCTACATCAAGAGTGCCTCAAAGAAGCAAAGCGACGCCTCTCAGCTTGGGTAGACGGTGGGCAGTAAGTATCCATTGCCACTTCCTTGTGTGCATGTCAAAAAGGAATGATACTCAAAGGTAAGTTCTAGTAATAATGTGTCTGCCATTCCATCAACTGAAAGTATTGAAATTAGTGGAAAAACGCTAACTCACAAATTTTTTATGAGCATGAAGAAACTGCACACATGCAAATCTTTTTCTTAAAGGGGCCCTGCAGCTCTTTTCCAAGTAATCATCTAATGACTTCAGTGAAGGAGTTTATTGCATCATTATTCGACTGCTGTGAAAATTTTTAGAATCTGTCAAGTGCAAGCAGAGTTACAGGAATTTCTTGCCCACTTTAAGCGATTTTTTTTATGCTTTTGTACCAGCTAATGAGCTGAAATCTGTGTGAAGGGGGGGGAGATGAGGGCTAACAAGGTGTGAAAAAATTAAGTCTGTTTATCAAGTCCTGAATTTCCTGGCTCTACTACTATATTTGTCTTAGCAACATGATTGCTGTGATCGCTAAGTACAATGTTTCATTTGGATAAAGGTGAATAGCGCAGACCACCTGTTCATTGTTTTGCTAGTCTCTGACATATCTGTTTTAGTGGGTGCATTGGTATTTAATTATATTACATTCACAGAATGTAGAGTCTTTTTATAAAAGCATTTTGTCTTGAAAACACTTTTTAGCCCTGTAATGCCCTTGTTTTTAATCCTGTAATGCCTTGTTTTTATAAGTGTATATTATTCTCAGCCATAATGTCCTAGATATTTATGGATTCAGTTTTGGTAGGTTTGTTGATAGCCAGAAGTGAACGATCTAATTAAGATAGTCATGTTAAACTGTTTTGAAGAATGCATGGTTCATACCTGACATAAAGAGGCATTCAACTGACTTTTCTCATTGTGGAGCTCCATCTAACCTTAAAGGATGGCTTCACTATAATTGATGGATCTTGAGGGCATAAATAAGCACCAAGGGTTATAAACAGCCCCTTTCAAATACAACTATAACCTACAGTACTAGAGACACCTGTGAAATAGTTGATGCGCATCATGACCCCTGTAATTCTACTGTTTCTCTTAGCACTGTCTTTTTGTAGAAGCAAATGAGCAGGCTCAAAATATTACGTAGAGGAGCCAATTTCACATTCTTAAGTTATTGTTATTTATTATATATAAAGAAAATAATAGCTGAGTATAGGCAAAATGGCTTTGTGTCTAAATCACTGCAAGCAATAAATTTCTCTTTTTTGTTGAAGGGAAGTACCAAGAAATATTAGAGGCATTGTTTACCGCTACGGAATTTACCAGAGCAGTGGTGACCATGAATGGCAGTTTATGTGGGAAAAATACTTGAAGGAAGTCTCAGCCCAAGAAAGGATCAACCTGCTTTATGGCCTTGCCCATGTGAGGAGTCCACCACTGATTCACAGGTAAAATATGCTCTTATACAATTATCATAATATCCAGAGCAAGAACCCCTACCTGAATAACCACCCCCTTCCTTCTTCGGGAGGTTGAAAATATGCAGCCTCTACTCCCCGCCCACCACTTTCACTATTTTATTCACTGTTTTTATTCAAATGAGGGCAAATTAATAGAATGATGCATGCATATTCAGTAGAGCATTTAATTAGAAGCAGGGGTGTGAATTCGCTCTTCCACAACCAACTTGAAATTTGATCCATGATCCAGCAAGTGCCCCTCCCTCCCCCTGTAAATCTTGTCGAAATATTCTTCATCGTACGGAAGGGGGAATCCCTTGTGATGTTACGGTATTACTATTAAAAATGAGAATATGTCATTCAATACTGGGTACTGTTGGTATTTTCAAGAATATGGTGTCCTACAGGCATAGAAAACACTTTGATTCTTAAATATTTGGTTATGTTGAGCAAAGCAAAAACTAGGAGAGTAGGAAGCAAAAAGTTTTTTGAGCAATGTTTTTTTAAGTAGGCTGGCAGACTTGTTATAGAAAGACTGTGGTTGCATCAATGTTCCTCATTTGTTGCTAACTGTGAATAAGTGTTGAAACTGATACTTACTTAAAAGCATGTAAATGGCTTAATGATGGCATAAATTATGCACACTATTTTTTAAGCAGCCCTAAAATTTCACAGGCAGGAGCAGACACACAAACAATCTCTGTGCTTATGAAATCTTATCACAATAATGTTGACGACCAAGGCTTCAGCTGATGCGTCAAAATTGTTTCATTTTCATTCTTACTCAAAACACGCATCCTGGCATTGGCTCTATATATGATTGCATCGATAGCCACTGGGGTCAAAGCTGTGAAACAACATAGTAGCCATATTTTCTCTGTGTTCCTTCAGAACTGCATAGTTGCCATCCGTGATTGTGCATCGGCGACTCAGGTTTATCCAGCAACAGGTGCAGTGCTCAGCAGTTTCTTTTCGAGTCTGGACGCAGGTCACACGCATGCGTTCAGAGTTGTGCGTATGCTATGATCATGTTTTCAGTGACCGTGGTTTCTAGCACAGCTAATGTGGCACTCGGGAGCTTTGTTTTGACTTCAGGCAAAGCATGTAAACTGCCACAAATATAAAAAAAAACATGGGGAAAGCTCTTGAAGATGAAGAGCTTCAGCTATGGTTCACATGCTGGCATAAAACTCACTTGCTTCTTTGGGATGAATGGCTTAGCATTTGCTGGCTTTTCTTCTGTGAGAAAATTGCCAAGTCTGCATATGGTGGTGATAGTGATAAGCAATAAAAGATAGGTTTGGAGCATGGCAGTCTTAAGCCATTGTCACAATGTGTATGCAATCGCAAATGACAAAAATTACGACTTTTACACTGCCATAATGCAAAGTATTCAACTAGAAAATGAAAATGGATTCATGTAATAGACATTTGTTTATGGTTTTCTCGATAGTTTTGATAATTTGGCATTTAGTTGATTCGGGCATTTTCCAGAGTTCTATGAAGTCTGAATTAGCAAGCTTTTACTGTATTATGTTTCGCAATCACCCTCGTGCCCTCTCTTGTCTGTGTATTTTAGGATGCTTGAACCAGCTAGCTCATGCACATATTGTTTTAGGAATATGCATTGGCTAACCAATTTATTTTAGAGCTATAAAAATTCTTAACTAAATCAGCTATGAGAATTCTTAACTAACGCTTAAGCCCCAGCCATGCAACTCTGCGAAGAAAGTCTTATTCGTTTTTATATACCAACATAAGAAGCATCCTTCCTGAAGCCGACACTCTTCAAAGCCTAATTAATACAACGGAGTCCAATTTGTTCGCGATTATAGAGACATGGCTTAACCCTTCTATTACCGAGACTGAGTTGCTACAGCTTTTCCCAGGTTTCGATGTGTTTCGACGTGATCTTTTTAATAAACGGGGTGGTGGCATACTAATAGGTAGCCATAAAGATCTTCAGTGTAGCAAAATTAAGAAATAATCGTGCTTAGAAATCATGCTTGTTCTTTCTAATGCTTGTTATCCCCCCACAATAATCGGTGTTTGCTATCGTCCCCCTGGTAGTGACCCCCTTTTTGTATCAGAATTCCACGGGGCTACTCGCTCCTTAACTGAATCTTATCAAAATTTTTAGATACTGCTTTTCGGCGACTTCAATTTTCCGGCAATATCTTGGAATAACCTAGCATGTGTTGCTTCCAAAAACAGTATAGAGAGCGATTTCGTCAATTCATGTCTAACGTTTGGACTTACGCAATTAGTCGATAAACCTACGTGCGACAGTGATAACTCCCTTCATATTCTTGACCTTGTTCTCACTTCTGAGCCTGAAAGAATGTCCCAGATGACATTACTACCAGGACTCAGTGACCACTTAGTAATCCATGCGTCCTATTCTTGTAAACTACACTATTCAACAAAAACAACAAAAAATATAACACTGTATGATAAAGGCAATTATTCTGCTATAAACTCAGATCTCGAGCAATTCGCTCCTTTTTTCTTATCGAGCTTTCAAAGCGTTCGGTCGAAACTAATTGGCTGCTATTCAAAAACAAAATGTTAGATCTATTCACCAAGCATGCGCCCACGATTACCGTAACCGAGAAAAAGTCATCCCCGTGGTTTAACATGACATTAAAACCCCTAAATAACAAAAAGAAACGACTCTTTTGATTGGCAAAGTGGTCCAATAGCGCATGTGCGTGGAACAAGTACTACGCTGCAGAAAAAAAATTCGATAAACTTGCTAACAAAGAAAAAAATTTATTTTTTTTTACAAACCTTGCCCGCTATGTTAAGCAACAACCCCAAAAAATTCTGGTGCACAATTAACCCCAGTACCTTCCAACCTTTAGTGCTGCACAACGATCAAAATCATCCAATTTCCGATCACGAAACCGCCGAACAACTTAACAGCTTTTTTTCTTCCGTGTTTACCGTTGAACCTGTCAATAACTTGCCTTCATTTCTTAATCTCAACCATAGCGAGATGCCGGACATCACATTCTGCTCAAATGGCATCGCAAAGCTAATCAACTCACTGAAACTAACATTTTCATGCGGCATCCACGGTATCCACGCGAAAATGCTCAAAAACACGAAATCAATTGCTAGTACACTACTCTGTCATATTTTTCAGCAGTCACTATCATCAGAAGTGGTGCCAGAAGATTGGAAAGTGGGCAAGATTGTTCTAGTGCCCAAAAAAGGTCTTTCATCTCTTTGCAGCAGTTATCGACCCATTTCCCTTACTAGCGTTTGCTCCAAACTAATGGAGCATGTGATTTACTCTAACATCATCAAGTTCTTAGTCAGCAATAACTATTTTCATTCCAGTCAGCATGGCTTTCGCTCAGGATTTTCATGTGGCACACAACCAGCCTTATTTTATCATGATATCAGTTCCAGCCTCGACATAAATATACCTGTTGACGCCTTCTTCTTAGACTTTGAAAAAGCATTCGACAAAGTCCCACATCAACGGCTACTACTAAAGCTTTCTCGTCTAAACATTAATACAAATGTATTTAATTGGATTCGCAGTTTCCTTACCGATCACCAACAATTTGTGCATGCTAACTCCGTCTCATCTAGCCGTTCCCCTGTTATCTCTGGTGTGCCTCAAGGTACAGTGCTCGAACCATTACTTTTTCTCATATACATCAATGACCTTCCATCAAACATCTCTTCAAGCATTCGCCTTTTTGCAGACGACTGCGTCGTACACTGTCCCATAGCAAACAGTGCAGACACTACTGCACTTCAAAACAACCTCAATCTAATTGTATCCTGGTGTGATAAGTGGTTAACGTCTTTAAACATAAAGAAAACTTCATTGGTATCTTTTCAACACAGGTCCCATCACCAGTCAGCAGAATACACCATTTCGGGCACTGCAGTCTTATCCGCTGAATCATACAAATATCTTGGTGTCACATTTTCAAATAACATTTCCTGGTCAGCCCACGTGACTAACATAGCCAACTTCGCAAATCACACTCTGGGTTTTCTACGTAGACACTTAAGACTTGAGCCCCCATCAGTTAAAATAATATCGTATGTCACACTTGTTCGTCCAAAATTAGAGTATGCATGTTTTGCCTGGGATTCCTACCAATCTCACTTATCCAACATTCTCGAATTGATTCAAAACCGTGCTGCACGTTTTATCTACTGTGAATATACCTACAATTTCAGTGTTTCCAAACTCAAAACTCGTGCTCACCTTTCTAATCTAGAATTACAATATCACATATCTCGACTATATCTTTTTCACAAATTTTATCATGCCCCCATCGAAGTTCCAGCCATCCTGCCAGTCCATCGCTCATCAAGCCGCACAAACCATTCAAGTGCAGTGTATCCTTCACCAGTCCAAAGCACCGCACATCTTCGCTCCTTTTTTGTGACAACCGCACGGGACTGGAATCATCTGCTTGCAACTACCGTGCACCACTCCAACCCGCATCAATTCAAGATTGCCCTCGAATCACTTTTTTTATTTTGTAATTAATACCCATTCTTCGTGTAACACCCCAGCTGGGGCCTTTGAGGTATTCAAAATAAATAAATAAATAAATAAATAAATAAATAAATAAAGAAACTTTATTTTGGTAAACTGCTACAGGGAAGCTCAATAATATACTTTTATTTATTTAATGATTCATGACAAAATACATTACAGATACTCGTTATATTAGGTAAGGGAGGTTTTAATACAAACTGCACGAATGTAAGTAAACACACTACATAAAAGCTACATCGGTGAATTAGTGCCAGACACTCAAAGATAATAAGAGATAATACTGTAAATACATTTCACTGAACAAGTTTTCTATAAGACTTATTTGAATAAATCATTACAAAAAAAATAAGAATGATAGCATGAAGCTTTTCATGAAACTCTCATTAAATAACTATAAACATTCTTCCGGTTTACTTTCCATTGCTCTGCTTTCAGAGAAGATTATTCCACAGACATATGGTATTTGAAGCACCAATAAGTTAAATGAATTACTGTTATCCTAGATGTCTGCACAAGGTTCCTAGTACGTGATAATCTTTGTGGCGTATAAAACAGCACCTTCAGGCACACTTAAACTGGTGCCCTTTTTTGCAATAGCACAACAAAAGGACTACATCATGACTGTTGCTAAGCAGCCAAAGGTAAAGAAACAGTTCCACTTGTGTTACATTCTAGGGGTAGTTATGAGCCCCGCCGCAGTGATCTAGTGGCTAAGATACTCGACTGCTGACCCGCAGGTCCCGGGTTCGAATCCCGGCTGTGGCAGCTGCATTTCCGATGGAGGTGGAAATGTTGTAGGCCTGTGTGCTCAGATTTGGGTGCACGTTAAACAACCCCAGGTGGTTGAAACTTCCGGAGCCCTCCACTACGGTGTCTCTCATAATCATATTGTGGTTTTAGGATGTTAAACCCCACATATCAATCAATTAGTGGTAGTTACTATTTTACAAAATGAAATGAGGGCCTCAGTTTTGAACTGCTTCCAACAGTTAGATGGAAGAATTTAGGGACAAGATTGAAAAAGACTCAAATTTAAGGCAAATGAATGTTTTAAAGGCTCATTTATAAAAAAAGAAGGATTAGCTTTGAAGGTTTTCACATAAACACCTCAATAGTCTGGCTGCATATATTTCCACTGGAGTAATATGGAGAATCTAATATGGTGTGGAGTAAAGCTGACACTGACATACTTCAGTGAACAAGCCTTGGCTACTGTGATCTTTTATTTTTTTTTCATAGAATACAAAAAGTTCGGTAGAATAGTTTTGGCCTAAAGAGCATTACTCTTCATTTTTAGTCCAATAACAACAAAGGGGTGGGGGTGGGGGGTTGTCTTTACAGTGTCACATTAATCATTATTTACGTGGAGGTCTTGAAGAGTGGTGTGGTCAGTGTAATTCGTAATGGTATAATGTATATAATGTGACATTACAATTGGGATGTGATTGCCCACGATAGTTACTTGAGTGTTTCATCAATCATTTGTTTCACATTTTAAAATGCATCATCTAACTAGAATAGCCATAATAGAGGAAGGGTATAACATTGTTCAGCCTAATTTGCTATCATAAATATTCTGGTACACATTAATACAATACTATATGTAAAAAGAAATATATATATTGATGCCATGAAATTACCATAAAGCAGCATTTAGAAAGTCAATTCAAATTATTCCATAATAAGAAATGCATTTTTTACAGGGTTATTCTGTAAAAGGTTACTGCATGGACTATACACATTAACACGCATTGTCTAGATAGGGCTGGATAGTCAACAATGACGATCGGCATGAGTTTGCCACCTCTCGAGCTTTGTCAAATCGATGCACAATGATGAAGATAGCCCACGTGGTGGGCTCCTCTGTTGTCTACAAAAGCTGTATGATGAGCTGTATACCACCTCTGCTGTCTACAAAAGCTGTATGATGTGATATAGGTAATTTCTAGAGAAATAGAACAAACCATGCATCATAAAGCACGAATACTTTAATCACATATAATGCCACAATAGAGCCCGAATAGTGGTTTAAGTTTAAAAGTTTTGTCAAATATTTATCTAAAATATTTGCATATTGGTGTCTTATTCCAGGTGGGCATCTTATTATGAAAGGCTTGAAAAAATAACTGTCCTGTAAATATTTTAATGAGTAAAATACATTTGTGGCATTTTTTTTTTCTAAAAGAGCCATGTATTGTGGGGCTTACTCCAATACCTTTTCGCCAGTGGGCTTCTATCACCAAAGTACTTCCAACCTAAATTGCAGCCCACTATCGTCATTATTAAGGAGTAAAAATTGGATTTGGCTCTTATAGATTAGAACATTTCATTTTGGCTTGAATGAGCCTGTGAAAAAAGTCTGAATTGCAGCAAATAAACATTATAGCAATACTTGGTGACAAAATTAACACCATCCTTGTGCTTCCATCTGTGCCATTCTTTGTTGCATGCACTTAGTGGCAATGATTATGCTTGTGGAGTGAGAGGCCCTTCTAAGTAAAAGGCACATCATTGTGGTCTATCAGCAGTGTTTTTTAGGTCTTGGCATTTACTGAAGGCCCTGTAAAAATGCTTTAGCACTTCTTATTCCTAGCTCATAAAATGCTGCACCATTTCGAATTTTTTTCTTTTTTAAGGGATAGATTGGTGCCCAACATCTTCATTCCAGTTGTCTTCTATGTCAAATATATTGTCTTGAAGCAAGAGAAGGCCCCGCCGCGGTGGTCTAGTGGCTAAGGTACTCGGCTGCTGACCCGCAGGGCGCGGGTTCAAATCCTGGCTGCGGCGGCTGCATTTCCGATGGAGGCGGAAATGTTGTAGGCCCGTGTGCTCAGATTTGGGTGCACGTTAAAGAACCCCAGGTGGTCAAAATTTCCGGAGCCCTCCACTACGGCGTCTCTCATAATCATATCGTGGTTTTGGGACGTTAGACCCCACAAATCAATCAATCAATAGAAGCAAGAGAAGTACATGGTACTATAGTGCAAAACTTACAGGTAGAGACACGAATGAAAGTCAGCCTCTTACTTTATTTGTTCGAGTTTTGCCCTACACCATCATGTCCTTCATTAAGTCCCAACTTACCCAAGAATAACTAATTGTGTAGCAAAAGCATGTTTACAAAAAAATCTAGGACACAAATAAACAGGTTGGATGTTATGGTGGCTTTTTTGGTCATGATAGTTGACTGAGTGCAAGTTTGATGTATCTGGCTCAGTTTTATGTAAACAGGTGCAGGGTTAGGCTTGTTAAATCAAAACTCTCCCTTTGAGTTCACATTACAACAAGGCATGGCCTCATTTTTATCACAGTTATTTTAAAAATAAAAGATCCTTAGGCTCACTCTATGCTCTCATGAAATTTAGTCCAGTTAATTTGGCAATTGATCTCTTTTAGAAAAAGATATTCCAAATTCTAACTCATCGATCTTACGCACACAGCTACTCAATCAGTATGTATGTACATACCCGGTATTTCATATCAACATGCCATTTGGTATTTTTAGTTTGTTTTAATATCAAATCATTTACGTTTTGTTTACAGATACTTGGCATATGCAATGAATGAGAGCTACGTCCGTAGGCAAGATTTTTTCAGTGTGCTCTCCTTCCTTGCTGGAAATCCAGTTGGCCGTGACATTGTTTGGAAATTTGTGCGATACAAGTGGGACAGGCTTGTCCACAGGTAAGAGAATCTGTGCAAAGAAGCCTGAGGTTTTCTTTTGTAGTCAGAGTTAGCTAAAGTTGAAAACTGGCATTAATGCTCAACTTATTATTTAGATTCTCTCTGAATGACCGCAACTTTGGAAATGTTGTGAAGACAATATGTGATTATTTCACAAAACAGTTTGATTACAATGAGGTAAGTGGGTGCTTTCAAAATCTACAAAGTAGAAGTAGGCAATAGGCTCACTGAGCATATAGAGCCATTCATGTCCATGAGACATGATGTAAGAACTCCTTTTACAGATGCAGGCTTTCTTCCACAAGAACCCAAATGCTGGTGCAGGCAAGAGAGCTCGTGAGCAAGCTTTGGAAAATGTTCGCAACAACATAGCATGGATCAAACATCATGAACCCAGCGTGGCCCGATGGTTGACCACCAACGTCATTCCAGAACCCTGGGAAAATATGCGTTTGCCGCGCCATGTGATTCCCGCAAGTTATGACATCACGCTTGAACCTATTCCTTCAGAAAATGTTACAGTGGGTTCTAGCACAATTAGGATCACAGTGGTGAAAGCTACCAGTGTTCTTCTGGTGCATGCAAAGAATGTCAACATTACCCGGACAGTTGTAATGCGTCACAAGCGTGACACATTTGAAGAGGTCTCCCTGCTTATTGAACCTTTCTTGTACATAGAAAATGACTACTGGGTCATACAGACCAGGGACATTCTCCCTCCTGGAGGCTATGTGCTCAAATTTGAGTTCAGTGGTTCCATGCTCAACTACCTGAGTGGCATCTACAAGACAAGCTACTGGGATGAAGTATCCCAAAGCAACAAGTGAGTTCAAACAGATTATATGTTGCTGCTATCCTGCTGCTTTCTGGAGAATTACAACAAATAAGTCACACCATTGATCTGCTTAACATTTTTCTTATGCAGTAAACTTAGGTATTAGTTGGGATGTTGTAACCATAAACGAGCTATACTTCTATTACTCATTATATTTCAGGTTTAATTTCAGTCATATCAGCATGTGATAGACGTGTATATGTTATGAGTGTGAGTTAGATAACTTTCTGCAGGTGCGAGCTGAACCTATGTGCACAGTGCATTAGTGGTTGTTTACAAGTTTAGATATTATGGTGGCTATCCGCCTGTTTACTTTGTTGGGCAATGGTGTTTTCAACCAGCATGACTGATTGTGGAAAACATATATCCTTATCGCTATCATATAACTATATCACCACAGTTATTATAGTATAACAGTTTTCCTTTATTTATTGTAAAAATTGACAACTGAACAACAAGCCATGCACTCGAGTGTTTCATTTCACACCTGAACATTTATGACCTGTATTTCCAAAATTATGTTTGTGTATTATACTAGTTGCAATTTTTGTATTTTTCACTGTTAACATGAGCTTTTTATTTTGCAGGTTTATGATCACTTCACAATTTCAGCCCACATTTGCACGCATGGCATTTCCTTGCTTTGATGAACCAGGATTCAAAGCAAATTTTACGATAATGGTCATTCACAATGCTACAATGAAGGCTATATCTAATATGCCTGTTGACAAGGCAAGTTAGTTATTACTGCTGTTGTTGTCACTGTTACTGTGGTTGCAAACTATTTAGAAGAGTCATCAGTTGCTCATTAACGAGTTATTAGCTGTAAAAGGTTATGAAGCTTGAAAGCCACAAAAAAAGGAAGTTTTACCATATTTTAAAACTGCATCTTTCAACTCGAAGATTTAATTATACTTCTGCTCATGACAACGCTACTGTACTCCTCCAAGTTTTTACATTAAGGCACCTTGTAACATTTTTAAACTTGGTATGAGAAAGCTGCCTATGAGTGATGAAAGCTCCTGTGAACATATGAATGAAATATTATTGCACTGCATGCAGCAGGGAGTTTACAATTACAATTAAAAACAGTTAGCAATCATTTGCTCTTCTTGAAAACTTACATCTTCAACCTAGAGGACCTATTGGTGACGTAATGAAGAAGAATACAGGCATTGGCTGATTTAGCATTCTTGTACTATTGTCTGTGGCTACCACAGAGTGCCGTTACATGTGAGCGCTGCTCTCTGTAGTGTGCCCCAATTACACAGTAGTGAAGCTAGCATGCTTGAGATCACATCGAAAATGAACTTATGTATACAAGTTCAAAGAAAAAACGCGGATAAAGAGCTCAAGGTCATGAAACATGCTATGTAGTTTCTTGTCCCTTTGTAATCCATCCAGCATTCTCATCAGAACAAAGGGAGAGGAAACACACCTAAAAGATGTGACAAATCTCTGTAACTCCATTCATACTTGATGGATCCTCAAAATTTTTCCACAAGTCGAATCTTGTGGTATAACCTTCCATAGTTAGGTCATTTGATGATTTTCTCTACAAATTTAGACACAATCATCAAAGCCTATGTGTGTTAATCATTATTAAAGCCTATGTGTGTTAACTTTTTCTATAGATCTTAACCTCTGAAACTGTTTTGTACAAAATAATGCTGCATCAACTTTGCTAGTGTTCCTGTTTTTCCAACCTTTTGCTGTTTAGATGACAGTTAAAAACAATTCCTGCTATTTCATTTGCAGATTCGCATCTTGGATGACACCAGAGTTGCAACAAGATTCCAGGAATCCCACAAGATGACAACTTATCTTGTGGCTATTGCTGTCTGTGACTTTGACTACATATCAGGGAACACATCAAGTGGTACACCGGTAAATCTGTGCTTCATTGCATCGTATTGTTTTTGTTATGCTATCATTGTTATGTACAGGTAGCATTCATGAAACATCTTGTTGTAACTTTTCTTTTCAAATAGTGCTCAGCACACACTTCTGCCTTGTTCATTTCAGGTGCGAGTTTTCGCCCGGCAGGATATGCTCCCTCATGCAAATTATGCGCTTTCTGCCACCATTCAAGTCCTGGAACTCTTTGAAAATCAATTTGCAATAAGGTTTCCTCTTCCAAAGCTAGGTAGTTAAATAAGTCACAATTCTTGTTTTTCAGTTGTACTACTCAGTTCCTCCAATACCTGAGTGTTGTCACACACTACTTTTACACCAAGGTTGCCCTTAGTTCATGGCAATTACCTTGCTACAACAAAACATAATGGAATTCATGATAGATGGAATGTTCAACACAACTCATGTGCACCATCTACTTTTTTGCCTATACATTGAGTGTACAGCGTAACTGATCAGCTTTCTGTTTTAGACAGCATTGCCATTCCGGACCCCCAAGCAGCTGCTATGGAAAACTGGGGCCTGATCATGTACAGCGAATGCATGATGCTCTACAACCAAAATCTGACATCTGTCTCTGATCACTACAGCACAGTAGAAGTTATATCTCATGAACTGGCACATATGGTTTGTAGATTTATTTGCATGTTTTCACTAAAAATGATTGTATGACATTTCATATTGTACTATGTATATAACCTATAAACATCTATGTGCATCTATAATTGGTATAGATGTAAAGGCATGCCGTTAACGAGGTCCAGCATACAAATTTAACCTTGTAATATGGCAGCTGCCCCTAAAAATGTAGCATGATGTAAAACACTGCTTTGTACTAAAAAGTTTACAGGGCATGCACAAGAAGTAAATTCTTTACAGTGTTAATAGCTTACACAGTTGAATCACTCACATTAGGCAATTTCATACGAGTGCATTCACAGAAATTAGCTTGTTGGCCACATCTGCAACCTGATCAGCTTCTTTTTACCCCAATCCTGCATTCCTCACCCCATTCAGCAACCTTTTGATCTCATTCTTTCAAGCTAAGACTTTGTTGTTATTTCATGCAAGAAAAGTACTAGATTTCTTATTGACAAGTAGAATAATGATGTGGCATTATGTTCCCTTAATGACATTTATTGGAAGGTCCCCACTGACTGAAGCTGCATGCAGCATGCATTTCCTCTATGTTTTGGCAGTCTTCAATGAGCTTCTGCATTCCTACTCAGCAGCAGAAATTATATTCGTGGTTTCAGTCAGATGTAGCAGAAATTTCACAGCTGTGCAGATTCTTTTTTCTCAAAAACTCACTGCTTCCACAAAACAGTAAGGAAGTGTATTTGCTACTTTACGTGAAAAAAGCCGCCTTTAATTATCAGGCCCCCCCCACCCCCTGCAGTACATATCTATGCTACTACGTTGCATAGCAGACTATTGTTAAACAGAACCTTAAGGGAGCAAGAAAATTACAGAACCTAAAGGAGCCAAGAAAAAATGTTCTGTTTAACAGGAGTACAATTCACTGAGAGATAAACAGGAGTGTAGAATTCAAGTACAAAACTAATCATATTAGAGGCAGTTTGATTTAAGCAGCAATGTCATTTAAGACATTGCTGTTTATCGAGAGTCTACTGTATGTTGTGGAAAGACTACATATGGAAACTTGCTTCAACTGAAAACAAAGTGCTATTTATGGGAATGCTGCCAGCTGAAGATGGAAGGCTTCAATTTTCGTTACTTTTAGAAGAATTGTTAAGAGTTCAATAACATCATCTTTATTTGCCTTTGACTTGGTATAATGTGCACAAAATAATTTCACAGTGCAAATCTTTTACTATTCACTGAAAAAGCCACTATTAGGCAGTTGCCAATGCCATGGTGGTGATTGGAAAGGTACTTTTACAGTATTTACAGTCTTCAGTATTGATAACAATGGATGGTCATATCTGCTTACTATAGGATACTTTTGTGCACATTGTTTTTGTTTTAGCAGTGATAACTAACACACCTTTCCCTTTCTCTCAATACAATGTGTCATTGCTTTTTACAGTGGTTTGGAAACCTTGTTACAATGAAATGGTGGGATGACTTATGGTTGAATGAAGGATTCGCTACTTATAGCTCTCATAAAGGAATTGAACTTGTTGAGCCTACGTGGGACGCAGTGAGTAAAATAAGCATTTTTGCCAATCAGTAAACTTAGAAAACATTTTGTATTCGATATACTACGTATAAATAGTTATGTATAGTGTGCCAACACAGAATTTTAACAAGCTTATGTGGACACTGGCTCAGCTGCCAACAATTTTTTCCCATCTGAAAATACCTCGGGATATTTTTATGGTGGAACTGTACAGCTGGAATTAACAGTAATACTGGTCCCAGTTTGTCTTCCATAGATGTGTGTGTGTATGTGTGTATGTGTAATCAATAAAAAGTAGACATATTTACAGAGTAGATATAGTTATAAGAAGAAACTAACTATAAACCTAGCTAGTATAATAATTCATCAGCATTAGATTGCTTTTTTCCCTCCACTGTACAGCGTGAGAGCGATAGACACCTAATGCAAGATTTGTCCATGCAGCCCAGTATTTACTCAAATCAGCCCAACTCAGGCACAAGCACTACATCCATAAATGACCTACTAAAAGCCATCCACCATGTGGCAGCTTGCAATGATGTATTGCAGCATGCATGCCTCCAAACAAAAAGACCAGGCTTCTGTATTGTTGTTGCTGCAAGTGTGACAGAGCGACAGTCGCAAAATATATTGAGCTACTTTTTTATTTACTGCTGCTTTGAAAAGTTCATATTGTATACTTAAGCTAGACAACTACAATGTTATTTCATGACACATGCACTGAAATCTTACCTGCATCAAATGCCACAGAAGTGTAAAATGGGAGATAAAAATGAGATAAGTGAGCACAGACATAAATATTTGATCGCACAAGACTGGGAAGAAGGCGAAATTTTTGTTTACTGTGGGATGTGTCTATCAAGACTCAAAGAAGTGTCAAGTCTACAGCCAATGTAGAGACATCATAAGCTATTAGTTACAGTTTCACTACTGTCTAATTATATGCAACTATAATGTGCTATTCTACACTACATTAACCAAAAAAATTGTTTCTATATTTTGAACTTGTCACAATTTACGATAGGGTAAAATATTTCTATAAAGGAGACACAGATATATAGTGAAGTGGTACTGAAAACTTCATTGTAATAAAACTGTAGTTTATGTTACACCCTGAGAAATTTAGAATACTAAGATGACATGCAGTAAAAAGCAGCATTTCATAGGTAAGCTTTGTCCTCTCAGATAAATTCATTATTCGGCTGAGTTAAGAGGTCATTTTTATAGTGTACCAACTCTGAGAAGCATAGGTAAGGAAAGTGCAAATTTTGAATTAGTAAGCACATGTACATTAGTCTGTATTTTTATCCAGGAAACACAGTTTTTGTTGAAGCTCATATCAGGAGTCCTTGAAAAAGATGCAGTTTTAAGTTCCCATCCCATTGTTATGCCAGTCACCCAGCCAAATGACATCACGGAGATATTTGATGTTATATCCTATAGCAAGGTATGTTTTACTCTTTTATGCAGCCAATTTGCATGTAGCAATTACATGCAGCATATAACCATCAACCAATGTTTGAGCATATTATTTTCAGGGGTCAGCAGTTATCAGAATGCTGGAATCCTTTATGGGAACAGGAGACTTCATACGAGGACTTCAGGTATCAATGCTGCATCATTGCTCTGATTAATACATGGCTTAGTGTGTATGACATTTGTAATATATGTCCGTATAATGATACATGTTTTTTATTTTGTTGCCCATTTGTAGAATTACTTAAAAAGCCGGAAGCGCAGCAGTGCTGTAACACTAGATCTGTGGAAATCACTGGAAAGTGTCTCATCAAAAGTGAGTACTACTGACTTATCAAAACAAATAAAAAGTTACTATTTGTACTCCACAGAAACCTATTTCTTCTTAATTTGCCATACTTTGTTCCAAATATACATGCTTTTCTCAACAAATGGCTTTTTGTTTAAGTGGATTTTTCACTGTTCTGAATGATAAAAGGTGCATTCCATGTACGAAAAAAAAAACTGATATTTTTTCAGCATCAACACATTACTACAATCATGAACACTTGGACAAGACAGATGGGCTACCCGTGTGTGTCAGTTAGACGACTGCATAGCAACTCTAGCCAGTATGAATTTGTCCAGCAAAGGTTTCTGCTGAACCCTGATGATGCAGCAAATCTCACCAATGATTCGCCATTCAGGTTTGTATGTCCCCAACTTCAGTTATAGCTTCAAAAGGCATCTGTAAAACTGTCTCCTGAAGGTTTTGTCAGCAAGGATGTCATATGCAGGAGTTTGTACAAAGCTAAACATGTACAGTCTGTTGTGCACCGATTTTTGCCATGTATAAAATTTAAACAGTATTGTACTTAAAAATATAACGCAGTGAAGAGGTTTTCCACACTTAGAATGCTCTTGGATACAATATTATGATTTATGATTCACAATGTAACATCAGCCATAGGCTTTGATATAACATTATCGTTAACACACTGCGAAACCGTTTCCATGATGTCTTGTTGCATGTGGCGACGGGCACATATACAAAACCTTGCTCTGGTGCGCATTGTCCCAGACAACGCATCTACAACGTCAGGACATCCTCAGTATGCCTCCATGAGGACAATATGATGCCCTCGAAATATCCTATTCTGGTACTAGAATGGCACTGATCCAGTCCTCTTGTCCATATGAATAACAACCTCAGCTCATCCTGAAAATGGCTTTAGGACTTTTTCAGTATCTTTTCAGAACAACGCTTGCGTGGCCGGTTCAGTGCTATAGGCTGTGATACTACTTAGGATTCACTTCTTTTCATGGTATTTACATATATCAAGAGGAAGACACCTCTGTGAGGTCTCGTGTATGTATACTGTATCATTCAACAGAGAGGCGACCGTCCTGGACTGTTACAGTGAAACAAAGCTTGTTGACTGAAAATCATTTATTGAACAGTAATTGGTCACAACTGACAGCTTTGTCATTCAAGTACACGTATAGGGTGAAAAAAAAAGGAAAGCAATATTAAGGCAGTCCACATAGCTCAATCACCCATATTTGTAATGGTCTTCAAAGTGTTGACACATTGTCCTCATCACCACCTGTATCCTGCCCACTGCACTTATTAGTGTTAGATGCTCTGCTCTGACAGCCTACCAGTAAACTCGACACGGGTCTTGAGTTAACTTTTCCAAGGTAGGGCCATGTGTCAGACGCAGAATTCGATTCCTTCATGTTGGGAGCAGGCTGCTTGGAAGCACAATTCATCGCGATGCTTGTGTTCCAGGCTGCTTCAAAACACAGCTCGCCACAGTCTGCTGGTGTCGATACATTATCAGTCAGAACGTTGAGCAACTCGGTGCACCCATCAACACGGCAGTTGAAGTCCCGTCGTCGTCTATGATTTACTCTCTCACTCATATCTCACTTTAGACTAGCACACAAACAAGAAAGAACACGAACCTTCACTAGTATGCACTGTACCTTCACCGAAAAATACCATTTTGACAGTCAGTTGCCTTGAAATGGCTTGACTAGATGACTATCCAGAACGGCGTCGCATGGCCAATAGCAAGGTTAAAATAATATTTAAACTTCCTTGATCAATGGTTACCACCGGCTAGTTTGTTATGACGCACTACAGCGACATGTATTAACTAAATAATATAAGGCTGTCACAATCAAGAACTCACTCTTTTCGAACATTTCACTATACCAGTTTTGATACCTAAACTCATTAATTGTGCATGTTTCATATAGAAGAAACGTGTAATTTGAAAGTTTTCTACCGAAAGAGAAACAACGAGGTGAAAATATGCAATAACTGTATTGTTATGAAACGAACGTCCGATAACATTTTCAATTATAATATGCAGCTACTTTGTGTACAAAGATCTCGAGGAATTATATCAAAAAGCTCAGTGCAATGCCATTATCATCCCTAAAAGGTCCTTGGCAGGATCTTTTCTTGACCCATTGTTCACCTCAGAAAGCACTCGAAAAAAACATTTGACCCGGCATTATTGAATTTCTTTTGTCATTTCCAAAAGGTGCTTGAAAGGACTTTTTCAGTATAAAATGTCCTCAGAAAGCACTTGGAAAGACGTGTTCGGGTAAAACCAGCTCGTGTCATCCTCAATAAGTACCAAGATCAATGAGAACTGTGTGAGGATGATTTTACCATTGGAGGACGGCCTGACATCGAGTGTTGTCTGGGGTAGTGTTAAGTCGTCCACTGTGCTATGCCAGAACGTTCCTGCTGCACTTTGAGGTAAAATTCTGATGTGTTGGGGTAAGCCAGTAGAGGGTGCACCTGGGAAGCCAGGTATGTCCCCATCTTTCAATAGGAGTACTGTAAGATTTACTCTTTAGCCTCCCCGACTTTTTATCAAACCTTATTATAAGGAAGTTACATCTTACACCAAAATAAGTTTGTTATATTCGAAAAGTCATTACGAAGATATATTCCTAACACTATATCTCTTGCAAGACTATTCTTAATTTACTTCATTATAACAAAATATTTGTTATAACATCATAACAGATATTTTGTTATATCTTGGTTCGTTATATCGAAGCTTGAGTGTATTCTATTATATAGAAAAGTGAGCAGGTGACTATACTACTTTCTATGTAACATTATGGAAAGGTGGGAAGGCTTAACAGAGCAGTTTTTACTTTCTGATGCATACCCCTGTACTGGTACATTTCTTGAGTTCTATCGTATTTACATCATAAGTACAGTTTTTTTACTCTAATTATTTTATGTGTGATCCCTAATAAATATTTCAATAAGGAAATCTGATGAATTTCATCTTATTCCATAATGAAACACTAGACCTCAGATAATAACAAAACTAATAGCCTGCATTAGTTGATGTGCTTTCAAGTGTATTGATCAAGGGGGTGCAGCTATTTGTCGTATTAATGTTTGTAATTGTTTATTCATTCATTCGATTCTGCAAGACTTTATTGATGGCAGCTGGTCCTGCTGCCTTCCTTGCCAAATAGCTTTCACTCTTATGGCATGTTCTGGTGTATATATATATATATATATATATATATATATATATATATATATATATATATATATATATATATATATATATATATATATATATATATATATATATATATATATATATATATATATATATATATATATATATATATATATGCTCTACCTGTACTACCCTTTTAGTGTGATAGCCAAGTAGGTAAGGTGTCAGGTTGCGTAGCCCAACGATGCAGGTTCTATACCTAGCAACAGTGCAAGGAATCTTCTGTTATTAGATTCATGTGGGCGTTAAAGAACCCCAGGTAGTCAAATTTCATCTGCCACCTACTAATGCATGCCTCATAATCACATTTTTGTTCTAACTCATAAAACCACCAAAATAATTATCTGTTCTACCTACACATATGTGGTCATGACTGACTCTCTTCACTGCAGTTATGCCATTAAACAGCAAACGGTGGTCATATGTATTCTCATTGCAAAAAACATGCGTCTTATAGTGCGCATACCTTTAGCCCAAGTACTCCTGCCTAGGAACTCGCAGTTTGCTGTGCCATGAAACCTGGGTGTAGATTAAGATGCATCTATTCACTGCTATCAACCCTCACGCATAAAATGCCTTATTGATGCTCTGAATCCACTAATAAACTTTATCATCTGGACTTGTTAACTAGAGTAGGAACCTCTGTCCTACACTACTGCTACATGCAACCACCGCAACACTTTCCCACATAGTAACCTTTAGCCTAGCATCACCACAAGAGTGCATGTCAATTAGCTTTGAAAGAATTGATGACGAAAAATCCATCCATTCTGCCAGTGCCTTCATAGCTGCATGAAGGGGTAAATCAAACAAAAAAAAAAAAAGATTTTTTTATTTGATTATTAAAGATAATACAGATTCTGAGGAGTACAGCAGTGCCGTGGCAAGTGCTTAGAAGTACTCGAAGCCAGTTAAAAATGGTGCCAAAAACCATGCCCCATGGTAGTTGCGAGGGTTTGTTGACATGTTGTTTTCTGTAATTGTTTCTGCATGCATTTTTTACTACGAGTATAGCTAGATTGGGTGAATAGCATATTCATTCCCTGCCCTTTTGTGAGCTTTGATTGCAAATTGTCCCTCTAGCAATGCTTTTGCGGTGTAGCCATCACTTTATCTTGTGGGCACTTTCCATGCATAAGTTTAAAACTAAAAGTGAGTTTTTCTGTTTTTTTTTTCGCAATGAGTTATCTGAAAAATATCCAAACTTGATGTAAAATCACTAGAAAACTATGTGACCACTTGTGCTGAAGTTTTCTGAGGTATATTGAAATTCCTTTCAAACAGTCTGAACTTAAAATTTTCAGAATTGTCAAAGCTACATTCAAGAAAAAGAAAAATTAATTGGGAAGTCTCTCCTATAGCACATGACATGTAATGAAAATTTTTTTGTGCGTGAAGTAAATGTAGGAGTCCATTTTTTCAACTAGAGATCAATGGCACTACTACGCACTATTAGCATGCAAAACTACAAGGTCATACTGTTTTGTGTTTCTAAGAAAAGGCACTTTTCATTTGATGCCCCTCCCTGAAATGTGATGCTCAAATTAAAAAAAAAACTGCCAGAAAAGCTATGGGCACAAAATTACACAAAGGGAAGGCTGAAAGCTTTCTTATAGAACATGCAAAGCTGAAATAAAATATGGAGCAGTTCCTGAGATATTAAGCTTAAAACGAGACAACCCATTTACTGTACGATAAGCCTGTGAATCAAACATACCATGCCTGCGGGTTTATGAGCACTATTAATTGCAGAAGAAAAGCAGCAAATTACATTACCTGTGAGATTTAGGCTGCTAATATTTAAGGTTTTCAATGTTTGGGCTTTCAAGCCTAAACAGACACAATGCCTCCGTTCTAGCTGATGTCCTGACGAATAATTAGGGCTGTCACTATCGGTGCTTTGTGTTGCTTTGTCCTTGTGTATACATTCAAAATTGGTTGCTCCTGATTCATACAACTGGCCCTCTGGAGAGTAAGTAATTTTACCATGCAAGTGATTACCCACTCTATCTTCTGGTAGCTAATCTTTACTGCTTCTAAAAAAAGAAAGGTTATTGAGCTGTGCACATGTGGTATTTGAGTAAAGAACAATCATGAGCATTGTTCCCCGAGCATTCATTTGGCTATACAACTTGGGTCATTTGATTGGATGCATGACAAGTGAAATTATTTGTGCAGTATCATTCACTCATGTCTATGTGTTTTTTATCCCCACATCACTAAGGCTGCAGAATTGTGCAACTTCACAGCTTTTGTTTCTGTGGCCTCTATGAAATCGCTGCTCGTGCATGAACTGTTGACAGTAGTTCTTGGTCACTAGAAGCATCACGTGCTCAAGTGACAGTCTTCCCGTCGTTAAAAAGTTGCCCAGGACTGCATAACTATATTACATTGTGAAATCAGCCATCATGAGCGTTGCCAAGCTTCTAGAGTCGCATGCTATACTATGCATTAAGCTACATCACCTTGAAGGGTTGTGTTTATCTCAGAGCTATCATATTCAATGTAAAATACACATATCTAGTCTTAAAGAGTGCTATAGAAGAGTGAATCAAAATGATGGGAGTTAAAATAAAGAAGTCAAGAAGTTTCTAATATATATAGTATATTGCAATCTGAAAATTAAGGTGTGTTTGTTAACCAATATTTTTGTGAACTAGTCACTTGGAAATCCCCACTTGTTTACAAAAATTGCCTGACAAAGTTCATGTCGCACCTTTGTGTGTGTTGCGTGTGTATAGCTGAAATGACATTTTCATACAAGTCATTCACACTTTTACTGTGATAATATATATTATGTTGATGAAATGTCTATCGTGATTCTGAAGAAAGGGAGTCTTACTTTAATATAAATATGTGTTCATGAGCATAAAAGAGTTTATACGCTGTTGTCCTCACGTACGTGGCCTGTGTTTTGTGGTGCCTGCCTACAGGACAATTATCAACTGACAGCAAAAGCAAATACATTGGCTTTTGGCATCATCTATTGGCAAACAAAACGAGTTATGGCTGCTGGCCAAGCACTGCAAAATACTGTAGGCAGCCATTGTAGAAAGCAGGTCATGTGATCATTTGTTCTTTTTCATAAAGAACGACAGTGTACATATGCTGGCATTGCATTGTTGTGTGCAACTGCTATAAAATTTTGCTCTTAATTTCTGTTACATATTTAGGTATACATGGGAAATTCCTTTGAGCTATAAGACTTCTGAAGGAAATGAGGGACTTCACTGGCTGAGGACTAAGAAACCAGGCGAGTGTATTTCTTTCTTCTTGCCCTCTTTTTAAATCCTGTAGTACAATTGACACATTGTTTCTTAGACCACATAAAATTTAATGCATGTTTAGCTATTCCGTTGATCGAATGAAAAACTACCTACCAACTTTCTCGCTTCCTCTATTTACAGTAATGTCATTGCTCTTTTTCACATAGTCAGTCTTGCTGAGAATTTTCACATTTTGTAATACCCAAAGTATCTTTTGGCATGCAACTACTATTATGTGCATTACGAGCATTTATTGTACTTCTATGTGTAATATGTTTAATAATCTCCCACGAACAGTGTTTCTTAAATTCGCCTCTGTCAGAGATTAGCATTACTAATCATGGTTTGTTCCTCTCCAAGCTTCAATATAAATTTTGATTATGCTGTACATTGGAGGTTAGAAAAAGTTGTCCAGGGTCTGTTCTTCAGCAAGAGTACTTATACGTATATGATTGAGCAATAGGCAAGGTAAAAGAAAATGAGCCGTAATGCGGCCATGGCACAAGAAGGAGAGCCACTCTGCTCGCACTAGGGGCTCTCTCTCGCACCGGAGTCTTGGTCAGTGCCCACAAGCATTACTCCTCCCCATTCTTCACCTATATCTGAGCCAAAAGCCCCTGTGACATTTACATAGCAACTCTCACCTCTATTTTAAGAAATTGTAATCTTGATGGTGCATTTTAAAAAGTATTTCTGTGCACTCTGCATTTTGCCAAAATCTGGAACTACTTGCACTGTTTTTGGCTGTTCATGTGGAGCAAGTGCTAATCTTGTGACATCATCTGTGTTGGCAGATGAAGAGACTTTCAAATAGGAATGGGGCATGAGATTTTTTTTTGTCTTTAGGTACTCTTACTACGTACTTAGCCTTACTAATTTCTAGACATGATTATCACTGCATTATCCTATGCTCCTTGTTTGTCAGTTTTCAATGCCCAGGAACAGTGAACAGCCCTTCAAGGTGAAGAATGGAAAGGCTTTGGGCACAAAAATGTTTGACGTGCCTCCACGCAAACATAAGTGATTTCCTCTTTATGTTTACAGTCAGGCAATGACCAACATGACGCAATTGAAAGCACAAATTTAGTATGTTTAGCTAGTGCACCCAATAATAAAAATTACACCCCAACTTCTTCTACCTTTACAGCTCTTTTTACCTTTATAGGCTTACAACTCTTTCTACCTTTACAGAAATCATTGGTCTACCCATCACTAAAGGTAGCTCATGGGTAAAGTTTAACAGTGAATTCAAGGGATACTATCTCGTGAAATATGATGACAATGAACTAAAAATGTTCTCTCGGCTTCTACTGGAAAATCAAACAGTGAGTTCCTTGTGTTATTCTTCTTGTTTCAGGAAAGTGAGAATCGTTTAATGCAATGCTAAATGCGAAATAATAAATACATAATTATTAGTATGTTATTCACATACTAATACATTTGCCCTTTAGGATTTCTGCCTGAAAAGAAATTAAAAACATGTGAACTTTGCCATAAATTTATGTGCACTTTTTTATGAAGTAAATATTTTAGCCATGTCTGGCAAAGCCTGGTGAGTTGTTTATTCATGATGAAGAATCTAACTGTGTTGGAAACTAAATTAAATCTTAGCCTGGAAATATTTTAGGGTTTTCCATATAAAAAAGTATTGAAAAAAAATGGGACCGCATCATGAAATTCATCACATTAGGAGTGCTGCATTTTGAGCATGCAATTTTATTAAGACTGATTGGCTTCGACAAAAAATATGCATTAATTACCCATTAAATAAAGGCTTGACAGAAGGCATCTTTTGATCTCTTTATTGCTGAGAAAAGTGAATAGGAATAAACTGAAGTCAACTCTAATGAAAAGAGAGAGAGGGTCTTTCAAGAGATATTATAAATGAGTGAAAAACACTTCTAAAGTGGCAGATTCTTGGCAAAGATAAATACAGCTTGAGAAATTTTGGATAGCAAATTGTCTCTGAGTTCTAGATAATTGGCTGTTTTATAGTAATTGTATTTTTAAATTGTAGTTAGCACCTGTCTTAGGTTATGTGTTTCGTTGACTGCACCATAGTATAAATAAATAAGAAGCTTTGTGAAAAAAATCACAGAAAGTTTTTTTTAGTGAATCGAAGAAAAAGCATCAGTACATATTAATTAAATTACTAGAAAATGCAAACATAAGTATTACTATTTCAAGATAATAATAAGCATTTATTGGTTCTTTTCATTATATAAAACCAAGAGTTAGAAACCAATCGTATAAACAATGCATACTGACATGCAATGTGTGTTTATTCCAAACATGTAAGAAGTGAAAGTTCTATTAACAGATACTGCATATTGCCAGCTTTGCACTGAATAACTTTCTTAGCTATGTCCAAAGTCGAAGTGATGGCATGCCAAAATTTTCACAATGATTTTCACAGCAGTTCATCTTCATCATCCTTTCGATACTTCATTAATTCTCTTACTTTATGAGAATGAACCAAAGTAGCTTAGATATTCACACTATTTTTAATTTTTTTCTTTAATAAAGCCTCACTAAGAAATTACTTTGGATATTACATGTGTGCAATTGTTGCCACCTTTTTGTCTTGGGTTCCCTAAGCACAAAGGTCTTCAGTTCTTATTTTTTCTAAATTTTGTGCTAGCGCTTGTATAGCTTTCCAGTCTTTGTTCTTGGAGGCACAAGAAATTTGGTAAGCTTTAGCCAGTTTTATTATACAATGAAAATTATCTGCTTATTTTATGAGCTTACGAGTTTAATACATTTAAAGTTGTACCTTGCATTGTAAACATGTTAAGAGTGTACCCTGTCATACAGTGATCCCACAGCAAGGAAATTTTAAGGGTCTCAGGTGTGGCATAGCTGCACACTACTGCCGCTGCGTGGTCTGGCCAGAATGTGCGCAAAGGGCTGTCATCTCATAAGTTGAAACACTTACCTCTCAGTATGCCTTGCACATCAATGCCACTGGTGCATACAAATTATAAATGTTTAAGCAGGAGTCTTAGCTTGCATTATGAAATGGTAACCATGCAAGCATTTCCTGATTAGTAGTGTCATTGTGAAATTGTTGACTTGCGTCTTTGTTTACCCTCGCAGCAATTGTCTGCTTCCGACCGTGCGGAGCTACTTCTGGAAACATTTTTACTGGCACGAGCTGGCATGACCCCTTATTCTTCTGCAATGGACCTCACCAAGTACCTCCGGCGTGAGCGCCATTTTATACCTCTTAAGGTGGCATCCAGGGTCTTCCAGCACATCGCTATGTGTCTAAGAGGGCACCCAGAGAAGACCCTTTTTCTGGTGAGTGCCATACACCAAATCATTCATTGAACTTCACAAGAGCAGATGCAGGCAAGTGGTTTTTGTTTCAATGATTTTTAATTAAATTTTTTTGAGTGCACTTACAAAGCCTTTGGAAGCCTCATATAATTGCAGTCTAACAGTTTTTTGTTTCCAGAAGTCATCACAATGTTTCATAAAAGACAGGTTGCCTCTTGTAATGCTCCAACTATACCAGGGGTTTCTACAAAGACATTACATAGTTTTAGGCTTATGTGAATATTCGAATGCTTAGACTATTTGAGCGAATAATACAGTATTATAATTGCTTTGAATCAAATATAATTATTCAAAATATTGAATTATTCGATACAAACTAATAGGTGCATATTAATCCAAATGTAACATTTTATAAAGGTAGTTTCACTGCGGTAAAGGAGTGTTAAACCGGGAAAGCATTTCTTTAAATATATTAATTTACTCGTATTTATTTGTAAAAGTGGTTTCACTGCAGGGGAGTAATGCTAAACCACGAAAACACACAGTCAAGAGAACTCTGCACTTCAGCAAAGTCCCACTTCAAAATTTAATGAAGATATTACCCTCACATCGATTCTTTTTTCCGACTTAATATGCTCAAGGTATAGCAAAATTCAAAACATAACCAATTTTACAGGCTATCACTTTAATTGTACTGAAAGTCAAATCTTGATACTCTTCAAAGTTGTTTCCACTTCCTTTGATGAAAAAAAAAAGCATTTGCACTGGGCTTGTTTCAATTTTAAAAAATATATTGTGCAGGTTAGTGTGGTCATGACAAACATGCCCCTTATTCTCTATATTATTATATATACTATTTGAACTCGATTAAAAATTATGCACCCAAAATCATTATGCACTTTAAAGTAGCTTCAAACCTAAAATTCTCTAATCACAGAAGCCTACATAATATATTTAAATATTGTCATTTTGGACTTCAGTGCGAGTTGCACCTGGGAAATGCCTGGAGGTATCATACAGGGACAGGTATTACATAGGAATTGCAAGTTTTTAACATTAATACATATTTGACTAAATCTTAAACTTAAATGTTCAGCAGCCTTATTATAACTTAGCAATTGAAGCAAACTCTTTGTAAAAGCCATATCGGCTCTTAGATTAAAAAAAAGTTATAATTATGCATGGAACTACGGCACAACGAATAGCATGTGTGACTTCACCTCTCAAGGTGATGTTGCTATCAGACCACTGAGTAACAGGTAGCCAGTCACATAGGAAATAAAATCGTACAAGAGGGAGCATCAGAAGCATCTTCTAGCCTTGGCAAGCCAACCTCCTCTGACACCACACTTGCTGATTTCCAGAACCCACTGCATGGTGCCTCTTATATACTACATTTTTCATCCGTCAGGTGCAACACAGTGGAGGCTAACAGAACATTTTGCAGTGAATGCATTTGCACCAAAAATTTGTTCAGTTGGTTCACCAACTGTATCATAATTGATTTATTTTGTGTAGAACTGAGTAATAAGTAATGATACTTTGTGCCTTAGAAACAAACAAACCTGTCGTTATGCACTTTGTTAATACCACATTGTTAGAGATCCTTTAGCCCCTTCTTGTTTTGATTTTTTGGTTTTTAATTTGCAGCCCGTCACTACGCCTCATCTTGCTAGGTTCAAACGAGCATTTTCAATGACAAAAGCTGAGCACAAGACACATGGACTTACGCATTTTGCTGGCCGAACTTCCTGCATACATTTCACAGCGTTTCATCTAATGTGTAAAATGAAGTATAAAATTAAGCCCCCACAGCATCCACAGCAGACGGATCCAAACTCAGCTGGCCAGTAGTAGTGCTTGCCTATCTTGTGACTAGGGCATATTTCTCGGTTAATTTATTTGTGACTAGGTTTCAAAATTGTCACATCACGTTTCCTTTTAGTGTTTTCTATCCCCCGCTGATACTGGCGAGCCCAGCAATTGATGAATTCAACAGAAATGTTTCTACAAAATGTGTGACCACATGCATATGTTAGTGCCCAGTTTTTGCATGCCCTGTTTAATCTTGTCACAGTTCTGTGGGAAATCACATTTTTTCTTATCTAAAATAAAATAAGGCTTTTATAAAAGTGTCACATCAATTTCCTGGTTACAATGAAGCTGCTGGACTATCGCCTTAAACTCAATTAACTAATTACTTTATATCATCTACACCTGTGCACACTTATATTTAAATACACATTTGAGAACCCTAAGTAGTCAAGGTTATTCTGGAGATCCCCACTACAGCATTTTTCATAATCATATTGTTTTGACACTATAAATTACGAAAATTTTTATGTTGTACATTCTAAACTTATGTTATCTCAGCTCTTGCTAGTTCATTAAAAAAAATGTTGCTCTCTTTATTTCAGAAAAATAAGCTGATTATGTGCACCAAACTCAAAAAAAAAAAGATGAATAAGAATTTTTTTTCTCCGTATTTGCATATGCATACATGCAGGGTGCCCAACTAAATCTAGCCAGAGCTTGGAAATATGCAAACGCACTTTATGATGATGTAATCAAATGCATATTGCTGACTACTATACTTAGCAGGCCACACTACTTTGTAGTCTGCTTAGTTGCTTAATTAGGATAGATTAATTAACTAACTTATAGGGCAAGGAAACTGAGCGAGGAATCCCAATGAGAATTGTGTATATCGGTTTGCCAAATATATGATGAGATGGTTTTTAACTTCCTATTTATTGAGTATTAGTGTTTTTCTGTGTACTACAGATGCCTGCAGAGTGCGAAAAATACCATGTGACATGCCCACCTGTGCACCTATGCATGCTGTGATTGCAGTGCTCCCTATCATTCTGCATTCAAACTGTGCGCTTCCGCTTGTGCTGCCTTACTATGCTAATGTAGTAAGGCGCACTAATGCCACACGTGGAGCATCAGTGTCCCCCTTACACTAATGCCCCACACTGGTGCTGTGGGTACTCTAAATAAATAAATAAGCAACATGTGCATCATCACACAGCCATCATCATCACTACTGCCTGTCACTTTTTAAGCAGCAGCACATTCAAGGCTATCATTGTGTGTACGTTGAACACTAGGGAGCACTGCACTCACATCACTGACAGGCACGCAAGCAAACATGTCACATGTTTTTTTTTAATGTCACAAGCATGTGTAGTAAAAAAAAAAACTCTAACATACCTAACAGATATGTACGGGTTTAGACACTGCCTAATCGGACATTTTGCAAACTGATCTATGGCACTCTCACTAGAATTTTTTGCCCAGCTTTGTTGCTTTAGTAGTTAGTTAATTTTTCTTGTCTCATTAAACAATTAAGCAGAACACAAAAAATAGTGTGACTTATTCTGTGCGATAGTCAGAATTCGGTCATGCTATCATAGAGTGCATCGGCATATTTTAAATATTGTTGCTGAAATCAGCTGGGGCGCCCTGTATATGAAGCATACATGCTTAAAGGAACCTGGAAACGGTTTTTTGAAATTTTGTCAGCATTTAGAGTACATCATTATCAGATCATTCACATCTTGCACCAAGGTAGCTATGAGCAATTATACATGATGCTCTTTCTCAGAACCGTCTTTCTTCCTCAACCCAGCAACTCACTGCCAATTGTATTTTATTTTTGTCTACATTGATAATCTGCAAATGTCAGTTATGTAAACAAACAAAGAGTATTTGCTAACAATCACTGATAAGAGCAAACTGAAGCACTGTGGTTGTGTCTTCAAGGGAGAAACCACAGTAGACTCATGGATCCTCACGTTGATCCGATGGCGAGAACCTGACATTCACTGTATCGAATAGCTGAAGCGATTATACTCGCCAGTCGCCTTACACGTTGTTGCAGCTTTGCAGGTCCTCAATCACAAGATTTGCAGCACACAATGCTGTTAGAGCAATTTATTTCATCTGAGAAAAGACACTCAATAGAAATGGTGTTTGTAGCTCCTGTCGAAGCAAAACACATTGTAATACAGGCAGATGATGTTCACTGTCAACCAGAAGTTCAGTGACATGCAATCTAGCTAGTGCTATGTATAAATTAAGAATTCTAGGTACGTGAAATGGAAGCAAAAAATTTGAAACTCGTTTTGTTGAGTTGCTGTAATATAAAGCAATTTGCATGTTTTAAGTAAGCAAATCGCACATTTGACACAGACAGATTAAATTGGTCCTTAAATGATTTTTAGGGCTTGCATTACTGACTCAATGCATTTGTACAAAATTATGGAAACCATTTCGGGGTCACTCTAATGTCACTAGGGTGTAAGGCTGATATGTCTGACAGCCTGTCTCCATGGTTACCAAGTGTCATTGCCATCAAACTTGTAAGCATTATCATATATAAAGGTGAACATATTCGACAGAGATGTGTCTGGCTGGTTGAAAATGCAAACGAATAAAATAAACCTTCAGCCACTTTCAGATATGTCCAAGGTTTTTAATACAGTATTAACATTAAAAACTATAAACTGACATGACGTTTTGGTATCGATTCGGTCTTTCTTTAGGGGTGGCAGTCACCTCTGAAGAAGGGCCCGAATCAGTCCCGAAACATTGGGTCAGTTCATAGTTTGTAATGTTAATATTAGAAATTTCGGACTAAAAGTGACTGGAAGTTTATTCCTATCAATTACCAAACTTGTTAAAAGTTTTATTACTTATCAACATCAGTGTTATTTCAGTAAATGCCATTGCATGAATATAAATAGCTGCACGAACACTCAAGAGAGGGTGCTAGTAGCATACAATGAAATAAAGGTATTGCCCTTGTCACTGGCCGCATTCCCATTTACCCCAAAGTGCAACCCTTTAAAAAGTAAAGGGCTGGTTGCTCTTATGATGTTGCTGGAGGGAGCTTACTTCTAACAGGACAGTCATGGCACGACCTGCCAGACAATGCTGTGATAATTGGCACATTAAGCACTCGGTGAAGTGTAATCATGGGCAACTGCACAAGAGATGTCATAGGAGATGTTATCGATGAGCTGAGCATGCATTGTCCTTGTGGACAAAAATATAGCCTGGCTGTGGCATGATTCAGCAAGGCAAGCTCCTTCAGTTTTATTAACACTGCTTTGTGGGGCAATATAGATGAAGTACGACTAGCCATGCTGTCTGCTATGTCATTGCACAAACACTGCATTATTGTCATACAACAACCCTCCATACTTGAAAGAAAGAAGCGTAAATTTAAGGGCTGATTTTTTTTAGTACACAATAATAATGAGAACTAATAGTCAATGATGCTAAAAAACTGTAAGGAATATTATTAGAAGTAATTGTAATGTAAATATAAAGAAAACAAAGTGGATGAAAAGATAACTTGCCACCGACAGGGACCGAACTTGTGACTTTCGGGTTATGTGTCCGATGCTCTACCATTGAGCTGCGGTGGTAGGGCATCATTATCTTTTTGTCCACTTTTCTTTCTCCCTATTTGCATTCCAAGTACTTCTTGTAACATCCACTATGTACTTTCCTTGGCATAATTGTTTGTTAGTTCTCTTCCAGAAAAAAGGGGACAATGAAACATTGTCTTCTATAAAAACTACCAAGCCTTCATGGAATGTGCAGCACTGTCACAGCGAAAGCTTCAAGAGTGGCCTTTTAGAGCATTTTTTTTTTTCACTCTTTGGGTAGCTACTGCAAGCACACTTAGAGAGTACCCACTATGCCACTAATTATTGTGTAGTAGGCAGGCATTCACTACACGGTCTTTTGTCATATACTTCTGAGAAGAGTGGTACCTGGTGCACACTTGCAAGAAATTTTGTGCAACTTTTTTTAATGCTAATCCTGCACAATCCCCCAAAGTGGGTATGAGCCACAGTTAATAAGTAAACGACATAAACCTTTGTAATGGATTGGAGAATTCAATGACCCACTTGTGGCACAATTAACAATGTGTGACGCCTGGTTGTTCTTTTGCTGTTCTAAAACTCTTTATTACTCATACTAACGCAATTTCTTTCCCGACATCAAGCTTACCTAAGACCAGTTTGCAACAAAATTCTAAGCATTGGTGTGACTCAATGGTAGAGTACTGGGTTGGCACGCAGGGGACCCGAGTTCGAATCTGATTGTGTCCTTGGTGTTTTTTATTTAACAAGTTTTTTTTTTCTTATTTCATATCCTAGTAGTTACGGCCACAGGAGGAGGCGGCGGACAACTACGACGCCGCACGCGACTCTTGTTGTGATCTTGTAACAGCTTTTGCTGTAAAATAAATTACTTGTGTGTGGCAGTAGCGATGATCCTTTTGTCTCCACTAATAAAACTCAACCTATGTGCATTTGTTTGTGCACACTTGTTTGTGAATTGCAGCACAAATTTAGAGCAGAGTCATAAACCATCAACAATGCCTATGTGCCATACACATAACTGTCGTACTTATGTGATATGAGCACATTGAAATGCAACTGTGTTCTGCTTACATTCCTAACAGGAGTATGTGAGATACATAATGGAAGAAGCTTTTGAAGAACTCATGTGGAGGGACAAAGGTGATCACTTGACAAAGTAAGTTGAAGGAACTTGGTCATCTTTTCAGTTTCTTTTGTACATATTCTTACTTTTGTTGTAGCTATTTTAGTTCTGTTTACAGTTCTTTAGTGTTAAGTTTTAGAAAATTACCATTCCCCAAAGGTAATATCTGATACTCGATGCAATAACATTCTGTAACATGGTTGTAGGGATGAAATGGTTTGATGATAGAAAACTAAGTGACTAGATGGCTTAGTTGAATTTTGCTGAATAATTGATTTTTTTTCTCTCTCTTGCAATCCATAGACGTGCACGTGAAGTGGTTTTGCACTTATCCTGCTTCAGTGGGGAAAAGGTTTGCCTGAGACATGCTGGAGAGCTGTTGGATGCCTGGTTTGCAGGTGCTATGTATGTACAAGTGCCACATATACTTTATATTAACAACTAGTCGACAAAGAACCTACAAGATAAATACACATTGCAAAAAACAGCCAAGCATGGTCACTAGGCTCATAACCCATGTTTATTCGTAAATGAGTATCAACAGACGACAGTAGCATATCTACATTAATGCATCTCTGAGGAGTGTTGCTGAGTGAATGTTGACTAGAGGTTCTGTGTTCAAACTAGTCACACCGAAGTAGTCTGCCTAAGTTAGACATGTTGTATTAATTCAGGTTGATCCTAAATAAGTTTGGACATTTTAAACAAACAAAGGCAGTGTGTAGAGAATTTATTTTCAACACGTTTCTGGCACACACTGCCATGCTTCATGCTGTGGGAAGACCACAAAATAACAAATGAGTGTCCACTTTGCTCGAACACTTCTTAACACGTCAATGTAATGTCAGCTGCACTTTCATGACATTCAAAATTGTTCTAAATGTATATCTTTGCTGTGGTCAAGAGTGGCCAAAACGGAGATGTCTCTGGAGCAAAATTTCGGCACTTTGACTTGTCTTTGTCATATCACTACTTATCGTTGAAGTCTCTATCTTCCTGTGAAGTTTTTTTTTATTTTGGTGTATTTCTGCTAGCTCTTTTGTTTGTGCATAGTATACAAAGTGGTGAGTAAGCTTCAGCTCCATTTTCATGGCATCAAGATTCTCCACATTCATCTTTTGGGTGAATAAATTAGGGGTGTGCGAATACATACTCGAAACTTCAAATATTTTTTAATAGTGTTTGCTATTTGTTTCGATTACCACTGGACTTTTTTACTATTTGAACTATTCAAACTTCACAAGGACAAATGTAGTCAATGTTCACAAAAAGTGATCTTTTTCAATTTTTATCATTCTTCATCTCATTATATTCTCATATTGCAGCAAAGCTGCCTTTTAAGCTCCGCTATGGTTGCGAATGCATTGACTCGGGAAAACGCTGGTTCTAACATGGAGATGACAGAGGTGGCAGATGTGTCCAAATTACAGGTCCCAATGCTGTTGTGGACCTGAAGTTTGGACAGTAAGTCAAAAAAATTGGATTCCAAAAATTTTTAGCATCCAAAATATCAAATGTTCATGTATGTTGGCATTGATGAGGCATATTTGCTACTCTTAACTTGAAGGGAGCACTACCTTGTCTGCAAAATCAATTCCACAGAAGTTGAAAGAGGAGGAGAGGCTGAGAAAATAGCACCTTTGTCTTTCACACCTGAAGTGTTGTCGGCAACTCTTTGGTTGCACAAAATTATGTACTAATAAAATTAAACCTCTGCATTGCCTCATTCTTGATAACACAACTATAAAATACCATCCCACTAGCGAAAATAAACACTTTCATGTTGCTATATCTAATAAGAATACGCTTAGCAATCCTTTCCAACATTTTTTCCCTGCAATTTCACTTTGAACTATGGTTTTTGAAAAATATTTTAGAAATATTCAATTTGATCCATGCTCACACTTCAATATTGAAATTTGCTTTGCACTAAAAATTTTGCTGTTTGCACAGCTATAGAATAAATAAATCTACACTTTTTTACACCAGCAGTATGGGCTGTTTTTGACAGAAAACTGAGGCACAGTGTTGTGTGTTCTGGCATGTAGTATCTGCAAAACACTTGTGAGAATGCTCACTCCTCCTGGCATAGTAAATCTACTATGCCAAAAAGAGTGTGCATGCTCACCAGTGTCCTTCAGGTAGAGAATAAATAGGGCCACAGTACAGAAGGTGCATGTGATTATTATGCATGTATCAAAGCCTTTCTAGACGAAATAAATGTGGCAGAATATTTTAGCCTCAATGCCTTAAAATCAGTGGCTATGAGATGTGCCTTTTCTGAAAAATGATTCTTTACGGGGCACCATTTGGGAGCACTTAACACTAGAAGTGGCAAGGATGTGTGGCTTGTGATAAAACAGTAAACTGTGTAGAAAAAGGATGTACTACAGGGAATGTATACTGCAACAGTGAGTGTACTGGTGAGCTTTGTTGCTTGAAAATGTCGGAACATAAAAACCATCTTTTCTGTAGCTGTTGAAAAGTATTCATTTGATAAGTATTCAAAGTCATTTGTACTGAATAGATTTTTATAGGATGAGGGAATTGAACCCTTATAAATGAACAGTATGAGCTATTGAATACTTAAATTTCTTTGTATATGTGAGGGGTGAAATGTAATGAGCTTCAAATCTCAATTCAGGTGCCACTAACCACATGAGTGAAGGCTGTGTGTACAACTTATCCTGCTGTCTTTTTCTAGGATCCCACCAAACCTTCGAGAGCTTGTGTATATCTGGGGAATGACAGCAAGTGGAAATGAAACAATATGGGAGGCCATGTACTTAAGATATCAAAATGAGGCACTGCCAGCAGAACGAAAAAGCCTCATCAAAGGACTAGCAAGCATTGATAATAGAACTGTCATAGAAAGGTATTTAATTCTTTCTCGTCGAGGTGGGACATCCTAGCTAGCGCTCGCTAAATAATAGGCATGTCTTAAATATAATGCATATGAGTGCTGGTTGTAATAATAATATGTGGTCTCATATATTACAGTATAATTATGAGGCTTCAAAACTACACTATAATTATGAGGCTTGCCATGGTGAAGGGTTCTGTATTGATGTGCACTGACATCACCCAGCACACAGGGCTCCAGCCTTTTGTCCCTCTTGAAATGTGACCACTGCAGCCAGGATCAAACCCCTGACTTTCGAGCCAGCAGCTAAGCACCCTAATTACCATGGTGGACTGTTGGTTGTTTATTTATTTATTTATACAAATACCCTAAGGGCCCAAAGAGGGCATTACATAGGGGGGGATGCAAGTGAGTTTACAAAAACGAGGTGTGTACATATAATGGTAAAAAATGCACACAAAAACCATGAAATACTTTAGGTGACATTATAAAAATAGAGCACAATGCGAAGTGGTAACGAGAAAGTTTGGGACAAAAATAGTCACTGATACATGTGCTCTTGTATGCTTTGCTCACTCTGAGCACTGTTTATACCTTGAGGGTTCTGATTATGATACAGTTGCCCTATACATGGTGTTCCAGCTAACTTTAAGGAAGACCTGGGTCTTGAAAAAATTTTATTCATTAGTTGGGTTAACTAAATCAAGTTTGATACACTTATTCAGATTTTTTATGCACATTCCAAATATTGAAGTATATTTTTATTATCTGCATTAGAACAAAATATATGCAGTTGCTGAAAGCATATTGCTTACAGTGCTTTATGGCAACTTTGCTATGTCAAACACAAAAATGAAGTATTTGTGGCAAGACTTCCAGGGGACCAGTCTAGTCGATCATGCTTATTTTATAGTTTTGTAGATATATGTAAAAAATTTTCCTTCATACACTTCATGATTATCAAGAATTATAATTTGGTAAACAACAACTTAAGGAAATAAATGGCATAAAAAATTAGCTCTGAGCTTTTTGAGTAAGAAATGAAATCCTGAAGGGTTAACTTGTTGGGTAGTTTGTTTTAAACATATCTTACGGTTGCAGCACGAAAGACGAGGACAAGAGAGGCACACCCAGAACAGACGAAGTGCTGAGCCTTTTGAATAAGAAATGAAGCCCTGTAGGGTCAACTTGTCGGATAGTTAGTTTAACATATGTTACGTTAATAGTGTGAAAGACGAGGACATTTTGCTGTGGTGTCGGCATCATTTTGCACTATCACTTTGCTGCGGCTTTTAAAATACATTTGAATCAAATTAGTATAAATGCATTCTTCCTGCTGCAAGTAAGCATTTTAGCACGAATAATGAATCATCATCCCTTTTACAGATGCAAAAGAAAGCACAACACGTAGAAAAAGAATGTATGTTTTTGTTTTCTGGTGCTAAGAACTTTCGATTTCAGCATAGTTTTATGCAAAAGACGCAAGAAATAGGTCTGTTTCTTTCAAATAATTGCGCCAAACACCAACCGCGAAGGTAGCAGTTCCATATTTTTGGAGGGAACGAGACAGGCACAGGTGCATGCGTGAGCCACCGGTGGGTCACAGCACGTCTGAGAGATATGCCAAGTGGCCCATGGGTGGGTCACTCTGCACCTAAAATGAGACATGAAGAAGCTGTGCCGCAGCGAACATGTTAAAAATTATGGTTAATTCCTCCATCATGGAAATCGGTATCACATGGAAAAAAAACTTATCCTTACAGAAGTTGGTAAATGGTTACTATACAGCGATATAACAGAGATTGCACAATGTGTATTGCTTTTGGCAGTTATAGCACCATTTAACATAAATGTGCCCACACTGACACTTGGTGATACATCTCCATCCCAATGAATAAAGACTGTGGTGATCAATGATTAAACAAACCTTTGTGAAACCTGTAAAAGTAAACGACGAGAGCATAATCAGAGAAAGCGGTGTGACAGCCACAAGAGCATCACTGGTTAGATGCAGAACTTGGGCTTCCGTGGCATCTTAAGGAGAATCAGGCGGTCAGACTAGAGGGAGACGCAATGCATGTCATGTCTTTTTTCTAGCCAGGTCGCGATTTTTTTCGGGGTGAGTGTGAACAGGTGCTAACATAGTGTTACAGTCAGGCAAAACAGCTACACATCACAGAGCTATTTTTAATATAAATGAATACTATCAGTGAGGTCGAGGCTTCGGCTAAGGTGCCACCTCACATTTGTTAAGGCTTTGATGAAATTGCACTTCTATTGGAAATGCACTGAATGGGATGGGTGCATAGCAATGAAATGTTTCAAGAGCTAATCATGGAGGCCACAGTCATGATGCATTACTTCACTTTACTCCTCTAAGGCGTTTGTAAAGCTCTGAGAGTGTGTGACCGTAGTGCAGTAGATAGCGTGCCCAGCATCTGTTGTCTTGGACTAAGAAATCGTATGTTTGCCTCCTGTTGGTGAAACTTTTTTTCTTTAACTTTGTCTTTATCATCTGTACATGTGAATTTTTGCATTATTTCTGTGATGGAAATGTCTCTGAAGTATTGGTGGAGCCTGGCATAAAACACTTTTATGCTAAGAAAAATAGAAATAACGTGCCCACTGGTGCACCATGATTGCAGTGCTCCCTAACAGGCATCAGTCACTTTCAAGTCATTAACAATAATAGAAAGAATATAATCTCATACCTTGTTTTCTCTACCATTCTAGGCTTCTGACATTGTCCCTTGATGACTCTGTCATCAAAAGGGCAGACTTTACTGTTCTTATTGAACACCTTGCAACCAGAGACATTGGTCTCCCCTTAGCTTGGAACTTTATTAGGAATAATTGGGAGCACCTTGCATCAAGGTAAAAAAGCCCTTTGATGACCTACTTTCTTTTCTTTTGTGAAATTTATATAGACCTATAATGGTAGTATATTATTTTTCTATTTCTTACAAATTCATATCCTCATGGCAGTAGTTATGAATGATAAAATAGGAGCTTTACTAACAAGCTTTATTTAGAATTTTTGACCATACGTGTTTCCAAGTTCATAAATGTAAATAATGTGAGATAATTGTGCTCTATTTTATCAGGTACTCTTCTGATGAAAGACAGCTGGGGGCAGTAGTGTTTTCTGTTTGCAAACACTTCACCACACAAGAAGAACTTCAAAAGGCAAGTTGTGAAAAAATAACTGGCAAGAAGGTTTTCCATTTTCTTCCAAACTGATTGTTTATTTTACAAGTAACTTTCTGGCTAAGACTTCCTCCTGCATGATAAAATTAGATGTTAGCAGCTTGGAAATTAATGAAAAACAAATGGCTGTTTTGGCTCAATATAAGCTTTTTTCTACTGACTCTAGAAAAAATACACAAAAATAAATATACCATGTCAGATGAAAGTCTTCACACTTTGCTTTTTGTTATTAATTAAAATTAATATATGTGATGCTTTACGTCCTTTTCAGGTTGAGCAGTTTTTTGAAGAATATCCCGAAGGAGGTAAAGGGAAGCGAAACAGCCTCCAGGTGCTTGAGACAGTGAGAGCAAATATTCGCTGGCGGAACTTTTTTGCAACTGCAGTGCTGACGTGGGTGAATAATTACCAATATGCGCCCTGGGAAAATCTCCGACTCCCAGCTCATGTCATGCCTGTGCACTATGATCTTCAGATTCAGCCCTTCTTGGACTTGCAGACATTTCAGGGCCAAGTGGATATTCGTGTGGAGCTTCTAAAACCTGTCAAGAGTGTTCATGTACATGCCAGAAATCTCAGCATCACATCTGCTTTCATGACAGATGAGTCAACAAAGATGATGGTTCCTCTGTCTGGCACATTTGTTTATGAACCGAATGAATTTTACGTGATGCAGTTGGGAAATATTGCTGAAACTGGAATTTACAGCTTACATTATGAGTTCAAAGGTGTTTTGTCAAGAGACCTGCGTGGATTTTACCTTAGCAGTTACCCTGCTGGAATGAATGAAACAAGGTAAACATCAAAGCAACATTTCTTCTTTAAACTCTGTTGTAATTTTATTTATTTATGCTGTGAAAGCCGTAGTCTGACTGTAGTAAATAAGCATATTTTTTTACAGGTACCTTGCAACCACACAGTTTGAACCTACAGATGCTAGAAAGGCATTTCCTTGTTTTGATGAACCGAGGTTTAAAGCAACATTCAGCATTAAAATCATCCATGATCCTGAGTACATCGCCCTCTCTAATATGCCAGTCATGGTGAGAAATAAATTTTAATATAAGAAGAACATTATGTGCTTAATGATGCTCAATACCAAAAAATCCTTTGTATGCAAAAATTCTACAATAGAACACAAGACAGAGTGAAATCATGTACTAACTGGAGAACACTACTTATAATTCTGTTTAGCTACTCTAGCTCTTTTCTTTTTTCACACATAAATATGCACTCATCAGAGATATTTATTAAAGTATTTCTTTTTTGTTTTATGCAGGGCACAGAGATAACAACAACAGGTCTACAAGTGACACAGTTTCAAAAGACTGTAAAAATGACAACTTATTTAGTTGCTTTGATCGTTTGTGACTTTCATAACATCTCTGGAGAGAGCTTGAATGGAGTAGAGGTAAGAAGCATTCATCTACATTATAGGCTTTCACATACATGCTTTAATAGGTCTGAATTAAATTCTTTATTTTATGAATATAGCAACACTTTTTTCTTGTGCATTTATCTGGTTGAGAAAGCTCCCTTTACAATGTTTGAAACAATGACTTCAAATACAACTATTTTAATGTTAAAACTATTGCTTTTTGCCACAATTTTATGATGACCTTCATATTGTGGCTAGCTTACGTATCCACCAAGCAACGTAGGTAAGTTTGCCCGAAGCCAGCTGTAAGAGGCTTGGGAGGAATACATATGTAACAAAAAAAAAAGCTTTTTAAACTTATTCAGACAGAAGACCACCTTGATTATCAATGCCCTGTCTATCCAGGAAAGGAGGCATTAGATGCAACAACAACCCTGTATTCCGCCTGTGCTCCACTGTGTTGCGAAAGTGTTTCCCACCCCAATGCATTCAGCAATCTGTTGCTTTCCTGCAAGAACATTTTAATACAGGGCTAAGCAGTACATTTAACTAATAGATACTGCCACGATGTGCTGTTGTGGACAACTATTCCACACCCCAGCAGATGTGCAGGAGGTTCCTTGTTGTAGCAATGAAAACAGCATGAAAATGGGACGGTGGGTGAGAAACAGACAAGACAAGCACTGTTTTATCTGCTTCATACTCTTTATTCAGTTTTGCACTGTTTTCAATGTAGGAATGCATATCAACTAGCTCTTCAAGATACCCATCCTAGTTGTTGCATACCACTACTCTACCTAAAACATTGAGCATCATGTTAAGCTATGCTAAACTTGCCCATTTTCATTTTCTAGTTAATCTCACTTCACAGATTGGTAGCTCAAGCTATAACCACTGCATTTGTGTGTTCTTGGTTGCGTGTTTGCTTGATCATTTTCCCGGTTTATATCCTGCCTCCTTTTATTTGTGTTAGCGCTACTGATGTACAGCCCTTGAATATTCCGTGCCTTCCAAAGAGGTCTCTTGGCTGTATGGTGCACTTCTTGTGGCTCTCCCGACACTCTGCACTCTTAAATGATGGGTTTCAGAGTTAAGAATCCCCATACATGGACTGCCTCGGTCCTGGCAGTTGCAGTACTTTATACTTAAATTATTGATGTTGCATCTTGCGGGTAATCAAATACATTTTTTTCTGAACAGGTGAAAGTCTATGCCAGAGAAGAAGAAATTGGTAAAGGTCATTATGCACTTGGAGCTGCACTGAAAATTCTAACCTACTTTGAGGATTATTTTGGAATAAAGTACCCATTGCCCAAACTAGGTGAGTTTACCTGCTAATACCTATGTACTAGTTACTTGTCTTGTTTTAGCATACTGCATTTTTTGCTAATATAACCCACTCATGCTTGTAGGCCGTACTCCCAACTTTAACTCTAAAAAAAAGCCAGAAACTTTGAACATTAGAGCGCACAAAGCACAATGAAGCACACAAAGAGTGACATTTACATACTACCAACTAGCCTGTCAGTCTAATTTGTTGATGCATACAACCCCGCATATGACCCACACTCCAGCTTTTTAATGCGATAATGTTAAAGAGCTCGTTTCCCACAAATTCCGGTGTTGGTGTTGGCATCGATGTGAGCATCCTTGGTTGTGAGGGAAAAATCTTAATCTTATGCGTCACATAAAAATCTATGAAGATGCAAATAAAAATAAATAATAAAAAGTTGCGGCTCTGGGTGAGGATCAAACTCAGGTCGTTTGCGTTCAAGGAGCTGTTCTACCACACAGTCACGCGTATGCTTGGAAATACAGTTAAAGTAGCTTTCCCTGCTTGGAAAGGCAGTGAAAATAACATTCATGCTTCACAAACACGTGCGTCATGTATACAGGCTTCTCAATAAAACATTTATTATCATAGTAATATTGCATGTTACAAGCGTGCATTGCCATTAGGTGCAAGAACATGTTTATCATAACGACTTTGTGGTTTAAAGCAAGCCATTCTTTACAAAAGGCACTCATGTTACTGCACGTATTTCCCTTAAGAATACATAGTGGGTGCATATCATGTCTAAAAAGAATTCACACACATAATTGCTAATGATTTAAACCATACATGCTACACATTACACAGGATGCAGCCATATGCGAAAGCTTCACCGACACAAGCCACTTTCAACTTTATCGATTACATTATTGTGATCCACAAATTAAACTTCCTGAGTAACATCATACAATAAAAAGTATGCACTAAGTGGTTGAAGTATGCCCTAGGGACAGGGTATCGCTTTTGCGTTCAACTCTTAAAGACAAAGCTTAAGGATACCCCAATTTTTTAAGCACATTTTTATATTTTTGGGTATAGACATGATATATAGCACACTGAAATATAAGAAATATGATATATAGCACACAAAATACAATATATAGCACACTAAAACTTCTAAAGAGAATTGCACTCTGCTTGAATTCTATGCTATATGCAAGCCGCTCCCATCACAGTAGAATGCTGGCTGAATCTTTTTTCGATACTTGGGTACCCAAGCTAATTGCACATCAAGCTCTAAAGTGCTTCAAGAAAGACACCCAGAAAAAGCAGAACTAGCTGAAATGCACTGAAACTTTGTTGTTGACATAATTCTCCAGTTTATCTAATGATATAAAGTTATTGCCAAGAAAAGCTTCAAACTCTGAAATGACATATATAGGTGTTTCTGGTATCTAAATCCAATTTCTCCATGTTGTGGAAGCCAGTAATTAAGTTATCTGGGTTAGAACAAACATCTTAAGCCTTGTAGATGTTCTATGAAGTTCACAGTAATAGTGCTTTTCACCTGATACGTTCATTTCTAGAACATTGCCACGCTTGAAATGTCAGAAAAAAAATTTGGAAACTACTACATCTATTGTGCATGAGCTCATGAATTAGTTGTGCAACAATGTTTGCTCACAAGCCAACACTTTCATTGATATCTGAGACAAATGGGATTTTTGTTATGTTGCCAGGGGGCCTGCTCATCATTTAATCATGAGGAAGCAGCAGAATTTGGCAGCATGAAACAGCAGCAGCATGTGATTACCAATAACTTCGTTAAAAATATATATTGATACGGAGTCACTCTGCTGGAACATACTTGGTAGAACACACTCGTTTGCACTAAGTTCATCCCAGACACTTATGAAAGATGTTGCAGGATACTTGCTTATTACTCTGTTAGAATCGTGTACCAGACTTAGTAACTTTTTCTCTGATCATTTGCAAAGTGTAAATGCTCTTTGGAAAATGTGATCTAAATGAAGCACTATTATACTTCACTGGCAGAGAAACAAATAAATTAAACAAAAAAGAAATTGTGATGCAAGCAAATCTTAATTGGCTTCTTCAGGTATTTTTATTGTTATCCCCATTCTGTATCTGACAGTTTGTATTGTGGTGTGTCTCACCTTCTATCCTTAAACAGATTTAATTGCCATTCCCGATTTTTCATCTGGAGCAATGGAAAACTGGGGATTAATAACATTTCGAGAGGCTCGGCTTCTCTACGACCCAGCAACATCATCAACCTCTGACCTTATGACTATATGTCGTATCGTTGCACATGAGATTGCTCACATGGTAAGCTTATCTCAATGACAAGTCAATTTCAAAACTACTATATAACTGGTAGTCTTTATCTAAAAGTGTTTTCCACAGCAGAATCAATTTATATTTACTTTTGATCTTACAGGCTAACCCCTCTACAAGAGGCACTATCGTAAAAGACAAATGGGTATAAGAGATGCCAGCGTGCATACCTTAAAATTGCAGTTGATAAAAAAATGCATACGTAGTACCCTACTTGTAAGAGGCACCTTATATAAAAGACAAAAATTGCTATCTGGCGCATGTTTGTTGTGAAGAGGTTCACCGCTATAATGCACATCAGGAAGTTAAGGGATTCATCCAATGAGGCAGAATTTCACAAAGTTTACTTTAAAGCATGTGGCAACCCCTGACGATGTGAACATTTAGCACAATATTCTTTTACTCCACATGTGAGAGGGAACAAATTCTGTCCACAGTTACTGTTTCCTTCCACCTTAACTTGGATAAGGTTAGAACAGTTGTAGAAAGCAGAGAGGCACTAAAACATCCATGATGCAGCAAATGCAATCCGACATGATGAAATATTGGGAGTGCTAACTAACGGTACACAAGAGAGGAAACAAACGAGCACAGACTAAAACTCTGTTTATTGAATGAAGATAATATATACCAGAAAGACAAGAATAAAAAAGAAAATGCAAGGGGGAAAGTTCCACTGTGATCAAGTGTCGTCCAGAAACGAGATTTCACAATTTAACAGTGATATAGACAGTGAGCTCACACAACTATCAATATTGTTTTTTATGAAAAAGGCTTCCACAATATCTCTAGTTTTTGTGTCACGATGGGTGTATAATATATACGTGCACGAAAATTCAGGTACACAGCCACACTTTGTGCAATGGGTGGACAAATGTAAACCCGGGGCTGACCTCAGCGCATTGTAGTGTTCTCGCAGGCGGACATTCAGGCAGTGCCCAGTCTTGCCAATATATAACCTGCCACAAGACAGTGGGATAAAATAAACCACGTTTGACCGACAATTGGTGAAACAATTCGTATGCTTAACACCACAACCTTTCTTCACGAGGCCTGTGTTCATTCTGTTTTTTAAATCAATTCTAGAGCATATTTGCTGTAATTTTCTGCCATTGGAAAATACGTCAAGGTTAAATTTTTTTGCATATTTTTTTAATATTATGTGAGAAACTGTGCACATACAGAACTACAGCAAACTTATGTTGTTTATCTGCATCTTTTATGGGGCATTCTTTTCCTTATTTTATTTGCAATACCTTCTGAGCGGCGAAAATTACATCAGATGGAAAGCCTGCCTCTTGCAACCTAGTTACTTGATTTGAAAAAACACAGGCCATTTTGTGGTAACAACAGTTCATTACAGCAGAATTGAGAATCGCAATACCCGATTTTTTACTTCTTTAGAATGCGAAGAAGAGTAATCTACGATTGGTTTTATTGAACGGGGAGAGTAAGACCAGCATAGATGATTTGCATGAAAAGATAACTCTAGATTGAGAAACTGCAATATATTATCTTGGGGGACCTCGTGTGTGAGCCGCAATTTATGCCGTTTTTGTTGGAATGTTTCTATAATCTTATCCCAGTTTTTTTACAAGGAAGCTAAATGCACGAGCACAAGGTAATCGTCCATACCTGAAGACATTAATTACAAGGCGGCTCAGTGCGGTTTTCAAAGCTCTATCAAAATACCTTAGGAATATGTCACACAGAACCGGCGCTACATGAAAGTTGATACAAATGCCAGACTTTTGAATGTAAAACTTTTCGCCCCAAAATACAAGAGTAGAATTGAAGTGAAACAGGAGTAGTTTCATGAAGCTATCAACAAAGATCATACATTTGTTTATGAATGATTTTCCTGTGTGATACACTTTTTAACATACTTCATAAGTTCAGGCTGTAGAACTGAGTAAAACAAATCGACAACATCAATACTAAAACCACTGCTATTAGGCATTTCTTTGGTTGCTAAGAAGTCGACAACCTGCTTTGATCTCTTTACCTTGTGCTCGTTCATTCAGCTTCCTTGAAAGAAAATCGGGATAAGATTATAGAAACGTTCGAACAAAAATGGCATGGATTGTCGTTCACGCATGAGGTCCCCCACGATAATATATTGCAGTTTCTCGATCTTGAGTTATCTTTTCACGCAGATCATCTATACTGGTCTTACTCTCCCTGTTCAATAAAACCAATCCTAGATTACTCTTCTTTGCATTCTAAGGTACTAAAATTTGGTGTTGCCATTAACCTTCTCAATTCTGCTGTAACGAAATCTTGTTATCACAAAGTTTTCTGTTTTCAGAAATCAAATAATTAGGTTGCAAGAGACAGGCTTTCCATTTAATGTTCTAATTTTCGCTGCTCAGAATGTATTCAAAATGAAGAAAAGAAAGGAATGCCCCATAAAAGATGCAGATAAATGATGTAAGTTTGCTGTAGTCCCGTATGTGCATTTGTTCTCACATAAGATTAAAAATGTGCAAAAATGTTTTTTCTTGATGTTGTGTTTTCCACCAGCGGAAAATTATAGCAAATGTGCTCTAGAATTGATTTAAGAAACAGAATGAATGCAGGCCTCATGAAGAAAGGTCGTGGTGTTAAGCATACGAATTGTTTCATCAATTGCCGGTTAAACGTGGTTCATTTCATCCCACTGTCTTGTGGCAGGTTATATATTGGCCAGACTGGGCGCTGCCTGAACGTCCACCTGCAAGAATACTACAATGGGCTGAAGTCGGCCCCGGGTTTATATTTGCTGGCTCATTGCACAAAGTATTGCTGCGTACCTGAATTTTCGCGCACGTATATATTATACACCCATCGTGACACCAAAACTAGAGATATTGCAGAAACATTTTTTATAAAAAAGAATATTGATAGTTGTGTCTGCTCACCATCTATTAGACTGTTAGATTGTGAAATCTCGTTTCTGGACGACACTTGATCGCGGCGGAACCTTCTCTCTTGTATTTCCTTTTTTTTCTTGTCTTTCTGGTATAAATTATCTTCGTTAAATAAAGCAAGTTTCATTCTGTGCTCATTTGTCTCCTTTCTTGTGTCCTGTTAGTTTGCACTCCCAATATTTCATTGCGAATATATACCAACTAGCCCGCCTATCAGCCCTTCTGGTCTCCAACATGGCAGAAGTTAGTAAATTGCATAATAAATCTGAGAAAGTCACCCACTGACTATGTGACTGCAGCCACGTTTGTTTTGAGGAGGCACAGTAGCAGAGAAGTCCCAGCATGCTTCTCTGTGAAAAAACAGTCTCAAACATTTCTTTGCTCATGCTCATATGTGGTTGTCATTGTATTTGTCACTGTCTATGCAACTTAAGGCTCTGCTATTGTGAAACAAAGCTGCACCTGATATATAGGAGCAAAGAAATACGTGAGTACTCATAGTGGGCTGGTCTGAAAAAGCTTTATTTAGGTCCCACAGGATGTGCTTAGCATATAGTGGGCGCCTCTCGCATAAAGAATGACAGGGAATACTAGCAGCCTCTCGCGGTCCTGCTGAACGGCAGACCAATGATTGATACTGTGTATCTCGTAAAACTCTTCTACTTGCTGCTTCTGCACTAAACTTAGTTTTGAAGCAAATAGGAATGAATTCATGTTGGCAGCATTAAAAGTTCAACAATCTTTCTTTTGCCACACAGCACTATAGTGACTATTTCTTCATTCATCGTAGAAACATACAAAGCATCGTACTCTTGACCTAGCTTGTATAGCTTAAAATCATCCACAGGATTTTCATACTGACTGCCTAATGCATATAAAAAATTGTTACATTGCTCAAGAAGACAAAGACATATGAGCTGTGTATGACTGGTGCCCATCCTGTGCAGCTCATGGGCTTATGTCTTCGTCTTCCACAGGGCTATTACCGTGTTTCATAATGCCAGCAATCAACTTTCCCAATTTTCCGTATTCTGGCTCAGATGCTTATACTGGTCATTACAAATATGAATTTGCCTGGTTTTTATTCCCACCCTAGCATTCTTTTACTTTTTCAAAGTATATGGAGCATCTAAGTGCAGTGCCTGCATGAACATTTTGAAGTGATGACGGCCGATTCCGCAGATCCTTATAAACAGCTGCCTTATTTTATTTGTTATTGTTTGATGGATTTTTAGCTTCAAGAAGCTGTTTCTTCTGGATGGATACTTCTCAATACCTTCTATATGCTTATTCATAAGTATAATAATAGCAGGTTGCTGCCTAAGCTGTATCAAGTGGAGGTGTACAAAAATTTGAAAATTTCTAATGATGTATCGGATACTGTTTTATTCACTTTCGTAGTACTTGATTCAAATAGTGCATAAGAAATACCTGATATCTGTAAAATGCTTTGAATAATCTACACCAATGGGAAGACTCTAAAAGGGCAAAACATTGAAATAGCAAGCAATTATTTTTGTTGTTTTAATTATTTGATTACTAAAGTCTGCACAGATATATATAGGTATGTTCTCTGTGTGACCATGTATATGTAATAGTGTTATACAAGCCATGCCTTCATCTTTGCCACCCTGTGGTGCTTCTTGTTTTCTTATGCTTTACAGGTGCAGTAGTTTTGTTCCTTCATGTACCTCACATTTTGTATGCATGACGTGTTGGTGGCATGCACCCCAATAAATTAATGCCATTGTTAACACTTTCTAGCTTAATAGAATGCAGAATCTGCCCTATATTGATTAGCTGTAATTGAAATTGTTTAAATAATTAGTACATTTAAAGTAAGATAATATGATTTTGTCTAAAAAAGAAAAGTACCGGCATCTCCTGGAACTTTGTAGCACGAAGGAAGAAGATAGTAGTATGTAATTTGCATAACCCTATGTGTTTATGAATTGGAGGTCTCATTAATGTGGTGTGTATTTGATGGGATCTGAATGGGAGGTCTCATTAGTATGGTGTTTGTCTGATAGAGTAAGCCCAGTGGTTTTTATTTGCAAGGCCATGACTGTTATGTGCTCTTAATAATTGAATGTGGATTTATCTAACTCATGCTTATCTTCACTTTCAGTGGTTTGGAAATCTTGTTACCATGGAATGGTGGGATGATCTTTGGCTTAATGAAGGGTTTGCCAGCTACATTCAGTACAAAGGCATGGCTTATGCCAGTCCTGAGTGGGAACCTGTGAGTTGATAATTTCTTCAGTTATAAGGCGTGAACTGAACACATTAGTTTCTTAATGTAACATACACTATTTATAACTCTTGGATAATATTACTGTATTATTCACAGCAATATCCTCTGAACATTTCATTTAGAGACGTAAAAAACATATAAGGAGCATGATGAACAGCAAAGTTAATATTCATCAAGTGGCCTTTCTTAGCACACTACGTTCTGTTTCATACGTTCACCTGCATCAACTTGTGTTCAGTGTCATGAATTTTCCCATGAAAACCCGAATTTGGCATTTATACCTAAATGATTTTATCAGTAGGGCTCGAGACAGAGGGACAAAATCACAAAGCAGTCATCTTTTTCATGTGCAAGAGAAATGAGAAAGCCAGCAGTTCTGCAGCCTTAAAAAAGGTGCCTAAAGAAAAGCTACCTTAATCCTGAATATATGTTGGTAATTTGAGCTGTTGGAAATGAAGTAGAAATAACAAGTATTATAAATGTGCCAAAGCAAGGAGAAAGTCGAGTGAAGAAGCAGTTATAGAGATAATCAAATAGCAGAAGCATAGCAAAAAATAAAAATAAACTGAATAGCCTGTACGTGGGTCAATGAGCAGTAAAGCCAGTTGTGATCGTATGAAATGTGTGTACATGCACATCCCATGATGTCAGAGAACATGCATTACACAAAGGCACAGACATTTGGAGAAATCAAAACATTCTCTCCCAATGTGCAATTGAAAACTTGCTTGAGGAACCAGCAATGCAGCAGCTTCCACATCACAGTATAAAACTATAATGTATGCCGCTGCAGTCATTCACTTTGCATTGGCTACAGCAACATTCATGACTGTTGCCTTTGCTTCATCCTGTGCCTTAAGTTTGAAGCAGAAGGCAGGCTTTTTTTAACTTTTATTTTCTTTGTCTACAATTTAAACAAAAAGTTTTTCTATTCCCACCTTTACCCAAAAATAAATACTAAGCACTCATGTACAGAGCAGTTTGTGCCTTTCGTGGAAGCCCTATTTTCTTGTGTGTAGTACTATAAAAGAAAACAGAGATGCAAATGGAAACAAATAAACCCTTAAGTACCTTGACATCTCAGGAAGATGTCACATTATTTTTTGTAGAAAATGCTAATACTGATAAATTAGGAGTTTGGAACTTATAAGAATAATGATTAATTTCTTTCAAAATTTGCACCTATGCATTCACCAAAAAAAGAGAATAATATTACACATTTTTTTATCTGTAATTATAATTGCATTGTATTATGGTGTTGTAAGTGCAATTATATTTAATATGTCATTGTATTGTTCTTTCTGTTATGACCCTCTATGAAGGTTGGATATATTACTAAATAAATGAATAAAACTAGTTTAAGACAGCTGTTAAACCTTATATATTGTACAAAATTTTTATACTCCACATAGTGACTTTAGTTTAATTTGCTTGTTCACATTATATTTCTCATTAGTCTTCACTGTTCTGCTTCATTCTAGGATGCTTTGTTTACAACTGTTTTAGCCAGTGTCCTTGAAGCAGATTCTGTGATATCATCCCACCCAATCATTCAACATGTCAATAACCCAAGTGAAATATCATCACTCTTTGATGTGATATCCTATGCAAAGGTGAGACATTTCATCATTGTAATTAACAGTAAATTTTTTATTCTCTTACAAATAAGAGCCTTCAGCTAGTAAAATCTAGCACTGGTAATGAGATGCATTAGCTATTCAATGGGAAGTTTTACACAAATCCTGGGCATAGCATCTTTTGACTATGTTTTAGTATGCATGCTTAGGACATGATGCAAACCTTGATTAGTTTTCACTATGTGTTCACTGTTTTTAATATGGCAATGATACATTGCAGGGTTCATCAGTCCTTCGCATGTTAGAAGACTTCATGTCAGAAGATGACTTTCGATATGGCATAGCTGTAAGTTGCTATAGACTTTTCTGTACCTCACTGTATGTTTTACTGAACTGTATACTAATCATTTGCCTTCTCTATCCAGAAATATCTGAAAAAGTACAAGTTTGCAAATACAATCACCTTTGATCTTTGGGATGAACTTGAGGCATCATCATCTAGTGTAAGTGATCGTATTTATTAAGCATGTACAATATTGTTCATGCATGAAATTATCAATAATATTTCTCATATGAAAGTAGTCAAGTGTTAATGGTCATTACGCACAAAAAACTAGGTCATGATAACTTGTTGATAAAAATAATAAAAGACAAGTAGCAAAAAGCTGCATTGGGTTGTCCTAAATATTTCTTGTGCTTATTTTACAACTGATGGTTTTAACTTGTTCATTTTTTTCTCTTACTCTTTGCATTAAAAAAATAGATTGAGATGATTGGACACGACCAAGTGACTCTATACTTTCATTTCAAATAGTTCTTTGCACAGTTTTAAGCTTTTTTGTATTTTTAATTACTCATGATAGACTTGTTGTTTAGGGCTTGAGCATAACTAGTATCATGGAAAGCTGGACCAAGCAAATGGGATTTCCTCTTGTTTCTGTGGAAAGAAATGGAAACAGTTTTGATATGAGACAGTCACAATTTTTGATAGATCCAGACACTGTCATGAATCGCAAGCCAACACCATTCAAGTAAGTGAAGTGTCTTTTATTTTATAAGGCTATCTTCAAGCAATAATAATAATAATAATAATAATAATAATAATAATAATAATAATAATAATAATAATAATAATAATAATAATAATAATAATAATAATAATAATAATAATAATAATAATAATAATAATGGATATAGGAAAGTAAATAAGATTAAGGATAGGCATTTTTCTTAAATGTGTTTTTGCTGTAGAACAAAGACCACTCTTACTAACAGTATGAGTGGTCACAGGGCATGTCTGGTAAGCCACAATAGATGCAAAGGCAGAACAGAGGTGGCCAAGCTTCTCTATAGTTTTTGCACTACCTCAAAATGTAATGAAATTGAACATGTGTTCAGGTCCAGCTAATCGCTTATCTATAAAAGATTCTGCTACATTCTAAGAGCAAAGGCTCGATGTTTATATTAAGATTAAGGAACTCCTCTTCCTGTACCGAAAATTGCTTGTACACGAGAAAGTACTTCATTCAACGTCGATAAGTTTTATATGACACACTGGGGCCATTGTTTTAGCATGAGTTTAAGAAAGGTAAAGTGGCCTAACTTTTTGTGCAACTAATCAACTTAATTTTTTTTTCATAAGTAGATTAAAACTGATCTATGAAACAAAGGTTTGCTAGTTTAAATTGATTCAGTGTTTTCTATGATTTTTCATTTAAAAGTCTGAATAACATTCACATGAGTGATAATGAAAATGTCCACACTCGCACATCTTAAATTTTCAGGTACATCTGGAAGATTCCCGTCACATACCATACCAGTGAAGGTAAAACAGGACTGCTTTGGCTGACGAAACCCCAGCAAAGTGAGCAATAGTAATGCATAATATTTACAGCAATATTATTATTCAAAACTGAATTAATAGTGTATGTATCATTATTATTTGTTCACAGCAGTATATTGCATGTAGATCTTTCAGTGTAAGTGCTGACAACACACATTTTTTAAAAAGGTCTAAATACTTTTAGTTGCATGTGTAATAAAAGAAAAACAGTAAGATTAATCTTAACACATCATTGATGAGATCTAACAGACAATCATGCCAAGGAAAGTATAGAGAATAATATTAGACGTAAATGTAATGTAAATGTGAAGAAATGAAAGTGGACGAAATTATAACTTGCCGTGGGCAGGGATCGAACTCGCGACCTTTGAATAACGCACTTGATGCTCTACTAACTGATCTACCACGATGGATATGCCCTTGTCCATTTTATGGGGTGTATATGTCCATTAATAGTGGGAGCGTCAGTCAGCGCCACAAGTGGCTATGATGACGAGTGTGGAACACTCCTGTTTGGCATCATGTAGCATGTGACCTTATTACAATCTGTCAGCTCACCAATAATCTCTTGTATACCATGTAAAGGCACCAAGTCTGCCAAAACGAGACCCTCGCTATGAATAAAGGAAGTAATTTACACTTCTTTCTTTCATTCATAGTGAGGGTCTTGTTCTGGCAGACATGGTGCCTTGACGTGGTATACGAAGAATTTTTATTATCAGCACCGTGCATATAGCATCGCCTTTTAGTCTTGTGTTAATTTATTGATTTTAGTGACTGTTAGTTGAATAAATGAAAAATATAATACACCTTAAGGGGGGATGTGGCAATGGCAATGGTAAATTTGGTCAAAATGTTCAGTTTTATAATTACTTTACTTTCTGTAATTCTAAAACTACGTTTTACATCGTAGTGTGATTTTATATCAAAATAAGTAGTAAAACTTGAGAAACGAGCATTTCACTGGTGGGCTGTTGTCAAAAGCTATGTGAAAATGGGGCATAGCAAAATGAAAATTTGAAGCTTTTTCTTGGCACAGCGCCACTATATTGGCATCATCATAAAGAGAACAGATTGGAGCTCAATATAGCCACAAAGATGCATTTCTACAATGAAAAATAAAGCCAGTTTTCTTCCGAGTTCCGTTTTATCAGCTTCTAGCTCCGATTTTTTTGAGCTCCGTTTTCTCAGGTTTCATTTTTTGAGCAGCTGCTGTCAGTCATCCCTGTGCCATTACACAAGAGATTTAAGCTATAGCCATTCCATTTCCTGCACTTGGATTCTGAGACATTGGTGAGTGCAGTAAAGCTGCCCATATTTGTGTGCACATAATACATACTTTGGTGATTGGCTTTTTGTAAAAGTTGTTGGTAAGACACTATGTCCAGGACATTTCAAAAAAATTTTTGTGTGCTTACTCATATATTAAAAATAAACCAATTGTATTATGGCATAAAATGGACCATTGTAAATATCTCTATACAAAATTTTGACAAACTTGGCCTAATTATTCAATTATTTTGGGGTGACAATGAGAGTTTATCAAGTGTTGTAACTCAAAAGTTATATTAGATAGCCTAAATTCAATTTCAGTTATAATATCAGCACAACAAATGACATTTGCATGCCGAATTTCATTCGTTTAGCTTCATAAATAACAAAAATAATTTTCATTGCCATGTCCCCCTTTAATGTGATATATTGCACGGCATAAAATAGAAGGCTAAATAAATACTACATTAAATACTACATTACAAGTGAACTATAATGACACCACATCGAATAATTTTTCACATATAAAAGATGGCCACTTTGTTAGTAACAAGCTTTGCTTTCCTCAAAGCAAAGCTAAGCTGTTTGTAATGTTGAAATTGTCGTGTTGAATGTGCTTGTTGACTCTGCATAAAACTGGCAAGTTGGAGCACCTTTTCTCGCAGGAGAGTTGGCATTGAATGAAATAAATTAGTGAAACTTTGATAAACAAAAACAAAAGCTGATATGATATTTAGCCATTGCAGCGAATGTCACTCTTTCACACACTATGTAATGCAGGCCAGAGGATTGTTGTAAACAAACATGAAGAGGCTTTATGCAATATACAATGTAAGCCTCAAGTTGTGCCTACTGTATATATAGTTATATGATTTAATACATTATTATGTTTGTGCTATAATTTAACACATAGAAGATGGATATATATAAATGTTGACATGGATGGCAATGGTTCTGCAAACTTAGTGAAGTAGTGTACCACTGTATTGCTATCGCATGCATGTATTATGCATACATACATTAACAGAACACTAATAGCCAACTGTCTAGTACTTGATCCACATGTAGTACATGTATTTGGAAAATTATTGTAAGGGGATTTCACTTAGGGTATTAGGAGATCTTTTTGACAGTGTTAGTAAAGCACAAATAATGAAAAAGAATGAATGAAAGAAACACTGTGTTTAATAAATAAAAATATAAAAAAACAGCTTTGTTCTAGTATCGTTTACCAAGTTGCTCACCAGCTTGGTTTATATACTGCTGCTAATTTGCTTTGCATGAATCAGAGTGCTAATGTGCATACCTTTACCAGCTCAAATGCGGCCCCTTCCACATTAAAAATTTGAGATTGGGCTAGTTGACATTCCATCTTCAACAAACAGCTCAGGAGCGGACAATGGCCAAGAAAAGGAACAAAGACAGCATGTGTCTTTGTTTCTTTACATGTCCATTGTCTGCATCTGTGTCATTTGTTGAAAGTAGTTCAAGTTTCATATAGCAGTGATGCTCTATGACGAATGCATTTTAATACCACAATTGGGTGCCTTAGCTGCCTGTCGCATTTCACCTGGTATAAACACCAAAAAAGTGTGCATTATTTGTAGCAATGTCAAAAAAAGTGTAGATGTTGTGCAAATGTTTTTGTGGCACCACCTCCCATTTTCGGAAGGAAACACTAGGTTGCAAGCAAAATACAGTATGCACATTTTTTTTGAAGGTTATGGTGACAAAAAGAATATTACAATGCTGTTGTTTTTTTTCAAATTCTATACTTTATATTATGCATCACTTGGCTAACACATACTTGTGATTTATTTTGGAAAGAATAAGCTAGTGATGCATCTAAATCTTGCATTAAGACAAATTCACCACAATACGCCTAAGTATGTAGGTGCAAAATTTCATAGCAAACAAGCCAGCATTTAAATAGAATGAGTCAGATCTAACCACATTGTATTCCTGTTTCTACAATATTTTGTACACTGCACCCAGAAAATGCAAAGACCAGCTGGCCACTTCTTGTGGTGGTCAACTTGTCTTTGCATTTTTATGATATAATATAGGCTAATGGGTCAAACCGTAATATCAAGTTTTATCTGAAATCAAGATAGCTTCATTAGATTCCATATTAATTATAAATGTGTTGTACAGTACAAGTTTTCATACGGTCATTATTTTACTTAATCATATCAATTTTTATTATTTGTTTATTTGTTACAGTGCAATGGAGTATTTTTTAACTCGGTGCAAGGATGAACTGCAACCTCTACATATTGTATTTCTTCCCTTTACAGCATTCAGAATAGCAGTTTCTGAAAATTCATGGGTTAAATTCAACAACAATATGACTGGAGTCTTCTTTGTGAAGTATGACAAAAAGAACTTTCTTTTACTTGAAGATGTACTTAAACGGGACATCAATGTAAGTTGAATTTTATACATAGCAGAAAATAAGCGACAGCTTTATTTTCAGCCATCTTTTAAAAGAATTCAGATGCCAAATTCTAGGGTATTACCAGTTTCATCTTGGGTACTATACAGTTTCTTGTATACCACAGTAATGACAGTAGTGTGCGTGATCATGTTCCCAGCAACCTAATATAAGATCATTTCCATAACATATTATCACAATGCATCGAAATACTATTCTTTTTGGCTCACTTTTGCACTTTCTATTGCACCCATGGTATGTGGCACTTGGGGCACGTTGGGGCATTATCCCTCTCGAACTTTAAATGGAGTATCATGGCACTGATATTTTCTTATATTTTACTATGAGACCATTTTATTATAGTGGAATGGCCCAATAAAATAAAATGGTTTCAGGTAGGCATTTTAGTATTTGTAACATATTTTTGCCACTGCAACAATAAACTAAAATTGACAAGAAAATTTGCTTTCCATGAATCAATTATTTGTTCACCAAAAAAGTGCCTTCGAAGTTTATGTTGCATTGTCATAGCTCTATCTCCAATGAAAGCTGTTGAGACATTCTGGAGTGTTCATGCGAATGGCCTGTTTTGTTGCAGATTAGACAAGGTATATGTAAACTGGTAGCGTAACTTCCATAGAAGCTCATTTAACCAGTAGTAGGTGGCTCATTGCCACCGTCGCCATCTACGCATAGAAGAAAGAACTAACAGCAAACAAAAATAAAAAATAAATTATGATGCCATAAACAAAAGCTGTAGGGACGGCATGCATTTGTCCTTTGTGGCATATAGCGCGAAAATAAAATTTTAATCGCTGACCTTTTACGTCCTGTTGTCAATACACTATTTTATTGTGCTTTATGGCTTGCTTATCGCATGCGTGAGATAAAAAAAAGGCCAACAAGAAAGATTGAGAAAGCAAAGTTGTTTTATTAGCTGAATAATGTACTTGCAATATACAATAAAGACTTTGCAGATGAAATTTTGACACAACTGTTTATAAGCAAAATACACTATTTTATTGTGCCTTATGGCTTGCTGATTGCGTGCGTGAGAGAAAAAAAGGAGACCGACAAGAAAGATTGAAAAAGCAAGGTTGTTTGATTAGCTGAATAGTGTACTTGCAATATACACCAAATGCTTTGCAGATGAAATTGTGACACAACTGTTCATGAGCAAAATAGCATATTAGTTCAAAAACACGTGCTGCTTAGTCATGGAAAACCACTGCAGCGAGACAGCAGCCCTCAGAATATCGCTTTGGCAACAGTAGAATACAGCCCCTTGTTGCTTAGTGTGTTCCATTCACAATCACCAAAGGCGAGGACATGCCGGCTGTGTGTCATCGAAGGCAGTCGGCAGTCACAGGACCGGCCATCTACATGCTCTGTGAGCTAGTTTAGCTCTGAAATGTCCCGCCAGTGAACAGCACATAAGCAAATGAATAAGCTACAGAAGGTATGCAAGAAACCATCATGCAAAAGTGAGCGATGTCCATTGACCTGGCAATGCGTCAAACTAAACACAAGCCTCGATAGCAGACTGCCTAGATACGCCCGCCATTTATGGCACTCAACCAAAAAAATGAGGCAATCAAACATTTTGCCAAGTGTCAGATAAAGTGTGAAGAAAATTTGTAGTTAACTATGACATATATAAAATTACGACTATATATTTGAAAAAAAATTATATTGAGTTTTGGTTTTGGTTATCTGTTCCCTCCTCACCTAGTAGTGCTTCAATCAACGACGGGCATTGATGCCTGTAGCAATAGGTTTTCGACAGTTTTCCTTCCAAGTTTCACGACCAATATAGTTTTACCATTGATTAGACATGCAACAACACATTATATTTTGACCTCTTACAGTTAGTGAATAAAGAAGTTAATATGCAGAAATAAGATGTTATTGACTAAAGTGGGCAATAAAAAACTTGTGATTCTTAGATGAATCTCTCTACAGCAGGCCATTAGTGTCCTTTCAAATTGTGATAAAACCTTGTGAGAGAGCCATTTTATTGGCCAGTACGTACTAAATAAAATCTACTCAGTACCACTGAAGACTGCTGATATAAAAGTGAATTGCTTCCCTTCTTTTTTGATTATTCAATGACCAGATTTTAGTGTTAGTGACATCGCATGATGAAAGAAGTGTGGCATTACAGTAGTGCTAATAAAAAGGATATTTCTAATGTATCCAGAATAGAATTCGAAGGAAATGTAATGATAATATAAAAAGAATTTTAGTGAATCATGTTTTAGGGACCTATTCCACTCGGTTTCTACTTTAAACACAGTAAGTTTTGTTTCATATGCTGGACATGCCACCCAACCAGGCATAGTAGTAGTACTGGCCTTTTTCATAAGCTAGCTATATGCCAACCATAGTCCTAACTCCATATCTGAGGTGATGTTCTGGACATTGGTGCATTCCTTCATTCTGTGAAATTTGGTAATAGGGAAATTTATAATGTTTGCAATAGTGGTTATGTTTACAGCAGACCTCTGGGCCAATCAGAACTGACAAGGTGGTCAAATTGAAATGATGGAATTCAGCTGTGCCCACCATACTCTTAACTTTTTCTTCATTTTTACGTAGTACACATTTACATCTTTGATTGTTCTGAGTTACTGCAACAGCTTACAACCAGAAATGGAAATAAGGGGCATTTAGTGAAATGAAACAACTGGCAAAAAGAGGGCAAGATCACACTTTCTTTTGTCTGAGCTTTTTAGATTGGTGTAACTTACAACAAAATGGAAATGAAAACTGGTTGCAAGTATTCAGATATAAAAGTAAGCTTCTGTGTGTTACTGAAGCAATTCCACTGCTGGTGTGAGTCAAGAGCTGAAAACACACTTGGCAGCCAGTCACTTGATCTAGTTATAAGGGAGTTAGTATTATATCCATTGATAAGACACCTAAACGTCAGTTAAACAAAGTTTTTTCACAAAGCTATAGGCTTCAACTACAACTTGACTGATAAAAAGTTAAACCACACATTCATGAACAAGTGTGGCTGCTTAAACACTTATGGTTCAACTTTTTTGTGCCTTACAGGCTTTTACTCCAGCTGACAGGGGAGAACTGTTGGCAGAAGCCTTTTTCCTAGCTAGAGCAGGTCACTTGAGCTACATGTCTGCTCTGAATTTGAGCAGATACATTGTCCAGGAGGACCATTATGTACCTTGGTCAACATTTTCCTCAGCAGTTTCATTCCTGCATCATCGCCTCACTGGCACAGAGACTGGAAAACATTTCAAGGCAAGAGGCAGATTTTTATTTACACATTTTAGAAGTACTAATCCAAGCTTTGTAAAGATGTTTGTTTTTTATTGAAAATAAGAAAGAAACTGCTCCTTACAAGGCAGCCAGACACAACCTAGTATTCAAAATAAAAAACAAGGTGTTTCTCTTATAAATGTGTATATATGATATGGGCATCTTTTCTTGCAGGCATTTATCAGAGGCTTACTCACTGAGGCTTTGAAAGGTGTTAAGTTCAGTGACACAGGAACTCACTTAGAAAGGTAATGTTTTTCTTCCCACCAGGTGTAAGGGCTTACCACTTGTTCTGCTGTATGTTGCTGCTGTTGCTTAGTTTACTTGTATTCCGTGCAGGCTAAGAAGGGCAGCTATATTCAAGGTCGCTTGCAGATGTGGTGAGAAGAGTTGTCTCCATGTTGCAAGTCATGCTTTCAAAATTTGGCTGAATGGAGAATCGTAAGTGCTGCTCTTGCAGTGACATACTGCTGATTTCTTGGCAAAACATTGCATTGTATACGAAATGAAATGTGAAATTTTCTTCTCTAGAGTTGAACCGAACTTCAAGAACATTGTATTTCACTATGGCATGAGGCAGATTGGTGATGAAAGCACATGGCAGCAAGTATTCGAAAAATACCTTCGAGAGCCCAGCCATGCAGAAAAAATTAAAATAATGACTGCTCTGGGACAAGTTCAAGATGAAGCCATACTCTCCAGGTGTGTTGAGGCCTATAATATGGGAAACTTATTAATCTTTGAATGTAGAAGAGCTATGATTTTGCTAGTCAAAACGTAATGTGAACCACTAACTTGCAAAGTTATATTGAGTGTGTACATTATGTTACGGCATGTATACATAAGACAATGATTAGCTTTCTCTTGTTCAAAAAAAAAAAAAGGAAGATTCTATGGGTTGCACATGTTTAGTACATAACCAGGAATAATAAAGTGAGACTTGTTCGAATTTAAGAAGTTAAGTTACATGTCTTTATAGATGTGCTTGCTTTTTCTTTTTTTTTTTCCTGCTCAATTGGTCCCAAATGAGTGTCACTAGGGGTTCATTTGATATTATTACAAATCCAACTGAGTCTCAACATGTCTTCTACTGGCTTTATTTTGGAGCCAAAGGGTCGCATGTTTATTTTTGGGTTAGCATTATTTGTATTTCTTCAGATGTTCATTGGAATCTGATTATTAAGCATATCTTACCAGGACCTTAAATTTCACATGGGAGTTACCCCTTTATTTCAAACAAGCCTTGGCCCAAATTTGTCTTTCATAGATAGAGTTGAGCACAGTCTACTGTTTGACTGAAGATGATGCCGTGTTTCTGAATAATTGCTATTGAGTGTCAAGTAGAGGGACGCTCTAAAATATGGTGATTAGTATATCAGTTCATCTTACTTATACTTTTATGAATAAATAACACTGTGGTGCAACAAAATATTTAATAAAAATAATCAACTCCAGTAAATTTGTATGATCAATGGAGAACAATACTTGGATATAAGGCTTAATGTACTATTTATTTTAAACATTGGCACAACATGGTCATCAAAATTTTTGGTGACATATTTTGCATGTCACTGACAGTACATTGACAATATGGTGGACCTTTTTTAATTGAGCAACAATTGTTCGTGCATAATAATGATAAGTGTCTTAATTGGGTATGAGATGCCCATGTTGTACATCTCATTACCACCACAAGTAACAAGGTTTTTTAATTTTTCATTCAGTCGATTATGAATCTCCACAGTCTCCCTGGAATCATAATGCTGATTGCTTCTACATAGTGAAACAATAGCCATGAGTTTTAATGGGAGGATTGCAATGCTGCTTTAGCATTTGCACAATGCATAATCTGTCACAGACGTACATGCACTAGTGCTCCAGTGCCTGCTGTGGAGGCATGCATCTTTTTGCGAAGACCATGAGATACGGTGCCTCAGGGCCCATGAGGCCAAGCACTTGGCACTAGTGTACTGTGTGACTATGAAATTGACACTGCGTGAGCACACATAAGAATAGGCACAACTGATGCACCCTGCATGAACTTCAAAGGTGGTATATGGCCATTCTGCTGATGTTGGAAATCATTAGTGCAATAAATTAATTAACTTAAAAATTTGTCAACTCTCTTGTCTTTTTATTACATCCTCATTATCTAGTAGACCCTCACCCCTAGAACCACATGAAAGAGAAAAAAATTAATCAGTGAATATAACTAATACCTGTTATATTTTAGGGTGATTGTATATGTAACAACAAGGGCTTTTTCAGGCTAGAAGTGCTAGAAAGTCTAGAATTGTATTCATGCAAGTAATGTATTTTGATATTCTTTTTGTCCCCTCAAAATTTTTTTTTGAACATGTGGAACAGAACTGTAAGTGACTCACTACATACATTCAATGTCAATTCTAGATACCTCAACTTTACTTTTGATGAAACAAAGATAAGAGCTCAGGATATTGGTACAGTTTTTGGGACTGTTGTAAGCAACCCGAAGGGACACAATCTTGCTTGGAACTTTTTAAGAGAAAACTGGAATTCCATAACCAACAAGTAAGTGGCAATGCTGGAAAAGTAAATTTCTGTCAATCATTTTTAATCATTGTTTTCTCATATACATTTTTTTATCATTTGTTTACCGATTGTTCACCGTTTTCATCTTGCTAGGTTCGGAAAGCATTCTCGTACACCAGGAAAATTGCTTCGAGCTGTCTGCAGTGATTTCAACACTCCTGAAAAGATGCAGGAGGTAACAAACTGTTGCTGATTACAGCCAAGTCTTGTGCCTATAATCAGTCGTAGGGTTGCTGCACCAAAATATTTTTGTTTTACTTTTTCTGCAGATAAAAGAGTTTCTCAAGGAACATCCCGAAACAGATGCAACAAAACAGTCTCGGAGAGAATGCCTCCAAGATGTGGAGAACAACATCAAGTGGATATCGAAATTTGAGCCAAAAGTAGCAGAGTCTTTACGGGGATTGCTCAGTTGACCAATGTAGCTCTTTGAGCAGTTCATTACTTTGTCCTAAGCCAGCATATATTGTTAATAGATAATGTTAGAAGAAAGTTCAAAAGAGGTATTTCATTTAAACCTTACTCTGTTCTTTGAAAGAGAACATGCAGCGTGTGTACGATATACTGTGATGGTCAAAAATAGTTTTATGTACAACTTTTTAGATATGACAGATATAAAATGTTCAAACTTGCAGGAACTTAGGGACAAGTCAAAGAACAACTGTTTTTTACCAAAGTGATTTTACAGGAGTCATGTAAATAGTTATTTGTACATACATTATTTTATTGAGAACAAGAATCATATGTGTCATTTTCTACAGAGTATTTCATCAATATCTGCATATATATTATAACATTTGCATTTAAAATTGCCACTGTTGCACATATTATAAACAAAATAAGCTGCCATTATTGTGTGACTGCCAGATATATACAATTAAATTATAAACTAATTGCATTTCATACATTGTCAATATTACATTACATTTTGCTTCAATATTTTGCATGTAAAAGTTATAAGTGGAACCTCTATTATACGGCTTTCACCCAGGCATCATATAATCACCCAGGTATCATATAATTAGGACTTTAAAAATAGCGTGTAACCCATAATGTTGCACTACGAGATTGCAAGGAGTTTTAATTCGAACTACAAGCAATCGCTGTGAGGGACTTAGAAACCAAAACGACTCAGAAAGTAAATACAAAAAGAATACTAATGGGCACATGCCAATCACACATTACTGGGGAGGAGTTGAGTAACTTTCACCACCAAAGCTTTCTCGCCAGTATTCTAAAGCTTTATTTCTTCAATGATGCATTTTTAGGTACATCAGTCAGCTTGATAGAGCCAAGCAGCTACTAGTGGTTTTTTTCAAGTGCAGCAACTTACACAACAGGGGTATAGCCAAAAATTTTTTTGTGTGGGTGAAGGGGAGAGAGGCTTCGGTTCCTCGAACTGAGTGGTCGGAAGGAGGTATGTGCCACAGAAATCAGGCAAGTCTCACCACTCACCACCTGTTTACAAAAAGTGAAAAGGGGAACACAGAGATGGCAAACACCAATTAAGATTTTTGGACATGCTAGTCACTAATTAAGAAAGACCTAAATAAACCATCAGGATAAAACTAGTGATGAACATTGAGAGCTTCGCTGGTTAACCACCTGTACGAAGTGCTTGGGCAGTGATGATTTGTTGCTATTATTATTATATATTAGTATTGCAGCGTCAGGCGATTGCGATGAGAACCAGCTCTATAGAGAGAAAAAGTAAAGAAATGTTTGTGAACAATCAACACACAAACATTAAGATAGAAGAAAACACCAGTAGCGAAAGGGAAGGGATGAGGGGGCAGCCACACGTTGTGGAGACAATGCAAAAATGATGGAGACGGTAAGCGAGAGGGAACTGCTAAATGACAGTGGCACACCTTATCTCATGCAAACCAGTCACACAAAAGGCAGTCATTGACATTGCAGAGAAAAATCTCTTGGCAGATGGAAATATTTTTCTTTTACCACGTACAAACCTCATTACACTACAAATGTGCACGCTACAAAGGCCACAAAAAAACACATTCCTATACCTCACAAAATTGTGCATACGGTAACTGTTTTGAATTACAAATCACAGTGCTCTCACTGCATAAAGCTTGCAAACTGATGATAAACATGAGCTTGCCAGTTTACACCTATGGTAGACCCCATCTCCAAACCCCTTTTCGAGCAATGAGTGGCCACCCTAAACAGATATGACCCTTACCATCAAGGGTAAGGCCCTAGTAGTGGAGGAAAACAGTGAGCAGGCAGAGCTGACTACCTTCACATTTAACTTGTGAAATGCTTCATGCAGAATAAAATACTGTAAATGCCCATTATTGGGCTTGCTGTTTAGCACAGATTGCCATACGAAACAGGGGTTGTGTAATGTTGGGTTGCATATTCAGGGTTCTTAGTGCATTGTACTATCAAATAAAAAAATCTGAATCGTTGCAAAATTTGGTGGTGCATGATTGGTGTTCCACTGCTTATACATAACGTATTTCTTCGAACCAAGGTTTTCATGCAAGAAATTCTTTGAAATCACCCACATGGTGTGACAATTGCACAATTCAAACCATTTGTGAAAGACAATTTTGTATATCTGAAGGTATGCTCTCTATGAAAAGAAATGAGATTTTAAATCATAGCATTCAGGCTCATTGAAATGCAGTAGGAAATGTGTGCCTGACAAGACATTCAAATTATCTCTTTGAAGTTAGGGGTTGTCAGTAGCATAGCGAATATATCTTAAGTGTGATAAGGGTAGTATATGATGAGGACCAAATTAGAGCTAATGTTATTCATAATGCAGTATTATACAGGATAGTTAAGTTATTTTACAATAATATAAATGATGAGGTATGGACACTTTAGTGCAATGTTCTGAATTTTTGGGTGTACACTGTGTTGCCTGTTTTTTACTTAATATAGCTTAGCATGTTTCTGTTCAAGTGTGAATCAGTATGTGCACCACAAAATAAAGGCAGGAGATCAGTGATTTTTTTTTACATTACTTTATGTGTCAACATACTTTGATGCAATTTTGCTTCAGTTCAGAAACATATGTCCTTTCACTGTGTAGGTATATTTTAAGGCAGTAGCCAAACGACACACAAGTTGCATCCATGGTCATAATTCGCACACTTAATAGTGATAACATGCTTCTTCAAACCTTCTGTTTCATTTGAGTCAGTCATTCAATGTGCTGGAGTAGGGTCATGAGTTGAACCCAAGCTATAGTAGAGGCCATGAGTGTATCAATGCATGCCTTTCATCGCATATCATTGCTTTTACATGCAATGCTATGGTCTCACCATTAACTGCATGAAATGACCCTAATGTTCTTTGTCTGTGATGTTATTTCATTTTAAATGTACACCCTTCACCATACATGGAGCATTTCTTTAAGTACTCTTTGCCTTGCCAGTCTTTAGGTTCGAAAAAAGTGCCAATTTGGGCACATCTGTCTTACACCAATCTAACCTATTTAAATTACCTGCAATTGAGTTATTGTGGTGGTAGACATTCATTTTGGTTTTATTTTTTTCCCGTGGGTGCCATTATTTAACGGTAAAAGTGTGCACTTCAAATTATGAGTAGTTCCTTGTCTGAAATTTTCTGATTAGTGTATTGACACCTGTTCATAAATATATGCTGATGTGTGCTGTTAACCCTAAGTCTAGTCCAAAGAGGCACCAAGTCGAACCTTGGTACAATATATATGGTACTATAACCCTTATTGCTTAAAATTGAATGATCTAGAAGTGTGACTTGGTAATTATCCCATGCCTGCAGAATCATTCCCATTGATTGTGGCACTATGGTCAAAAAGTGTAGCTTCCAAGCGTCTTTCACTACTTTTGCTAACCACCCTTGCCCCTCCCATACTCCAAGTACTTCCACTGCCCTTCAATGTGCTTGCATATATGTCATCCTACTCACACTGTCCTGTAATGTATTGTAAAAAATTTGCTTCACATCCTCAGCACTGGCTGTAGGACAGCCACTTTTAATTATTTTATCAGTTATTCTCTTGGCAAGATTGTGTATTTATTGTCCTCTATAAATTTTACTGTAACAGACAAATGGATATTTAAAATTTATATATTTACAACCTATAAAGCCTTAGAACAAAATTATTGTATGTATGAAGGGTATGAGTAGATGATAAAGACACAATTGAAAGTAAGGGAAATAACAGAAATCGTGTAAATGACTAATCTTTTAAGGATGTTGTGTGGTCTTTTTAGATGCTTTTTAGCCTGTAACATGCTTTTATCATTTGAGCATTGGTGTAGTAAATGTTGAAATTGTGGAAATTCATAGTATACATGCAGGAAGGGCTTATAATTATAAAATAATGCTGCGGCAGATGATGCCACTACCTTTGAGCCACAGAATAGGGCAAAGTGTGGCACATTCTAGCAGGTTTATGTAGTGCAATCATAGCGATTTGAAACAGTAGCATCAGAGAAAACTATTATCAGGTAAACATTGTATCAGGTAAAGAGCAAAGATAGGTCCCATACTTATGCCATTGTCACATTCAAACAATTCAATACCTAACTGAAGGTAAATGAATGGTGTTCTTGACTTATGTGCATGCCCATTGTGGCTCACAATTTGTTTTTGTTTTTTTCAACAGGAGATATTCAATGTATTTTTCGCTTAAAAGTGCCTTTTATTACCATACAATTTGTTTACTTTTCTGAAGTAAAAGGCAAAATGGCAAAAAACTGTCTTGTATGGGTGTTTTGGATCACACTTTTGGTAGCATCTCTGCATAAAAAAATGCCTAACCATGGTGACAAGGTTCAGACAGATGCAGTTAGGTGTCCCATTATGCATAATCATTTCCCGTACAACTGTTGTGGTGACAGAAGACCCCTCATGGTTCTGCAGTGAATGAATTTTTTTTTCAAATATTGAATGCTAGTTTGGATGTACGTCTTATAGCCTTCGCCTACAGAACTGGGTCTGTTTCTTTTAAATAGTCATACAGTCAGTAGTTTGCCATTTATTGACTGTTTGCATATTTGTGGATGTTCTCTGCATACATCATGGGGTTAGTCTAATATTTATCTTTATTTGTACCCAGTGAAGACTGCCTGCATAGAGGCTGCCATTCCTGTGACAGCTTTATGTGCCAAAGCATGAACAGTGGCAGCTGTGAATAGAGTTATTTAAAATAATATTTCTCTTGTACTAACAGCTGATTAAGTTGCCAACAAATGCCATGCTTGTCTGGAAGTGTCACCTTAGAGAGTTTGTCCACCATTCACATCAGAATAAATAGTTATAATGATTACATTTGTTTTCTCATGCTAAAATATTAATGAATTTTTTTTTTACCGGCTTACTTTGTATGTGCTTTTAAATCCTCCAAAGTACCAAAGTGTACGGGATATGTGCAAATGCACCTAAATTAAAGTTGGTGTAGTTTTAAAAGGAAACCACATTGTCCTACATGTCATCATTTGTGATCAGCATCTGCTTTAAAGTGTCTTGTTTTCTTATGAATCACACTTTTTTCCCCTCTGTGACCCTGCTAGAATAAAAGAAATTAATGAGGTATACTTGTATGTTTAATGTCAAGTGGCAAGCATTTAGTCATGTTTTGGTGTCCTCAGTATTCAAAATTAAAATATCATTTCATTCAAACTTGTATGTTCTTAAACATGTTTCATTTTACCATTTTTTCTTAAGTTTATCACACTAATATATATGTATCAGCAAAAAGAGCAAAAGTTTTACTGTCATTACAGCATGCATGCAATCTGAAAGCTGCTTTTGCTTGATGGCATGACCTGGGTGTTCTACTGTATAGTTACTGCCAATTTAAGTCCTCAAAGCTGCATCCCCTCTTATACTTTCTCCCCAACAAAATAAAAGATATACATAAGTAATTGCAAAAGAAGCAACTGAGTTACAGTGAGAGCTACTGATTATGAAAATTAATATACTGCCCAAAATTTGAGCATAAGTGATTATGTAAAAGTTATGTACATGTCTTGCTGGAACTAAATTATGCAATCTCTGCAACAGCTCAGTTTTTTAAAAAATTAGAAGGTGTGGGAGGGGCTCGGATAGGCAATTGTGCTCATTAACGAATGCATTTAGGGATGATGGTGCACAGTGCTGTGATCAGTATCAAAGGCAGCAACACAGCTGAAGTTTAAAACCTAAAGCACCATTGGAAAAGACAATTTATTGTGTATTTATCTCGGCCAGTACAATTCATCATATTTCATTCTCCCGCAGAGCACAGTGTCAATTAGAAACCGCAGACAGAGGGGCAGCGATTCAACATTCATTCGTACAAGCTCCCAGTGGTGGCCGTAAGCTAGGTGACATGAGAAGACTCGGCACTGTCTGCCACAGTCTCGTCTGCTGGCCTGGTGTGCAACACGCAACCGTGCAGTCATGTAAACGCGTTGTTGCGTGGATAGTGGTTTCGCTAAACATGTTTGAAACTTTGTTCACAGAACAGACATGCATGGAGCACGTGCAGCACAGTCAGGTAGTACTTTATACATGACAGCACAAAGCGTCAATTGCACCAGAAACTTTGCACGGTCGTGCATGTTCGTTGGTCGCTCGTAATTTGGCTGTTCGGTGAATTTTTTCTTATTTGTTTAGTTGTCAGATTTTTTTTACTGGTCCTAGCAGGAAAACATTTTCAGTCCTGGCCGGATTATGACACATAAGTAGTTTAGTTTCAGCCGAAATTTTTCTGGCTGAAATGCACGCCAATCTGGCAGGGAATGGATAGAAGCAGTTCTAGCCAGAAACGGAAATCTTTCCAGCCAGAAGCGGAAGCCGTTCTCATTGAAAATAAAAGTTGTTCCAACCTGAAACACGAGATTTTCCTGCTGGAAATCGCAGTTGTCCTGGCAAAATAATGGGAGCCCTCTAAATCGGGAAGTATGATGTTTCCAAGGAAAAGGTGCCTTTCCTGATGCAATAATACGGAGGTCATCTTTTGGAAAAAATATTTATTTCCTTCGATATTATTATTTGGCCTGCCTCGCCTCCTTCTCTGCCCCTTTTATTTTTTTGCTAAGGATCCCCTGCAGCTCAAGGGAAGCCACCGTCACATCTACCATCATTCTTAAAAAAAGAGAGAAAGCTAAATCATCAAAAAATACACAAAAATGCACCACATTCACTCATGAAATGAAACAACTTGACTAACGACGTTGGCGAAACCTTTTTGTGTTCGCGTGACAAAGAGTCGAGACACTGTGTACGTCTGTGAAGCCATATGTATACAGTGAAATTCGCATATTAGACGAACTTTTCTGATGTCGTAACATATGCAAACAGATATCGGCAAAGTGAACTGAACACTTTAAAATTTACCATCTTGAGACGGCGCACGCGCGCCCAGATGAAAAATGTTTTATTTCCTGTTGTACTATTGAACTGGAAATACTCCGGTTCAATAATTATCCAACTGGAAATGGAACCTTTTCTTGCTGCCTTAATTTGATATTTCAGCCCAGACTGGATGGATATCCTTGGGAACTCTGTCAGATATGAAAGGCTAGAATTCGGAAATATTCCAGCAAGAGCTTGTGGGGTCTCGCCATAGAGAGCACCGCTCTCAGAGCGAAAAGACACAGAGGCCGCGGTCGGAACGCACCAAACAACACACATTTATTTTTAACTACTTTTAGAACTACGATATTGCCAGCGAAATAATACATCAATACGCTAAACAAGCTTAGGCAATATTCCACAACACTCAACAACATAACAAACAAACGAGGTAGTGCGAAGGCAGCGTCACCCAGGGCAGACGACCTGTAAAGGGTCTTCAACGACCTGCGGTTACGTCCGTGTAGTTAAACATTGAAACATTGTACATCGACAGTGCATCGCTTGTCACAATGTAATGAAATGCATACGATCACTTTCCACTCGACAAAAAATCAAAAGAGTTAACAGTTACAATATCAAACTGATATTGTAACTCTAAGCTCTATATTGTTTTTTTGTCATATGGAAAGTGATTGCATGCATCTCATTACATTGTGCCAAGTGATATGCTGTCTATGTACAGTGTTGTTTAACTACACGTGAGCATACGTAAATGTGCGTATTGCTTTCTTATGTTACCCTGTATTCCATGATGTGCAATAAATAACTGTGTTTTATTTTCCTCGCCTAGAACTTATGTGACGTTTTTTTCTCTTTATGTAAGCCGTAACCTTGCGCTCCAAACCACTGCAGGGATACGCGAACGATCGGAGCATGCGTCAGATTTAGCGGTTTCAGACCTTCTTGCTTATAATTGCGCTTGCTGTTCTGGGCTTTAACATAAAAGTGGTGCCTACTAAGAACATAAAACTTAATAATTTTGTTTGTGAGGGGCATACTGTGGTGAGGGTATCCAACAAGGTCAAGCTTTCTTAACTGCAAGAAGGAAACCAAGTCCATGGTGCTGTCAAGTTTGACTTCTTTTCCACTGCAGCAGTGGGCAAATGTGTTCTCGAGTGGTCAAAGTTCATTGAGCTTGGTTAATGTGTGTAGCAGGCCTCGTCGGTTATCAGCAGCAGTGAAGGGATGTTGCAGCAAGAGAAGACTCGTTCTCGCCTTGTAGGAAGTGCTGGCTGCACTCTACACATATGGCACTTGCAACGCTTTTTCTTGAAACTTTTCCGGTCATCTAGTACATGAGTCTGGCGTCGCTGCTTTCCACGACCATGCTTACTTGCTCAGAGCAGTGACCGTATTCACTGAGTACTTAAAGTGCTTCGGCAAAGTTTCATGTGTCAAAAAGCTTGTCTAACTTCCTCCGAGGAGTGAGGTCATTTCAGTTGTTTGCTCCCAGCAGACTCCTGAGAAGTCTTGAAGGCACATTGCTTCCTTTCGATGGTTTTGGAAGCTAAAGGCATCGGCCAAGATTAGGAACTGGTAGACAGTCGGATGATCAGTGCACATTTGTCGGACGATTCCAAACAGCCACTCCAGGAGTTCTTATAATTCAATCGGCATCTCATATATAGCTGAGGTTCAACTTCATCGTCAGGTAGCGGAGAAGATGCAGCGTGCTTGACAAGGTAACATGAAGACCCTCATCTGTACGGCGGATAATTAAGGAAACTTGCAGCCAGGAGCGAATCAGTGGCGTTGCCTCGCTTTCGTATAGCGCTGTTCATCGGTCCCGCTGAGCTCGGCACTCGCACTGTCGTGTTAGCAACCAAATACATCTTGCCAGCGAGACATCAACGTGAGAGTTGTTTTAGAAAAGCGCTTCCACTTAGGCCACGTGGGAAACTGCAAACGCTTTTAGGGACGAGTGGACGAAAATGCGCGTTCCATGGCGCTGCATGCCGACTGCATGCAGCGCCATGGTCGCCGTGGTCGCAGCGCTTGAAAAAGAGGATAGCGCGCGCTCGGCGAATAATGCGGGCGCTGGGCTCTGGTTCACTGTATCGTCACCTCCCTATTCCAGTCACCATGACTCAAGCTTGCCACCAGGCGTCGCTGCCGACGCTGCTGCGCTAACCATCAAGATGATGGTGGTAATCAACGCTCGTGAGTACAGCGCAATCTACCGCTCGTTAGTTGTGAACCCGAAATGTGGCCTATGCGCGAAACACGTGCGCACCACGAGGCGCAAACGGCTTTACAGGGGGTGTCAGCACCCCACAAGCTTCATCCATTTCGATATTTTTTTTTTCCAACTGACCAAATTTCCGGTTTAAGAATCCAGCTGAACACGTAGGCCACGTATGTAAGCAGTCTACGGATTGCACGGGTGATGAGAAAATTCGTGCAAAACGCCTGCGTCTTTCTTTCCACGATTATCGTCATCTCTCTCCGTTTGATAGCGCGATCGATAATTGCGGTGCTAAGTGGGAAAACGCGGCACACAGCGACGCTCATGTGAACAGCTCAGCCAAATCTTGTAGCCATGCGCGGACATCACTCTTCAACTACACGCTGTTCAGAGGACCCGGGCCGTCACCGAGAGTCACCGCCTCCCGGTTCCATCCTAAGCGGAGCCACCGACTTGACGGGGAGCCCTGGATATATAGGCTCCCTTGTCATACCATGTCATATGTGCAGCAAGGAATGTTAGAAGTTGATCATAAGCGCATTGCTTCTATTGGTCAATAAATGCAAACCGGGAGCACAGTTTGTAGATGCGCTTCTTCCAAAGCTGAATTGGATCATAGGTAACACGGCTGCTTCCGAAAAATAACCATATAACCTAATTTCGCGCACGTTCCTATAACTTATTGGAGCACTCGCCAAAATGAAACCACACTCCGCTATCTCGCAAGTTAATGGTATACTAAACCTGGAGAGAGAAGCCGTCGCGAGTGAACTGTTCTGAACAGTTCCTTTTTTTTGTACCAAATGTTCAACGATGTTCAAATTACTAATGCATGGTTTTTGTCCACGCCTTCCTCCACGATGAGACGCCCTTTTGGTACAAGATAAAAACCAATGAACACCGCTATTCTTTTTTTCTTTTTTTTTTACGGGCTTGTGCCCGGTGGCCTGTCAACAATTTAAGAAATGTGCTTCTCAGCGTGACTAACTTATTTCTGTTCAAACTAATAATAATAATAATAATTATTATTATTATTATTATTATTATTATTATTATTATTATTATTATTATTATTATTATTATTATTATTATTATTATTATTATTATTATTATTGGGGTTTAACGTCACATGATTATGAGAGATGCCATAGTCGAGAGCACCGGAAATTTCGACCACCTGGGATTCTTTAACAGGCCCCTAAATCTAAGCACACGGGCCTCAAGCATTTTCACGTCCATTGATTCAAACTTAGACCCAAGATTTTTTTTTCCAGGCGCGCTGTTAGTTAGCAAGCGCTCAGTTGAAATCACGAATACGTGCTACCAGGCATGGACACGTTACCAGTAAAAGGTGACAATGCAGTTACCATAGTAAGTAAAGTGACTTTGTTATGGTTACAGAGTATCTAAAGTAGTCTGTCGTAGTAAGAGTTATCATCAAAAAAGTAACGCCATTTTCCCGATATTCTGTAAAATAAATAATAAATAACAAATCAAATGATATAACGTAGTTAATAGACGTATAAAGGTATGCGGGTAGCTAAATTGCATGTGGTAAAACCTTACATGAAAGAAGCCTAAAAAAGGGCCAGAAGCGATCGGTTTGTGGGTATATACTAGAAGCGGAAAAAGTGGTTGACGCACTGTGACGGTGGAAATAACCTAGAACGTCTCTATGCGAAGAGGAACGAGAACTGCACCATGCCCGAGTAAAAACAACGTCCATTGTGTTTACTCCCTAAAGCAATGTTTGTCAGACTATTTGGAGAGCTTCATGTCCGCTCTGCATACAAGCCATTTTTAAGCCTTGTTATACTTCTGACCATGCATTCGCGAAACCCAAAGACCACACAGGGTGCACCTGCGGCCTCAAAGTACGACGCAGGGATTGGGACGCGACTTCCATCGTCGAAACGTGCAGAACAGATCAACGAGGCTTAAACTAACGTGATGTTTCTAAAGCATTATGAGACTGAGCTTGTTGAACACTGCTGGTGAGGTTGCCGCTTGTCCGGTTTTAGACCAGCTTGGTCGGTTTTCGGGACAGCGGGTCAGTTGCTGGTCTGCAACCACGGTCATTGGCCGTCGTTTTTAGAGCAGTAAATCAAGCGTCATTTTTATTACGGGTATTATTATGCCATACAATTGGACTAGTAGGCTAGCTGTGTGCCGTTTTTGTTTGTACATCAGGTTTATTTGGCTCATGGAAACCAATGTTATATTAAATGGCACTGCATGCCAAAGACTTGTCATGGTGTCTTTTGATTGATTGTTTGATTGATTGATCTGCGGAGTTTAACGTCCCGAAACCACCATATGACTATGAGGACTACGTAGTAGAGAGATTCGGAAATTTCGACCACCTGGGGTTCTTTAACGTGCACCCAATTCTGAGTAAACGGGCCTACAACATTTCCGCCTCCACCGGAAATGCAGCCGCCACAGCCGGGATTTCATCCCGTGACATACGGGTCACAGCCGAGTATCTTAGCCATTAGAGCACAGTGGCGGGGCTGTCATGGTGTCTTTTATTCATCACTAATAATTTAATCTCCTGGTAGTTTATCCCTCTCCCCCCCCCCCCCATCCCGTCGAAGGGCAGGTTTTTCGGTGGCAACCTGGGCAGGGCAGAGCTTTGGCCTAAACAATGTCGACGCCGGCTTGAACGAATCTGTGGAAAAAGCCAAAGAAAAAATTGGCCCCGAACATGCATGTTACACTGCAAATGTAGTCGAAACACGATAGTCTTGCGTCTGAAGAGAGTGAACAAAACGTTTATTTGATGTTCTACGCAAGACAATCGGTGAATGGTATTCTGGAGGCGCTGCGTTAGTGCCTCGAGCGCGTAGCGGAGGCGAACGAGTGCATCGAGGCACGTTAAACATGAGTGCCATCTGGCAGTTCGAAAACGAAGGAAGGCGTGCGCGCCCGCGGACAAAGATGCGTGCTTGTCTCGGAGGTGTTAATGTGTAGAACGCAAAGCGACGGGCATGTGTCACCACCATGTCTTCATAGCAAAGCGTTGGAAGCACTTACCTTTTTGAGCATGGCGTTGCACTGTCAGTGCAGCGTGATAAACAGTACGGTCCTAAGAATTACTTGTGTGTGCTTCTCTGGTATAAAGTCGCACATACAAAACATCAAGGTGTTGTTATGATGTCTCAGATATGTGCAATAATTGCTTTTTAATTGACAATCGCACAAGTATGAACGCTGAAGCTTGAGCAATATTGGTGGGCGCTGCGGATGGGGTTGGCCGTTTGGTGCCGTTTGAGGTATCGACACAAAACACCTACCAATACATACTAGTACCGTTAAGGGCGAAAGATACGGAACAGCTTAACGCTCTCCCATACTAGAGTACGTAGTACTCTAAATGGTTAACCACTTTTTCTAAACACGCACATATACCAGTGATATCGGTAAGGGCAGACAAACAGACAAATGTATAGACAGACAGACCAGAATTTTTCCGTTGAAGCTAGGTTCCCAAGAAAGACTGTCATCTTTGAAAATCTTCTGAAATCGTTTTTCATTCACCGCTACGCATCGGCTTACAACAACAACCGTGCCGTGCGTGTGTGACTAGTGGACTAGTTTACTTCGGCTCATTTTTACTCCTTCCAAGTGCGGAGCACTTTTGAAAGGGGCTCGGACTACCACAAGCTGTCGTATGCTGTTATCGTATGTTGTCATGTCTTGGCGTAACGCATGCAAAACGACTAACAGCATATAGCCAATAGTAGCATATTGAGCGTGCTCGTGCCAAGGAGAAGTGTTCTTCCTCTTGTTCTTCGAGTGCATAAACAGTGCATGATATGAAGTGCGGGGCACTCCAGGGGCTCTCGTGCGCTGTCGTATGCTTTGTTGTCGCTTGGCGCTATGAGACGAAACCGTGTATAAATGTTGCAGAAGAGGGACCAAGCGAGAAAAAGGGGAAATTACGAAGGAAAATAGAAAAAGGAAGAAATAGATAAAAAAGAGAGGAAGAGAGATAGAAAAGGCAAAAAAAAAAGAAAGAGAGGGAAAGAACACCAAAACCAAAGAGAAACAAAGAAGGCCGCCCAACTCCGTACTTCCTTCAGGCTTGGCACTTGTAGCGTCAAGTGGCTTAAAGGGGACCTGAAACACTTTTTGAAGTAACCATAGAATGAATTCACTGGAAAAGCTTATTGCCTCACGAATTCAACCCCGCAAACATTTTAGGAATTCGTCCAGTACGAGTAGAGTTACAAAGATTTGGTACAAGCCGCAATCACATTCTCTTTTCTCTCGTCCCGATGAAAGCGCTGGAAGCTAAGCGGGGAGGGATGAGTGGGGGAAACAAAAAACATCACGTGCGCCTCGTGACCTTGAGCACTTTTTTCTTCGAATGCGCCGCTTTGTCAGTGTGATCGCGCGCGCACGCGTGGACTAGTAGTGGCCTCCCGCGGCGATTTCTGCAATGAGTGTGCGTGCCATGTTCAAATCAGCCAATGGCTCATAGATGTGCTTGCTACGTATGCTTTTTTGGTATATTGAGTGATTCGTCAAGAAAATAGAAAGCAATTTTTAGAGGAAATTCATAATTTATTGTGAATTCCATGCCACGTGCTGCGCTATATTATATGGCTCGCGTGTTGTCGGGAGCCTCTACTACCGATCGGCAGCGTTTTCTGACTATACTCAAAAAGATTTGCAGGGACCCTTTAACTTCCTCTGGTCAGTGTATACTGCAGATTTTACGTGCATAGGGGGTGAACCATCTATGCCAATTATTACCTGTTTTGTGAAGTCGGAATAAACTTTTCACAATCAGACCTATGGAAGTTTAAAAAAAATCGCTATAGTTGGTGGTATTTCTGGTTCTCAGTCGTTTCGCACTCCACTGCTTTCTAGTTGTTTGTCACACATGATCAGCTCGGAACCTCAGATGAGAGAGACTCTAAACGTGGCGTCATAATGCTCCTCTTGTACACCAAGAACAAAGCTAGAAGGTCAAGTGACAAAAGTATGCAAAGCGAAAAAAAAACGTGCATAAAATTGACGATCTGTTCAGCTGCAACGTGATTGATTTACGACATGTAGTTTTCAAGTGAGCTTGAAGGTCCGTTAAAGACTGACCTTCTACCTTGTTTTTATGCAGAAAAGATCATCTTCTTAGCGACCTCCTCTCCTAAAATGTCAGGGAATCTTTCTCATGGAAAGCTTAAAGTTGCGAAAAAGAAATTTGATGAAACTGGAAAGCCTTTAACGGTTGGCCTCTAAGAGTGTTGGTGCTGGATAATTTTTATATGAAGACATGTAACTGTATCGGTATTTTTTCGTTACTAGTTACTGTGCAAAAAATGACAGTGTTACTGTTATAAGTTCTTTTAACTTAAATAACTAGTTACTGAAAAGAGTAACTATAGTTACCGGCAACGTGCTGCTTGTATATATAACCAAACTGCCCCAGACTGAGTGCTAAGAAAATCTCGGAATCTTCTGGTGGGTCTTCTCGCTATTGCTCCTCTGGGGTAGGCGCCGTCCGCAACCTACCATGATCATGGCAGTCGTCCCGTTATACTGAGCTCGGTTCAATAGGAACGGTGATCACCCGAATGCCGACGCACTATAAAATGCAATCGTGCTAATGCTATCCATCAATTTAAGAAATGGTTATCTGAAAGTCCTTTATATATATATATATATATATATATATATATATATATATATATATATATATATATATATATGTGTGTGTGTGTGTGTGTGTGTGTGTGTGTGTGTGTATTGTTGCGGTGCAACGTGAACAAAACACAGGTACACCTTGAGACAGCGAAAGCAGCGTGTTTTTAACAGCTGAGCCACAGATCGTCTCCTTCGTTCTCGAGTATAGCCTGAGGCCCACCACCTGGTGTCCGCTAAATCCCCCATTGTCGTTTTCATCCACATATAAGCACGCGTCATTTACCTCCTTCCCAAAGAGCATCACACCAATGCGAAGTCAGTAATGCAGTTTTTTTTTAATTTTAAGTAAAAGTCTCGTGCAATGAGTCGCTGACATATGGCTTCGTGCACTACGCGAACGATTTCAGGATGGTGTTGGCGATGGCTCGTACTATACGAACTGTCGGGAACCACTTCGTAAGAGACATTACTCAGTTGTCGCAGCACTAAATGTAATCCAAAGTATCTCCTTAAGAGCTTTTCGGAGACGGTCCTCATTTCTGTACGGGCGTCCAAACCCACACTTTGTCGCCAGTTTGGTAGACGGCTGTTCTGCGTTGAGCATTGTAGCGGCCTGCATCAAACTCTCGCTGCTGGCGGATCCGTAAGCGTGCAAGTTGCCTAGCTTCGTCCGCACATTCCGTAAACATGTCGGCGTCCGGATCGATGACGTCAGCTTCGTGCGGTAACATCGCATCTAACAATATATATATATGTATATATATATATATATATATATATATATATATATATATATATATATATATATATATATATATATAAGAATAACTTCGGTTGCCGCAAGGTTATAAGTATGAAAGTAGTTGCGCTTTCACATAACAACTGTTTCTTTAGCCGCCGTTTTGACAGGAGCTCTGTCTTTTTCAAGGCATAATAATATTTACACAGTTTCTGTGTCTTCTTATAGCTTTAGGAGACAGGAGAGAAGGGGACACAAGGAAAATTTGAACGAAAAGAAGAGAAAAAATTAAAACACAGAAAAAAGAAAACTAGGCCAGACAGACAACGCCGTTTAGAATTAGAGACAACAACAATCGGGCACATGTACGTTCCCTGACAGGCCTTCCACTTTCAAAACACAGTACTTTTAAAGACAATAGCTTTGATAACATCAGGGTCACACTATTGGAAAACAATATCCGAACACTCATAAACGAGAACAACGGGGATCTTACTTTATCTACAAATTGAACACGACAAAAAAAAAAACAGAATAAATGAACACCTAGGCACTCTGTCAGCGATACGATCATTAAAAGACGCAAACGCCCCTCTCTAATGAATCCTCTGCCCCTAGCCTCCCGTTGCGACAATAATATTACCCCAAAACAAAGCTGTAAACGTATGCTTCTGACAATATACAATTGGTTTGTTGCTTTAAGCACAGGTGGAACGGCCAGATTAGTGGTCCCGGATGTCGTACAATTTTTTTCTCCCGCTTTTCTAACGCACCTTTCCTTTTCCTTCCCTGACAGGAGCCAATGCATATAATGAATATTGATGGCGCTGCTACATTACCGGCTTTTTCATATCTTCCGGCGCCGCCAACATCGATTTGTCGTAAACTTCAAAGGTGAACAGTCCGCCAGCGGATTGCACCGGAGGGTGCAATACTAACACCGTCCACTAGGGGGAAGGGTGGGTGTGTGGGGGGTATTGTTGTAAATGATGGCATAGCTCGTTTACGTTCACCTTCGGGTCTTGATTCTTCTTCTTGTATTATGTTTTTTTTTCATTTCTTACTTTTTTCTACTTTTTTCCTTCCGTCCCCTTCCCTCCTGTCTACACAAGCTATAAGAAGACACGGAAAATGTGTAATTATTAGGCACAAGACATACGTGTGATTTTCCGTGCGATGCGCCGTGTGATGTTGCATGGTGTGGCGTGCCGCATGCGACGTTTCGGGAGACACGGGGGCGAGGAAGCTATCAGCGGCAGGCTTCACCCCCATGCGGCGCCTCGGCATGCACGGTCAGACGACTTCGTATCCTCGTAATAAAGCTCGAAACAAACAATGCAGAGTCGCGCTTCGTTCCATAAAAAATATTCAATAAACGCCTTCGTGGACGAAAAACACGTCGAAACAGCGATAACAGCTGATTATTCACGACTCCGGCAGGTAGTCTCGAAGTGTGGCAGTTTGGGCTAGTTGGTATGACATAACGATAGTTATAGTGCGAGAACAGAAGGATGACAAAGAGTGTCCTTCTTGTCTCTTTGCTGTCGTTGTGTTCTCGTGCTATAACTATCGTCCGACAGGTAGTCCTAGCATGGCGGGTGCGGGCCGTCGCGTACGACGTTCACACGCGAGCTAGTCATCGAGCGCTTGTTTTTGACAACACTATTAAGCTTTGCACTCACATGTAATGCGTTACCATACGCTAATACTTTCTCGATGCCATCAATGTGAAGAGCAAAGGTGGAAAGTTGGAAGCGAAGCGAGCCAGCGCAAAGATGTGTTTACCTGCGAAATGACCTTGCATCACTGCTCCCGATCTCCGATCTCGCTAACGGTGTCAAAGTGGGCGTTGTCTTGCAGAAATGGCACACTTCCAACATCACTTTATTCAATCCAGAATAATATCATGTCACAGGGCAAATGTACTCGATATTTGTCATGCCACCGCAGTCGGCGATGTCAGCAATTCAACGCTCGCATCGCTCCATCGACTGGCCTCGTGGAGTTTTTTCTTCCTCCATGAGGACCATGGCCTGGACCACGGATGATGGGAGCGGTGACAGGTAGATGGCGCCACTAGCGGCGTGACGCCACTCGTCTTCTCGCGCTGTGATTGGCTGCAGCCATGCGGTGGTGCGATACGGCGACGAAAATATCTGGCCGAAAATATCTGGCCCCCGCCATCTCCGACGACAGCGCAGCTCTGGCCGACTGGCTCGCCCTACGCCATCTCCTGACGCTGACAAGAGCTCTCGCTGAGTGGTGCCCCATCTTCGGACTTCTGCGACCACGCCCATCTTTCCTAACTTCTCTTACTTTTCAATAGAGTGAACTAGAAGAGATGTAGTGGCATGACTGGAGGGGCGGGCCTGGCTTCCCGGCGTCCCTTTACGCTCTGGACGACCGCTAGGGTTGGTGGGGGCGCTGCTGCTCCTTTTCTGGACATGGAACAACCTCCGATAGTGAACTATCGGGCCAAATACGAAGGGGTAGACACAGTATGCAGTGCGTGTGGAGAGGAAGAAGAAACTGCCGAACACTTGATAATGTTCTGTAAAGGGCTTCACCCTATAGTTCAGGATGATGGCGCTGCGTTTTTCAAAGCACTGGGGTTTAGGGACCAGGAGGGCAAAATAGACTTTAAGCGGGTAGACTTAACTAGAAGGAGGTTATCTGATTGGTGGCTAAAGTCGAGGCACGAGTGAAAATTAAACTATTCACTGCAAAGTACGAATCCTCAAACTCACTTTTTAACAAAAAAAAATAAATATAGTTTTTGGTTCATTAGGTATTACGGCTTGGTGGCGCTAGCCACCGCCCGATCTAAAGGGTACAGCCATATCCATCTATCCATCCATCCATGTTCTGTTCGGGCTGTCACGGTGGATGGACGTGTTTTCGAGTGCTCCGGATTGACTGCGCAGATAAGTGTTTTTTCATGTTTTGAGCTTGCCTTTATAATTATAAGGCAGCGGTTGAAATCTTCGTAGCACTTATTTTATGGTACGGCTTTTTCGGGGGCCAGTCACCAGGTATTTATTAGTTAGTGCGGGTGTGTGTGTTTGATTTTTTGTTTTTTTTTCTTTTGCCACCCCGTGGGGGAGGTGCGCGTACATTGAACGCGCAAATTTTTGTAGTAGAGCTTAGACTTTCTTTTTTTCGTAGTGCAGGGCTCGAGTTTAGTAATTATCAAGTATAGGGACAATTGGTGTCAGAAAGACATGGTTGAAAAGACTGTAAAGTGCTCAGGAAGTGGAGTGGGTTTGAAGGTGAACCCAAGCGTAGAAGCGGACGGAGGAGAGGCTGACGCGAAGTGTAGGCAATGTGAGGTCGAGAAAACAATGGAGAAAATGATGGTTGCCCAGAGTGAACTGCTGATGAGACTCGCCGAGCTCGAGACGGCGTTGGCGACAGAGCAAGAGAAAACGAGGGCAATGGGAGAAAGACTGAAGTCCACCGAGGAAGCACTAGCGAAGCTGAACAAAGAAGCGGCCTACGGAGAGAACAGTAGGTAACCGGCAACCAGAATGGTGGAGAAGGAAGAGCAAGCAAATTTGGAAAAAAACAGGTTCAACCGGTTCAATTGTCACAAGGCCCAGCTTCAGCGAGGTAGTGGTGGGGCTGGGAGGGGACAAAGCAGCTGGCGTCACAGGTGCAGGACGCTCCCGCTGAAAAGTCACAGCATGTGATAATCGCCGGGGACTCGAATTTTAATCGATGCACAGAAGCCATCAAAGAGAGGGTAAGAGGTGACAAGAGGGTTGCAGTAGGGGCGTTCCCAGGACGCAAGCTTGAAGCAGTCATGAGGCAAGCGAGCGCAAAACTCAAAACTACAGCTGATAGACGAAACCTTGTGATAATTTCAGGCGGTTTAAACGATGTCTTAAATGAAAATACAGCAGGACTAGCAGCCACACTGGCGAAAGGCATCGATGACATGCGCGCCACTTCTCCTAAGGTACAGGTAGTGATATGCACGATACCGGAGGTACCGGTGCGTGATACCAAACAGTAAAGAGCGGTTGTCAACGCAAACCAAGAGATATGGCGGATGAGTCGAGAGAAAGGCTTTGAGGTGGTGGAAATAAACAGAGAGGTGCATAGGTGGGGTGGTTTTCAACGAGACGGAATTCACTTCTATAGGCGGCTAGGTCATGAGGTGGGTTGGCGACTTGCAGGACGCGCAGTAGCTTTTTTGGGAGGCATGCGGGCCCTTCGGGGTGCAGGATAGCTAGTAACGAGGAAAACAACCAGGGAGACTCTTCGACAGGTGTTATGGACAGATACGATTCCAAAGTGGCACCAATGTCTAAGATAGGTAGAGTCCGGGGCATAAATAGACGTAGCCACGAGCGCCGAGCCCATTCAGACATAGGGTATATTAACATGCAGGGTGGTAGGAACAGGCTGAAGTGGGAAAAGAAAGAAGAACAGCTAAGGGAAGAGGGGCCGATGGTATAAGGTTTTGTAGAAACACATCTCAGGGACATGGAACAACTTCCGAACAATCCGGACTACGCGTGGGAATATTGTAATAGAACAGAAGGCAGCAGAAAGGGGGGTGGTATAGGGGCATTCATTCATAAAAGTACAGACTGGCAAAGGGTCAAGCTGGAGTGCAAGGAACATTTATGGCTAAAAGGGAAAGTGGCAGGTCAAATGACACTCCTTGGTTTCGTGTACTTGTGGACGGGAGCAAAGGCCAGAGAGAAAAACCAGGCAATAGTAGAGTGTATATCAAAGGACATTCAGGAGTTAGGAAGAGAGTGCGAGATAATTATACTAGGAGACATGAATGCACACATAGAAGATATAGATAGGTATACCGACCCGACAGGAAAAATGATCATAGATATGTGTGAAAGGCTTGATTTGATCATTTGCATTTGCAACACTACCGAGATGTGTGAAGGACAAATAACATGGGAGGTAGGAAGGCTGCAGTCGACGATAGATTATGCACTGATGTCACATAGAATGTATGATAAGCTCAGGGGAATGCAAGTAGATGAAGGTGGCTCCAGAAGTCTGAGTAGTGATCACAAACGTATCAAGCTAAGTTTTGGAAGAGCAGTGAAAGTGGGAAGGAAACAAGATGAGCAACTGCAGGAAAATTTTTATTCAGAAAGGCAAATTGAAATAGCCACTAAACAAATTGAGAAAGTAATCACGGAGAATAATAAGGCAGTGTGGACATACACGAATCTAATTAGACTCTTTGAGCTAGAGCTTGCTAAGACGCGTAATAAGTCACCCTGGAAAAGAAGACATAAACCCAAAAGTTGGTGGGATGAGGAAGTTAAGAGAACCATAGCAAAACGTCAGGAAGCCTCTACGGAACACAGACATGCTAAGCAGTGGGGTGAACCGACAGATGATGTTGAAAGAAAATGGGAAACCTTTCTAAGCTGTAGAATGGCTGCATCCCTTATGATCAATGAAAGGTTAGAAGAACGGGAGCTCAATGGCTGGCAGAAGTACATAAAAAAGATAGAAAGGCAGCTGCGAAATTTTGGAACCATCTAAACTTCCTAAGAAATGAGACGAGCCTACTGCAAAGTTTTATAACTACAGCCCAAGGTGCCAGGCTAGAAGGGGACGAAGCTATTGAATATATAAGAACAAGGGTGACAGAAAAAGTTCAACAAAGAAGTTCTTTATGTACCACAATAGACAAGGACGAATCAAGTGGTGCAATGGCTCCATTTTCACAACGAGAGTGGGGAATGGCTGAGAAAAGGGTTCCTAGTAGTACATCAACAGGCCCAGATGGCATTCCAATTAGGCTGATAAAGACATTAGGTCTGAAGTCTAAGCAGGCTTTGAGAGGGGCAGTGAGCAAAATAATGATCTATGGTGAAGTTTCTGATGGATGGAAACTTAGCAGGATGAGCATGATCATTAAAGGAAAGGGGGACAAAGCTGACATAAACAACTACCGTCCTATAACAGTGACATCAGTGGTCTACAGGCTGGCGATGCAGATTATAAAGGAAAGACTGCAGGCATGGATAGAAGATGAGGGGGTGCTGGGGGAACTGCAGAATGGGTTTCGGAAACACAGGAGGTTGGAGGACAATCTGTTCTCACTGACGCAGTGCATCGAAATAGCTGAAAAGGAACACAGGCCCCTGTGGCTAGCAATCTTGGATATCAAGGGAGCGTACGATAGCGTGGTTCAAGAGGAATTGTGGGGAATACTGGACACACTAGGCGTGGAACATGTAGTCACTAATCTTTTTAAGGGTATCTATAAAGGTAACAAGGTAGTTATAAAGTGGGAAAAACAGGTATCCAAGCCTGCTGAGGCAGGGGTGCCCCCTGTCACCCTTATTATTCATGATGTACCTACAAGGATTAGAGGCAAAATTAGAGGGAAGTGGGCTGGGCTTCAACCTCTCTTTAGTCAAACAAGGAAAACTTATTGATCAGGCACTACCAGCATTAATGTACGCAGATGATATAGTGCTAATGGCCAACAACAAGGAAGATTTGCAGAGATTGATGGACATCTGTGGTAATGAGGGAGATAGGTTAGATTTTAGATTCAGTAAGGAAAAATCAGCAGTTATGATTTTCAATGACAACGAAGGTAGTGAGTTTAGGATACAGGAGGTCACGCTAGAGATAACAGATAAATACAGATATCTGGGCGTATGGATAAGCAATGGGACCGAGTACCTGAGGGAACATTAAATATACGTGACGACTAAAGGTAACAGGAATGCAGCAGTAATGAAAAATAGGGCACTGTGGAATTACAATAGGTATGATGTTGTGAGAGGAATATGGAAAGGGGTCATGGTTCCTGGGCTGACGTTCGGCAATGCGGTTTTGTGCATGAGATCAGAAGTTCAAGAAAGATTAGAAATTAGGCAACCTGGAATAGGTAGGCTTGCTTTAGGAGCTCACGGGAATACACCAAATCAGGGAGTACAAGGTGATATGGGATGGACATCATTTGAGGGCAGGGAAGCTAGCAGCAAGATAAAATTTGAGAAGCGATTGAGAGAAATGAAGGAGGAGCGTTGGGCTAGGAATGTTTTCAGCTACTTGTACATGAAGAATGTCGATACAAAATGGAGGAAACGAACCAGAAAGTTGACTGGTAAATACTTAGAAAACAGCAGGTGGCCAAACCAAAAAGAACTATCGGTTAAGGAGAAAGTGAAGGAAACGGAGACTGACATGTTGAAAATGGGCATGATTAAGAAGTCCGCACTAGAGATCTATCGAACTTTTAAGCAGAAAATTGCCAAGGAAAGGATCTATGATAATACTCAGGGTAGTTCTCTACTGTTTGAGGCAAGGACGGGAGTACTGCGAACCAAGACATATCGGGCCAAATACGAAGGCGTAGACACAGTATGCAGTGCGTGTGGAGAGGAAGAAGATACTGCCGAACACTTGATAATGTTCTGTAAAGGGCTTCACCCTATAGTTCAGGATGATGGCGCAGAGTTTTTCAAAGCACTGGGGTTTAGGGACCGGGAGGGCAAAATAGACTTTAAGCAAGTAGACTTAACTAGAAGGAGGTTATCTGATTGGTGGTGAAAGTCAAGGCACGAGTGAAAATTAAACTCTTCACTGCAAATTACGAATCCTCAAACTCACTTTTTAAGAAAAAAAAATAAATATAGTTTTGGGTTCATTAAGTATTACGGCTTGGTGGCGCTAGCCACCGCCCGATCTAAAGGGTACAGCCATATCCATCCATCCATCCATCCATCCATAGTGTGTGTGGTTGCGGTATGGCGCGGGCGGCTGGGCCCAACGTATTCTCTGGCCCAACGTGCTAGTTTGGCTGAGCTTGCGTGTCGCGAGCGCTGGGAGCACACGCTGCACTTTCATGCCTTCTCGTGTGAATCGTGTGCCCTGAGCGTGTTCGCCACGTGCAGCCCCTGTTCGCCGCGTGCAGCCCGCGGCATGGCGAAGAGGTGGACAGACTCGCACTGCTTCGCTCCGGGCTGCCGCACGGGCTACTCGAATGGTCCAAAAGCGTCGCTGTTCGCCGCACCGAAGGACGACGGCCTCCGCAAAAAGTGGGAGCGTAACCTTCACAGGAAAGATAACACTTTCATCATTTTTCGGCTGTATGAGAGCACCACTTTGAACTGCACTTCCTTCTGCGTGACTATGTGCATGTAATAAACGGCAACGAAGTGCGGATTCCGAGAGGGAAGCCGTCTCTTGCTCCAGACGCCGTGCCAACAGTGCTTCCAGATGCCCATTGTATCTCTCGACCGCAACGCCGCGACAAAGGCCAGAAAGAAAGACGAAAGCCCTGCCGTCAAATAAGTCACAGTAAAAGAAAGCGTGCCAACAAAGCCGATCCTGCAGCGACGAGGATGATGGTGGAGCACCATTGGATGAAGATCCACCTGCAGCAGACAGCGTCTCACTTTCTCTCGGCTACCTCCGGACCATGGAACCTCTTTCCCAGGATTGGTGCCTCATTGAATTGAATAGTCTCGAGACCGTAGTGTTTGTGACAAGATCTCTCCAAATGAACAAAAGACTAGAGATGAGGCACGAAAAAGTTGTGTGTTTCACAGCGTTAGGAAGAGCACACACTGCAAAAGTGTATATTCAAGGAGTGCTGTGTGCTGAAAAAGCAGCGACTTTTGTGTCTTGATTAAAAAATGACATTGAAGACTTTAGTTAGATTTATCACTCCCTGACAGTAAAGTTGCGAGCTGCAACTGCCATCACTGCTCATGGCGTCTCCAGCGTACAGTTCTTCGGAGCAGCACCAGCAGACGGTATTTCTCTTTTACAATCATTTTCAGATAAGAATAACCATGTATACAAAGTAAGCTTTTTGAGTATAGAGCTAGCCTCTGCAGCATTGTATAGCGGCAATATTGGTGGTCACGTATGAACCATGGTGATCAGTGAGCAGGTTAAAGAATTTTTGATGGTTAACTTGTTGACTGCCTGCCTGTTTTATTGGTTCACCTTTGCTGGATGATGTTTCTTTGTATTTGTGCACAGTCACACTATCTTCACTGACATGTTTGCTAAATTGTGCACCTGCCTTTTTCTTTACTTTCAGGACAGATGTGCATAAAATGAAAGACTCTCCGAAAATCTCTGCTTACTATAAAATCCTGCGTAAATGCCGCTGTGTGCCTGTCTACTGGAAAAACCCTTGCTCATCGACTCAAGTTGTTAAGGCGGAAAACAGCACGCCTTAAAAGCAGTGCGAACTCTTTAAAGAACCAGTTGAATGAAATGATGACCAAGAACAAATCTATTGCAGAGGAGCAATTGAATGAAAAGATGGCACCCCTTTCTCCTAAACGGCGTGAGGCAGCTCTTTGTATATTTAAGGCATCATCACGTATAAGCACCAGAGGAATGAAGTTTTCAAACGAGTGGGTACTTGAATGCTTAATTATGAAGATGAAAAGCGCACCCTTTTATGAATATTTGAGGAAGGAAAAAATCCTTGTGCTTCCAAGCAATTCCACACTTTGTAAATATGTGAAATTGTACAGGACTGGATTTGGGTTCAGTGAGAAGATTTTGAGGTGCTGAGCAAGACGACCTCCACAATGGATGATTTCTAGCGTCACGGTGGCTTAATAGTAGATGAGATGAAGCTGTCGGAACACATTTCCGTAACCACAGCAGATCGTTTGGAGGGATTTGTTGACGTTGGTCCCTTCACTTCAGCAGAGGACAAGCATGCTGTCGGTGACCATGGCATCATCATCAATTTTGTGCCTTTTGTAGGCAAATGGACTCAAATATTGGGAGCATTTGCCACACGTGGAAACGTAGAAGGTAGTTTTCTAGCTAGGATCATGGTCGAAGCCGTGATTCTAGCAGAAAAAGCTGGGTTGCAAGTGGACTTCATAATGTCAGACGGAGCAACCTGGAATAAAAAAAATTGGTGCCAAAATAGGCATTGCCGCGTCAAAGACGGGCACCAAATGCAGTGTTGAGCACCCCGTGGACCCCAGTCGTCAACTATACTTCCTCTCGGATGTCCTCCATTTGATAAAATGTCTGCGCTATGGGCTGCTCAAGCCTGACTATGAAGTTCTCGACAGAAAAGTAAGTTTGTGCAGCGAAAGTGCACACTGGAATTTATGCAATTTTACTTTTTGTAAAAGAGCGATATGTTGAGTGACTATCACGTTGCATTTATTTCAGGTTTCTGTGCCGGTGGTTCGCAAGGCTCTCAGAGAGGACAGCACCAGGAATTGTGTCACCTTGCAGGCAATGCCTGGGATCACCAACAGTCACACAAACCCCAACAACTTCAAGAGGATCATTAGCATTCCAGTCTCATTAGCATTCCAGTTTTTGAAAAAAAATGTTATTGATGGGATGGTGCTATACAAGACCACGATTGAGGAACGTTTTGGAGGCATCACAGCAACACTGAATTTTTTTAAGTAGGTGCTACTCATTTGCTCTAATGTAGTGCCTTTTCCTTTCTGCCTAGTAGCTCTTTCCACTACCAATGCAGTGTACAGAGTATAACCTTCTCTCGTTCCCTTTTTCAGAGTCATTCATGACCTCATAGAGATCCTGACATCACGCTTTCCTTCCGAGGCGCTGCGGCCCAACTCTACTGCTGTACAGAAACTGAATTCATTTCTAGAGTTTCTGAAAAGCTGGAAAAATTGCACAAAAGGGCAACAAGGATTCCTTAGTAAATCTGAAGCAACAGGTCTACGAGTGACAATAGGAAGTGTGCTTGCCCTCTTGAAGTAGCTATGTGAAGATCTCGGATACAGGTACCTCATGACGTCTAGGTTAAGTCAAGACCCTGTCGAGCGCCTTTTTTTTGGCAATTGTACGCCAGTCTTCTGGCTGCAACACCCATCCTACACCACAGCAGTTTATCATCACAATTTACTGCCCGAGTTTCAGCAACCTAGCACGGCAAGTGTATGGGACCAGGGATCAGCGTGACAGCAGGTGCGTGCGTCAGGCAGCTAGTGCTCCTCCGTTTATTCAGTCCGTCACATTTATAATACACTCTAGGCAACGCCCCTTTGATCAACACGCGATAGCATCAAGATCGGGCGAAGCCCCTTGAGCTTATCGTGCGTAGCGCACGAGTGAGGCGCGATACGATACATCTTTTTTCCTTAGGAAAACAAAGAAACTGTGCAGTTACTTACATATGCGGAAAACACGATAGCTTGAGGTGGCACTTCGTAACAAATGAAGAACATATAGAAACAAAGGGAGAGTTCAAGCAATGTGTTCAAAATCTTGGTCATGTTTTAGTCGTCGTGGTGGTGGTCTTATCGTTCTCAGCGACCTTCTGGGTGCTGGCGTTGGACTACTCTGTGTGCCCGCGGTAGTTGGGTCATTGCTTGGCGCTGTGTCTTCGACGTGCCGCGCAGCTGTCGAGGTTCTTGGCTCTACATTGCTCCCGTTGGGAACAGAGTCCTGCTGGAAAGATTTTCCAGTCGGTAGCAAGTGCTTGCGGTTGCGCCGGAGGCAGCGCCCTTCCTGTGTGATTACGTGGTACGACCTCGGATATGTTCACGGCTTCAGAACCCGTGCTTTGGTGGCCCACAAGCCACTCTGGAGTCGCACAACGTCGCCTTCATGGAGTGAAGCTAGTGGCTGTGTGGACGGTCGAGACTGACGATGCTTGACGATTCGGTGGGAAGGGCCACACTGGTAGTCGGGTAGCTGCGTCCGCAGCCGGCGGCCCTGGAGGATCTCTGCAGGTGTCAGTCCACATTCCAAAGGAGAGGTCCTGTAGGTCAAAAGAGCCAACCAAAAATCCTGTTTAGCTTCGGTAGCCTTCTTAAGAAGTCTCTTCACTACCTGTACCCCCTTTTCAGATAGTCCATTAGAACGCGGGGACCCTGGACTTGAGGTAATGGGCTTGAAATCGTAAGTGCGCGCAAATGAAGCGAATTCACTACTCGAAAATTGAGGGCCATTGTTTGATAGCACCTCCATAGGTATGCCATAACGTGCAAAAATAGCACTAGTGGTGTTGACGACGGTCCTCTCAGTGGTGTCTCTGAGGCATCCGAGTTCCGGGAAGTTTGATAATGCGTCGTAGACACACAGGTAGGACTTCCCGCCACAGCAAAAGAGGTCTATGCCTACGCGATACCAGGGTTGGTCAGGCACGGACCGCATCAGAAGTGGTTCCTTCGGCTGGCTGTACGCGTATTTTTTGCATGTTGCACACCCCTCGGCGAATGCTTTAATTTCAGAGTTCATGCCAGGCCAGAAAACGAGGTGACGAGCCCTAGCTTTACATTTGGCGATTCCCAAGTGCCCTTCATGGATCCTATGCAACGTCTCACTTTTCATGCTGTTCGGAATTACGACCTTGAGCCCCTTAAACAAGACTCCTTTAATGGAAGAGAGCTCGGGTTGAAAAGGCTTCAGCGGGCCCTCTACTGATTCACCCGTGGTCAACTTCTGCAGCACTACTTTCAGATAGCCGTCTTTGGCAGTTTCCTCGGCCAGACGCTTCCACGTTCCCTCGCTGATAAATAAGGATACCGTACTTACGGCATGCACTTCTGCGTCATCCGTGCTGACGTCATCCCTGCCTTCACTGCTAGGTGCTCTCGACAGCATATCTGCGACCATGAGCTGCTTCCCTGGAACGAAATGCAGTTCAAAGTTATATCTAAGCAATCGCATAAAAAAACGTTGCAGTCTGGGTGGCATGTCGCTGATCGCTTTCTTCGATATGACATAGGGTGGTGGTCCGTTTCAATGACGACCGTTTGGCCGTACACAAAATGGTCGAACTTCTCGCAACCGTATGCAATGGCAAGAGCTTCTTTTTCTATTTGGAAATAGCGTGTTTCTGCTTCAAACAGCGTTCTTGACCCGTATTCCACAGGCTTCCACGAGCCGTTGTAGTTCTGCAACAGTGCGGCAACTACACCGCTGCGTGACGCGTCACATGAAATCTTCGTTTTTCTTGCCGGATCGAACACCGCCAGCAACGGTTGGCTAATTAAGCTGTGGCGTATTTGACGCCATTCCTGTGCGTGATGGGGAGTCTATTCGAACACCGCATCTTTCTTAATTTTGCTGTGCAGTAGCTTCGTCCTCTCAGCTAATGTGGGAATAAATTTGCCGAAGTAATTCACAACCCCTAGCATTCGTTGTGCTGCTTGCTTGTCGCGTGGCTCAGGAATCTGCAGCATTGCCTGAATGAGTGAAGGATCCGGCCTGATGCCTTCCGCAGAAATTACATCGCCTAGGAAGCTTATCTGATTGACGCCAACGATGCATTTAGCTGGGTTAAACGTTAGTCCTGCTTTTTTCTGCCGCCTTCAGCACCTGCCTCAGTCGTTGGTCATGCTCTTGCCTTGATGATCCCCAGGTAAGCATGTCATCGACATACACTTTAGTTCCAGGCAAAGCCTCAAAGATGTCGGTAAGGGCTTTGTGAAAGACCTCAGAGGCTGCTGATATGCCAAAAGGCAATCACAAAAAACGGTAACGACCGAAAGGCGTCGCGACAGTGCAGATTTTCGACGTTTCGTCATGCAGTGGAATTTGGTAGAATCCTGAATTGGCGTCTAGTCGCGTGAACACCTTAGCCCCTGCGAGTTCCGACTCGATATCTTCTCTCCTTGGCATTTCGAAGTGTTCCCGCTTTATGGCCTCGTTAATTTTACGCGGATCCATGCACACGCGCAGTTTCCCATCCTTCTTGCGCACTATGACGAGAGGGCTCACCCATTCTGTAGGTTCCGTGAACTTGACAATTATGCCTTCCCGCTCCATGCGATCCAGCTCCTTTCAAAGCGGCTCCCGCAAGGCCAGCGGTACTCGACGGGCTGTCTGGACGACTGGGAGCGCTCCTTCGCGTAGGACCATGCGGTAGTGGCGTTGGAGACAACCTGTGCCAGAAAAAAGATGGCAAAAATCTTTCACTACTGCTTCGGAACTGGTTTGTGAAACGGTGTCACCTGTCGTGCGATTATTCCGAGCGTCTCGCATGCCTGCAGACCGAGAATCGCTGGAGTTCCCTTGCGGACAATGAAGAAGTCCTGAACGGAAGTACGGTCATGCAATGTCACTTCTTGCCTCACGATACCCATATGTTTGACCTCGTTTCCACCGTAGGAGCGTAAGACGGCACTGCTGGGCTTTAACAGTGGCTTGGGGTTCATGCTTGCGTACAACGCAGCTGGGAGCAAATTAGCCCGAGACCCAGTGTCCACTTTGAAAGCAATAAGCTTTCCTCCCACTTTTGCCGTGACTATCCAGTCTGATCGGCTGCTCTTACTACCAATCGCGAGAATTTCAAAATCATCATCGCTTCCTTGTAGTTCACCTACTTGCGGCTTTGTTTTGCAGCATACGGCAAAGTGATTTTTCTTATGACACGCGCGGCATGTCTGTCCGTACGCTGGGCATTTGCGCGGTGCGTGCGCCCGACCACACTTTCGGCATTTACCACTCTTCTGCTGCTTAGCCTGTGAACTGCCACTTGTCTTGTGCACGGTATCTACTGGTTTCTGCTCTCGCGCCCAGATTTCTTGGTTTGCTGCCATTATCTCAGCTGCCTTGCATACTTCTTCGGCCTTTTGTAACGTTAACTTGTTGTCGGAAAAAAACTTCTCTCGAGTCTTAGCTTCGTTTGTGCCAAAACAATTTGGTCTCTTATCATTGAATCTGCTTGCTCTCCAAAATTGCACGCTCCTGCCTTCGTCTTCAAGTCTCGTAAAAAGTGTTCAAAAAGCTCACCTGGTTCTTGCTTTCGGGAACGGAACAGATAACGCATATGTACCTCATTGACTTGAGACGCACAATAGTCGTGGAACTTTTTGATTACCACGTCGTAGTCATTCTTGTCCTGGTCTTCCGTGAAACTGAAGGTGTTGTACACCTCTATGGCTTCTTCTCCAGCGATGCTCAACAGCAGCGCAATTTTCGCCGAAGCACGTCATGCTTTCGTAGGCTCTGTCGCTGTCAAAAAGAGCTCGAAGCGTTGCTTCAAAAGTACCCATCGCTTGCCTATATCACCTTCCAACCGCAGCGGCTCTGGAGGCTTCACTGATTTCATGCTGGCATTCCTCGGATGGGCGGCTGGGGGTACGGCCTATATGCTTCTGACACCATGTATGGGACCAGGGATCAGCGTGACAGCAGGTGCGTGTCAGGCAGCTAGTGCTCCTCCGTTTATACAGTCCGTCACATTTATAATACACTCTGGGCGACGCCCCTTTGATCAACACGCGATAGCATCAAGATCGGGCGAAGCACCTTGAGCTTATCGTGCGTAGCGCACGAGTGAGGCGCGATACGATACAGTAAGTATCTAGAGGAAATTGCGAGGCAGGAGTTCTCAGTGCTCTTCTGCCAGCAGAGGATGGTCTCCAAGCTGGCTGAAGTGCTAAGAGCACTGCTTGATTCGGGAGACTCGAGTGCAGCAGAAGACCTGCTTACAGAAAGTGCTCCTGACCATTCATCCTGTGTTGTAGTTTTCAGTGACAACAGACTTATTTTCTACATTGCAGGGTATGTTGGTCGAAAGTGCCTCTTGAAGTCAGAGTGTGAGGCATGCCTTACTCGTCTCTTGATCAATGAAGAGGCTGCAGAATACTTGAACCTGTCTATATTCACACGAATGCAAGACAATGGTTGCCTTCTCTACCCGTCAAATTTGCTTAATACGTTTGGCGTAAATTTGAAAAATGCTTTTACTGAATGTTTTAGTCTTTCGGAATTGCATTCTGCTAGTGTACTCGATGTTTTAAGTCACTGTAAGCGCAAGAAGTAGATTGAAATCGGATGTCCAGAACATTCTGAGGCAACTCGCCGCTAAAGTCACGGCATTTTATGTCACGACACGCCTCCGCTTTTCCACAAAAAGCCTAAACCAGCGTAGCATCAAAAAGCGTGAAAGTGCAAAACATGTTAAACTGAGCAGGTGCTAGACATCATTCGCTGCACCTTAAATAAATAAGATTTCTGACCTGCCTTTTTGTCTTTGAAATCTTGAGCAAGCAGCTGCCTGCCATGTGTAGAACGCTGCACTTAACCTTAGTTACATATTAAATAACTTCACGATCAAGAATTTATCGCGAGAGTGCAGATGGGCATAAGTGGGTCTTTGCTGGCAGTGGAAGGGTGGGAGCCCCCTAGCTAGGTGCTTCGGACTACCCTTGGAACTTATCAACACTCTCGTCGCGTCAAGAATGTTTCATTCTCTTATGTCCGCTTCGCAAAGTGGGCGCAGGTGCTAATTTCGTAAAATCCGGGCCCTCAAAAAGTCATTTTACGCAACACAGTTTCGGTGTTAGTGATCTACCCGTACATTCACTGCAAGATATGTGCAAACAATGAATAATTGCATTTGTAAGATTGGTGTATGCAGGCCCGTAGACAGGAATTTGTTTTTTCATGGAGGGGGGGTGGCACCTGCCAAAAGCCTTCAATATTTGAGAAAAACGCCTATTTTAACGACCTGTTTTCGATAAAACGCCATGTACCATAAAAATTTTGCTCCCCCCGACTACGGGCCTGGGTGTGTGTAGACAGACAGCAGCAACGATAATATCGAAATCTCCAATTACTGCGAGAGGAAAATTCGCGGCAACCGTAGGCTGGCGTGCCATAGTAGTAGGAAAAGTTGCAGTGGCGCATCTCACGGCATCTATGCGAAAACGAGCCACCTGTGCGATGCTGTTCGTGCCACTACATCTGTTCTAGTTCACCATACTTCTCATGGAGGAAGGAAAAATATGTTACTTCTGGATGTCGCTGTCCCTGCGCCTCGCTCTCTTATCTCATACCTTTAATTCCTATCCTTTTTAATCTCTCCTTACCCCCATTTCTCGTGAGCTACTGTTAGGTGTCCTCCCCCTGAGAGACAGTTACGGGGCTCACTTTTATCTTCTTTTCATTTAAGAATTACTTAAGATGCGTTGATACGTCATGAAACGTCACGAAACGTCACCACTACAGCTGCCGCATTGTCACACTGCACGCCACATCGCAAGGAAAATCACACCGTCTGTCTCTCGCTTTTCGTGAACCGTCGTACATGGCGTGCGGCGTCGCGTGCCGCATCGGATGCCGAATCGCAACATGTGTCCCCCGCTTTATGCCTTGAATGAAAAAGACAAGGCTCCCATCGAAATGTCCGCAAACAATTATTAATGAGAAAGCGCATCTACATCCACACACACACACACACACACACACACACACACACACACACACACACACACACACACACACACACACACACACACACACACACACACACACACACACACACACACACACACACACACACACACACACACACACACACACACACACACACACACACACACACACACACACGCACGCACACACACACACACACACATATATATATATATATATATATATATATATATATATATATATATATATATATATATATATATATATATATATATATATATATATATATATATATATATATAATACTAATACTATATACTATAATACTATATACTATATACTATATAATAATACTATATACTATATATATATATATATATATATATATAGTATTATTACGGAGTGTGCAGTGGAAGTTGGAGGCAGGGTAGTTAGACAGGACACTGGCAAGCTTTCCAAGGAAACGAAGATTCTCGTTAAGAAGCGTCAAATCATGAAAGTATCAAGTAAAACAGACAAAATAGAACTATCAGAGCTTTCGAAGTTGATTAATTGGCGTAAGGTGTTCGATGTGAGAAGGTATAACATGGAGAAAATTGAACACGCTCTGAAAAACGGAGGAAGCGTCAAAGCAGTGAAGAGGAAACTTGGGATAGGCAAAAATCGAATGTATGCACTAAGAGACTAAGAAGGCAAAATAATACCAATATGGATAGGATAGTTAAAATAGCGGAGAAGTTTTACAGAGATATCTACAGTAGCCGGGACAACCACGACCTTAATACTATAACAACTAGCAGTAACCCAGATGACACCTCACCAGTAATGATAGAAGTCAGAAAAGCTTTGGAGAGCACGCAAAGAGGCAAAGCTGTCGGTGAGGATCAAGTAACATTAGATCTGCTGAAAGATGGAGGACAGATTGTGCTAGAAAAACTAGCCACCCTTTTTACGAGGTGTCTCCTGACGGGAAGAATACCGCATTCTTGGAAGAATGCTAACATCATCTTAATTGACTGATTGATATGTGGTGTTTAACGTCCTAAAACCACTATATGATTATGAGAGACACTGTAGTGGAGGGCTCCGGAAATTTTGACCACCTGGGGTTCTTTAACGTGCACCCAAATCTGAGCAAACGGGCCTACAACATTTCCGCCTCCATCGGAAATGCAGCCGCCGCACACGGGATTTGATCCCACGACCTGCGGGTCAGCAGCCGAGTACCTTAGCCACTAGACCACCGCGGCGGGGCAACATCATCTTAATACATAAGAAAGAAGATGACAAGGACTTGAAGAATTACACGCCGATCAGCTTGCTCTCTGTAGTATACAATCTATTTACAAAGGTAATTGCTAACAGTGTAAAGAAAACATTGGAAAAAACATTTCAATTCAAGCAACCAAAGGAACAAGCAGGATTTCGAACAGGCTACTCCACAATCAACCACATTCATACTATCAATCAGGTTACAGAGAAATGCTCAGAATATAGCCAACCACTATACATAGCCTTCATAGATTATGAGAAGGCATTTGATTCAGTAGAAATATCAACAGCCATGCAGACACTGCGGAATTTGGGCGTCGATAAAGTATATATAAACATCCTGGAAGAAATATACTGGGGATTAACTTCTACTATATTGCTTCATAAAAAAAGCAACAGAATATCGATCAAGAAGGGTGTAAGGCAGGGGATACAATCTCCCTAATGCTATTTAACGCGTGCTTACAGGAGGTTTTCAGAAGCATAGAATGGGAACAGTTAGGGATAACAGTTAATGGAGTGTACCTTAGTAACCTGCGCTTCGCCGATGACATTGCATTGCTGAGTAACTCAGGGGACGAATTGCAACTCATGATTATGGAGTTAGACAAGGAGAGCAGAAAGGTGGGTCTTATAATTAATCTGCAGAAAACAAAAGTAATGTACAACAACCTCGGAAGAGAGCAGCGCTTCCAGATGGGTAATAGTGCACTTCAAGTTGTAAAAGAGTATGTCTACTTAGGGCAGGTAATAACCGCGGAGCCGAACCACGAGATTGAAGTAACTAGAAGAATAAGAATGGGGTGGAGCACATTTGGCAAGCACTCTCAAATTATGACAGGTAGATTGCCACTATCCCTCAAGAGGAAGGTATATAACAGCTGTATCTTGCCGTTACTTAGCTACGGAACAGAAACCTGGAGACTTATAAGAGGGTTCAGCTGAAATTGAGGACGACACAGCGAGCAATGGAAAGAAAAATGGTAGGTGTAACTTTAAGAGACAAGAAGAGAGCAGAGTGGATTAGGGGACAAACGGGGGTTAAGGATATCATAGTTGAAATCAAGAAGAGGAAATGGACATGGGCCGGGCATGTAGCGCGCAGACAGGATAACCGCTGGTCTACAAGGGTAACTGACTGGATTCCCAGAGTTCCGAGAGAAGGCAAGCGGGTTAGGGGAAGACAGAAGGTTAGGTGGGCAGATGAGATTAAAAAGTTTGCGGGTATAAATTGCCAGCAGCAAGCACATGACCGAGTTAACTGGTGGAACATGGGAGAGGCATTTGTCCTGCAGTGGACGTAGTCAGGCTGATGATATATATATATATATATATATATATATATATATATATATATATATATATATATATATATATATATATATATATATATATATATATATATATATATATATAGACGAAAGACAAGTGTCGTTGTCTGTGTGTCGTCGTTTTGTTCTCGCACGATAACTATCTTCATGCCATACAAACTATAGCCCAAGCTGCCACACATCAATACGGACAAGAAGCAACGCAACATGTGTCACCGTCACTACAATGTGGCATTACTCATTTGTTGCGGTCTACCATCTACTTGTACTATGTGACAAATACGCGGGGACGAATGATTCACTGCCTCAGTCTGAAGTGGATTCAAGCAACTAAATTATACATCGGCTTCAAATCGTGATTGGTTGGTTCAGCTTCAGTCCGACGATTGAGTCAGTCATGCATGATTTGGCTCGAAGGTGATCGACAAAGATAGTACATGCAGTTTAGAGTGCGCGGTTATTGTATTCTAGCAATTAGCAAAGCTAAGATGTCCACAGATAAGATGGAAATCATGGCTAAAATTGTATATTGTCACGTCGCTCCAGGGGGTGTCGACAAGGTTTATTGATGTCCGAGCAACAGGGCTCTAACCAAGCGCGTTGGTTTGGCTTGTTTGCCAGAGCGGGGGTCCACGCGCACTTCTTTCTTCTCTGTGGTGTGTGCCTTCACCTTGGCATACGACCCACTACTAGAAGTAGGTGGCAATATTCCTCCTCAACAAAAAAAAAAAGAAAGAGCATCGTCCCGATGCTGTAAAGTTATTGAAAAAAAAACCAAAACAAAGTAGGCTAAACAATGAAAAAGGGCACGAATGATCAAATGTTAGACGCGATAAGTTCACCAATGATGAGGCAATTGTCAGAGCACAATTAAAAAAAACACAGAAAAAGTGGTCTTTTAGGAACGCGCAAAATAGGGCTTCATGCGCACCACGTGAACTATGTCAGAGGTCGGTTGTTTTCGTTGTGCCCATCGTGACGACGTAGCGTCCGGAACCACTTCGTAGTTTACGTCGCTCACGCGGCGTATTACTTTATACGGACCGAAGTATCTGCTGAGCAACTTTTCGGAGAGGCCACGGCGTCGAACAGGGGTCCAAACCCAAACTTGGTCTCCCGGACTGTAAGATACGTCATTGCGACGCATATTGTAACGTCGTGCATCGACCTGTTGCTGCTGACCAATGTGTAGCCGGGCGAGCTGGCGCGTTTCCTCGGCACGCTCTGCAAATTCTTCTGCGTCAGTTGTTAATCGATCAGCGCCTTCATAAGGAAGCATCGCATCCAGCATCGTCTGAACTTCGCGGCCGTAGAGAAGGCGAAACGGTGTAAATCGGGTTGTTTCTTAAACGGCGGTGTTATAAGCGAACGTCACATAAGGCAAAATGCGATCCCATGTTTTGTGTTGGACGTCGATGTACATGGAGATCATGTTTGTGACTGTCTTATTTAGTCGCTCGGTTAAGCCGTTGCTCTGCGGATGGTAAGCAGTCGTCATTCGATGCCTAGTGTTACTTAGCCGAAAAACGTCATCAATAAGCTGTGCAGTGAACGCTGTTGCTCTGTCGGTTATCACTGTAGATGGAGCACCGTGGCGCAGAACAATGTGGCACATGAAGAACTGTGCTACCTCAGAAGCCGTGGCTCGTGGTATCGCCTGTGTCTCAGCATAGCGGGTCAAATAGTCAGTTGCAACAATGACCCATTTGTTGCCGTCGGACGATAAAGGAAATGGGCCGAGAATGTCCATGCCGGCTTGGTCAAATGGCTTGTGGGGTGGATCAATTGGCTGAAGTAATCCAGCTGGCTTGCTTGGTGGCGACTTTCGACGCTGGCATTCACGACAGCTTTTAACGTACTGCTTCACGCTTGCCGAAAGTCCGGGCCAGTAGTACGCCTCACTTACTCTGGCGAGCGTTCGCGAGTAACCTAGATGACCAGATGTGGGCTCGTCATGGCACGCGGAGAGGACTTCGTCCCGCATGTCCTTCGGAACGACGAGGAGGTAAGCGTGGCTCGTAGAACGGGCGTTTTTTTGTACAGGACATTACCTCGGAGGCAGAAAGATGTCATGACACGAAATAGATGGCGAGGTATAACGGCGCTATGACCCTCCAGATAGTCGATGAGCGGTCGAATCTCTTCATCCTCTCGCTGGCGTCTGCTCAAGTCAGATGAGCTAAGGGCGCCCAGGAAACCGTCATCGTCGTCTTCTTCTTGATTGACTAAAGGTATGGGTGCACGCGACAGCGTATCAGCGTCTTCATGCTTCCGTCCAGACTTATATACGATGGTAACATCAAATTCCTATAGACGCAAGCTCCATCGGGCCAGTCGTCCAGAGGGATCACGAATGTTTACCAACCAGCAGAGGGCATGGTGGTCCGTCATCCGTCACCACTTTAAATGGACGACCATAGAGGTACGGGTGAAACTTGGTGATCGCCCACACTACTGCGAGACACTCTTTCTCTGTGGTCGTGTAATTCACCTCGGTACGGGACAGTGAGCGGCTGGCATAGGCAATGACTCGTTCTTTGCCGTGTTGATGTTGGGCGAGCACTGCGCCGAGGCCAATGTTACTGGCGTCAGTGTGCACCTCTGTGTCAGCATCATCGTCAAAATGCGCAAGAACAGGGGCTGACTGCATCCGCTGTCGTAGCTCGGCAAAAGCAGCCTGTTGTTCGGTAGCCCATACAAACGGTGTGTCGTCGCGTGTAAGGCGAGTCAAGGGTTCCGCTATCTTCGAAAACCCTTTAACAAATCGTCGATAGTAGGCGCACAAGCCCAGAAAGCGCCGAACAGTCTTTTTGTCTGTAGGATGCGGAAACGCGGCTACAGCGGCAAGTTTGTCGGGGTCGGGTCGGACTCCTTTCGCGTTGACTACATGGCCAAGGAATTTGAGCTCTTCATAACCAAAGTGACACTTCTGCGGTTTGAGTGTAAGATCTGCTGATTGAATTGCCTGTAGCACACTCCTGAGGCGATGAAGATGTTGCTGGAAGGTTTCAGAAAAAACGATAACATTATCAAGGTATACGAGGCAAGTTTGCCACTTCAGACCAGTAAGCACAGTGTCCATCATTCGCTGGAAGGTTGCGGGCGCTGAGCACAAACCAAAAGGAAGGACACGAAATTCATACAGGCCATCAGGGGTAACAAAGGCCGTTTTCTCGCGATCTCGCTCGTCAACCTCGATCTGCCAGTACCCGCTTTTTAAATCCAAAGAGGAAAAATAGTGGGCGCGGCGTAATCTGTCTAACGAGTCGTCGATGCGTGGCAGCGGGTACACGTCCTTTTTAGTCACGCTGTTCAGCTTCCGGTAATCGACGCAAAAACGTAGCGTTCTGTCTTTCTTCTTGACCAGGACGACCGGAGAGGACCACGCACTGTTGGAAGGCTCGATTATGCCGTCGTCAAGCATTTCTCGAACTTGCGTACGAATGGCTTCTCGTTCCTTCGCTGACACACGGTAAGGCTGTTGGTGTACTGGGCGGGCGTCTTCGTAAGTGATGATTCTGTGCCTAGTGATCGAAGTCTGGCGCACCTTAGAGGAAGTAGCGAAGCATGACTTGAATTCAAGCAAGAGTTTTCGCAGTGCTGTCTGGTTTTCTGGTGTGAGGTTAGAATTAATATCGATATTGTTTAGAGACGTATCGGTGGCCTCCACGGCGTCCGACGAGACGCAGATGGGAACGGTACCTAATTCATCTGCAAAGGCTAACGAAGTGCCACGGAAAAGGTGTCGGTGTTCGTTACTGTAATTTGTAACGAGCAGTTGAGATCGGCCATCACGTAGCTGTATGATACTCCTAGCCACACAAACACCTTGAGTCAGCAGGTGTTCAAAATTACTTTCTGCAATCGCTTCACCATTTCGCAATCCACAGCATGTGACGTCGACAATAACACTGGCTCTTGGAGGAAGCGTTATACTTTCAGCAGAAACACGAAGAATGTCGGCACGTTGTTGGTCGTCCTCCTTGTCGATCGCTCGGTCGGCTGAGAAGGTGATGCGATTCTCTTGAAGGTCAATGACAGCTCCATACTCCTGCAGGAAGTCAACACCAAGAATAACGTCGCGTGAACATTCACGGAGCACAAGGAAACTTGCTACAAAAGTATAACCGCAGACCCGAACTCTACTCGTGCAGGTTCCAAGCGGAGAGACGGTGTGGCCACCGGCCGTTCGAATCACAGAGCCATGCCAGGGCGTGATTATTTTCTTAAGTAGTCTGGTCATTTTCCCGCTTAGTATTGAATAGTCAGCCCCGGTATCAACTAAAGCACCTACTGCATAGCCGTCTATCAGCACCGGTATATCCAGAGAAAGCCGCACATATCGCTCAGTCGAATCCACACCCTTTACTGTTAGCGTCGATCGGACGTCTTCAGCACGTCGACTGCCAGCGACCTCGCCTCCAAGGGTCGCTTGCGTTAGTTTTTTCGGCGGGGACTGGGGGACCGTGCGCCATCCTGGCGCTGTGGCGAAGATGAAAAGCGCCTCGGCGACGGTGAGCGTGGCTGCCGTCCAGAAGGCGGTGGCATGCGCTGTTGAGCAAGGTAATCCTCAATGTCCCGGGGTCGCTGGCCATACCGAGGAGGCGCTGAATATACTGAAAAGCCGCGCAGCCCGAGGCGCCGGTATGGACACTGGCGGTACAAATGGTCTGCTTCACCGCAGTGGAAGCACAAAGGTCGGCGATCAGGAGTGCGCCAAACATCAGATTTCCGAGGCGAAGCACGTCTGTCGTCAAGGTAGTGTGCTGGTTGTTCCGCAAGATGCACAGGGTTGGCGTAAACGAGGGGTGGGGGCGTGCGTGTGTTCTCGTAGTATACCGTAGAGGCTGCGCCGACTGAAGTGAAACTGTAGGAGGTGCCTGAACAAACAGCGGGGAAGAGGAAGCTGGGCGCTTCAAGGCTTCCGCATAAGTCGCACGGTGGTAGTCAGCCGGGGTGGGTGTGGCGTTATCCAGACTCACAGGGTCACGCAAGGCATGATGCAGCTCGTCCTTGACGATACTTGCAATAGAACTCACCGTAGGTAGTGGTGGTGTGGCAGCCTTTTGCAGCTCTTCACGTACTATAGAGCGGATAACGTCGCGCAGACACTTGGTGTCGCTCCCAAAAGTCGTCAGAACTTGAGCAGTGGACGTGTCCACTTGCCGCTCATACAGGGTGGATCGATGCTGAAGCATCTTTTCCATCGTGACGGCTTCAGACAAAAACTCGGCGACCGTGTTCGGAGGGTTCCGTACAAGGCCAGCGAAAAGGTGCTCCTTAACTCCCCGCATCAGGTGACGCAACTTCTTCTCTTCTGTCATACTTGGATCAGCCCGTCGGAACAGACGCGTCATATTTTCCACATAGGTCATGACAGTTTCGTTGGGCATCTGGATGCGGGCCTGGATCGCTCGCTCCGCTCGTTCGTGGCGATCAGCACTTCTGTAAGTGTCCAACAGCCGGCGGCGGAATTCGGGCCACGATGTCATCTGTTCCTCGTGATTCATGTACCAGGTACGTGCTCCATCCTCCAAATAGAAGTAAACACGCCGTAGTTTGGCCGCGTCGTTCCAGTCGTTCAAAGCAGCCACGCGTTCGAAGTCGACCAACCAGTCCTCGACGTCTTCGAGCTCGGTGCCATGAAACGGTGTCGGAACCTGTGGACTTTCGAGGGTGTACCGAGTCACCGGGGGGTTTCCCGTACCTGTTAGAGTGGTTTGAACGGACGTGCTCATCATACTTGTGTGAACTGTAGGGTCAGCTTCGGGTGGCAATCCCCTGATCCTGCGGCTTGTCCGTTGAACGGGAGTGTGGAATCGCACTGGGCTTGTGGTGCCGCTTCCAGGAGGGGTCTGAAACATCCGTGAGGGGCTGCCCAGCGCCTCCACTAATTGTCGCGTCGCTCCAAGGGGTTTCGACAAGGTTTATTGATGTCCGAGCAACAGGGCTCTGACCAAGCGCGTTGGTTTGGCTTGTTTGCCAGAGCGGGGGTCCACGCGCACTTCTTTCTTCTCTGTGGTATGTGCCTTCACCTTGGCATACGACCCACTACTAGAAGTAGGTGGCAATATGATTTTGTACTTAGGCCACCTTTCTTTCTCACATACACACAAACGCACGTGCCCAAAGAAAGAGAGAAAAAAACGAAGTGAAATTAGGCCCCTTAAAGATCATAATACAGACCGCACACGTATACGAACAGGGCACCTAACACTACAGAACTAAGTATACAAATGCAGTTTGAAGCACAGGAAATGGAATAAATACACATATAGCGTCACCAGAGCCCACCTAATATGTTGCGCGTGCGGAGATCCGATATCCCCACTTGCCCTTAGGTAATCACTTCAGCCTTATTTATTCTTAGTTTAAGATTTAGAATACCCCTATGCTTTCAACAGGCTAGCCGTTGTGTGCACAGTAAAACAGGATAAAAATTTAAAGAAAATCTTTCTTTTTTCTTATGTGGTTCTTAAAGGGAAAAGAAGAGAAAAGTGAGCCATGTAACTGTCTGCATCAGAGTGCGACACCTCAACAGTAGCTCACAAGGAATGGGGGTAACGAGGGAATAAAAGGATAGTATTAAAAGGTGTATATAGAAAGAGGAAAGGGAGAGCAAGGCACAGAGACAGCGAGCGACGGAAGTAAAGAGAAGATAGGAAAGATGGAAACGGTCGCAGGAGTCCGAGGACAAGGCACCACTCAACGAGAACATTTGTCGGCGTCATCAGATGGTGTAGGGCGTGTCCAGTCGGTCAGAGCTGCGCTGTCGTCGAAGATCGGCGTCTGGAGATGGCGTAGGGCGAGCCCAGTCGGCCAGAGCTGCGCTGTCGTCGGAGATCATGTGGGCACAACCGGTCGGCACGAAATCCAGCGAGCGAGTCAAAATCTTTCTTGGGGTGCCGTTTCCTGTCATGTCCTTCATAATGTCTTATATTACACGACTAGAAAGGTGTACTTACGATGATTTCAAGAGGGCTCTAGCTTTTTTCTGTTATGAATGACATGACTGAAAACATGAACCTGACATGACATGAACCTGTATGTAAACAGCTAGGTTTTAAATTTAATTAGGTAGTCTATACCTTTCTGAATTTTTCTTCTTCAGCCTCCTACATTCTCTCCCCCCCCCCCTTACTCTGAGACGCGTCCACCGCTGTGCAGCGGTTACTGCGCTCTGCTGCTGAACCAAAGCTCGTGGTTTCGATCCAGGTTACGGAGAGCGCATTTCGGTGGAGGCTTAATGGTAGAGGACCGTGTGTTGTGCAATGTCAGTGCTCTTTAAAGGAACCATGAAACACTTTTTGAAGTAACCATGGAATGAATTCACTGGAAGAGCTTATTGCCTCACGAATTCAATGCCGCAAAAATTTCAAGAATCGGTCCAGTGTGAGTGGAGTTACAGAGGTTTGTCACATCCTGCAATTGCATTCTCTCTTCTCTAGTCCAGACGAAAGCTATGTAAGCTAAGCAGGGAGAACTGGCAGGGCCACAGAAAAACGTCACGCGTGCTTTGCGACCTTGAGCAGTTTTTTTTTAAGATGATAGTCTTTCTTCGGGACCTTCGACGCAAAAACTTTGGTCTGTCTGTCTATCTGTACATGTGTCTGTTTGTCCACCGTTACCGCGAACCGGGTACTCTAAACAGCACCAGCCGATACCCCGAACGGCTGACCCCATCTGCTGCGCCCGCCAATATTGCTCAAGCATCAGCCTTCATATGTGTGCGATTGTCAATTAAAAAGACATTATGCGCATATCTGAGGCACCCATATATTCTGCATGTTCGTCTTTTACTAGAAAACGCATACATAAGTAAATCTAAGGACCGTGGTGCTTATCACGCTGCGCTTACCATGCAACGCTTGCACGGAAAGGCGAGTGTTTCCAACGCTTTGCTATGAAGACACGGTGGTGGCACCTACCCGTCGCCTTGCGTTCTAGACCTTATCACCTCTGAGATGGGCGCGCACACCCGTCTCAGGGCCACGCGCCTTGTTTTCAAAAAAAAAAAACAAAAACTGCCAGATGGCGCTTATGTTTCACATGTGACGTTACTTGATGCGCTCGTTCGCCTCCGCTGCACGCTCAAGGCACTCTAACGCAGCGCCTCTGGAATACCATTGGCCGATTTTCTTGCGCAGAACATCAAATATATGTTTCGTTCATTCTCTCCACACGCAAGACTATCATCTTTGGACGACTTTTGCAGATTACATACAGATACGGGGTCATTTTTCTTCTTTTTTCTTTCTTCGAATGTGCGGCTTTCTCATTGTGATCGCGCGCGCACGCGTGGACAAGTAGCGGCCTCCCGCGGCGATCTCTGTAACGAGCGAGTGCGTGATGTTCAAATCAGGCTATGGCTGATAAATGGGTAATTGACGTATGATTTTTGGGAATAAACGTGATTTGTAGAGAGAAGAGAAAGCAATATTTAGCTGACTTTGATAATTTATTGTGAACTCCAGGCCACATGCTATACTGTAACATTTGGCTCGCGTGTTGCCTAAAGACTCTATAGTACCGATCGGCAGCGTTTTCTGACCATGATCAAACGAGATAGTCGAAATTTCCGGAGCCCTCTACGGCGGCATCTCATAATCATACCGTGGTTTCAGGACGTTCAACCTCAGATATTAATTATTATTTGTCGGAGAAGCTCCCATTCTCCGCAAAAACTGTAGTTCACGTGCTCCCGTGCAACGTATTGATCGTGCAATATGTTACAAAACTCATTAAAGACATCCATGCAATTTGTAAGCATGCTAGCATTTGCAACTGCCCAGCTTATGTTTAGAATAGTTTTTTTAAGTGTGACGTGACTGATGTATAAAGATCTCCGGAAGTTAATCCCACAACTTCATTAGGTAACATGCTTGATCCAATGATTTTAGTAGCACGACAAATCACAATGTACAATTTGCCACTTAGCGGAAAATTATTCTGCTCAAGTTGTAAATGGCGTAAGAGAGTAACTATACGAAAGTGAAGCTCGCCAGTGCTCAGTGTGCGTCGAATTCTTACAATCATTGCTTAAGTTCGACACCAGTTTTGTAATAGTCCCCAAACCGCGTGACAGTTAACATATATCACAAACCTGCACACGTATCCTGGGACGCAGAATGCCAATAGATTTGTTGGTTTAATTTGATCATGCATGTTTTGACGATAGTGTTGGATAGCAGCAGAAGTCTTATTACAAATAAATTAAGGTGTTATCAGCCAAGTGTAGCCGAACTTTCTTCAACAACCCTCAATATTTGGAACAGATGAACAAGGTCAATCGCCAGCGGAAAAAAAATGTTGATCGGACTTTTAAAGCTTCACGGCAGAACCACGTACCGTTGATGTCTGCGCGGCATCGTTTTAGCTATACGTGCATGTTAAATCCTTTTCTTCTGTATTTTGATTTGTGTGAGCCCAACTAAACACGATCTATGTCAAAGCACTAACTCCCTCAACAGTCAACTCTTTTGATCTGTGTATACCGGCTGCTTTTTTTTTTTTCCATGCAGAAAAAAGCTCCCAAAAGCTGTCAGGTTCAACGCTTACACACTTTCTATAATATGACAAATCTTTTATTGACAAACAACTACTTACAATCCACCAGACGCTGCCAAAACTCGAGTGATCCCATTGATCTATTACAGAAATTGAAAGCAGCGGTATCGAAATTATATTCTGGCTTTTTGATTACTAAGCGCCCGTTTGTGGCTTTGCTCACTATTTCGGTTGTGTAATCTGTCACTGCAGGTCGACTAACTTCTAAGTAGTGTCCACTTAATTGTATACTAGCAAAATCTTAGTTATAGCCAACCACACGCAGTAAAATATGTAACGCAAATAATGTCTGCCTCTTCATGTTATTGAGTTTAAGTGACGAGATTGCTCTACCTTCGAAGGGCTACTTATTATAGTAAATAAATGACAGCATGAAAAACAAGTGGTATTTTTGTTCGTTTGCACATTACACAACACTATTGCATTATTTATAGTCATATATATGAAAACATGTGCTAGCGAATTCACAAAGCTTTTATTTCGTGAGTTCTGTTTTCCACTGGCTGGCAACTTTAGCTAATATGCCCGCCATTGTGACTGGCTCGCTTTTCATTTTAACATTTGTAACGTAAGAATTAACATTTCTTTTCGGGATGTGAACATGCTCCCTAGTTATTTTTTTTTCGCAGCCTTAAACCTTCGCTACAAGAGGTAAAGCTGAGGAACAGAAAAGTTAACAGCCAACAAACAATTCAGTATGCATGAATAAAATGTACAACCGCCGACTCTTCCTTATATATTTGCGTTAAGTAAAATACGACGCAAAGAGTATAACTTAAACAACGCTGAAGGTTTCATAAGCATAAAAGATCACTTTTGTGGATAAATTGAAAATCCGTCATAACGACATCACTATATAGGGTGATATAATATGTTCTACAAATGACGAATATCACAATTTTCGGCATGAGAAAAAAATTTTTTGATAGTGTATAGCATCACATAAATAAATCATCAGCACGGTACGATTCATGCTGTTTCAGGATGCCTTGAAAACGTGCTGCCTCCAATAACTATTTCATTTATGCTTGCGTAGTCATCATTCCATGATTTAGCGGTTCTTCACACGAGTGCTGCCATGAGTAATATTTACGAATTTCTTTTTGGCGTTGCAAATATTTTCTTACGACAGTTATACATAAATAAATGCGTTCCTTTTTACGCACGCTGATCTCTTCGCAAGAAGCGTCTGGTATAAGCCAAATGCTGCCGTGATCGTGGGTCGGTATTCACAGAAATGTCATTACCGCAAGTTTTTTTTCGTAGAAGCATCTTAACCATTGGCAAACAGCATGCATGAATTGTGAATCTAGCCCTCTTTGTTTCCCTTTTTGTTATGCTAATATTGCAGTACCGTGTGTACACGCCGCTAGAGTCCATACCAAGCAGAAGGTCCATGGTGCGATGCTATCGTACACAAGTTCACGAGGCACCAACCGACATGAGATGCTGCGCATCAGAAAGTTGACAGCTCCAGTGTTTGGTTATTTGTTGGCAGTGTTGTGTACAGCAAGTCATGCGTTCGATCATACGCAGAATCGTACCGTGTGAAGTCGTCTAGTTGAATTACCGGCTGACCCGTAGAACCTTATAGCTAAACTTGAAAGGCACGTTCTAATAACAACCTGGCGAAGATGCTATTGCGGGCGCGCACAGTGCACGGGCAACAGCGTGCACTGATTTTGCGGAACAGTCTTCGATTGTGGCAATTTCACAGCCTAGGATTTACGAAAAGCACGTGATTCAGTTGCAGATGTACTTCGTCGCATTGCCATAACAGATGTCGCACTTGACAGTACAGCACCAGTGGAATTGGCAGTTGCACTTGTGCATGGTGATCACGGGCACCTTCCTAACGCTATGACCGCAGCTTTGACACAGGTTGTAGCAGCTGTCTCGTTCCGTCCGGGACACACCCCTGCCGGTCCTCCTGTGAAAGATGCAGGTGATCAATTAACGTAACGAAAGAGTTTCCGACCATGCAAAGCTTTATTGCGCCGATTTGAGCTTTTGAAGTTGCACGAGCATCTGCGAAGCGCGCATGCGCCACGCGAACGCATTTCTCCATCTTGTAGGCTGGCGTGTGCACGTGTACGTTGACGCGGTCTCTGACATGATAAGCCCAAGAACCGCGCTATTAGTTTTCATTACTGCCGTCATACTGTCTTGTGTTGTGTAAGTATTTCGATCTACAGATGTGCAATCTCTTCAAGAAAGGATGTAAAATTGCACGTGCGTGTATGTTGACAGCTTAAGCAACCTCGTACTGTATGGGGTATCTGTATCCCCAGAAGAGTGGGGGGGGGGGGAGGGAGGGATATTCTTTTCGGAATATGCAGCGGAAAAGTTTTTTACGGATGGGCCGTGTGTTTCGCAGCGTATCATACAACAAAAATATCGCGTGTCTTGGAGTGCGACGTAGCTGGGGAAGTTTTGAATTGCACAGTGGTCAACTCTCATGTCTCGGACAACGAAGCATTGTGCTCGGAACTACACGAGCAGTGGCGTAGCCAGGGAGGAACACAGTAGGCCCGTGTCCCCTCTCCCCCCCTTCCCCCCCAAAAAAATGCTGGCTACGTCTCTGTACACGAGTGATGTCTGTAGACATAAAATACGCCATCTTGCAAGAGAAGCGGCAACGACGTAATTTCCTTACACTTTTGAACCTATATTGTCACCGCGAATGCAACAACCGCTTTGGCCGTCGAAAGTACTCTTAACCATTTAGCGCAAAAACAAAACAAAACAAAAACACGCAACAGACGAAGCGAAATGTTATCGGCATTATATGATACCACAAACCTAAATTAAGTACTGACCCAGGTGGCTGCACTTTTTTTCGCTATATAGTTGACAGCGCTCGTGACGGCCAAATCAGTTACAGCGGCCACGGCGCCGAACAAGAATGGAGACTGCAATTAATTTGATTGATTGATATGTAGAGTTTAACGTCCCAAACCTACCATATTGCCACAGGCATGGAACGAGGTTTAGCCATGCCAATGCGAGTATGTGCCATGGTGTGAAAAAAAAAGAAGAGAACGGTTGGTGTGCTCGTGCTCTAACGTTCGGTTCGGCTCGACGTCCAGTGCTGCTCCTGCGAACAGACGTTGTGGTTGTTCTGTAATAACGTGACATTTTCTGATGGAGGTGCTGGGTACTTTTGTATGCACTGCAATCAGCAGCAAGGTCCCGACACTAGTCGCGACTTGGAAGAATCAGCTGACCTACGGCGTAGCAGGCGACAACTAGGCCTACCTCCTGAATTCGGACCATTTCCACAACTCGGCAGTACTATGGCTAGTGCGGGAACGCAAACCCAAGAAACATCAATGCTGCCTCCTCCATGGTTCTTCAACGCCCCGCGAACCCCGAAGCCGTTTCACGGTGACTCTTACGAGGACGTCGACGACTGGCTCGACGACTACAACCGTTGCGGCAGCGTCAACGAGTGGAACGAGCAGCGAAAGCTTCGGTATGTCTACTTTTATCTCGAGGACTCTGCACGCACTTGGTTCGAAAACCATGAAGCCACTATGACAACCTGGCCAGAGTTTTTCAACCAGTTGCGAAACACCTTCTGAAGCTCTGACCGAAAGAAGCAAGCGGAACAGCTCCTCAATTCCCGAAACCAGCGTCCGAACGAGAGTGTTCCCATGTTCGTTGAGGACATGTCGCGGTTGTTCAGGCGAGCTGACTCCTCAATGACGGAAGAGAAGAAGGTGCGCCTCCTAAAGCGGGGAGTGAAAGAGCAGCTGTTCGCGGGACTAGTGCGGAACCCTTCCAGTACTGTAGAGTATTTCCTCCGCGAAGCCACGACATTGGAGAGAATGCTAACTCAGCGTTCGTACCAGTATGAGCGTCCTAGCAGTCTTTCGTCAGTGTCGTCGGCCCTGCCAACACCTGACGTCACGACTGTAAAAGACCTGATGGAGCTCATGCGCAGTATTGTGCGCGAGGAGCTGCAAAAGCTGCACGTGGTGTTTTTTCCGCCCCATGTTGCTGCTATAACGGATGTCGTTCGCGAAGAGGTCCGGCAGCTGGTGCATCCCATGACGACTCTGCGTGCAGCTGAAGTCCAACCCATGACGACCCCGCGTCCAGCCGAAGCTCCGCTATTAATGTACGCGGAAGCAGTACGTACTCCTGCACCGACTGTTGGCTATCCGTCCCGTCCATCCACCCTGCAGACGGCGCCGTCATTCTACTCAGGACCACCGCAGTACGGCAACCCACCCCTTACACGGAAATCCAGTGTATGGCGTGCTCCCGACAACCGGCCTCTATGTTATCACTGTGGTGAACCAGGTCACATCTACCGTGAGTGCACATGCAGGCACATGGGTCTTCCTGACTTTCGTCCGGATGCTCGTCGACCCAGAGATGGCGAGCAGCGCCGTGCTATCGCCGAATACTTGGCAAGCCAACGATCCTCAACCATTCCGCGTCGCCAACCCCGCTCACTGTCTCCGCGGCGTTCCACGTCACCTGGCCAACAATCGACCTTTGCGGACGTCCTTGCAGGAAGATCGCCTAGATCCACAAGCCCGCGCAGGGGAAACTAAGAACAGTGACCTCTGCGGGTGAGGCCGCTGTTGATCGACCGTTATAAGACCCTCCCCCGATCTGCCTGCCGATATCCGACGACATCCTTTCACCGACGTGTGCCATCGACGACAAACGTGTCTCTGCTCATATCTCTGTCCTTGTCGACAACCACCCGCTCACCGCTCTGGTAGATACGGGTGCCGATTATTCTGTTATAAGCGCTGTCCTCGCTGTTACAGCTAAGAAAGGTAACGACACCTTGGGGACATGAAACCAACCTCCGGACTGCGGGAGGTCACCTATTGACACCGCTGGGAATGTGCACTGCCCGCCTCCGAATTCGTGAGTCGACGTACATTGTTTCCTTCGTTGTATTGCGCGATTGCTTCCAAAACCTGATTCTCGGAATGGATTCTCTCCGTGAGCATGGAGCCATTATTAACCTTCGTGACCTGCTCATAACGTTCTCTAACGACCATACAGACCTATGAAGGGATGCAGTTGGTTGCGCCGACCACAACACTTCGAATTGCTGACGACACCATCGCACTTCCACCACGAGCCAGTATGTTGGTAACTGTGGAGAGCGACTGTGACAACAAGAGTAGTGGCATCGCGGAAACTAACCTCTCGGTGCTCTTGGCTCGGCAGATTTGTGTCGCGCGTGCTATCGTCCAACTGAAGCATCGGAGGACTCAGCTTCTGATTACGAATTTCAGTGGCCAGTACCAACACTTGGCAAAGCGAATAGCGATCGCAAACTTTGGAGCCATTGATTTGATTGATTTGTGGGTTTAACGTCCCAAAACCACCATATGATTATGAGAGACGCCGTAGTGGAGGACTCCGGAAATTTTGACCACCTGGGGTTCTTTAACGTGCATCTTTGGAGCCATTGATGACGAAGAATGTTCCACTATCGCTCCGATTGCCACTGCTGCCGAAGGTAACACTGCATTAGCCAGTACAGTTGACGTGAATTGCCAGCTATCCTCTGCGCAGCAGCAGCAGATACGCATGATTTTACGTACGTATAGTGACTGCTTTGCGTCCACCTCCAAAATCAAGCAGACCCCAACCGTGAAGCACCGCATTATAACGGACCTTACCGAACGGCCTGTACGACAGCACGCCTACCGCGTGTCGCAAAAAGAACAAGAGGCAATACGTTTTCAAGTGAAACAGATGCTCGACGACGAAGTCATCCAACCCTCGAACAGTCCATGGGCGTCACCCATCGTACTTGTTAAAAAGAAACATGGCACTTTTCGATTTTGCGTCGATTACCGGAAGCTCAACGAAGTGACGAAGAGAGACGTCTACCCTCTTCCACGCATAGATGATTCACTGGATCGACTTCGAAATGCCCGATATTTTTCATCGATGGATTTACGCAGCGGCTACTGGCAGATCGAGGTCGATGAACGTGACAGGGAAAAACAGCATTCATAACTCCCGATGGCCTCTACGAATTCAAAGTGTTACCATTTGGATTGTGCTCTGCACCGGCAACGTTCCAAAGGATGATGGACACCGTCCTGTCCGGTCTGAAGTGGGAATCCTGCCTCATGTATTTAGACGACGTCGTTGCTTTTTCCAAAACATTTGAGCAACATTTACAATGACCTCAGTCCGTCTTCGTCGCTATTCGATCCGCAGGCCTATTGCTAAAACCAGAGAAGTGTCATTTCGGCTACGAAGAACTAAATTTCCTCGGCCACCTTATCAGTCACGATGGCATTAGACCAGACCCAGAAAAGACTATGGCCGTTGCTGCATTTCCTCGACCTTCGAACAAACGGGATTTGCGCCGGTTTTTGGGTCTCTGCGCCTACTACAGGCGCTTTGTCCAGAGCTTTGCCAACATCGCTGAACCTCTTACCCGTTTAACGAAGGAGGATGCTCCTTTTATGTGGGGTCCAGAGCAGAGAGCCGCTTTTTCCCAGCTTCAGCAGTGCCTTCAGAGTGAACCCTTACTAGGGCACTTTGATGAAGATGCCGCCACCGAACTTCACACTGACGCAAGCAACATCGGTCTTGGTGCAGTGCTCGTCCAGTGGGAAGATGGCGCTGAACGTCCCATCACTTATGCTAGCCGCGTTCTGTCATCTGCGGAAACTAACTACTCGACCACGGAGAAGGAATGTCTTGCTGTTATTTGGGCGATAACAAAGTTCCGACCGTATCTCTATGGCCGTCCATTCAGAGTAGTTACGGACCATCATGCCCTATGCTGGCTGGCCAATCTCAAGGACCTTCAGGGCGCCTCGCGAGGTGGAGCTTACGCCTTCAAGAATTTGAGGTTACAGTCGTCTACAAGTCGGGCCGCAGGCACACTGATGCCGATTGCCTTTCGCGCGCACCCCTCGCGACGACATCGAGGGACGATGATACCGATGGCCATTTTCTTTGTGCAGTCAGTGAATCTGACTTGGCCCAGCAACAGTGGAATGATTCAGAGATCCAACAACTTATCAAATACCTTCAAGGTCGCAGCTCGAGTCCACCATCGGCATTCGCACGTTCAGGGTCATTTTGTCTCCGCAACGAGATTGTCTACAAAAAAAAAAAACTTCGAACCTTATGCGACTGAGTACCTCCTCGTCGTTCCACCAGGGCTACGTGCTGACATTTTATCTGCCTGTCACGACGAGCCTTCCTCCGGCCACCTAGGATTCGCACGTACCCTTACTCGGATGCGGACTCGCTACTACTGGCCCAAGCTCATCCAGGATGTCAAGCATTACGTTAAAACGTGCAATCATTGCCAGCGCCGTAAAGCCCCACTTGTGCGCCCTCCTGGTTTATTACAGCCTGTGGCACCCCCGTCAAAACCGTTTGAACGAATCGGCATGGACTTGCTTGGGCCCTTCCCGAAGTCACATGATGGCAGCCACTGGATCGTAGTCGCTACTGACTATTTAACGAGGTACTGCGAAACGAAAGCCCTACAATGAGGCACCGCCAATGAGGTTGCGTATTTTTTCATCAACAACATCGTCCTCCGCCATGAAGCGCCAACAGTTCTTATCACTGACCGTGGAACAGCCTTTACAGCCCAATTGATGCAAGACGTGACGAGACTTAGTGGAACAGCTCATCGCAAAACGACCGCATACCATCCACAAACCAACGCTCTGACGGAGAGATTAAACAAGAGGCTCACTGACATGCTATCTATGTACGTCGACCGTGATCACAAAAACTGGGATGCAATTTTGCCATACGTAACGTTCGCTTACAACACTGCGGTTCAAGAGACTACGGGTTTCACTCTCTTCCGGTTGCTTCACGGCCGAGAAGCAATTACGATGCTTGATGCCATGCTGTGGCCTGACACGACCATTATTACTACTGATGCGAACGACTTTATCCGGCTCGCCGACGCGGCCCGCCAGCTTGCACTCGAGCGGATCCGAAAACAGCAACGAATCGACTCGCAGATGTACAACTCCCGTCATCGCCATGTTATTTACCAACCCGGTGATCTGGTCTGGCTGTAGATCCCCGTTCGCCAAAGGGGCCGCTCGGAAAAGTTACTTCACCGCTACTTCGGACCTTATAGAGTACTACGGCGCCTCACAGATGTCAACTACGAAATTCTGCTTGAAGACACAGCTCAGCGATCTCGATGTTCGCAGCAGGCCGACATTGTTCATGTGTCACGGATGAAGCCACACTACCCCCGAGCCACCTGAAACTGCTTCATCATGCGTCTTTGTGCGTGTACGCGATTACTTTAACTTTTAATCGGCATTGGTCATCGGGGTGGTACTTTTTTTTGAAGAGGGGGGGTAATGCCACAGGCATGAATCGAGGTTTAGCCATGCCAATGCGAGTATGTGCCATGGTGTGAAAAAAAAAAGAAGAGAACGGTTGGTGTGCTCGTGCTCTACCGTTCGGTTCGGCTCGACGTCCAGTGCTGCTCCTGTGAACATACGTTGTGGTTGTTCTGTAATCACGTGACAATATGGTTATGAGAGACGCCGTATTGGAGGGCTCCGGAAATTTCGACCACCTGGGGTTCTTGATATGCGTGGTTTAACGTCCCAAAACCACCATATGATTATGAGAGATGCCACCTGGGGTTACTTAACGTGCAAGCAAATCAATGGAGATGGCAAAAGAAGCACATCACAGGTGACGCGCATGCTCAGACGTGGCCTGTTTCGAACTGCAGATGTCGCTCGTGCTCGTCCGAGCACGACGCTTCGTCGTTCTAGACATGAGAGTAGACCCCTACGCATATGACTGTACGTAACAGCCTTCCTGTTCTAGGGGCTGCACGCTCGAGGTCATGTATGTTTGTTGTTGCCATTCTGTGATAATTATATGCTGTGGGGCATGGGGCTCAGACAGGTGAATGGTCTGCGCTACTTTTTGTCTTCAGCATCAAAAAAATTAATAAGAATTATGTGCTAGCTTTTATTGCTTCGATGTGCCCGTGCGCTGGAGCGGAAGCTTTTGCATTATCTTCCACACTAAAGCCGGTGATTTATTCCTTCGATGTATGGAAGTAGGACTACAACAAGGCAACAATGCTTTGGTCAAGTAGAGCGAATTTTAGGGTTATGGGCAAATTTTTCGGGTATAACTAATTCCTGCAACGCTATAGGGTATAATGGCTGAGCACCAATTTCGTTACTGACAAGGTGTCGTGGATCGCCTCATTGTCTTCTTCCGTTTTGTAGTTGATCGCGAAAGAAATGGGGCTCGTTCCCGCGAAAAAAGCTGAGCGTGCCGCTTGTACGTCCGCGCTGATGAAGGTGTTCCTGTATTTGTTTGCAAATTTTCACTTCGCTATTTATATGTTTAGCCATTACCTCGCCTTGCGCAGCAGAGATGCCTTTCATTTTTCTTACTAAATTTCTGGTACTCTCTAAACTTCTCATCTACTACCTGTTTCGATGCGCAGGTGTGATCTCTCGGGCGATTTCTTTCACCACAGTCGACGTACTTGTCAACTGTGGCTTCTCATGATGCCGTAGTGGCGAGGTATGTGTTGTGGGCCAATACATTGTGCGATCCGGATGCCACACAATGAACGTTTCTTTTCTGTGGGGCAGATGTCTGTTAGGTGTTAGCTTCGAGCATGCAGGGAGTACAACGATGTGAGTGAAGCCAGGGCGTCGTAGATTTGATAATCAAGCTTGGGTAAATACATAGAGAGCTCTGCCGGCAAGCAGGTATACAGCGAAACGGTGCTCGCATTTAGGTTCATATATGTTTATTCAACTTTGTGACGGCACTGATTTATCATCGACTTAATGTAAGTTTGTGGCTTTGCGCCTGGTAATCCCAAAATGGAATCGTAAATGCTATAACGCATCGTCTATTTAATGCTAGCGCCGTTAATTCAGAACAATTTTGCATCAGTTCGAAACTCCCACCTAAATACCATAAGAAACTAGCGCCCCGCAGCACCTGAGACTACGTGCACTCAAGTTTCGGTGACGCTGAACGCACCATTTTAAAATTTGGGGGCCGCGGTGGTGAGGGATGGAACGATGTGGCTACTTCGATCGTGTGTGCCCCCCCCCCCCCCCCCAGAAAAAGAAGAAAAGCCTTCCTGGCGTAAGCAGCCAAAACCGTCTTAAGAGTAGCTAGACAACAGAGCGAGACGGTTGCCGAGCGAAAGTCCTCGCCGGGAGCCAGTAGGGGTATTGTGCGCGCCCCATAAATGTTCTCTGATGTGGACAACGTCAAGTGGAGCCTCTGTCTACGTCAAACCAGCGAAGATGCCGTTTGGTGCTGATAACTCAGATGAGCACTTACCCTTACTTTGAAACCAATATAAAATATCTTAAAGGCAACGTCCATCACTAATAATCGACCAGAAGAGCTTCCGCATGCAGGAATGTCAAACAACAGAATCATATCGAGTTTCCAAGTTCAGTATCAGGGGTCATTTAACAAACTAATGTTTCCAATGGCAACTGACATAGTCCACACACAGGTGACAAAAAAGAGCAAAAAAAAAAACCCTTGCATGCAGCCGCACGTAAGTGCGCTATATCACCACATCTGTCTTGGATGCATAAGTTTTTTAAGGCCTACAGCTCTGACTAACCACCTGAATTCGACTAGTCATGCACAAAGTACGTATACGACGCAGCTACCAGGAGAAAGCGTGGCATTATCTACGTAGATATAACAACGAGTGCAAAGAAGGGCATGTTCGCGATGATGCGTAGAGGTGAACCAACCTAGTTTAAACAAAGAGCTCCATGCATGTTCCCGCCAAACATTACCAGACACTGTTCGACGCAAGCTGAGGGCTTTCCCGACACGCATATGCGAAGAAAGAAAGGAAAAAAAATGGCAGATCCCACCTACGGTGGGAATCGATGATCTGCGAAGCACGAATGAGGAAGGTTGATATGTACTTTAAAATCAGCACAACGTTACGAGGCGGACGTAAGTCAGACCGTAGATGACTTCCATGTCTTGATTATAATGTTTAGAAATGCCATTTACTTTAGTCGTCCATTCACGTCACGTGATACCAAATTTGGTATATGTGACAGTAGCGAAACGACCCCGAGCACGCTATGAGCGTAGCATGCAGTCGTGTTTTACATGACACGCATGTCATGATTATGATGCTTGGACGTGTCATCTACCTTCGTCGTCTATTCACGTCACGTCATACTAAATTTGGTATATGTTGGGCAAGTGAAACGGCGGCGAGCACGCTATGAGCATAGCATGTAGAAATGGTTTACATGACACGCATGTTATGTTAAGACGTGTCATTTATCTTCGTTGTTCATGCACGTCAAAATTATCAAATTTGGTATATGCGAAGCTAGCAAAACGGCCGCGAGCGCATCATAAATAAGCCTGGTGTGTTGTCATGTTCTTACATGGAACACATGTTATGATTATCATGTTAGAACCAGTCACGTACATTTATCATCCATCTATGTCAAGCAATACCAAATTTGGTATATGTGAAGCCAGCGAAACGGCCACGAGCAGGCTGTGAACGTAGCATGTAGTCTTATTTTACATGACACGCACCTCATAATTATCATGTTTGGAGGCGTAATTTACCTTCGTCGTCTATACACGTCGCGTGATACCAAATTCGGTATAAGTGGAGCTAGCGAAACAGCTGCGAGCGGGCTATGAGCGTAGCATGCAGTCTTGTTTTACATGACACACATATTATGATTACGTTTGGACGTATCATTTACATTCCTCATCTATTCATGTCACGTGATACCAAATTTAGTGTATGTGGAGCTAGAAAAATGGCCGCGAGCGTGCTATGAGCATGATATGTTGTCATGTTCTTACATGACATGCATGTCATAAGTATCATGTTTGCGCCAGTCTTATAACTTCGTCATCCATTCACGTCAAGGAACACGGAATTTGGTATATGTGAAGCTAGCGAAACGACCACGAGCGCAATATGAGCGTAGCATGTAGTCATGTTTTACAGGACACCCATGTCATGAATCCTACGTTAGGGTCTTTGACTAATGTTCACCATAGAGTCATGTCATACCATACCAGCTTTGCAATATGTCCTGAGAACGAAACCACCGCAAGAACAGCAAGAGCATGAGATATAATTCATGACATTCATGACATAATTGTCATATTTTAATGTTATGGCTAGTCACATATGCTCGTCATACAGTCATTTTCTGCCATACTAATTTTGGTACAGACACCACCATCAAGACGGCCAGGAGAGCCAAAAGTTATATGCCGCTAGACAGATAGATAGATAGATAGATAGATAGATAGATAGATAGATAGATAGATAGATAGATAGATAGATAGATAGATAGATAGATAGATAGATAGATAGATAGATAGATAGATAGATAGATAGATAGATAGATAGATAGATACGGTCAAAGTCACCAAAGAAGTTCGATAAGAAATGGTACGTGTTGAAAATGCATATGCTACTCGCAAATGCGCCGCGGGTCGGCGCATCTGTGTGTGTGCGAGTATACTAACACGCTGGAACGGCCTTCTCACTCCGCTACGTGTTAGAAAAAAGAGTAATACACCCAGTTTCGATCTATATACCATTATCGCAACAAAACAAATGTGATGGCACAATATAGGGGGGGGGGGGAATTGTCAATTTCGCAATGTTATAAAACGCTGCATGTGCTGACAACAAAGATGGCTGCGCTTAACAGGGTCAACGCGGCACTTTCTCTTGGCGCTGCGCTGACGTTTGTGGATTGTGGTGTCGGATCATGTTGCTTCGTCGAAGGTGGAAGGGCGCTAGTGGCGGAGCGCTTCACTCTCATCGGCATAAACGATTTTATTGGCGAAACAGCGGAAATAGTTGCGCTGTGCGTGCAAGCATCGAGTCTCTTCGGCAAACCGCATCGCATTTACTTCAAGTTGAAGAACCTGTCCAGCGAGCTCGAGCTCGAAGAAGGCAACTGCTCATGTGTAGTCAGGCTTTCCGAAAGGTGCTAGCATTTTTGCGCTGCGTTGATACACCGCAACGGGCAAGGCCTTATCATTTTGCGAGGTAACCATACGATGCGACTCGTGCTGCCGATTGCATGTATCCCAATGAGTTCCGTTGTCCCGTCAACAGCTTAATATGCATGCTGTTCCCCTAATTACAGAACGGAGCTATGTTTGCGCCACTGTGTGTTTATATAAGGCAAATTGTAGTTTCGGATGTAATAGGAGCGCTCTTTTCTTTCCGTTCACCAATTCACGTTATTAGATTTCTAATAAATGGGGTCGTGTGCTTCCGAAAACTCGCTTGTTTTTGTTGGCGGTAGTTTATATTCAAAGCAAATATATGCACGCTGCGAATGCAAGGACATGATATATATACGCACGAACGTACACGCACGCGACATACGCGCTACCTTTGGGCGCGCGTTTGTGGGCGTGCATATATACACATGCGAAGTCAAAAATGTTTTTTTGGAGGAAAAATTTACACAAGCGTAATTTAGGATTGGGTAGCACTACCAGCTGCACAGAAAACAAGCGTATATATGCGAAAAATACATCCATACGCGTAACGCAACAAATTCGCCAAAGCGCTTGCTTATATAAACGAAACTATACTATACAGAACCCGCCAATTGATAAGAATGCACACAAGCTAAATAATGGTGTACTCCAAGAGAATAATTAGGTCGTCGCGAGCGAATTGATTAGAACAAACTAAAGTAGTGCCCGTCATCATTCAAATGCGGAAATTTTTTATTTGTGCTGTTCTCCATCGCGCATCGTCTGCATCCATCAAGCAAGGATAGAACCATACGTTTCCATCTTTCCACCACTATACCATGCATTACGCACACTGTAATGGTCTCTGGACATCGCTTTCTTCTTTGCCCTGCCGTGATGTTCTAGTGGCTAAGGTACTCGGCTGCTGACCCGCAGGTCATGGGATCAAATCTCGGCTGCGGCGGCTGCATTTCCGATGGAAGCGGAAATGTTGTAGGCCAGTGTGCTCAGATTTGGGTGCACGTAAAAAACCCCCAGGTGGTAGAAATTTCCGGAGCCCTCCACTACGGCATCTCTCACAATCATATGTTGGTTTTGGGACGTTAAACCCCACATATCAATCTAATCGCTTTCGTCTTTTTCGGGCTCGCGTGTGCGGCATGGCGAAAAGACCGTAGCTATGCGGACGCTTCTCAACGAGCGCAACGTGGTAACATGTCTCCTTTCAAGGTTGACCCTGTTAGCGCCGTTTCGAGATGCGGCTGCCAGGTGGCAAGCGCTTACTTGGAGTCACGTAGAGTTAGTGCATATGCTACATTTAGGCAGCATATATATAGTAACTCTAGAGTCACGGAATGGGCAACTACAAATGAAGAATATTCATTTATTGTGAACGTCAACAGACTAGAAAGTATGATTTAATTCCTCATAAGATATGCAGGCGAATCTGGTAGACACAAAAGCTTTAACAAATTACTACGAAGTGTTCACAAAAACCAGAAGGTTGTAGCAGAGCAAGATGCATTGCATAAAAAATATTTATGGGTTCAAAAAATATCGAAGCGAGGACATGTGACTCCAGTGATGCGCACGTTTTCTTGGTTGTTGAGTCCTCATTTTTCCCACAGTTTCATCATAATTTACACGACAAAGCTATAGACCTAGATAATGTGCGTCTACCACCTTTTCTGAAATTTAAAGTCCAAGAAAGCGCTGCCGCAAAGTCACTTTCGAAAGAGTGTGTACAGGGTAATTCAATAAACTGAAGAAAATATGTGAAGATGAGCTACCGCTGGATGAACCGGACAAAAATGGAAGCTTTCCTACGATATGTTCAATAGCTACTTTTTCTCTGCGTCTATATAACTAAGTTCCCCAGATTGTGTAAACGTGTTAACCTGCTTCCTCTGATTTAGTTACTCGCGTTTATTCAGCAGTTACACCGTTAAGAATGCGTCTAGACCCATTCTAGGATACTGAAAGTAATGCATAAATATAGAATCACCAAATCGGTGCGTACCATGAGCACTCTCGGCCGTAGGTGCCACCGATGTCCAGGCTTCGATTGGCCCGGCAGTAGTTAACCGACGGCACGGCGTAAACCAGCACTTTCTTCACCTCGGGCCATTTGGGCGCGCCTCGGTTTGAGTGGACAAGGTGGGCCCGGTCGTATGCTTTCCGCAGTCTCCGTCCGATAGCCGACATTTCACCCAGCTTCATCCAGCAAGTCCTCATGGTGCACGTGCCAGAGGGGCCGTGGCATTTGCAAGTGCGCTGCGTCGTCTTGCGCACAGCCTGAAAAGATGTGCGCATCTGTCAGGTGCAGGCATCATGTTTTGTGGCATAGCATATTATGCACAACACCTCGATTTTGTGAACCTAGAAGACATTTTGCGAAATGTCCAAAGAAAAGATTAAGAAAAAAAAAACACTGTGGATGGCCTTTGCATCCACAATGTTTCAGCCCGAAAATTTCTTGATTTTCCTCTTTCTGTCTTTTTTGGTGAATTGTATTTTCTGCTCTTGTGGTAGTGCGATGCAGTGCCGATTGAGACGCCTCGTTTTTACGAACCATGCAGAAATCAAACGTGACATCTACTATATTCATTTGCCGCATGGAAACTTGGCTGTAACGTTCTAAGCGTAATCATGGCTATCCTATATTTATGGAAGCACTATGTTCAGCCTATGTATTTATTTATTTGGTTATTTATTTATAGCAAAAGCTTATTCCTTGATGAAAGCTATTAAGCTTAACACCCAGAAGCTGGGTTTTTCTCACATAGATTCTTGTTGCAAGGAAGCCCGCCGTTGGATGCCGTTTGACGCGCTGGGCAGGAATCGCAAGTACATATCCTCAGTGAATACATCTCTTTTGGGAAGACTAAGCGAACCTAATCGCATAAGTGGTTGTGATAAAAAATTGGAGGTTGTTTTTATTAGAGTGCGTAAATAAACTTTCAAATTCACTTTGTGTCACTTGTAGTAATGTAATTCAATCAGTTCAGGGCTACTTGATGGCAATCGCTAGGATACTAACAGATTCGAGGCATTCTATAAATTGTGCTGGTGCATCACGTAGTTTTTATCCTGCAATAGCATGAGAAAGACTTCGTGAAAATATATTACGAGTAACGCCCGTGCAATATGCCGGCACATTTGCACACAAGCATGTACATACATGCATCATGCACTGACTGCATTTAGCTACGCTGTCGCTAACAGTTAGTGCTATTGATTTCAGCTCCTATAGTCACAGCTGCGCAAGTGTGGCTAAATCATAACACCAATGCAAGCACCACTGCGAAACATATGCGATTAGTTATCTTTCTTTGTTGTTTACCTGGTTTGCGGAACTGGCTTGTTTTCTACATTTACTAGGCAATAAGTTTGACGCTGACCAAAATTTGGGCTCCTAATAAATTATACACCACAAACAAGTTTTATGAACAGGGAAAATGGTTATCGATTAGGTGTGCAACATGGTCAATTCCCATTTGGCAGTGCCCTACTACGCAGCGTCCGTTCTGACTACTACCATCACTTCCGTCGTCTCGCTGCAGCGTCTCGCGTGCCTCACATCTTCGACTCGCTGGACTTAGAATCGCCAACAATAGTCGCGGATATTTTTCGTCCCTTACATGTTCACGTAACGTTAAAACAGCTTGCTTTCTCGTCTTTGTATCACCTCGGCTCGGGCGTCTTGTGGATGCTTTGCATCAGTAATCTGCCACCATTGTGCCTACTGGATACCACCTCCAAATACCATGACTTGTACTTATTCGAACGATTGCGTGTGTTGGGCCAGAAAAACGGTGCAAATAATCCAATAAGTGGGAAAGAACTCGACAGTGATGCTGCGGATTGAGGGTGCTTTAAAAGTTTGCGGGCACTGCCCAACAGCGAGGTCACCAGAAAGTCATGATATGTTAACGATACCAAGCGCGCGCGTTCAGAATGTCCGACCTAGCTCGGCCCACGATCATGACGTGTTGCCAGCAATTCACGCCTTTCTACACTGTATACCATGCCTCTGCCGAGTCAGGCATAAAACAGGACGCATATGCCTTAATACAAGCAGTCATGACCTGAAAGATTGGAACGTTTGCTTCCGAAGCCTGTTTTGCAATCCTTATATTGCAAGCGACATAGCTGTTTGGCATGCAGAGTTTCAGCAGTGGTTTTAATACAGTAGTACGTTATGCAAGCAACGAATTTTGCAGCGAAAGTTGTTATGAGACCACAACTCGGGTCTCATGCAACTCGGGTCCACCGCCGCCGCTGACGCCAGTGTCCGTAACCACATCGCGCGAAACTAGGGGAAAAAAAAAAACTTAGTACCAATGAGACACTGGGGCTTGCCAGGCTCCGCAGGTTGCCAGCCCAGTATTCTACCACTGAGCCAAGCCGGTGACTCAGATTTGTTGGCAAACTTGCCTTCGGCAGGCTTTATTTCGGGAAAGCAATCGTGTTAATACGACTTATATAGCGTTCAAAAAAAAAAAGCAAAGGAACAAGCAGTCATCGCACAATGGGATTAGCAAAACGAGTGGGTCGTTACACGCTCGAACCCATTACAAAAGCTTCTTTTTGTTCAGGCATTGACTGTGGTGCATGCCCACTTCAAGCATAATTCCTCATCTTTGTCAGCCACTACATGAACAATTGGCACGGAATTTCTCGCAATAGTTTAGCGGATACCACGCTTCTCAGAAGAATGACGAAAAATAACGTAGCGAATGCCGGCGTACTACCCTATTTTTTTATTAATAATGACCGAAGGTGTATCAAGCAGGCGTGCTTGCAGCAATCACCCAATAGTGAATGTTTAGAAAATGTTCTGAAAGGTCTCTCGTCTAGCTTTCACTGTGACTGTGCGGCGCCTTTCGCGCAGGACTGGCGTTTTTCGGTGCCAAGTCGAATAACAAAAAACTCGGCGATTATATGGTGTTATCATTCGGGACATAGTGGAAATACACGTTCCCCTGCACCGACGCGTGCCTCAATATCCAAGTGAAACTGCGTGGTGCTGAATGTTTAGTAACTAATGCCAAGAAAAACTAAAACAAATGAGCTGGTTTCGTAGCAACGCAGAACTATGTGGTGCTAATTGCGTCCCAGTCACGACTGTGTCTCACTCGTGGTCGAGCACTTACCGCTGTGCCAACTTTGTTATTGTGTGCATTCACTGCATCGTTCAGGTCTTTGTTGGCTCCAAACTTGTCGATAAGGATGTGGCGCGAAAAATTTCCTGCGTATTTAATATCAACGCTGCAGCCACCCCAGGACCATCGTGCACCTGTACAAGAATGGCATGGAAACACCCATATCAGTTTTAGTCACTCAAGGAATTTCGAAGAGTCATTAAATAGGCATACACTGTATTTATGGAAAGAAATGTTCTTCTTTGTATTGTCTCGAAGTCATTCGGGACAAACTGATAAGGACGAGATGACACGCACACGTGTGAAGATATTTAGACATTTAAAAAATGTGTTGCCTATCTCTCAGCTTTGGCACGTGGTATGCGATGACCACTACGACCACGTAGGGCTTATAAACACGCATTAACAAGCGGTAATTTGTCTTTTTAATGCATGACAGATTTTGCTGAAGGTGACGTGAGAGAGAGAGGTTGGAGGGGTGGGGGGGGGCGACGCATTAGCTAGACCTATCCAACCTCGCGCAGGTGCTTGCACCAGCGTACAACCAAGCCAGTCAGAGAATTCAGGCGCTGAACTTGGAAAGCAGGAATGCTCCCTGAACAAGCAGAAACCACTGCGAAATGTCTTGCTACGAAACCACTTCTTCGCTTAGGTATGAAGATACATTGTGAGGTGCCTTGTGTAACCATAAATATATTATATCCAAGGCTGTTATGGAATTACAAGTGTGTGCCATAGTTGTCCACCACCGCCGGTGTCCGTAACCACTATTGCTCGAAATGAGAGAAAAACTGAGTAAGCAAAAACACCAAGGACACAGCCGGATTCGAACTCGGGCTGCAGGCGTGTCAGTCCAGCATTCTACCACTGAGCCACGCTGATACTTGAAACCCCTTTGCGAACTGGCCATAGGTAGGCTTGACGTCGGGAAAGCAATCACGTCAATATGGGTAATAAAGCGTTTTGTAACAGCAAAGGAACAAACAGGTGTCACACAATGCTCCTTGCGAAACGAGTAACTCATCGAGTGCTCAACTCATCACAAAAGCATCAGGCATAATGCTTCATCGTCGTCAGCCACAGCACAAAAAAATTGCAGAAAATTCCTTGCAAGTCTGTAGTGGGTACCACGCTTCTCTGAAGAATGAAGAAAGTTGGCATAGTGGATGCCTCTCTACTATGCAAAAGTAGCAGTTACCCAAAGAGTGTTTAAAAGAGGCTCTGAAAGGCCGCTCTTCCAGCTTCCGCTGTGACTGTGCTGCGCGTTCCACACAAACCTGGCTGTTTATTATTATTATTATTATTATTATTATTATTATTATTATTATTATTATTATTATTATTATTATTATTATTATTATTATTATTATTATTATTATTATTATTATTATTATTATTATTATTATTATTATTATTATTATTTAGATAAGGTACAACCCCGACATGCTGGTTAGGTCCCTGACTGATCGCCATTCTTTTTATGACGCCCTATTCGTCGCATTTAGTTAGCAGCGAAAAGACGGAATAACTTGACTGGTCTAATGCGTGAATGTGGACGCTGTTTTTGTCCGCCCCTGCTACATCGCTTTACCAACAAACTCGTGCTCATGCTTGAATTATAGCTCAAGGACCGAACTATGTAAGGTATGGCTATGTTACGCATCATACAGTGTCGGTCTTTGCCTATCTCTGCAGAAAGCTGCCGGCTGGGTGCTCTAGACAAGTTTGATACCATCTGTACAACCAACGTGACAACAAACGCTGTTATTTTGGCCTCCAAAAATGGTAGTCGCACCTGTTTCGAGAGCCTCACGTAGTGTTCCTCACTGCCTTATATAACGTGAGCTATATCGCCATCTCACAGAGGCTTACTCTAGCCTTGTATCAACGACTACGAAGGGGGGTGGTGTCTATTGTTGAATAAATTCAAATAGTTCCTTTACTCTAAGTGTAACCTCTTCTATGTTCTCTTCTTGTTGCATAAATTTCCTCTCCGCCTCAACCCCAACAATGGCGATCGCCCTTTCAGACATCAGCAGAGCTAAGTAGACAGTCACATGTTACTGCCCTGGTGACCATATACTGCATTATGGTAAGCAGAAAATTCCTCGTGTACATTTTCTTCGTTTTATTGGAGAAAATACACAACTGACGGCTACCATAACTATCAAGTTTTCCAAATATGAAAGCATGAATGCTGACTTTACAACAATAGTGTAACTTAAAACAAATTGATTTAATCATCAGATTATTCTATAGACAGTTCTACTAACCGTATGCAATCGCGCGAGGGCGGTCGTCGCATCTGCAGTTTTGTTGGCCTCTGCTGCAGTTCCTGGCGAACATGTGTGTGATCGCTGCGTTAACCATGGCAACGACAAATGCAGATTCACGGGTTGCTGCATAGAAAGTAACGCATTTCAGTACGATGCTGCAGTCACTCTTTCAACACTGCCACTCAATATATACCACGAGTCATGCCCATATAGCACATGCGGAGGGTATAGTTTGATGCAACACGAGGAAAATAGGATATGAGAGTAGGCATCTCCATAAAAAGCACCTCATTTCTCTAATTTTGTTTTTTTTCTTTAATTATGCTTAAGCACAAGAAAATATCTGGGGAAATCATGGATATTACAAATAGCCGCCTCATGTTTCATGCGGCATCAAGTTTAGCGCATAGTGTCCCGATTTGAGGAGAAAAAGTGTAATGCTGTTTTACTCAAGGTTCATAATATAGAACTTTTTCAGTAAAAAAATGCATTTCTCACAGCCTATATATACTCTTGTGAATAGTAGTGCATGAGCATATGACAATGAAAGGCTCCAGAATAAAAGCTCGAAATATTATGCTGCAATGCTAACTTTCAACATCAAGCGTTAAAATCTTCCCGACGTTAAGCCCCAACAATTATTATTATTAAAACCTCCCAACAATGGAAGTCTCTGAAGGAACCCGGAGCCGTGTTTTGAGCGAGTACCATTCGCCTTCGGCGATATGCGTATAAACTCAATAAAGAGTGCAGCTCTGGTTTGGAAGCTAAAAATGACATTCACTCTACGCTCTTGTTGTACGCGTTTACAATAATACCGCGCAGTTGAAGCTTAGTTGGGTGCAGAGCATGCGAGTAGCGACTTAAACCATTTTAAAATTGAACCTGGAAGTTTTCCGTGACTGGCGATGACTTCAAACGCACTTTCCGGGCATGCCCAACGGTCCCACTGGAACTGGGACCGGCATTCTTCGAGTGCTTCCCGCATGCCGTTGTCAATGGTTCCCAGCAACGCGCGCCCAACCTGTCAAACAAGTGGACATTGTAATCCTCGTCTTTGAAAGAACAAGAAGATTTAAAAAAGGCTGTGTGAGAGTGTTTTTCTTTTGTCTTTTTTGTTTTAAAAATCAACCACGAAAGACGTAGGGGGAAAAGTCATGCACAAAAATTTTGGCAAAAATCTCGCCATGTGGGAGAGTGCGAAGGAGAGGAGGAGAGAAGAAAGTCGGGGAGGCCAACTAGATGCTGGCCCAGTTTGCTATCCTTCACTGGGAGGAAGGGGTGATAGTGTAATTAAAAGAAGAATGATGGTGTTATCAGGGTGCAATGCGCCTGTTCATTAGACGCTACAATCATTGTGTTCGGTCCATTAAAATAATAACAATATAACAATGTTCGCGCCACTTTACTGGCCTGCGACGCGTTTGGATATAATCTGAATACATCCTCTGAAGATGGCCTGTGGTCTAGTTGGTTCAACGCACAGCTAAGAACATATCCTTCGGTGACAAAGCGTTCACAAAAAGTGCGCCAGCTCGATACTTCATGAACACTGTCGAAACAGCGAAGCTGGCGCCTACTTCATCGGGACCACTGTCGCCCACATTTGTGCGCCTCTTAATGGTTCACAGACTTCGACCTCATCTATCTTGGCGAGGCACAGTGCTTCTCCTACCGAGTCTCACTAGCACTACGTCAACGAATGGCGAAGCCTCGATTAAGGACAACTGCGCTAAGTGTTCGATGTGTGTTCTGTCGTCTCGTTACAGTTGCAGAAGTCGCATCTGGAGGTGCCCTACATTTCTCTGCGAAAAGTACTTTTTTGTGAAGCTGACTGCCATCACAGGTGGCATGGTAAAGTCGCGTCAAGGCGGGAGCGGTGCGATGCATTTTGCAGCTCCTCGATAGTTCTTAAAGTAGACAGCAGTTCCAGGCACTCAGGCTGATCCGCAAAGTTTGCGACAGAGCGTCAAGAAGGAAGTGAAGGCCCCTCGCAGCCTATGTTTTCGACAATGAAGAAAAAAGAAACTAGAGCTTCCGAGAACAAGTATAAGCCCACTTTGGTCTCAAGTGAACAATATTCCCAAGAGGATGCTGCATTTGGGTACAGAACTAGAATGCTCCCAAGAGGATTTCAGGGGATAATCCCGCCGTTTCTGTTCCAGCGGGAAGCATGTAAGCAGGGTACAAAGGTAACAATGTTTGGCACCCAAGGTGGCTGTCCAACAATCTGTATTGAAAGTTTGCACTTGTGTTTGCGGATGGCACACTTTTTGGTGTTTTGTATATGAATTCAAATGCTCCGGTTATGTCGCCTCCCACCACATCCTCAATTTTCTTTATAGCAAGTGGTACGTTTTGTGTGCAGGATAGCGTTGCGTTCAAGATGGCTTTTGTGTAGCGTATGATTCTTTTGGGCATTTCGTAAATAGCCCATCTACTTAAAACTCGTGGACAGACAACCGGCACACACTATAGATCACAAGCCTGAAATCTGAACGTCCTCCTTTGAGGTCATTCTGTGCGTAATCACAGGTCATGTACTGGTTTCACGAAGATTTACGTGACGGTTAGGGTGGAGCATGTGCACAAAACTAGAAAAGAAGACGAACACGTTTCTTTTAGAGTTCAAAAGCAGTACGGTATCTGCGTGCGACGTACCCTTGATCCAGGGAGCACATGGTTATTTACGGACCTGCGAGTGAAGAAAATACCAGACATTCATTACGCACAATCCTTCACGCATAAACTTCTCATGCTATACTTCTTTTAGTTTTAAGTGTTTCTTTCAGGCTACATTAGCAATTTGTACAATAACTGAGTTGGTCACAGAGGCATCACATGTTGACATAAAATTACCGTATTTAGGACAGCTAGGTAACTTACAATCGGGTGAAAAAAAAAAAAACGGGAGCAGATGAGCTCATACGGAACCATTTTAACACTCCGGAAGTTATTCTAACCAGTAGAACAGGCTTGAAGCATTCAAAACAAGTTGACCAATCTATGTATTTCCTCGAGTCGCCTCCATGAATCACCTCGAAGATTTTGCTCGCCGCTTGTGCGTTGGTTTTGTCACTATCATTCTAGGATATAGGAACGTGATTCAGCAACTTAGTACTAGCACAATAACATCATTAAATTATACGAACGACGACTTTTACTTCCTCCTTGTGATTCGCTTAGGGGGAGCCCTACGCATGAGTTCGGTGGCATCATTACAGCACGAGCGAACTGGTACCTTTACCTGTCATATAGGTTCCTTCAGACTCTATAAAATGGCATTTTGATTGAATTATTTATTACTTTGCCTAAGAAGTACCTACTTAGATTCTAATTTGGTACGCGATGACAAAAGCAGAATAAACAATAAATCAAACAGCACATGTTGCTATATTTATTCACATTTTCATAAAATACTGGAGGCCTGTTCAGAGGCTTAAGCAGGAGTGGTTACATATATGTTCATTATACATAGTATACAGTTAGATTTGTAACACCATAAGAAAAAAAACACAAACACAAAACACCACGCATTGCGATTACAAGAAAACGTGGAATGTATGTAAATACGTACACATTAAAACGCCAAGCATTGTAACAACAACAACAAAAAAGGTAGAACAACTGACAGAAAGACAAAAACAAAAACAATGCAATTAAGCACGCATATTAGCTGTTCAGTAAGTGCCAACATAGCAAAATTCCACAGCTCTCTAGCATCTAAATATTCAAATTCGCTAGTGTGAAATGAGCCAAATACTCTGAAAGCAAGGCATCAACACGCAGTGAAAAAAAAGGAAAAAGTTGGGAATCATATACATAAGAAAGTGCGAACAAATCAAGAGTACCAAAGTAAGGTAACGTCAAAGCAAAATTAAGTACTACTACACCTTTTAACCATTTGTTCTATTAGCTCAGCACTAATTTAGCCATGTCTATGGGAGGGCGTTTCATTAATTTATCTTGCGTTAAGGACCAATTTGTATAACCCCAAGAAATGATTGTCTATTGTAATTAAAAATATTTGTCAGATGTGAAAACGTTAGCATTATGCAATGCCAGCTTGCTTAGTGTGGTGACATATTGTAATGCTAACTCTTTCACGCTAGCATGTGGAGTATGTGAGTCAATGTATTTCCCAGGAGGTAACCCGTTTTAAAGCCTCATTTGCTATCCGCACCATTCTAAATTATATACAAGTGCTAACAGGAGGACACACGCACTGTTCTTCACTTTGGAACCTAAGTCTGCATGCCATATTTTCGATAATAAGTCAATGAAGCGAGGGAATGAACTTCAATGTGAAATGTCTTATACCGTTCGCATACATAGGACGTTAGTATATGGTAATGCGGAGTTTCAGCCATTTTGAAAAGTATAGGCCCTAAAACTGGGTTCACGATGGCTCGCATTGACTCAGTTAAGATAAACACCTAGATACAAGAATATTATCTTGACGAGGTAGTCCCTAAGAATCAAACAAGGAGCTTCACTGACGATGTACATTTATCTTTACCGTAAAGGAAGAATTGATAGCATAAAATGTTTTGAAAAAAAAATGAGTATCTCAACTATGTCCGGCAACAACCAGTGTAACATTATTTAAAAAGAACGCGATATTGGTTTCTGTATTTCGTCCACGCTTAAAGCCAAGTTCATCATCGTCGTCTGGCTACGCCTGCTGCAGGGCAAAGGCATCTCCCATATTCTGCCAATCAACCCGGTCCTGAGCTTTCTCCTGCCACATTATACTTCCAGACTTCTTCGCAGACGTCGCAGCTGAAGCCGAAGGGCGGCTGGAGCAACTGCTGCCGAAAGCGGGCGTTCACACCGGGGAACGCGCTCCCGCAATCACACCACGTTGACGTCGTTGTGCTCGCAAATCCACTTACTCGGCGCGGTGTTGTTGCATTCGTTTGACATCGCAAGCTAACTCGGCGGCGGGGTTTGCAGGATCCACCCGCTGCCCGCGCTTGCATTCCCGTTCGTGATTTCGCGTGGCTTGGACGGCTGAGGGATCATCGGTACGCACTTGCTGTCAGCACTCGGCCTTCCGGGCCTGTTTTTGTGCCGAAAATGCACTATCAGCCCGGCGAATGCGAGTTCTTTCACGTTTCCACTGACGGCACTCTTCTAGAGTTTACGCATGTGAACGCTTTCCGTAGTGGTGCTGATGCGTGCATGCTCGGCGCTACGCCTGCACTGTAAAATGTTGATAATTAAGTGGGATACGAACCCAGGCCATCACGCTTCCCACTAAGTGAATTGTTCACTATGTGTGTCAATTAAGGGCTTACCCATTACAAAGCGCTTCGAGTTAATTACTCATTATCATCAGCAACAACATCAACAAAGTGTGTAGCTGCTCGTATTACTTTTTCAGGTAAGCTGTGTGTAATTACTTATTCCTAATGTGTCGAAGTACAGCATGGCCAGCCCTTTTGCAAATGCATTTGCAGTAGTCATGCGTTCTAGAAAAGTTTCGAATAACCAATGTATTTCGAACAGACGTTACTCAGCTTGCGGTACAGCTGAAGTGACCACCGAGAAACAAAGCCATAGCAATCGAATGAGAAGACGATGCGAACGGGGCTCAATCGCGCTATCACCTTCCACTCTTAAATTCGGAGCTCAAGCGTCCTCATGTTCTTTTACGAAAATTTCACAAACACACACACCCTTGTATGACCAAATCTGAAGAGGCCGGCGTGCTCTAGCAGACGTGTAACTGCCACCACCTAAGGTAGAATCACCCTCCTTAAAGTGTATTGTAAATACGGTTCCGGCAATGAAAGTATATTATCGCGCACAACAGCCACAGATATTGTAGGCGATAAATGAACAATATAACAATAGTCCGCATAACATAAGAGGCGAACTAATCACCAAAGCTTGTCACATCAACGATGCACGCACCGACTTATTATATACTTGTATGCATCCGCATACTTCGCCAATAGTTCGGTCACCTCGACAAGCTTAATGGTAAGCTTTATTTGTATATATAATTTTTATATTTTTTATTTAACAAGTACGTAATAGAAGACATTAACATCTTCAGGTGTGCTCATTGCCGGGGAGCAATATGCTAGCACAAACGTTGTCACTAAAGGTACGCTTTGTTTAGCATAAATGCAAAACATAAGTCCAGGAGCTCCCAAAGACAAGTACGTATCTTAATCGTAGGGGTAAAGATCTTAGGTAAAGGAATTACGCTCTAAGCTTCTCTGGCCCGTATTCACAAAAACGTCTTTTATTAGAAGGGTTCGCAAAAGAAAATTCCAGTATGTCCGTATACCGGCAGATTTATGGCAAAAAGCGCTTACGAATAAAATGTTTTGTTCATTTTGCCTACTACAATTGTAACGCCACGAACTGCTCACGAAAAAAAAAGGCGAGCTCATTAAGCATAGCCGATGATATATTGATAGGGGGGGTTTGACGTCCCAAAACCACCACCATATGATTATGAGAGATGCCGTAGTGCAGGGTTCCGGAAATTTCGACCACCTGGTGTTCTTTAACGTGCACCAGAATCTGAGCACACGTGCCTACAACATTTTCGGCTCCATCACAAGTGTAGCCGCCGCGGCCGGGATTCAATCCCGCGGCCTGAGGGTCAGCAGACGAGTATCTTAGCCACTAGACCACCACGGCGGGGCAAGGATGATGAAGTAAACCGATTCGGTATTTCATAATTCGTGTAATTCGTGCACCAAGTAACATAAGCGCCGAACGCTTTTTATACTTGGTGAGCACGCTGCAAGTGTGGTAGTTTACGTTCATGGATGCGGTAGCACCACTGAACGTATTTATGCGGTTGCGATACAAGCAATGAAATAAAATCTCTGCATAAGGCGTGACTGCTCTTTAGCTCTGTGTTTAGATTCAAGCTATACGCGTACAAGTATGTAGACAAAAATAAATGGGTTAGAGGCGCTCGGATTATATTAAGACGCTCATTGGAAAGTTCGCCGGTTTGTATAGGTATCATTTAATGCCTCGTGCAGAATCTAAAGTAACGACAGAAGAACCTAGCCAAAAATGTTGATTTGAGGTAAAATTATAGCATCGCTACATTTACTGCAGAATGATTAGGGTCTCGTTACAACTTTTGCTACTAATTATATAAACACGTTAAAGTTAGCGTGTTTTTTTTTGTCATGAAGTGCACAAGCAAACTTGTGCGATAGAACTAAAGTGGTGCGTTGCTTTAGATAACAATATAGACGTTCCACTTCTAACGAGAAATCAAATTTATGCCGCACAATACTGTTTCCGAAAGGGAATCACTTGTAAGTCAATCACTCGGCCATATTTACTTCGACCATTACGCTAAAACAGGAAGGTCAATATCTAGAGCGTTTCCACATGGAGAGAAACACGCTATCACAATCTGCTCTGTCGAGGCCCCATCTTCACAAGAGCACATGGCTTGAGGCTAGCCGCGTGCTCATGCTAATTCGGTGCACAGCAAGACCACAAACACTCAAACATCCGGGCCTGTATTTACCAGACAGTTCATATACTGTCGAGTGCTTCGCGAAAATAAAACGTGATAGTTTACTTGCCATCGAAGGAAATGAGCGGCAAATGGCCAGCTTCCCTCGCTAATTATAGGTTCGGCATCTCGACTGGTTAAAATCTGCTCAGATTAATAACCTGAGCGTGAAAGCGTTCTTGTGAATACCGGGTAGTAAAACTGGGAAACGTAGCCCTTATACAGCGATCGACCACACGAGTAGTTGCACGCGTATTCTTTGAGACGAATGTGCGCGTGCGCACGCGAAACTTTGGCCAAATTGTTTTGTTGCAGCAGATCTACACGGCGCATGAATTATTTTCATATAGAGTTCAATGGGAAGAAAAAAAAAACTGGGCTAGTTTGTCGACACTATGCACGGTCTTAAGAAGTGCTAATAAATAAAACCCAGTAACTAAGACGAGACACATTCAAACACAGAAACCAACAACACTCGGCAAGTTCCCATATGAAAGTGTGCCGAGTTTCGTTCGAGTTATTAATACGAAACAAACTAAACTATGAGAGGCACCTGAGGTAGCCACCAGTATGCGCTGAAACTACAGGTAATTTAAACTCCTGCTCAAGAAATTTCCACAATTTATTATTTTCTATTACTACAAAGTATTTTGGCAAACATATATGCAGCTTTTGTTTTAGCCACGCTATTTTAAAGTAAATATATTTAGAAGAAGTTGATGACCGTTGCACATGCTAGTCCTGTTTTCACACTATAGCTGTAAAATTACCAGCTATCCCAAAACTAGACAAAGAAACACTTGAACGAATGGACATTCACACACTCGCTACAGCAGCATAAGTGTTCACACAACAGGGGAGTTCACGCAGCATAGCTGTTGATACCACAGAAATGTTACCACGTAACAAAAGAGTTCGCCCCGCCGCGGTGGTCTAGTGGGTAAGGTACTCGGCTGCTGACCCGCAGGTCACGGGTTCGAATCCCGGCTGCGGCGGCTGCATTTCCGATGGAGGCGGAAATGTTGTAGACCCGTGTGCTCAGATTTGGGTGCACGTTAAAGAACTTCAGGTGGTCGAAATTTCTGGAGCCCTCCACTACGGCGTCTCTCATAATCATATGGTGGTTTTGGGACGTTAAACCCCACATATCAATCAATCAATCAACGGAAGAGTTCACCAAGATGTTCACTCAGCAGACACTGGGCACTTGCAAGTTGTCCACTAGTTAGCACACAGTAAATACAACAGTCATGTTCGCAAGAAAAAATGCTGCATAAATACGAAAGCACGAGAAACATGTAATCAATATAGCGTTCATAATAATTATGAAGAATAATTTCTGCTAGTGGGCAAAACTATTAAACAAATTTCGCGCTGCCGCCAGTTTGGCTTTGTTCTTTTATGAATACAGGGCCCGTATTCACAAAAAAAAAAAAACCACCTTACGGTCACAATTTTTGTAGGAGAATATTTCAGCCAAGTATAATGCGGGATATATCATTAGTGAGGCGGAGCGACCACTAGCAAAAACAAATTCGCGGAAAAAAACTTTTTTGTGAATTCTGCCCCTGTTCTTTGCCATCGAAAAGAAATGTATGGTTTTTTTTTCGCTATGTTTACTGATGTTTCTAATGTTACTGTTCATTTCGTTAATGTTGTTAAAAGCGCAACCACTCGAACAAACACAAAAAAGGAGCATGCTGAAAGACGCGTGCTACATCTCTGTACACGTAAAAAGAAAAATGATAAACTGGATGTTGCGCTTACCAAGCGGCGGTCTTGTTGAGCACGAAGAACATGAACGGTATCGAGAGCGCGTACGTTATGACTTCCATAGGTCGGATGTCCCACAACCGTCTCAGCTTCAACAGGCGTCGAATCTTCGAAGACCTGACACTCAAATGACCCTCCCGTGGGACGTAAACAGTCGTTCCGACAGGTTCGCGGCGTCACACTGGCTCAGGCGAAACAGTGAGACACAGTTCACCCCAGTGGGCCGTAACATCTGGAAACAACTGAACCAGCGAATGCCGGAAAGTGTCGAAGAGGCAGGTCTCTTCGCCTGTGGCTATTACTGAGCCACCCTTGCTTAGGTGTCGCTGGGTGGTCTCGTGAGGGCGCCAGACAAACGTACAAAAGAGGAGGGCTCCATCGCGTCTCTGAGTGTCCTCACCCAGAGACGTCTGGGGACCAGGGGAGGAGGAAGAGAGGGAGTTTCACACAGCCGCGTGTACAAACGGCGAGGCGCGTCCATTTAATTATTACCGAGTCGAGTAGCCGTACTCCTCGCCTCGGCGGATGGTGCATGCTCCTCCAGGTGACAATCTCATTTTACCATTGTGGAGTGACGCTCCCGGTGAAGAGTAAGGTGCCATCATTCTGTAAGTCACGCGTGCACATACACGCACATGTGTTTGTATGCGCCGCTTTTGAAGAAACGATGCATAACAGTCGTGTCGCATACTGTCGCACTTGACACGCGGCAATGACGAAAAATGGAACTCCCGTGGCTGTTACAAAATATGTAGATATATATAAATATCTTTGCAAGCAACGGTTAGCCACTCGTTTTTTGAATTTTAATCATGCGGCTACATGTGCTAGTTTTTTATTTTGTTTTTGTTCAAAACTCTATACCCGAAAAGAAGAAAAAATAATCTTGTCAATCCCAACTTTCGTAGCAACAACATGTGAGGGCCGCGTTCACCAAGCTTTCACTTCGCTAGTGTGTTGCGCAATTGGCAAGCCGAAGGTTTCGTTAATGATATGTTTAGCATCGCGATTGGCTCAAATCTTCTATTGCGAACAATTACACCGCAAAAAGTTATTTGTGAGCATGGGCACATATGAGTAATAATAATGATACAAAGCAGGTGCTTCTACTGGAAATAAATGAAATATTTCATATCAAAGATTATTTTAAAAAAATAATTGTTCATTTTCTAGAGAAAAGAGCAATGTAGAAACCTGTAGGATGTGCGAGAAGATGTTTAGATCTAATAGTAATGTAATGACATGAAGGGGTTTACGTGAGAAAATCTCGATATTATTATGAGCACGTCACACTGCAGGGCTCCGGAAATTTGAACCATCTGGTGCACTTGGATATGCACTAATATCGCACAGTAAACGAGCCTCTAGCATTTCACCAGTATCAAAATTCATTATGTCGACGATAAAAGTAAGAAGGCAAATTCTATCACTTTTATCCAAATTTCATCAAATCTATAGTTCCGAACAGTGATCATATGAGTATACACTGAAAGCTTTACAAAATTTCGACTAAATATAATATTTTCAGCCCGGTTTCCAACTGATTTTGAAACCCATCATCAATGAAACACAGACCAAATATAAATTTCTTCTGAAATAAAATTTCTAAACGGGGAAGTAGTCGTTCACACGCTACAAAAAGTCAACAGCACGTAGCCTTTCGCTAAATTATTTCCATGGATGTGGGATTAACTGCACCACAAAATATGTTTTTTATGACTTGTACTTTTATGAGCAAGCAGTTTACCTATGCCACACCTGTAAAACTACCCACCCCAACTGCAATAAATGTGGCCGTACAATGGCAATAGTGGGACACATGTTACTTGAATGGCCCGCGTACCCCCACGAGATATTTCTAGAGTAATAGCTGAGCGGGCCAGCGGACCCAGAGGAGGAATAGAGAGATAGAGAGAGATGTAAACATTAGAAAAGAAGAGAGTTTGGGGGCCAAAGCATTACCCCGCTACATGGTCGGCGTCCCTATTCCGGGACACCGCATTACGAGGCCTCGACTCGCATCCGTTTCACCAGAGTCTATTGAGACTCCAGCGAGGAGCACTTGAGGAGAGCATTCTCCCATGCTTCTCGTGAAAGGGTAGAAAAAAGGGTCAGGTGGAAATTTTTCGCACATGATCACGTGGCCAGCAAAGTGCAAAACAAAAGCAAGAATAATAGCCGAGCGAATGCTCTGCTTGTTTCAACGGACTACAGCGGAGTAGGGTGCCTTGGTGTTGAACATAGTTGAAGTAGGGCACCACCTGTTGAACACGGTTGAAGCTATAGTATACTATCGACCGATTAGGGGTTTTGCCTGGAGAACGCTACGCACACTCCGCTGAGCGGACGAAATGATCGAACCATCGGCTGGCTCCGTAATATCGCTGGCTCGCTCATCGTACCGCCCATGTGCAGTTTGCGTTCCGCTCGTTCACTGGGCCCGGTGAGCCACTCAGCTATGATTCTCTATTGTGTTGAGTGCCGAATTAACGCATTCTGCCATGCCCTGCCACGGTGGTCTAGTGGCTAAGGTGCTCGGCTGCTGACCCGCCGGACGCGGGATCGAATCGCTGCTGTGGTGGCTGCATTTTCGATGGAGGCGAAGATGCTGTAGGCCAGTCTGCTCAAATTTGGGTGCATGGTAAAGAACCACAGGTAGCTGGAATTCTTGGAGCCCTCCACTAAGGCGTCTCTCATAATTATGATGTGGTTTTGGGACGTCAAACCTCACATATCAATCAACACATTCTGTCACGCTGAGCAAGGTAGGTGGGAAAAAGTTTATGCAGGCTTTCTATTCCTCATTAGTCGAAAGAACCAGTGTCCGGTGGCATCGTCAATATAAATTGTGACAAATTCCCCACCACAATTCGCTTTTTACACGTGCAATGATGTTAAATAATTAGCAGTATGAATTAATCCAATCAAGTGAAGCAGGAGTGAATCAAGGCAAATTAAAATGAATCAAAAGTTAACCAAGTTACATATATGACAAGGATTTGGGGACATCTGCATGTAGCGCCATCTCTCGTCAACCACAGCGGTGGCGTGCCGTAAATGAATGAAAAATAGACGAAAAAAAATGTACTTGACGAAAAAATCTAGTTATAAAAAACGACTCCAGGTTCTACTCAGCAGAGAGTTATTTAGACAGTCTGGCAAAGTTAGTGTCGCGTGGCTTCCCAGAGTGTTTAAAATTTAACAATGAAATCCCATGTGTTTTTATTGGAGGTGTTCAATTGTCGTGGTAAGCCACAAGCTCTGTTGTGCGATACCGCAACATTGCGGAAATGGAACTGTGGCTCTCTGGCACATATAACCCGGAGTCTTTTTTGATCACCATTTTTTTTTCAAGATATGATTTTTCTCATCTATTTTCCATTCAGATGTGGGAGGCCGCCGAGACATGGCGCCACGACCAGGTGCCCCAATTTTCGGGAATGCGTGATAATTAATGTAAGCTACATTCAAACACCACAGAGTAACCTAACGCACATTAAAGCAAAACATTGAATCAAAATTGACTAAAGAGTAGTTAGCAACGCTTCGTCGAGCACATAAGCCTGTGACCTCCTTAGCGTTAGTGATAGGGGCCTGGTGACTTTTCATCAGCGTTAGGTGAGATCATTATGCATCGCTTTGTCAAAAGCCCATAAACCACTAACGAACACTTGCGCGATCCTCTCTGCATTTGCACCTATCCACAGAGGGCATCAAGACATCATCTGTCTGATTAGTGATGTCACGCGATGCAGACGCTGCTGTGGGGGCGTCAGACTGGTGGCAAGTGCGCGTAGTCTGTTCTCTTTCTATTCGCACATCCAGGAGCTGCCCTCGGTATAGCTGGGGAGACGACCCGACGAAATCAGCCTAGCGTAGGAATGGTCGAAACGAGCTAGGGCCCCGTTTCGTTTATCAAACGTATGCAGCCCTTGTTGCGTTCTCTGTTGATTCGCGCACATCTGCAACGCCGCAACTAAATTTCGAACTATATATAAGTGGTTTAGGAATCCTTTCATAGGCAGATGGGTATCAAACGATATTTGTCTTCGGGGAATCCTAAATCCCGCGTCCGACCCTTCAAAACTGTGGTGGGCTATGGGTTTATAGTTCAGATACCTCGCACATTACTTTACCGAAAAAAAATTCAGCCAACACTGACTTATTGTTAGAGCAAGGCGTGAACTATTCATCATCATGTGACCTAAGAATATTATAACCACTCAGCTTTAGCGTTACCATCAGCCTTATATCGGCTCACGTTCTTCCTCCCGTTTACGCACACACTGTTCAACGCATTAGCTTTCATTCGCCAGCTCAATATTTATTGACAAGAAGCAGGAATTCAGAGAGATGTTCCTTGCCCCCCCCCCTCCCCAAACAGACTCTTTCAAGACAAGCTCTTGATAGAAATATCTTCTATGAGTCACATCTTTCAATAGGAATGCATATGCAGCCACTGATAACGCTTATTTGAAATTGCGAGATCAAAATTCGCACCGTAGAGCACCGGTTATGCAAGATATTGGCGTTAAAGCGCATTAGCACCACTATCGAAAAAAGCTAATTGTACGCTAATAGACCCTCGAGTCGACTCACAGTCTGGGTGAGTCCGAGTGAACCTTAGTTTGAGTTTGAGTCCGAGTGAGCTCGGTTTGAGAAAAAAAAAATAATAGTGAGTTTGACTGTGTGAGTGCGAGTGAGTCCGGCCACGAAAAAAATTCGGTCAGTCCACGTCTGAGTGAGCTCTAAGGGCAAAATGTATTTCATAAATGAGTCTGAGTGAGTTCCACATCTTCTGCCGACCTATGAATATCACTACTATCTTGATTCACCTTTTTTTTTGCTTAAGCTGTCGGTAATTTGTGCTTCATCATAAAAATCTATCATGAATCGGCACCCGCTCTCTTCATTCTCCTTACAGTAAAGTGCAAGATTTCTCGGGTGGGTCTGCGCCACAGGAATCGGGCAGGTCCCACTACCGTGTACAGTAGGTGCGAGTGTCAAACGATAACGAACACTTAAAAAGAGACAGATAGATAAAAACAAATAGATAGAAAATATAAAGAAAAAAGGTGCTAACATCAACATTAACAACAACAACAACAACAACAACAACAACAACAACAATAATAATAATAATAATAATAATAATAATAATAATAATAATAATAATGATGATGATGATGATGATGATGATGATGATGATGGTGATGATGATGATGATGATGATGATGTGGGGTTTTACATCCCGAAACCGCGACATAATCACGAGGAACGCCGTAGTGGAGGGCCCCGGAAATTTCGACCATCTGGTGTTCTTTAACGTGCACTGGCATCGCGCAGTACACAGGCCTCTAAGCATTTCACCTCCATCTAAATGCGACCACTACGGCCAAGGAATCGAACCCGCGACCTTCCGGTCAGCAGTCGAACGCCATAGCCACTGGGCTCCCGTGTCGGACCAAGAGAGTGAGAGAGAAAGTGATGGGAGAAAAGAGGAAAATAGAGAGAAATGAAGATAATACGCATTTAAAAACATAAAACGACAGAGAAAGAGAAAAATTAGTGAATTAAATAAAATAAATAAATACGGAAAACGACAAAAAAGACAAATGGGGGCATGGAAAAAGAAAAGAGATAGAAAGAATGAAACAAGAAAAAGATAGAGAAAAACGGTGAGCAACACAGAAATAAAAAGAAAGAGAGAAATAAAGATAGAAATAGGGAGAAAGAGAAAGAAAGTGAAAGAAAGAAACAGAAAAATAAATATAAAAGAAACAGGGGGAAAGATCCAAATAAAGAGAAACAAGGAAGGCCACCAATCTGTTCCTTCAGGTTTAGCTCCATTAGTGCGGAGCTGCCATAATTTCTCTCGCTTTCTCTCCATGGTTTTCTTTTATTCTTCTTGCCTCTCACTACACCGGGATAGCTTTTCGGGTAAACATCCGAGCATTGCGACTGTACTGAGCCACCGCGTCAACATTAATGACAGTGCAGTCCGGCATCCAAAAAGTTTCGTCCTACTGCGACGAACTTGCACATGAACTTAAGCATTGCAAGATCTTTTCACATAAATTTTCCAGGAATAAAAGAAAACAATTATTTTAATTTCATAAAATGTTTCCCTTCAAAACGGCTGATTATGTCGAACACCTCGATTTTACATTAACTGCCACATTAGACAAAACACGTAATTAACACTCTTTTTTGGGCCAGCTAGTGAACTATTGAGCACGCCAGCGCTGCCCTATTATGCATTCATGTAACGTCGATAAACTTGCAGTCAAGACTTGTATGTTGCCGCAATTTTTTTTTCGAGAAAATTTCAAACATGCACCGAAAAAGTTGAAGGAAACCTTGTGTTTAACTAATGCTATGCTGAGACAAAATATAGAGGGCTCAGGCTGCGACATTTGTGACCGGTCATTATGACTTCACCATAAGGGGCCCACAGATTAACAACTACAGTTTTGTTGACGACTTTTGTAGCCTATATTCATCCTTAATTGAAATTCAGCAACCATTATATGGATCAACAAGGAATTGCCGTAAAAAAAAAGATTTGGGGTAAAAAGGTCGGTATTTATGTGTTCATTATACATATTAACCCTTGCAGAATTAACACTCCGTGAAGATATTCTTGAAGCTTTGCTTCATTAGGGCAAGTGACTCTGCTTGTTCCGTCACACGTTGATTTCTGGCCGCACTATTTCCTTATTCCATTCTATTGCGAGCACGTTTCTCTCTTTCGGCACTTGTTAGCTTTTTTCAAAGATATTTTCATATAAATTGTTTTCAGGGCTCATGACCTTGTTTGCCGATGTTTGTGCTTGCTGCTTTTTTAGTGCACTTCAGCAATGCCTTTGGGAAATATAGGTAATGGTGTCGCCCCTAAATAAATAAATAACATTTAAATTAAAACACAAACTATGATGGTTTACTAAAAGTCTTCACAGAAAAACTTGAAATTGATGAAAAAGAATGAAAGAACGTGGACACTATAGTGAAATGTGAGTATGCAGCGCATATCATTCAGGCTGGAAGAGTTTACAGTTATATTAGTGGACCTAAGATAGCAATAGCAGATAACGTTAAAACTGCTATAAATTTATGGACTTAGATAACGGCAACAGTGTAGTATTGCCCCATAAAAAATTAAACGGCCTATCTCACACTCACTAAGCAAACAGCGAACTCTCACGTAATTGAATCACTTCAGTGATTTAACTACAATCTTTGACACATATTTCCAGTTTAAAAAATGAAATACTGTCGTTTTTGGGCTAAAATTAAAATACGATCCTGAGGCATGCCGTAGCAGAAGAATCCGGATCAATTCTGAGCCAACGAGGTTATTTCGTTTTTGGGCCAAAATTAAAATACGATCCTGAGGCACACCGTAGTAGAAGAATCCGGATTAATTCTGAGCCAACGAAGTTATTCAACGTGGCCTTAATAAAAGTATAAACGTTCTTGCTTTAGATCCGATTGATACAACCGGGAATAGAAAAAACCACCCTTTCTTTAATAGTGCAACGTAATAGCTGTGTATTTCCAGTTAGTGAAACATCAGCCCGTGTTCACGCAGAAATAAAAATTTTGCGCTATATATATACATATATATATATATATATATATATATATATATATATATATATATATATATATATATATATATATATATATATATATATATATATATATATATATATATATATATATATATATATATATATATATATATATATATATCGTACGAGCGAGCCAATTAAGGCCAATCACGTTACTGGACCTGTTAATAGCGTAGGTGACTAGCCAGTTACAAATTGCGTTTACGAACGGTAAGTGCTATCAATCTCTAGCGAAAAAGCTGCAATAATTACATTACATAAATATGGAATCAAGACAAAACGAACGCTTCCAATTGGGAACCTCTGCACTGACTGTTACATTCGTAAAAGTTAGCCGATAAATATTTGCCGACGTCGAAGATGATGATAGAGCTCGAGAACAGAACGATCACAAAGAGACAAGAAGGAGACGAGCGATCTTTGTTTGGGTTCTCGCGCTATAACTATCGTCATGTTATACCATCTAGCCCAAACTGTCACACCTCGAAGATGAAACCGCGTGCTTCAGGAGAAACCGTTGAAGCCCTCCATATAAAGATATGCTGAGGTGAAGCTGACACATACAGCCACGGTGTTTCTCCCTGGAATAATCCCGGCGTTTTTTTGTTTGTTTGTTTGCTAAGCTTTTCTCAACTACTGGTTACATTTGTCTAGAAATCTCAATTGGTGTTCGCCGCCTGTCTACTGTCTTCATCTTTATTGCACCAGCGTTGAGTAGTGGGACTTGCCCAACTTCTGTGGCACTTACCCATTCATGAAGATGATGTTTTTTTTTTGTACACACGTTTTTGTACGCACCAAAGTTTTTACGGTTAGCTTAAACACCGTCGCTGTAAAAATAATGGTGATAAACTATTATAGTATTAGCGATAGTTTGTTAGGTGTTACGTAATTATGCAAAGTTGATGCACGCAACGTTGACGTTACTCTTCCGTTGTCTGTATCGCTGATTTGTTGCTAAGATGAGCAACCATAGTATCTGTACACAGTGCCCACCTGCTACGGTGTCAGTAGAAACTGACAGTATTGAAATAAATAAATAAATAAATAAATGGTAAGGATAGTTATAGAATTCACAAGCCAAAACCATGATATGCGATGGGGTGCGCTAATTGCGTTTGTGTGTGTGTGGGGGGGGGGGGTAACTGTGAGGAAGTTTATATTAATTTTTACCGCTTAAGTTCTTTAACGTGCATACAAATCTAAGTAAATTGTCGTTTTCTTTCACTTCGACCCCATCGAAATTCGGGCACCGTAACGAGCATCCTACATTGTCCAAAAAGGTGCATTTTCAATTAAAAAAAAACAAAAGTGGTACTTCCGCTTTTGTGAAATTTGTGGTGCCCTAATGAATTCCGCCAACTACGTTAGCTTCAGGAAAGTGAACGGAACAATAACAAGAGCCACCTGGTCTACCTGCACGTGCGATCCTCCTGGAGAGCTTTACTTTTGTCAAGAAACACGGCACTTGCGAGGAGGGCCGTCTAAAGCGATAGTGTTCTTGAAGACACGTGTTGGGCTGTCTACCGTATAATGAGACCTATGGCACGCATCTAACTGTCTTTGTAACATCAGAAGACCTCCTCCCCACGCTCGTCTCGCGTAGGTGACCCTGGTTGTTTTCAGTTAAGGCGTCACAACAATCGTATCAGCACCACACAAGCAGCAGTCGTGGTCACTTGTGTCGACCTATATATACAAGGGCTCAGCGTTTTCAAGTGAGTGACTAAACTGCGACCTGTTTTCACTTAAGTCGCGCGGCGTGCTCCTACCTCGACGAGCGAGCTGTCGGACACGCTGGCACCGTCTTTCTTTTGTGTGGGGACCGGGCTCCCCCGTCGCATCTGGACTGGGCTGTGTCGGAAGACAACGTCCGTGAAACCGCAATCTTTTCGGGGAATATCTCTGTTCACGCACCGGGCTGAATGTCGGCGCAAGACTCTTTGGGCCTTTCTCTGCCATGCCTCTCGCCACCTTGTCGTCAATAAATATATCGGAATTTACGTCATCGGTGTGCACATTTTCACAAGTGAGGATTATTTTTTTTTTCTCAGCCTTGGGTTAATTTTTACGCCGTTGAAACAGTGCAAGTGCGTGGGATGCTCCCAACTGTCTCCTTTTTCAGTTTTTTTTTCTAATCACTCTATCTCCTAGTTTTTATTTCTGTGACTTCTATATCTTGTCTTCTGTATCTAGAAGAAAAATGTTTCTCTAGAACTGTTCATCAAACAAGCAATAACCAATTACATGTATTAGTGAAAGCAGTCAGCAAATATGGCAAACGGCTATTGCGGAAGGAAAAAGGGATGGATGTGACTGCTCGTGCGATCAGCTCTCGCTGTTGAACATACAATGAGCCCTGCGTCTGCTAATATTTTTATATCATTTTTTTATTTTCAACCTAAAAATTTACTGCGCATTCAATATAAACAATCGGAAAGAATTCATGGGATCTGCAGAGATTGTTGTAAAGGCTATTCTAAATTTGTTCTTCATTCAATCCAATTAAAGCGCATGCTGTAACTTTTTTCTTTCTAAATAGTTGAGAATGATTGGCAGCTATCTTTCTCGGCCCGTACATGCTGTTTTACCAAGCGATTTCTACAAAATACTTGGATGGAACATCCGCTGTCTGACTTTTGGATTTCTCTTGCATTGCTCTCTTGCAAATCCTTGCGTGTATGGATATTACAGCGCTCAACGGTGGCCCAATAACTGGCTGTTTGAAATACGTCGGCACCAGCTATTGTTTCATACATTAGGTTGATTTTTCTTGTTTTTGTAGAATCTGAGTGCCATTGCATCATCCACTTGCAGCGATCTTTTAAATGTGCACTAAGTGAAAGTATAATGTAGAGCTAGATGAATTTATTATTGCTATAGAAGTGCACGTAGTCAAACGACTTCATAACGAAGTGCTCGGAACCTTTACGACTTCACTATACAAGTCCTTTCGTTCCACAGGCGTTCACTGATATGACATGGAACTGCACTTGTTTCATGCCTTATAACACATCACTTTATCGCGTAGAATAATGCCGCAAAAAGTCCCACTGTGGCTCCTTAATTTCAACCACCCACGCCACAACGGTAGAGTTTCAGTAATTACCGCCTGAACTTCTCCGTGTACTCTCTGTACCATTGAGTCCGTGCTAACGCCACAAGAGAGGTACCATCAACTATAACGTGCGGCGGCACACGATTTTTCATATTCACCATTTGACCGCGTTACGAAAGCTCTGTATTTGAATCCACAAAGCTGTCAGTTCGTAGGTACTCTTGTGTATGTCTATAAGCGTCATCAATAATATTCCAAGTATTATGATTAGCTTCAAGTCTATCTTACGAAAAATTCTACCAAAAGACGTTCTTATCATTGGCTGTGGTCATACGAATGAAAAATTTGCGCTTACAATTTTCTTTACTGTTGCTTCAAACGCAGCGTCTCAATGCCTTATGACGTCCTTATGTATACAAGGTATATTCATCGCAATTTCGCGCAAATAATGGAAGCGGTATACTTTACGCATTTCCTGTTTCTTATGGGTACCAAGAACACTATAAAGTGATGCTGCGCCCTGCGAGGTGCCATTGATTTCATTATGAATTAACCGGCTAATTGGCGGTCAGTGTTCTGCGACTCAAAGGCGGCTCTACAACGTATTCACTCGGCCCTTCATCACGGATTGTACGAACAACTTCTATGGGAGATACAAGAAATGCTGCACTATATGCGACTGAAAAAGGACACAACGTTGTATTTCTGTGGGTACCAAGCCATTGCGGTATCTCCGACAATGACCTCACAGATGAAGCTGCCTGAAAAGCACACGCAGACACATACCTTGTTTGTACCTTTATCGAGAATTCACGAGCTTGATACTTAAGCCGGTACAAAACACAAAAGTCCTTACAGTTCACACATTATCGATTGCATTCTCTCGACCCGCCTCTACGACTGCGGCTTCTACCTGGTATTTCCCGGCAGCAAGATAGAAGTGTGGCAGCTTGGGCTAGTTGGTATGGCATGACGATAGTTATAGTGCGAGAACAAAACGATGACACAGAGACAAGAAGGACGAGTCCTTCTTGTCTCGGTGTCTTCGTCTTGTTCTCGCGCTATAGCTATCGTCAAGCAAGATAGAGTGTTGTGCCGTCTGCTTCTGGATGTATAGCATTCACCAACGCCTTGAACATTGAATGAACATTTTGAAGGTACTGCCAAAATCACTCAAACACCACTAGTAATTCGTCCACACACTAAGGAGCCTGTTACTCACAGTTTTAGTTTTCATATGTTCGACCACTCACTTCAAATTTCAACATTTTGTCATAAGTTCACTATTGATGCGAGCGCAATGTGTGCAGTTCGAGAAATAAGGTACCATCACACACACACACAAAAAAAAACCGATTGCATCTCTCTTTTATACGTTGTTGTGCGCGTTGTCTAATATTATGAACAACTGTAACCATAAGCGCTCACTTATCATTTTTTAATGAGACGAAAACTAGGCAGAGAAAAACGTATTTTACGTAATGCCTGTTTTTTAATGTGTTTTCTTTTATTTTGCGCATTTTTATATAAAAACGAGGACTTGAATGGCGAAAAGAACCGTCCACCCACGGTGTATGAAGCAACGCCACTAATTTTTGGAATCGCCCTGAAGAATGTCTCTGTTCCCAGGCGCTTCTTCATTGTGCGTCATGTGAAGCCCTCCTAAAGCTGTGCAGTGTGGTGACGAGTATAATAGCGCGTGCGCCTATCCGTCGCCGTGGTGGTGAACAGAGACACGACTGCTCAAGGCGGCGTGCTGACAGGTGCTAACCGCCACCATATGACGAGCCCCTGCGAGTGCCCACTAGGCGCCGCCATCTCTCACCCGTACACGACGCTCAGCACGCGGAGGGCGGCCTCGTCTGTGTGTCGCTGCGTCTCTTTTTTTTCTTTTTCATGCGTGTTTCGCGGCGGGGCAGCACTATTTATATAGGCTAGGTGGCCCCGAAAACGGTCACCGTGGCTACCGTAAAGTGGAGAAGTGGTCTGAAACACGCATTTCATGTGACGACCCGCCACTTTTTACATAGCGACAGGAACTGCCAGCGGCTGTCTTTCAACTACAAACAGTCTGTACAGACGATAGCATCCGTGCTGGTTTTTTTCGCTGCTGGAAAGGAAGAGACGCAGAAAGGTGACACCGTTTGAAGGTTGATCCACAGTCACTTAAAACGATAAGTCGAACATTAGACACCCAAACAAAACGACCTTATTTTAGCTGCCTTTTTAAAAGCATGCGATCGCGCATCGCTAGTACTAAAATCTGAATGGACAGTAGGCACGGCCTTGGTCTCACTATACGTATACATAGTGAATGTTTAAAGGACTATACCTGGCAATTGTAATATTTATTGAGGATTTGCCCACCGACATTTGCGCCAACGTAAGACGTTTTGCTGGCGACTCTAAAAAAAAATGACTCCTTCTCTTGAGTAGATATATATGTGTGGTTTAACGTCCCAAAACTACCATATGATTATCAAAGATGCCGTAAAGGAAGGCTCCAGGAATTAGGACCATACGGGGTTCTCAAATCCGAGCACACAGGCCATTTTTTCACTTCCGTCGAAAAAGCAGCCGCCGCAGATTTATTGATTGATATGTAGGGTTTAACGTCCCAAAACCACCATATGATTATGAGAGACGCCGTAGTGGAGGGCTCCGGAAATTTAGACCACCTGGGGTTCTTTAACGTGCACCCAAATCTGAGCACACGGGCCTACAACATTTCCCCCTCCATCGGAAATGCAGCCGCCTCAGTCAAGATTCGATCCCGCGACCTGCGGTTCAGCAGACGAGTACCAATCTCCACTAGACCACCGCGTAGGCTTCTTCTCTTGTGTCGACGTAAGACATTTTACTGACGGTTCTCTAAAAAGTAATCACTTCGTCGTCGTCGTCCCCCCTCCTCCCCGCGCCTACATGCATTACCAAAGCCTACCGGATGAAGAAGTGTTCTTGCGTGCATTCGTTGCAATACACAGAATACCCCAGCTAACATTACCTACAGTTCAAGTTGCTAACTAAGGCATGGAGTAAGTAGCGCAGTTTGTGTGTGCGTGCGTGAGTGCGTGCGTGTTGCCTCAAGGGACGCACAACCAATTTTTCTCGACCCAGTTTTTACGGCACAACAGAAAGCTCACCATTCTCGGTGTTTGTAGCTGCAACGGTTGATCTCAAAAGTACGTTTATTTCCTAAGCAGTATTTTTCCAGCTGAAAAGCCTCTAAAGTGGACGAAGGCGTCCTTGAGCAACGCTGTAAAGTGATAGCGATGCCGAAGCATTCCTCGTATTGCTCAAGCTTCTGCTTTCACAGAACTGTGGTCAACCATCTTAATATCGAAATCTTCAAACGTTTTAGGGGCGAAGGTCCTCAGGGTCGAGCCATGTCCACCGTCGTCCATCGATGACGACGATGAAGAACAAGCGCGTTCCAGACCAAACATGTTCTTTCTGTCACCACTGCGCAGCACATGCAAACCACTATACTTCATGACTATAGAGACCAGATTATAGAGAAATGCCTAGTTTGTTGTGTCCATATCATGCCACTTTGACATGTGAGCATTAATTGGAGGTTGAGGGGCACTATGCAGGATCGGCCGAGTTTCGCGAAACTCGGGATCTTCCTGAGCTCTGGCGACACTCCCTTTTGAATGAGCCAACAATATACAAAAAATTTAAATCTACCCCTCATCGCGCTGCATTTCATTGATACGATGAAAGCAGTCATCGCGTTAAGAGCGGTCGACTAAGTTGGGCACTGTTTTCAAACCAGAGACATCTTCTTTCAATAACTTGCCGTTCCACCTCAGTGCAGACGTACACCAATGCAATAAAAGTGTCCGAAATTTTTCATGGTGCCATTTTTTAGAGGTCCATGGTGTGGAAATTCGTTTTGAAACTTTTAAGGCTGACGCTAAGTCTGTTTAAAAATAATCAGCACCGTGGCCTCTGAGATCAGTACAGGCCGAGCGTCTTACAACATCGCGACCACAGCTAAACCCGAGGCCATGTGTCATCATAGTCAGGCTGTATATTCTAGCGCGCTGCTCGGCCGCTAGCTCCTGAGCACGTGCCGCCGGCTAATTAGTTATCAGGAATGAAGTTCCTAAAGCCGTGGGTCTGTCCCTCCTGGCTCGTGGGACGTGACCACCTAGTTAATGACACACGCACACGCACACGCACACGCACACACACACACACACACACACACACACACACACACACACACACACACACACACACACACACACACACACACACACACACACACACAGACGATTCACGGTTTACCTATAAAGCCCTCCGAAGCTTCGCCCCACTCATCATTATTCACTCCGTGGATATGCTGTGATTTTTCGGCTGCCATAGTTAGGCGGGACATGCGATGACCAAGCTGAAACCAGGCTGACTACAGCATGCTAGTTGATGGGCCAACTAACGTGACGCTAACTAACGAGACGTTAATTATGAGGACGAAAAGTAAAACCATGGTAGTTAGCCCTTAATTAATATGATTACAATTAGTATCCTGCTAATCAGTATTATGTTTAATTTCGGTACTCATCATGGCCTTGCTAATTGCGCTTGACATAATTGCCTTTTAATTGAAGCTCTATCAATGAAGACAAGACGGGTAGTGTAATGATCGTTCAGCCTCAGCCAATTAATACAATCAAAATTAAGACACAGCTGCATAATGTGGTCTTCACCTCGAAGCTGACAACGCACATGCGTAGACGACCAACTTAAAAAGCTGCAAGAAGCTAGGTTAACACAAGCTCCTCTATGGCTCCAGCCTTGAACAAGTAGTGTAAGCTCAAAAATTATTTTATATGCGATGAAGCTGCCGCTGAGCGTTCACCACATCAAACGCTTGACAGTCACACCGGCACCATCACAGTCACAAGTTAAAATCGAACCTTCTCAGAATCAATGAGTTCGTATGCGAGTTCATGGATACAAACTCAAGGTATCCGAGTTCGCGGATACAAGTTCACGGTATCAGAGTTCAGTCAGTTTGATTGACAGACGCCTGCGGCGATGATTGGGTACGCTCACCACGTTTGCTCTTGCCGAGGAGCTGTACTCACGTCGAGCGGCACGATTAATCTATCAGCTTTATCGCGCTCACTATGCACACACAGACGCAGAAGTAGAAATGATATCACCACGCGGCTACGAAGTCTCGCATTCAATTTTACCGCGCTCACGACATATCCAATCACGACCGCGTTGCCGCCATGATGCGAGCGCCCCTGGCGACCCCTTGTCCTTATATTTATCTGCAATCTTGGCCTCCGAGATGGCGGGCGCGCGGCGTGAAATCCGCCGCGCACTTGCCATCTCGGAGGCCACGCTGAAATACTTGATAGCAGCGTAACCAGCAGCACGAGAGTGCTCTCGAGAGTGCTGGAAACTTCCATGCAGCGGTGTAACGAAATAATCGGTTCGAAAGAGGACATACGCACATGAACACACCTGTGGGAGGCGCGTGTTTAGCTGGCAAAAAGATAGCACGTCACTGCGCTGTTAACGTGTTCAATGAGTGGTGGCGCTGCTGACGCCTTCACACGCGGTGTTTCTTTGATAACCGCCGCAAATGTCCTATATGCTCTGCCAACGCCGCGCGCGTTCTCGTAAGTATTTTTTTTTAATCAACGCTGCTATCACGCGCTCCGCACTCTCTTCATGCCATGGCCGCCGCACAGTGAGCTCAGAACCAACTCGTCTTCCCGAGAAGCCCGGGCCATCCAGCATAGTACTTAAGAAGAGCTTTTACAGTGCTTTTTATTGTGCCTCTAATTGCATATTTTTCACGTTTGTGCCTAGATTTCTATAAGTGCCGATAAATGCCTATTTTTCAAATTGGTGCCTATGTAAACACTATTTAACCTCCAACTTCGCAATAGACAGGGAGGCTGGTATTCAAGTTACCGGGCGAAATTTAGTTTTCGGAACTCTATCGGCCACGGATGAATGGATGGATGGATGGATATGGCTGTACCCTTTAGATCGGGCGGTGGCTAGCGCCACCAAGCCGTAATACTTAATGAACCAAAAACTAGATTTATTATTTTTTTCTTTAAAAAGTGAGTTTGGGGATTCGTACTTTGCAGTGAAGAGTTTAATTTTCACTCGTGCCTTGACTTTAGCCACCAATCAGATAACCTCCTTCTAGTTAAGTCTACCCACTTAAAGTCTATTTTGCCCTCCCGGTCCCTAAACCCCAGTGCTTTGAAAAAATTTGCGCCATCATCCTGAACTATAGGGTGAAGCCCTTTACAGAACATTATCAAGTGTTCAGCAGTTTCTTCTTCCTCTCCACACGCACTGCATACTGTGTCTACCCCTTCGTATTTGGCCCGATATGTCTTGGTTCGCAGTACTCCCGTTCTAGCCTCAAACAGTAGAGAACTACCACGAGTATTATCATAGATCCTTTCCTTAGAGATTTCCTGCTTAAAAGTTCGATAGATCTCTATTGCGGACTTCTTAATCATGCCCATTCTCCACATGTCAGTCTCCGTTTCCTTCACTTTCTTCTTAACCGATAGTGCTTTTTGGTTTGGCCACCTGCTGTTTTCTAAGTATTTACCAGTCAATTTTCTGGTTCGCTTCCTCCATTTTGTATCGACATTCTTCATGTACAAGTAGCTGAATACCTTCCTAGCCCAACGCTCCTCCCCCATTTCTCTCAATCGCTTCTCAAATTTTACCTTGCTGCTAGCTTCCCTGCCCTCAAGTGATGTCCATCCCATATCACCTTGTACTCCCTGATTTGGTGTATTCCCGTGGGCTCCTAAAGCAAGCCTACCTATTCCACGTTGCTTAATTTCTAATCTTGCTTGAACTTCTGATCTCATGCACTAGACCGCATTGCCGAACGTTAGCCCAGGAACCATGACCCCTTTCCATATTCCTCTCACAACATCATACCTATTGTAATTACACAGTGCCCTGTTTTTCATCACTGCCGCATTCCTGTTACCTTTAGTCGTCACATATATTTCGTGTTCCCTCAGGTACTCGGTCCCATTGTTTATCCACACGCCCAGATATTTGTATTTATCTGTTATCTCTAGTGTGACCTCCTATATTCTAAGCTCACTACCTCCGTTGTCATTGAAAATCATGACTGCTGATTTTTCCTTACTGAATCTAAAATCTAACCTATCTCCCTCATTACCGCAGATGTCCATCAATCTCTGCAAATCTTTCTTGTTGTTGGCCATTAGCACTATATCATCTGCGTACATTAATGCTGGTAGTGCCTGATCAATAAGTTTTCCTTGTTTGACTAAAGAGAAGTTGAAGCCCAGTCCACTTCCCTCTAGTTTGGTCTCTAATCCTTGTAGGTACATCACGAATGATAAGGGTGACAGGGGACACCCGTGCCTAAGCCCCCGTTTTACCTCTGCAGGCTTGGATACCTGTTTTTCCCACTTTATAACTACCTTGTTATCTTTATAGATATCCTTTAAAAGATTAGTGACTACATGTTCCACGCCTAGTGTGTCCAGTACTCCCCACAATTCCTCTTGAACCACGCTATCGTACGCTCCCTTAATATCCAAAAAATGCTAGCCACAGGGGCATGTGTTCCTTTTCTGCTATTTCGATGCACTAAGTCAGTGAGAACAGATTTTCTTCCAACCTCCTGTGTTTCCAAAACCCATTCTGCAGTTCCCCCAGCACCCCCTCATCCTCTATCCATGCCTGCAGTCTTTCCTTTATAATCTTCATCGCCAGCCTGTAGACCACTGATGTCACTGTTATAGGACGGTAGTTGTTCATGTCAGCTTTGTCCCCCTTTCCTTTATAGATCATGCTCATCCTGCTAAGTTTCCATCCATTGGGAACTTCACCATCGATTATTATTTTGCTCACTGCCTCTCTCAAAGCCTGCTTAGACTTCGGACCTAATGTCTTTATCAGCATAATTGGAATGCCATCTGGGCCTGTTGATGTACTACTAGGAACGCTTTTCTCAGCCCTTTCCCACTCTCGTTGTGAAAATGGAGGCATTGCACCACTTGATTCGTCCTTGTCTATTGTGGTGCATAAAGTACTTTGTTGAAATTTTTCTGTCACCATTGTTCTTATATATTCAATAGCTTTGTCCCCTTTTAGCATAGCACCATGGGCTGTAGTTATAAAACTCTGCTCTAGGCTTGTCTCATTTCTTAGGGAGTTTAGATGGTTCCAAAATTTCGCAGCTGCATTTCTATCTTTTTTATGTACTTCTGCCAGCCACTGAGCTCCCTTTCTTCTAATCTTTTCATTGATCAGAAGGGATGCATTACTTCTACAGCTTAGAAAGGTTATCATTTTCTTTCAACATCATCTGACAGTTCACGCCGCTGCTTAGCATGTCTGTGTTCCCTATAGGCTTCCTGACGTTTTTCTATGGCTCTCTTAATTTCCTCATCCCACCAACTTTTGGGTCTCTTCTTTTCCGGGTTGACTTGTCACGCGTCTTAGCAAGCTCTAGCTCAAAGAGTCTATTTACATTCGTGTATGTCCACACTGTCTTATTATCCTCCGTGATTACTTGCTCAATTTGTTTAGGGGCTATTTCAATTTGCCTTTCCGGATAAAAATTTTCCTGTAGTTGCTCATGTTGTCTCCTTCCCACTTTCACTGCTCTTCCAAAACTTAGCTTTAAACGTTTGTGATCACTACCCTGACTTCTGGAGCCACCTTCATCTATGTGCATTCCCCTGAGCTTATCATACAACCTATGTGACATCAGTGCATAATCTATTGTCGACTGCAGCCTTCCTACCTCCCATGTTATTTGCCCTTCACACTTCTCGGTACTGTTGCAAATGATCAAATCAAGCCTTTCATGCATATCCATGATCATTTTGCCTGTCGGGTCGGTATACCTATCTATATCTTCTATATGCGCATTCATGTCTCCTAGTATAATTATCTCGCACTCTCTTCCTAACTCCTGAATGTCCTTTGATATACACTCTACAATTGCCTGGTTTTCCTCTCTGGCCTTTCCTCCCGTCCACAAGTACACGAAACCAAGGAGTGTCATTTGACCCGCCACTTTCCCTTTTAGCCATAAATGTTCCTTGCACTCCTGCTTGACCCTTTGCCAGTCTGTACTTTTATGAATGAATGCCCCAATACCACCCCCCTTTCTGCTGCCTTCTGTTCTATTACAATATTCCCACGCGTAGTCCGCAATGTTCGGAGGTTGTTCCATGTCCCTGAGGTGTGTTTCTACAAAACCGTATACCGTCGGCCTCCATTCCCTTAGCTGTTCTTCTATCTCTTCCCACTTCAGCCTGTTCCTACCACCCTGCATGTTAATATACCCTATGTCTGAATTGGCTCGGCACTCGTGGCTACGTCTATTTATGCCCCGGACTCTACCTATCTTAGATATTGGTGCCACTTTGAAATCGTATCTGTTCATACCACCTGTCGAAGAGTCTCCTTGGTTGTTTTCCTAGTTACTAGTTATCCTGCACCCCGAAGGGCTCGCTTGCCCGCCAAAAAAGCTACTGCGCGTCCTGCAAGTCGCCAACCCACCTCATGACTTAGCCGCCCATCGAAGTGAATTCTGTCTCGTTGAAAACCTCCCCACCTATGCACCTCTCTGTTTATTTCCACCACTTCAAAGCCTTTCTCTCGACTCATCCGCCATATCTCTTGGTTTGCGTTCACAACCGCTCTTTACAGGTTGCTATCATGCACCAGTACCTCCGGTATCGTGCATATCACTACCTGTACCTTAGGAGAAGTGGCGCGCAAGTCATCGACGCCTTTCGCCAGTGTGGTTGCTAGTCCTGCTGTATCTTCATTTAAGACATCGTTTAAACCACCTGAAATTATCACGAGGTTTCGTCTATCAGCTGTAGTTTTGAGTTTTGCGCTCGCTTGCCTCATGACTGCTTCAAGCTTGCGTCCTGGGAACGCCACTACTGCAACCCTCTTGTCACCTCTTACCCTCTCTTTGATGGCTTCTGTGCATCGATTTAAATTCGAGTCCCCGGCGATTATTACATGCTGTGACTTTTCAGCGGGAGCGTCCTGCACCTGGGGGCTACTTGCACCTGTGACGCCAGCTGCTTTGTCTCCTCCCAGCCCCACCACTACCTCGCTGAAGCTGGGCCTTGCGACAATTGAACCGGTTGAACCTGTTTTTTCCAAACTTGCTTGCTCTTCCTTCTCCACCATTCTGGTTGCCGGTTCCCTACTGTTCTCTCCGTAGGCCGCTTCTTTGTTCAGCTTCGCTAGTGATTCCTCGGCGGACTTCAGTCTTTCTCCCATTGGCCTCGTTTTCTCTTGCTCTGTCGCCAACGCCGTCTCGAGCTCGGCGATTCTCATCAGCAGTTCATTCTGGGTAACCATCATTTTCTCCATTTTTTCCTCGACCTCACATTGCCTACACTTCGCGTCAGCCTCTTCTCCGTCCGCTTCTACGCTTGGGTCCACCTGCAAACCCACTCCACTTCCTGAACACTTTACAGTCTTTTTAACCATGTCTTTCTGAAACCAATTGTCCCTATACTCAATAATTACTAAACTCGAGCCCTGCACTATGAAAAAAAGAAAGTCTAAGCTCTATTACAAAAATTTGCGTGTTCAATGTACGCGCACCTCCCCCACGGAGTGACAAAAGAAAAACAAAACAAAAAATTCAAACACACACACCCGCACTAACTAATAAATACCTGGTGACTGGCCCCCGAAAAAGCCGTACCATAAAATAAGTGCTACGAAGATTTCAACCGCGGCCTTATAATTATAAAGACAAGCTCAAAACATGCAAAAACACTTATCTGCGCAGTCGATCCGGAGCGCTCAAAAAACACGTCCATTCAACGTGACAGCCCGAACTGAAGCTGAAGCTGAACGGCACAGCCCGAACCGCCGCCTGGCGGCGACTGGCCGAAATGGTGAAGTGTGGATTACTCCTTGCGTCGTCTGCTAGCCACGTCATGTTTCTATGTGCGCGTACGTCCGCGCTTAATTCAACAGCGAAAGCTTGTGAGGGTCACCTCACATTGATGGGAAAGGCATTTTGCGGTGTTCCATGTGAATTGCAAGTGCCGAAATTCTTCAGATTGTAGAAGCAACGTTTCGTTGATTTTTAAGATTAACAGGCGTTTGAATCGTTCGGCAGTAATAAAAGGAAACTGTGGAGCTACTAGCACGACCGGGAAATTTAAAGATGCCGAAGCGAGCGAATCAGCAATTTCATTTAGTTCAATTCCAGCATGCCCGGGGACCCAAGTAAACCGAACTTCTGATAGGCTATGCGGTACGAGAGACCAAAATATCCTGAGAAGGGAAGACTTCTTTGCGGACGTTAGATGTGTACATACAGACAAAGCATCCGAAATAATAACAGCTTTTGATTGCTGATAATTTAGTTTTCGAAGAGCCAATGTAATAGCCAGGAATTCTACGAGATAAATTGGTGTTAAGTCAGGCGATCGGAGCGCAAAAGACCAATTAAGCTGATGAAAAAAAAAAACTACTCCGCCCTTCTGAAGATTTTGCGTTGCGTCCGTCGAAATTACTACGTATTTAGGAAAATGACTGAGATGGTCTTGAAGGAGGCCCTCAAGAACATGCTTTGAAAGTAACTTGGCATTTTTCGGAAAAATATCATCGAAAATTAAGTCAACTGGCACCGAGCATTGGGTTTGGGGAGTTAAATGCCGGAGGGAAAAGTGCTCAAGAAGTGGTCAAGGGGTAGAATGCTCGCTTCTCACTCAAAAGACACAGCTTCGAATGTCAGATGTGGACGGTAAACTTTTCCATTCTTAATTTCACTTGCACGTCTGTATTACTTGGCTTTATTTTTTAAAGTAGCTTCAGTTGCTACTTGCTGTTAAGAAAAGTGACGCAAAATATGAATAAGAAACTTGACAGCGAGCGTACTTGGACTTAAGCGGCGGCTCCCCAATACGTGCGCTATCAAATTTCTTCTTCTTTACTTCGTATTTCGCGTGACTTTTCGTAGCATCATGTAGAAACTGAAGCTACATGAAAAGATAAAGCCTACCAATTCAACCTTGCAAGTATAATAAAGAATAAACAAAATTACCGTACATACGTGCGATTCAAATCTGGTTTTTTTTAGTGGGAAGCATTGTACCCATTTACCACTTCTACGGAGCCGCGCGCAGCTCTTAAAAATATGACACGTTGCAGACTACCAATCGCAGCGCCACGAGCGGATTAATTTTGTTTCGGCTTCACCTTGAATGCATTCTAAGCACTCCTCTGTTCTAGAACAATCTAACGAGAGTGTTTGTGAATAGAGAAAAAATAACTTCCTCTATTTGAAATTGCAGATAATGTAACTTTCTTGCTTTAAAACACAAGCGCACTGTGTAAATGCTTCACAATACAACATGAAATATTGCCGTAACAATACGTGGTACACACGTATAGATTGATATCAGGTGTCAGAACATATGGGATTTATCATAATGGCTTTATAGTTCAAGCCAGTCATCGCCGGAGTTAAAGGTCAACTCCGGGAAATTTTCAAGTTCAGTGGATCTCAATGAAATTCACTGGGTACGTTCATTTGCACGTTTCCGCCATTCATGCCAAATTGCAGGCTTGAGAGTTTCGGAGATTCTTTTCAAATGAATTTATTAGCTTGCCTCGAGACGCTGAGCTTGCTTGCTAGAATAATGGCAACATTGTGCGCGTGACGTTGAGTTTTGTATGGGTGGGATTGACGAACTAATATGCCACTGTAGCGTCTGCTTGTCTGCTATAGATTGTTTGGGTTTTGCTGGCGCTTCCTTGGTTGAGCGTACGATTTCCTTTTCCATGTTGGTGGGCGTGCAATAGGTGCCAAGTAATGTTGCGTTGTGAGCTACACACAATTCATCATATATTCACCATAAAAGCATAAGCGTTTTACCCAATCGCCGCGGATGGCGTGGACAGGTAGTGCCATCTGGCGGGCATTATGTGCAAGAAGGCAAGTTCTGGCTTGGTTCTGGCAGCGTCAGGCAAATCTTTACGTCACACGTAGAAGCCCACTCGGTTGGGTTTCAGTTTCGACATCCCGTTTTTTCGGTAATTAAAAATTATTTTTGAATTTTTTGAGCATTTCAGTGTTCGGGCTTGTCAACGCCGTAGTACAGCCGTTTAATGTGTGCGCCTCTCTTTATGCTGGCGGCGTTTTGTTTACGCTGCTGGTACGCCGCTGCGTAAAGACGAGGCGATGTTTACCGTGAAATCTTGGCGCGCTGCTGCCTACACGCGTGTTCTCCCCGTCCGGCCGAAGTTCATCTCCTCCGCGTTGTCTAATAAAAGGTGGCTGGCGGCAGGTAGCACCGAGGTGCGAACAATCAAAGAGAACTTTAACTCAAGAATTGTAAAACGGCATCTGAATCATTCCAGAAAGATAGAAGCCATTACTCGTAAAACGCGTTCTAAAAAATAATAAAAAGAGTGTGCCTCGTCTGCCGCGGTGGTATTGTGGTTACGGTGGTCGGCTGCTGACCGCGCGTTCGATGTTGGCTGTCGTATATAGTCGCGTTTTGATGGAGGGGAAATGATAAAGGCCCATGAATTCTGCAATGTCAGTGCACGATAAAGACGACTTAATGGTCAAAATTTATGGAGGCCTCCACCATGGTGTCCTTCATAATGTTATTGTGGCTCTAGGACGTCAAACCTCAGGAATTTTATTTAAACATCTGTTGATCCCCAATGCGGTTAGGAACAAATTTTCTGCGTAAAACAATAATAAGATTTTCGGTATAAGAAGAATATGGTCCATATTGGGGATTTTTTCTTTTCATAGGGAGTTAACATTTAGTAAAATATGATAGTTCGTATTAGCTGATTATCATAGGTTTCTTTCTATGGGCAAAAATACTTTTGTATGTGTACAGTGCAAATAATTTTTACAGCTGGTGAATACGTTGCAAAGATATTGGTTTTTGTAAATGTTTGGTTGTAAGCTTAGCATTGAGGTGGTCCTTGTAAAAAATATGGTGAATAACACATTTAGTTTAACCGTCATTGGTTGCTGTCAGAGGAAGTCATCACATTGCTTTTTATTTTAGGAGATGAAAACTTTTTTGATGCAGTTGCTGGACTCTGTGCTTGCCCGTGTTTATACCTTGAAGCAATGCGTCCTTGTGGTGAGTACTAGCTGCACAGGCATCAGGAACATTTAGACAACATATCAATTGCGTTCGTGCTTACTTTAATAGTTTGTTATCTAGTACTAGCCTTAATGAGTAACGAGAGATCCAAACCGTGCTAGGGTGCATTTAACCACATGCAGCTATCTTCTGGCAGTTCGAATATTGTGCTTATGCAACACTGGTAAGTTACATGGATACATGCAAAAACTTATTACCTGTGTGATAAGATTTGGAAGCGGCAAAAACACCACAATTAAGAAAAGGATCTATTGAAATCGAAAAAAAGGATATTTTCTGGTCATGAACCAATACAGCTGTAATGAAGTGATAATGCCTGCTATTAAAGTGACAATGCGGTGCTACCTGGCGTTGAGTATTTGTAGCAAAATTTAGACGCACGAATAAAAAAAAAAGGAATACGAAGACACTGCTAACTACTGGCGTTTATTAAAAACCTCTGCAGATTATATTGCTGATGTTATCTCCAGTTAAAGGCTGCGGGTCAATGATCGGAAAAGTGAAAAAACATTAAACCATAGCGGGGCGCTTATCATGAAGGTTGTTGATTCTTTTAAGGTGAAGCTTCATTAAAGAGTTCCCTTCTTTCTCTTCAGTTCTGTTTGAAGCTTGCAGGGTGAGAGCAACTCAACATCTTTGATGCCGCTTCAATAATCAAAGGAAGAGATTTGACACCTTGATATTGTTAATGAAACAGAATCAATTCACTTTTTTCACTTGGAAACAGAGTTTATACATTATTATTGTGACTGAAATAGAATCAATTATTTTTTTTCAATGGGAAACAAACCCTAATATTTACTTCAGCAGAAGCTTTTTCATTCACAAAAGGTATGAGTTTTTTGTACACTCTCAACTCTATGTGCTTTGGTCATTACTAGCTTATAAATAGTAAAATGATTGACATGATAGGTTGCAATAGTTCCAACTTTTGTATACTAAATTGGAAGGCTCTTATTTTTTTCAGAGAGAACTGAAATTATACAGGGCAAGTAATTAGCTCAGGTAATTAGTGTCAAGATGTTCTTGAAGTCCATATACACTCGCTTTTATATTTTGTTGCATATATTTGATTTAACACACTCAGTATAAACATGCTGTTCTTTTTTTAAGTTCTGTTAGTGTTACACGTGGGATATAATTATTATTCAAACTGCAGCAGAGGGCACAGAGATAACTATAAACAATTGTGGTTTTTAAGCATTCTTATAAACTAAATCCGAATACAACACAGTGAATCTCATGATTAGTGGAGATTGATTTCATGTGAAAGATTCAATGGCAGGCTGTCTTGGCTGCATTTTTTTACTCCTCGAAGCAATTGTTACTGAGTTGATATGTATTTTTGTGTACACTTAGGAGCTGTCAGCATATCAAGGGCTTGCCAGATATGTCATTCGCACTGATGCCTCAAGAGTAGCTGATGGTACAATATTAAGCCTGCACTCACATCTGTGCTTTTAAGAGCACAGACTTCAAGTTCATCGAAATCAGGTACATGCCATGGTGCCATGATGTGCATAACATCATTTCTGCCAGGGAAAACAGCGCTTCATTGTAGCTTTTTGAGTCATATGTGAGTATATATATATATATATATATATATATATATATTGCTACCTGTAGGCTGCCACAAACCATAGTGCGAATGCGCGTGTGCGCCCGACGAAGAAGATGAGGCTCGCTGGCTGCTCGAGCTCGGAGCCAGACTGGCCAGTGCTGCAACCGCTCTTGCAAATATATTTTTCGAATATATTCGCAATACTTTGTCTCGTTACTCACGTAACATATTTGGTGGAGGTGGAACGATCCCCGTCCTCACCACGCAGCTCCGCAGTGGCCGCATCCTCCAGCTTCCCGCCATGGCTTCCAGTGACAACGCGTCCGCTTCGTCATCTGCGGCTTCTCCGACAACCTTTGTCGCCGTCCAAACACCACGTGATCCCGGGACATTTTCTGCGCAACCTGGCCTCGACGTCGACAAATGGCTTCGCCTTTATGAACGGGTCAGTCAAACTCACCGTTGGGACCCTACCATGATGCTCGCTAATGTTCTCTTCTACTTGGACGGAACCCCGCGTGTCTGGTACGAGACAAATGAGTCCGAACTCACCAGCTGGGACACGTTCAAGGAGAAGCTACGTGACATCTTTGGGGACCCGACCGGTCGCCACGCAGCTGCACGACAGGAGCTGGCTACCCGTGTCCAGTCGCCAACTGAATCGTATGTGTCATACATCCAAGAAGTTCTCGCTCTTTGCCGAAAAGTGGACGAGGCGATGTCTGAGGCTGAAAAGGTTGGACACGTTTTGAAGGGGATCGCGGACGACGCCTTCAATTTGCTGATGTACACTAACGTCTCGACCATCGACCGTGTAATTCGAGAATGCCGCCGTTTCGAAACAGCAAAAAGCCGTCGGGTGCGCCCTCCTTTTTCTCGGTTGCCAAACACGGCGGCTACGTCCACCTGCTCCGATTCTACCGTCACACCGCCCTTTGAGCAGAGTGTAACGCGTATCGTTCGACGGGAACTTGAAGCAGCAAGTCCAGCGCCGCATCAGCCCACTTCTTTCGAACATACGATACCGACAACCCCCGCGATCTCCGTTATTCAGGCGGTCGTACGACAAGAATTCGCCAACCGCGGGTTCCCTGATGCTTGCCCCATCTCTTGCCCCTCCTCCAGACCAATTCCCATTAATGCACCTCGACGTGACCCATTTGTTGCTCCACGATCTCGCAACCCGGCGGAATGGCGAACTCCTGACGACAAACCGATCTGCTTCCGGTGCCACCGCGTTGGACATGTCTCCCGCTACTGCCGTGCCTCCTGGACGCCGCCACATAGGAGCCAGTTTTTCGCACCTTATAGCCCATATGAAGATCTTCGCCGGTATTCGTCCAGCCGTACCGCCCCTGCTTTCGACACGTCTAACAGCCGCCTTCCTGCTCGTTCTCCGTCCCCTCAACGCCGTCGTTCCCCGTCGCCCCAGCCACGCCGCCATCACTCGCCGCCTAACTTTTCATCGTACCCGACGGAAAACTAGACAGTGCAGCCCCTGGAGGTAGTGCTGCATCATCCCTGTCTGAACCAAACCCTCCATTGACGCTTCATACGAACAAAAATCTTGTCGATGTACACGTGGACGGTATTTCTCTGTCGGCACTAGTCGATACTGGCGCTCATGTATCCATAATCAGCGTTCATCTTTGTCGCCGCTTAAGAAAAGTACTCACGCCCCCTGCTACCGAAGCTGTACGTGTGGCCGATGGCGGCACTGTTCCTGTCATTGGCATGTGTACGGCTCGCATACGCATCGCCGACCGTTACATCCCTGTTCTATTCACGGTGCTCCAGAACTGTCCTCATGACCTCATCTTAGGGATGGACTTCCTGTCGACCCATTCTGCTCTGATCGACTGTTCCGCTGGTACTCTTTGCTTAGACCTTCCTCTTCAGCCGGATATTCACCCTGAACCTCAACACGGCCTTTCTGCCACAGACTTCCTCCGCTTACCGCCTAAAGCCCTCACATTCACCGAATTCGCCACGACCTCACCCGTATTGGATGGGAATTACATCGTCACGCCGATTCCTGATGTCCTACTGGCACGTGACGTCACCGTCCCTCACTGCATCGTAACTGTAGCCTCCAACCGGACCCGTCTACCCGTCATAAATTTCGGCTTCACAAAGCAAGTCCTCCCTGAAGGCATCCTAATTGCCACGTTGCGGTCCTTAGCCGATGATCACGTCACCACTTTCGCAGCCGACGCATGCCCCAATTTTCCTTGTCGCCCACTCGATGCCACATGCCTCGACATGTCAATACGTCCCATGATCGACCCTGACCTTCCCCCAGCGCAATCAGCCGCTCTCGCACGCCTTCTAGCTTCCTACCGTGACATCTTCGACCTTGACGACCGCCCACTCGGCCAAACTTCTCTTGTAAAGCACCGCATCAACACCGGTGATGCTGCTCCCATTCACCGTCGACCGTATCGCGTGTCCGCGTCGGAGCGCCAGATTATTCAAGCTGAAGTGAATAAGATGTTAACTAAAGGCATTATAGAGCCCTCATCAAGCCCATGGGCGTCACCCGTCGTCCTGGTTAAAAAGAAGGACAACACATGGCGTTTTTGCATCGATTACCGGCATCTAAATCGAATCACCAAAAAGGACGTGTATCCTTTACCACGTATTGATGACGCCCTCGATTGTCTCCACGGCGCACGCTACTTTTCATCCATCGACCTTCGTTCTGGTTATTGGCAGATTGCCGTAGACGAGAAAGACCAAGAAAAGACCGCCTTCATCACTCCAGATGGCCTATACCAATTCAAGGTTATGCCCTTCGGCCTATGCAATGCCCCCGCCACGTTCGAACGTATGATGGACTCTCTGCTACACGGGTTCAAATGGTCAACATGCCTGTGTTACCTAGACGACGTCCTCGTATTTGCACCTACGTTTGAGACCCACCTTGAGCGTCTGTCGGCCATTCTCGACGTCTTCCGCAAAGCTGGCCTCCAGTTGAACTCCTCGAAGTGTCACTTCGGCCGCCGACAGATTACCGTGCTGGGCCACCTTGTCGATGCTTCTGGTGTGAGACCGGACCCTGAGAAAATTCGTGCCGTCACGAATTTCCCAGTACCCCAATCCGCCAAAGATGTCCGGAGCTTTGTGGGACTTTGCTCCTACTTTAGGCGGTTCGTGAAAGATTTTGCGGCAATCGCCCAACCACTTACCGATCTTTTGAAGAAAGGCGTTCCATTTTCGTGGGGGTCCACTCAAGCTGCCGCCTTCTCTCACCTCATAACACTTTTGACGACGCCCCCTATCCTCGCCCACTTTGACCCATCTGCCCGAACTGAGGTCCGAACTGATGCCAGTGGTCACGGTATTGGAGCCGTTCTCGCCCAATGCCAACAGGGACACGACCGCGTTATCGCGTATGCTAGCCGCCTCCTTACACCTGCAGAGCGTAACTATTCGATCACAGAGCGAGAATGCCTTGCTCTTGTCTGGGCGGTCTCAAAATTCCGTCCATATTTATATGGCACTCACTTTTCCGTCGTCACCGACCACCACGCGCTCTGCTGGCTTTCATCCTTAAGAGATCCTACAGGTCGACTTGGTCGCTGGGCTCTGCGACTGCAAGAATACACCTTTTCTGTGATATACAAGTCTGGACGCCTGCACCAGGACGCCGATTGCCTTTCTCGCTATCCAGTTGACCCATCGGCCACCATACCTGACAACGACGCCTGCGTGTGCTCCGTTTCTCAACTGAACCACATAGCCGACGAGCAACGCCGTGATGCAGCCCTACGAGCTATCATTGAGCGCCTCGACTCCTCCCCATCGAACCGATCCTATCGCTCGTTCGTACTCCAGAATGGCACATTATACCGGCATAACTTCCATCCAGACGGCCCATCTCTGCTGCTTGCCATACCCAAACACCTCCGCTTGGCTGTACTCCACGAACTTCATGACGTTCCTACTGCCGGTCACCTGGGTGTGTCCCGCACATACGACCGGATTCGCCGTCGCTTCTATTGGCCAGGTCTGGCACGGTCCGTCAGAAGATACGTCGCGGCGTGTGAGGAATGTCAGCGCCGCAAAACACCATCGACGCTTCCGGCTGGGCGCCTTCAACCACTCGATATTTCTACTGAACCTTTCTTTCGCGTCGGCTTGGACTTACTCGGCCCTTTTCCTCTGTCTTCTGCTGGCAACAGGTGGATAGCTGTGGCCACAGACTACGCCACACGCTACGCAATCACACGCGCCCTTCCAACAAGTTGCGCCACTGACGTCGCCGATTTTCTTCTACACGACGTGATCTTGCAACATGGTGCTCCACGCCAGCTGCTCACGGACCGAGGCCGCACATTTCTATCGAAAGTCATAGCGGACATTCTACGCTCTTGTGCAACACGCCACAAGCTCACTACGTCGTACCATCCGCAAACAAATGGCCTCACAGAACGCCTGAACCGAACCCTAACTGACATGCTTGCAAAGTACGTTTCCTCAGATCACTCTGACTGGGACATCGCTTTACCATACGTGACATTTGCCTACAATTCTTCGCGCCACGACACGGCTGGTTACTCCCCTTTTTTCTTGCTGTTCGGCCGCGAACCCACATTACCCCTCGATACGACGATTCCGTTACCAGCAGCTCCAACTTCACAATATGCTCTGGACGCCATCAGCCGGGCCGCCCACGCACGCGAAACCGCTCGTGCTCGCCTTCTGACCTCCCAAGCAAACCAACGGCGTCGGTACGACCAACGACACCGCGATGTGCACTTTTCGCCCGGTTCGTTGGTTCTGCTGTGGTCTCCGACCAGGCACGTTGGCCTGTCTGACAAGCTGCTCTCTCGGTACACAGGGCCCTACAGAGTGCTTCGTGAGGTGACTCCCGTCACTTATGAAATCACTCCTGCTGCCTCGCCGTCTTCATCCACCCCTAGGGCCAGCGACATCGTACACGTCGCACGCCTGAAGCAGTACCACTCGCCCAATGATCTTGACATCTAGATGCGCCGAGACGGCGCCTTTGCCGACGGGGGTTATATGCTACCTGTAGGCTGCCACAAACCATAGTGCGAATGCGCGTGTGCGCCCGACGAAGAAGATGAGGCTCGCTGGCTGCTCGAGCTCGGAGCCAGACTGGCCAGTGCTGCAACCGCTCTTGCAAATATATTTTTCGAATATATTCGCAATACTTTGTCTCGTTACTCACGTAACAATATTGTTTATTATATTGTTTTAAACAAGGATAGCCAACATTGCAAATACACTTGACATCGCTTTATTACAATGCCTGATTAGTATTTTCTGGAGCATTTACAACCAGTAGTGTGGCTATGTACACCACCTGAATTTCCAAGGTTCAAATTCAGCCACAACTGATATTTACTGTGTCTTTTCGTTGAAATTTTTCACTCGTTGAAAAGCTGCTATTATTGGCAACAGATGTACTGTTGTACTGTCTCCTTGATGCTTACTCGGAGACTTCCAAAGCGCATTCTTGCTGTTCCTGATTTAACATAGGCAGTGAATCATATGTGGGTTATACCCACATCCAACAGACAGTAGTGTGCAGGTATGCACAGACATGACTGATGAAGAAGGTTTGACATCGTGTTAGAGATGCATGTCACATTATTCATGTCATAGGGTCATGACACAGCAGTTATAATGTCACACTATTTGTTCTCTTCCAGGTGCTGCTTCTATTGTTCTTGGGCCAGCTGTCACCCCTCATGCCAGCGCTACTATGACTTTTCATGCCACAAGCACCTTGGTGACCTGATGTTGCAGGAATTTGTGTTACCGCATCACCAGCAAATTATGCAGCGCCATCATTTTCGCTGCATCCTCCACTGCTAATTCCGGATGGTTCTGCATTCAGTCCAGCAGCATGGAACAGTGACAGGTGATCAAGCGGCTCATAAGCACACCCATATCATCGTTGCATGAGGCTATAGCACTACAGTCAAGATTTCATAGTCATTGTTAATGTTCTTCCACGTTAGTGAGTGTGAAACAAACCTGTACCATGTACATCATGCTTACTTTGTTCTCATTATCTAGTTTGAAATTTGCTTTCGACATTGCACACTCAAAACATTGCCTTTGAAAGGTGACCTTTAAGACCCGCCGTTGTAATTTCTGTGTTGAATTTCACACTGGCAACCTCGAGCCGTAGTGAGTGCAAACATTTAGTGCTGGCAACCAGCAAGAGTTTCGTAAACATTGTTAGCACATTGCTACTGTGTTTGACAGCATACCAAATTAGTCAGCTAGAGCACAAAAAGTCAAAATAGCGCCCTAGTACTAGGCATCCAAATTTTCGTTTGTTATTGCACATTAATTCTGTGGGATGAGTGGCGGTGCCATGAAGGAGTTTGTATAAAAAGTCAGCAACTGTGCCTTGATTTTGAGAGTGCATGCTTAGGCCACTTTTCAACTAGTAAGATCAAAGCCATCATTGCGAACTTGTATAACAATTAGGAAGTTTAATCTTTGATGAGTTGCAGCTTTCCTGTTGCAAGGCAAGGCCTCTAGCTGGAAGTTCGTAACATCATTTTCAAATGTGAGTGCGGCTTTCGTAAGTCTTTTTATGTGACACTAGACATGCTGGCCTTTTTGACTGTATACATTTGTTACTTGACATGGGCTCTCATTGATGCATTGTTTCCATATTTTTCTACAGCTCTTGATAGATTTTCTCGCAACATAGTTTACTAACAAAGCAAAATACCACGGACCCGAGCTAACGGGGGAGTTTCTACTCCCTCCCACGCCTAGCCGTGCGTGGCTTTCCCGTGTCCGGGGAAAAGGGGATCCTGGGGGTTGAGCCGACGCTGGGTGATTGGACCTTTAAGGCCCCCTGGCAGAGGCAACACACCCCTTTGGCCCCGGCTTCACGTAGACGGCACCCCTGGGCTGACCCACCCAGGGGAAATCGGCAGTCGCCTTTTCCTATCTCTCTCTGCCTAGATCTTCGCCTTTATACCTCACTATCTATCTGTCCTGTCTTCTACTCTCTTTTGTTTACTTCCAATTTTGCTGGCGGCAAGGGTTAACCCTGTGCAAATAGCCTACCTTGGTCTAGGCGCATTGGGTTATGGCAGTGTTGTACGGCTGATGTCTGCAAGCTTTCAGCACCTGTAAACTTGCAGCGTCTCCTTGTTGGGCTCCGTGGTGGGTGGCCGCCAACGCTGCTGAACAAAAATAAGACCGGCATGCATGGCGCATTCCCTCTACTATCTGATCGTACCGGCCTAAAGCGGGTACGCACCGACGACATAAATCTCTTCAACCAGCCAATAGAAACTTTTCCCCACTTCCACGTCATTCACTGTGAAAAAAACCGGAAAGCAAGCAAGGACCGTATCTCCTTTCGTAGTTGCCAGGTGTCCTACGGAAACTCTCGGGGCTGGATACAAAGTAACCAAAATGGCTAGTGGAGACCTTCTTCTAGAAATTCGGGACAAAGCACAATTTGTAAAGCTAGACAGCCTCTCAACGTTTGGTGACGTACTGATCACCGTAACACCACACAGATCTATGAACATCACTCGCGGAGTGGTATCTGACGCAGACTTACTTGACTTGACCGAAACTGAACTTTTGGAAGGGTGGAAGAGCCAAAATGTCAATAATGTACAGAGAATTATCATTAGAAGAGATAAAAAGGAAATACCTCACGTTAATACTCACGTTTCCATCCAGTAAACTACCAGATTCCATTCAAACAGGGTACACGAAAACATCTATCAGGCCGTATATACCAAACCCTCATCGTTGCTTCCAATGCCAGAGGTATGGCCATGGCTCTAAAACCTGTCGTGGTCGCCAGACTTATGCACAATGTGGAGTCCTAGGCCATGTGTCTGAGAACTGCAAACAACCGCCACACTGTGTAAACTGCGAAGGAAACCATGCCGCATATTCACGCTCCTGCACATACTGAAAAAAAAAGAAATAATTACAATAAAGGTGAAAAAGAACATATCATTTAAGGAAGCACGGCGAAGAGTCGCTCCATTCTATGGACCTACATGCGCTGATGCGGCGTGTCAGGGGGCGCCGCAGCACCAGCCTTCGCCACTCCTTCGGCCCGCGCATTCGGAGCCGGTGGTTGTGGCACCTGCCCCCAAGGCGGCTGTAGCCAAGGCTACACCGCCTACTCCCAAACAGAGACCGGAGACTTCAGAGTCCTCGGGTCTCAAGGCCTCCCCTCACCAGGCGAGGCCCGAAATCTGAACTAACAGCCCGCTTGTGCGGGCGTCCAGTGCCTCCGAGGAGGCAATAGATACGTCGGTACCCTTGGTGCCGAAAGAGCGGCGTGGCTCCTTGGAGCGCGCCAAGAAAACAAAAAAGCAAATAACAGGGCCTTGTGACGGCCCTGTTAAGTGAACTCAAATTCTCCGTCTAAACAGCCACTCGCTTTTCGTACACACAGCACTATTTTACATCCACCATGAACACTCAAATTATACAATGGAACGTCAGGGGCCTTCTCAGAAACCTTGACGACATCCAAGAACTCTTACACGAACACTCACCAAAAGTGCTGTGTGTACAAGAAACACACCTTAATTCAAAACACACAAATTTTCTTCGTAAGTACGTTATTTTTCGAAAGGACCGTGATGATGCCATGACATCATCCGGAGGTGTTGCCATCATAGTGAATCAAGGAATTGCATGCACACACTTACAACTCCTAACTGGGTAACTAACTAGATTCCCAGAGAAGGGAAGCGGGTTAGGGGGAGACAGAAGGTTAGGTGGGCAGATGAGATTAAGAAGTTTGCGGGTATAAATTGGCAGCAGCAAGCACAGGACCGAGTTAACTGGCGGAACATGGGAGAGGCCTTTGTCCTGCAGTGGACGTAGTCAGGCTGATGATGATGATGATGATGATGATGATGATGATGACTTACAACTCCAAACATCCCTTAAGGCAGTGGCTGTTCGAGCGGTTCTTTTTGATGAACTCATCACAATCTCCACTATTTACATTCCTCCTAGCTATCAGCTGCAAAAACGTGATTTACACTCTTTAACTAATGAACTTCCGGAGCCTTATGTTCTCCTTGGAGACTTCAATGCGCATACCAGGCTATGGGGAAACTCTCGTTGCGACGCGTGAGGTCGACTGATTGAACAGTTCCTTCTCTCGTCGAACGCGTGTCTCCTAAATAGAAAAGAACCAACCTATTATAATGTCGCACATAACACCTACTCCTCCATAGACCTAAGCATAGTATCTCCATCTCTTGTGCCTCTACTCCAGTGGAAAGTCGTCAGTAATCTGTACGGAAGTGACCACTTTCCCGTAGTTTTGAGCACAACTACAGCAACTGAGTGTCCACCCCGTGTTCCCAAATGGCTCATAAACAGAGCCAACAGGGAACGGTTTTATACCATCGCTCGTATAGATTGGGGTGACATATGTACTTTAAGCATTGATGTTGCTGTCGACTACTTTACAGCTTTTTTGATTGATGCTGCAACAAAATGCATCCCACAAACAAATGGACACCCAGGAAAATGGCGTGTGCCATGGTGGAGCTCTGAATGCCGAAACGCACGCAAACAGCAAAACAGAGCTTGGAGGCTGCTTCGGAACTCACTGACAGCCGAAAATCTTGACACCTTCAAAAAAATAAAGTCTCAAGGTAGGAGAACGCGTCGGCAGGCTAGAAGAGAAAGCTGGCAGAAGTTTTTGTCAGGGATTAATTCATACACACAGGAGGCTAAAGTCTGGAACATGGTCGGTAGGATAGCTGGAAAACAAGTACACACACTTCCACTCGTGGACACTCAGGGTGATACCTTGGAAGATCAGGCAAACTTCCTCGGTGCACACTTCGAACAGGTGTCCAGCTAATCCCACTATACTGGCACTTTCCAAAAATACAGAACAAGAATAGAAAAGCAGAAACTCGAACACAAATGCACTAGATCCGAGGCATATAACCAAGCTTTCAGTCTAGCTGAGCTGCGAACGTCTCTAAACTCCTGCAGTACTTCTGCCCCAGGTTCTGACCGTGTGGTGTATGAAATGTTAAAAAACCTACCAATCGAAACACGAAAACCCTTGCTTTGTTTGTACAATGCTATCTGGTTTTCTGGCACTATCCCTACCTCTTGGAAAGAGGCTATTATTATTCCCATTTTGAAAGAGAGCAAGGACCCTTCTTTACCCTCGAGTTATAGGCCTATAGCACTTACAAGCTGCTTGTGCAAAGTCTTCGAAAAAATGATAAACTGCCGACTTGTACATTTTCTTGAAACAAATAGTTTGCTCGACCCATTTCAGTGCGGGTTTCGAGAAAGTAGATCTACCACAGACCACCTTGTCCGTATCGAGGTACAGATGAGAGACGCCTTCATCCATAAACAATATTTTCTCTCTGTGTTCCTCAATATCGAAAAGGCTTATGATATAACATGGCGTTTTGGAATTCTAAGAGACCTGTCCCACCTTGGCGTGCGCGGAAGATTGTTTCACATAATCGAAAGTTACCTGTCAAACCGGACATTCCGGGTCCGTGTGGGCACGGTTCTTTCCCAAACATTGGTCCAGGAAAGAGGCGTGCCATAAGGTCGTGTACTTAGCTGCACACTTTCTCTCATAAAAATGAATTCCTTGCGCTTGACCATCCCTCGCAATATGTTTTATTCTACATATGTCGATGACGTCCAGCTTGGCTTTAGATCTTGCAATCTGGCAATGTGTGAGCGGCAGGTTCAGTTAGGTTTAAACAAGGTCTCCAAATGGGCAGAGGAAAATGGATTCTGACTGAACCCACAAAAAAGAACGTGTGTCTTGTTCTCCCGAAAGAGAGGCATGCACTCAGAACCCGACATTGAACTGAACGGTCAACGTTTGTCTGTTAACGCGGAGCATAAATTCTTAGGAATAATATTGGACAAGTTGACCTTCGTACCGCACATCAAGTATCTAAAAACTAAATGCTCAAAAGCCATGAATATTTTAAAAGTGTTGTCACGTACTACGTGGGGCAGTGACAGGCAATGTCTCATGAATCTGTATCGAAGCCTCATTCGCACCCGCTTAGATTATGGGGCCGTTGTTTATCAGTCTGCAACTCAAAGTGCTTTGAAGATGCTGGACCCCGTGCATCATTTGGGCATCCGCCTTTCTACGGGTGCTTTTCGCACCAGCCCCGTAGAAAGCCTTTATGTTGAGTCAAATGAGTGGTCGCTACATCTGCAAAGAACTTACATGTCCTGTGTTTATTTCCTTAAGGTGAAAGCAGATAAGAAGCACCCCTCATACTCTACTATTAATGATTTGTCGAGCTCCATTCTGTTTCAAAACAGGCCTTCGATGAGGCAGCCCTTCTCAGTTCGCCTGAAAAGTCTAGCTGAGGAAACTGGAGTCTCACTTGAACACAGTTTAATGGCTCCTGTAGCATATCCGCCACCGTGGCAATGGCAGACTATAGACTGCGATGTGTCCTTTCTTGAAGTTACAAAACATGCGCCTATTGCCCATATTCGAACATACTTCCTGGAACTTCAACACAAATACACACGTCCTGAGTTCTTTACAGATGCCTCCAAGTCCAACTCATCTGTGTCCTACGCTGTTGTCGGCCCATCCTTTTCCGATGCTGGCCCTCTACATCCAGGCACAAGTATCTTCACAGCGGAAGCTTACGCGACACTTGTGGCATGTAAACACATCAAACAATTACAAATACAAAAAGCAGTAATTTATACAGACTCCCTCAGTGTGGTAACGGCTCTGCACAGTTATAAAAAACAAAAAACCTCGGTCCTCGTCTCACTTTACTCCATTTTATGCACACTCTACACACTCAACCAACATGTTGTAGTGTGCTGGGTGCCAGGGCACCGAGAGATTCAAGGCAACGTGAGGGCGGGTCAGCTCGCTGCATCCGTCCACAAAAGCACTGCCCCTACAGCCATATCGATCCCGGCGCTTGATCTTAAGCCGTCTCTCAAACGAAACCTCAGGGTATACTGGCAGAGCAAGTGGGATACACACACACAAAACAAACTACACATTATTAAGCCACACCTTGGTCATTGGCTGCCAGTATCAAAATCGCGTCATACAGAGGTAATACTAACGAGACTCAGGATAGGACACACATACACGACACACACATATCTTTTGTCCGGTGGCGATCCACCACTGTGTGACAGATGTGGTGAAGCATTGACAGTTCTTCACATGTTAATTCAGTGCAAACACTTAGAATCTCTAAGAAAACAGCACTTTCCGTTACCCTACCGACAACATTTACCTTTACACCCTGCAATGTTCGTTGGTAGGGAACCGCTTTTTAGTTATAAATCATTGTTAGCGTTTTTAAAAGAAATTCATAATTTTCATATCATATACCCGGGCATTCCGTAGCACGACTTCTCCAGTGAGGTTTTTGCTGCGGTGGCTACACAGCAAAGCACTCGCCTCACGGCCCTTGGACGCAAGGGTACGAACGAGTGAGGCACTTGTGCTAATGCCATGCATGTCCGCCATCGTTTTTATCATCACCAACTTTTGTCATCTATTCGCACCACATACACCTTTCACGGCATGGTCATGATTTTATTACTTGTATGTTTTTACCCGCCTTACCGCGAGGAATTTTATGGCCCTTATACAGCCGGTAATCACAATCATTGTCCACATTCCTTATCCCATGAACTGGCGCTCTTTGGCCATCAAATGGCCCTTGCGCCAAAAACACCATATATCATCATAACAAAGCAAAATTTTTCTGAATTTTCTCACTTGGGTTAAAGACTTTATTTTGTGCAGACCTTCATTCACATCTGTTAATAACGACTACTTTTCTTCTGCTATTGTGACATTTGCTGTATTCTGTGGAAGTGTGCCCAGAGGAGGCCTATAGCCAGAGGGGTGCCCCAGAAATTTGTGCCCCCCCCCCCCCAAGATTTGCATGTTGTGTGTTGTCCTACTGAGCATAAGTAATGAAGAAAGACATTTTTCATGGCCATCAACATGTGTACCCCCCTCCGAAAAACATTCCTGGCTACAAGGCTGTCTCTTTATGAGCTCGTTATTTCTTCTTGCTCGTTCTTCATCGTTTGTTTCTACCTCGCAATATCTCCATGTGTATGAAATACAGGGTGTTTCAAGAAATGTGTCCAATATTCTCTAAAAATTAAAGAAAGGAGGCACTTAGGTGCTCATTGCGGCATCAGCTTTCCAGTGACAAAAGGAATCTTCGGATAGGCACAAATATTATTTGATTGATATGTGGGGTTTAACGTCCCAAAACCACCATATCATTATGGGAGATGCCGTAGTGGAGGGCTCTGGAAATTTCGACCACCTGGGTTTTTTTAACGTGCACCCAAATCTGAGCACACGGGCCTACAACATTTCCGCCACATCGGCAATGCAGCCGCCGCAGCCGAGATTCGAACCCGCGACCTGCGGGTCAGCAGCCGAGTACCATAGCCACCAGACCACAGTGGCGGGGTGCACAAAATTAATTGCAGCAGTACTTATAGCAATTAAGGTAATTACCCCTTTTTACCAGTAGTAGTAGCTAGTCGAGTCCGATGGGCAAATTCAAATTCTTTCTATGAAAAGTCTATGGCCACTTTGAAATTTTGGTGAAGCAGCCACTGATAATCACCGTGGAGTGTTGCAATCTGCCTAGTTTAGCTGTCGAAACAAAAACCGATGCACCAGACAGCACATCTACCATTCATTTCGACAACGCCCTCAATGACGACACTTTCTCTAGCCGTTATCAACCGTCAATTCAGACACTTTGCTTTGTGCCCGCTTATCGATGCTCACCTAATCTTCCCCCCAATGCAAGAGAAACAGTGTCGCAATGGATGGCATTGTCGAAGTGAATGGTAGATGCACTGTTTGGTGCGTCGGTTTTGGTTTCACCAGCTAAATTGAGCAGAATGCATCGCTCTGCGGTGATTACCAGTGGCCGCTTTTCCTAAATTTTAAACTGGCTATGAACTATTTGTAGGAAGTGGTTCAATTCATACATTCGACCCAACCAGCTATTAGCACTGGTTAAATAGATAATTCTGTTAATTTCAATAATTACTGCCATAATTAATGTTTGTATTCATCTGAAGATAAGGTAAAGGTGTCAAACAACAGTTTTTTTTTTCAAAAGAAGTTCTTGGAATGCATTCGATAAAAGGCATTTCTGGCAAGATGATGAAGTTATCTAATTTTAAAATATTTACCTAATTATGTATATCAATTCTTTAAGGGCTTTTCGCGCGAGCATTATTAAATAAAGTTGCCACATTTGGTTCTTTTTTTCGGGAAGATGGTAAAATCCAAGGACACAAATAAAATATGTGCTGGCTGCCTGTCAACATGCTACACATTAAAAATAATTAGGCACTCATGTTTTAGCGGATACTCTGAAAAAAATTGTGAGCGTCACTTTATTTGAAAAACCTCTGTATCCAGCATCAAAAACTTGCCTCTGTGATAGAGCTATAAATATGCACAAAATTTCATATTAAAGCTTTATGTTCAAGCTATGATAGGTGGAATTATTGGAGAGTGTTATTTTTGAATTCGAAAAATATTCTTTTTTGAAATATGTATCTGCACCAGCTTCTCACCTACGTAGCTCAAGCGATATGACACACTCGCAAGGGCAATCTTCAGCAGAATCCCACTGACCTATTATACAGAGAGCACGTTTGGTGTTCTCTACAGAGCAATTGAAATGGGAATAGGGTTATCATCTGCATTCCATTGCCAGTGGATGGGGGCTACAAGGACTGGGTTCAGTGTGGTGACTTACAGGTTAGGCGTGCGCTTTATAGATATAAAGTCAGACATCCTGCTTTCGCGGGGAGTTTTTCAAATGCAGTAGGCGTGTTTTATACACTTATTAAAAATATTTACTCATGTTCAGTACATATGTCTTATAGCATGCTTGTTGCATTGATACAAGACACTGATGAACGCTATCGTAAAACAACCATTTCTTATTTCTCCGGCTTTCAGGAGAGCAACGTGCTCCCTGAGACCCAATGCCTGTCATATGAATACATAAGGGAAATTAAAAACTGCTAGCCAAGGCGATAGTTTCGTTTATGTTGTGCGTAAGGGATAGTTGCGTACTTTATACTTTTTAACGGCTTGATGGCTCATCTGGGAGTCATCACCAGTGGCGTAGTCAGGAAGGCAAAAGGAGCTGCCTAACCCCCCCCCCCCATCAACACATTCCAGGTATTTTTTATCTTAAAGCTGTGGATTACCCTTCTACTTTGACCCGTTTGTGAAAGGGTAGTTTATCAATGACTCAGCAGAAGGCGCTACTGTGAGTGACAGACAGACGGATTCACGGTTACCGATAAAACTCTCTGAAACTTCATCCTACACATCATCATTCACTTCGTACATATGCTGTGATTTTCTGAGTTCTCCTTGTGCATACCTACATGCACACATACAACCAACAAGAATGTATATAAAGTATGACAGAAGTCGCCTACCCTTCAAACATTACGCCCACGCGAAAAATATCTTTTTGCTGCGCTACTGGTCTCCACGCTCTGGAGACATTCATGTAGTGCACCTCTGTTGGCAATGAAATGCAGTTGATAGCCCCTTTCCAGTTTCAATGGCTCCGCTTCAAGCTTGCTGTGTGTATCCCAGGTCTGTGGAAGTCTGTTGAAGATTGCCCTTGCGAGTGCTTCTTGCCGCTTGAGTTAAGTAGGGGTGAAGCTGGTAAAGTTAAGTAGGGGTAAAGATACACAATTTCAAAACAATACTTCTTGAGTTTAAAAAATAATACTCTTTAGTAACTTCACCTATATTGAGGTAGTACATAGAGGTTCAAAATGAAATGTTGTGCATGTTTTTGACCTACCACCAAGGTAAGCTTTTTGATGTTGAATATGGAGCTTTTTCCAAAAAAAGTGAAATTCACAATTTTTTGAGACTATCTGCTAAACTTCAGTGCATAAATTATTTTTAAATTGTAGCATGTCACGAAGGTCGCCAGCACATATTTTATTTGTGTCTTTAGAATTTGCCATGCTACCAGAAAAAAACCTCAAACCTTGCAACTTTATTCAATATTGCCCGCGGGAAAAAGCTCTCGAAGAATTGATGTACAATAGTAAGTCATTATTTTTTGTTGGATCACTTCATTATCTTGCTGGAAATGCCGTTTATTGAGTGCATTTCTAAACGACTTTCGAAAAAAATTGTTTGACGACTTTTAACTCAGTCGGCGCCACAGACTCTCATCACTAGGGAGCAAAAGTTTTGGCAATGGAATTAAATGACCAGGACAAATTTCCAACTTGAAGAAACGTGAAAATGTTTTCAGCCATATTCGTCAGGATCAAAAAAACGCTGGGTGATTTTGCATGCGATAATCCTAATCATTACATTGTTTGATACATTGAATTACTCCTTCATTATTTTTACCTCAACAAATATTGTTAGCGAATATTTTGGTGTGTTTATGAAGTTGTTTGTGCTTTCAGTCCTTTCATTCTGTATGATACCTATTTTTATCTAGTATGTGTGATCATTTATTTTTGTGCTGCAAGCCAGTGCCTCTAACAGGGCCTACTAGGAGTCTTGAAATGAATAAAATAATTGTGCTCGCACTGTTTTTTGCTCTGTACTCGCCTGTTGGGGTTGTGCTGACAAAATGTTTTTCTTCTGTTTCAGAAAAGAAGTGTGCACAATACTGTTAGAATAGGAAAAAAACGCAGGTGCTTTGGGTATCAGGAAGTTATGATATTCCTTTTTCGTATTTGAAATTTCAGATACAAAGCCGCCAAAATAAAATAAATTTTGACAATTTTTGTTCACACAATTTGTAGCATGTCTGTGCTGTACTTGGTTTTATGATCATGGGAAAATAATATTCGGTTTCAGTCAATAGGAAACTGGTACATGTTGGTTTTTTAACATTTGAAATCACTTCGTAAATTTTTTAGCATGTGCAGGTGCAGTCAAAAGTTCCCAGGTGACGCTGCCACAGGATTAGTTAGAATAGTGGCCTGGGAAAATTTGAATGACCTTGTACTTGCAGAAGAAAGATCTGCTGATTAGGTATGCCTCATGTTGAATCTAATGAAATCACGTTTGTTATTTACGGACACGTAGCAATAGTATTACGAATAATGTGTGAGAAATGGCCTTACGGAGCAGATGTTGTTCCGTAGCAGCCATTACTTTATTTCTTCATCGTGGAGATCTCTATTAAAGATGAATGGGCTGTACGTTCTATGTGTTCTACGTGATCCCTGGTGTACTATTTTCTTTTTACGGAAGTGGTTGGCAGCATGTTACCTACGCCTTTTTACGTAATCAAAGGAAAATATTTTTTGCAGGGTGAGGGCATCTCTCAAGTGTTTTGCCCACAGATGACACAGCTGCTTTCTGCAGTAGCAGTACCAATAGCCAAGTTGACACCTTGTGCAGGGGAAGAGATGCCGAATTTAGCCCCACAGTGGCAATCCCGAGAAGAGGAAACCCCTATTTTGTCTGTACCTTCAACGTCAACCCTTGCGGAAGATCAGAATGAAATGGCGTATGCTAAGATTTCAGGCGTCAGAACCGCACTGGATCTCCTGTAATGTCTCCTTGCTCAAACTCAAAACCTAAAAAGGGCAACGATAATGCCAGTGCACTTATTAAAGAGAGTATTTTAGAAGCTGCCGTTGCTAAAGTGTTTCACTCGTCAACATAGATACAATGAAAATAGTAAAGTAGAATTGTAGGTATTTAATTTCTGCTTCTACTGACTTACTTTGCTTAATTAATTAATAATATTCGGATATATTTTTATTACAACAAACCTGGCTTAGCCCCGCTAAGAATTATCATGTAAACAATTTTAGAGCATTTCGGCTTGACCGTTCATTACTAGGAGGTGGTCTAATTATACTAGTCCAATACATTTTGCCATACAGTGAGCATAGCTTTTCAGCTTATGTCCTCATACAGTGAAATTTTGGCAATAGACCTCAGTCTGCCAGGGCACTGCCCTTTTTCACTTATAAACGCATATTTTCCTACGGGTTTGCATAATACTCACCAATTATATACTGCCTTGGCTAATTGCAAGAATGATTTCTTTCTGACTGATGATTTCAACTCGCACCATGTTTCGTGGGGATTTCGAACAGACCCTTCCGGTATTCCTCTGTGGGATCAGATGATTAATAAAAACCTTACCTGCCTGAATGAAAGACAGTCTATGTTTATTCGCGGACGGACACGATCAGTATTAGGTCTTACGTATTGCAGCTCGAGTGTTCCAATGAAGTCTTGGAAAACAATTTATTTATCTTCAAACAGTGACTATCTCCCTGTATACTTCGAAATCTCATGTCCTGTGAAATCTATTGAAAGGACAGAAAAAACACTGATCAATCATAAAAAATTAAAGGCTGCTTGCGTTCAAATACTAGGGCAGTGTCCAGTAGCCAAAATGAATATTTCGACAGAAATGTCTGTTTCGCTTTAGAAATATCCAAGAACACTTCAGAATTTGTAATTGCTTCGGCGTCAACCAAAAGTGCCGAACCTAGTAGATGGTGAAAAATGAGTGCACACGAGACTATAGAAGAAGAAAAGCTGCATGAAAAAGACATATATGTAATAAGAGTCCAAAAAATTGGAAGGATTATCAGTTCATTGCGGCAACAGTTAAACGCACTGTATCGCGAGCAAAAGAGCAACATGACCAAGAACATTTCGAATACTTGTTTAAATTGAATAACAAACGTGCTTTATTCAATTTCCTTCGTGGTAGGAAGAAAACTCCTATACCAGCAAACGTTGACTCAGTAGTTCACACCTCACAAGAACTACAGGAATCATTAAATCAATTGGCTGAACGATTAGAAAACAGGTTCTCAACGCATCTTTCTTATTCGGCTTACACAGCAGCCATCTATGACTACACAGAAATATCTACTTCTGAATTAAATCAGGCTATTGAAAGATTGCCAAATGCAGCACCGGAGCCCTGATGTAATAAAAAATACAATGCTAAAAATACTACACAATGAATATCCAAATGATCTTTTAGGTCTCGTGACCCTTAGAATTGCATGGATCCCTTATGGATGGAAGATTGCGAAAATATACTATTGCTTAAGAAACAAGGGGCAGACTATAATTGAGACAACATATGACCGATAGTCTTAACACCAAATGTAGTAAAACTTATTGAAAGGGTACTTCACTGTCATATAATTAGGCTTATTATTGAGAAACAACTGTTGAGTTCTTCCCAAATTGGCTTTGGATCTGGATATTCTATATGGCATGCACATGTAGATCTGGAAAGTCGTACTCGTATTGTCCGTGACAAAAAGCAGTATGCGGCTTTATTAACGTTAGACATGTGTCAAGCATACGATAGTGTAGAGTATTCTATCATAATTATTCAGTTATCGAGTCATGGACTTCCACCTTATATAGTAGCATGGGTGACGGAATTTTTAAGTGGAAGGGAATTATATTGTTATCAAGGCGGTTTCTCTTCCTGCAAGCACAAGCAAACCCAAGGTGTGCCTCAGGGGTCAACCAAAAGTGCCGAACCTAGTAGACGTTCGCCAAAGTGCAACTCTCAGCTCAAGAGATCACATTATCCCTAAGCACTCACTAAAATAACAAAATGAAAGGAATGGACATCTCGTACTACATGCTCGTTTGCTGAATGTAGCCTTATGTCAGCCCATGTTTTCAAAGAACGCACAGGACGTTGCTATGCGCCCTAGCACGACCTCATACTCTCCTTCAAAGAACGCTAGCATACCACCACACACCTAACCATAGGCCATTTCCCTGTAACTCAACTAAGCTCAACTGAACACGTGTCCCAACGTAAATGTTCACAAAGAGGAACACGCAAAGAAAATTACTCTTGATGCCGTACACGTCAGGAGCGCGTAACAAAACATGCGTAAGTTTTGTGCCCAAAAACCCTGTATGAGCATGACCCTGTATAAAAAACCCCTGTATAATCAAGAGCATTTCCAAAATTGCTTCTAGTTTTATTCAGAAACGTTTACTAACAATGATGATCTCCTCTCTTAAGACGGTCGACAACTTCGCGCTACACAACAAAAGGTGCGAAGCATACAAACCACAGCTCCACTCGACAACGCTACCACGCTTTCAAAATTAGAGGGGGCGTACTAATCTGCATTCACAACAAACGTGCTCTTACACAAAATAAAAACTCATTGCACGCACTTGGCTGCCTGATGCGGGTCACTGCTCTCGCATAAGGCTTAATAACTTAACACCGAACACTTATAAGGCTTACAAAAAAATCTAGAAATGAAAAGCTGTATCTGAACAAACTAGCCAGAGAGATGACAAAAGAATATTACTTTAAAGTAAAAAATACACAAACATATATACTTCCAAGTAAATTACAGCTTACAGCTGTCTCTCGCTCTTCAATCATACACGCGGTGGTCGCGGCCTTGGCGGATTTGGAAAATGCCCGAGACTACAACGCGCACGGGCTAAAAACTGAACTGCGCAGTCACGCCTCATTCGCGATTTTAGCCTGCCTCTGTCAGGTTCGCGGAGGGGAGCCGAGCAATGCGTGGGAAAGAGGGGCCATGCCCTCTTTGGGCTTGCACGTGCGTGGTGCTTAGTTACGGTGGCCTTTTTTCTAGGACCCCTTGGAAACTCTTGTCCACGCAAAGCTCTGTATCTCCACCGGACACTCTGTCCGAGAATGCGCGCCATCGCCTACCGTTTCGCCGCTTGCGCCTTTTAGTGCGCGCCACAAAGACCCTTTCGTTGACTGGCGAATGAGCTACCCTCTTTTCTTACTCCCAGATGCTTGCTTCCTCCTTCTTGCCTTCGTGTTGTCGCGCGCGTACGCTTCACCCTTTTACGGTGACGTTTGCGACCGACTTTTCCTGCACTGTTAAGAACATCACCTCGGGTTGCATCATCGGCAGTTGTACAGCTCAAGGATGTTTCTGCACCACCTTCCACAGCACTTCGGCCGTTCGATTTCCCAGCACTGTTGTCATGCCGGTCTGATTCACTTGTGCTAAATCTGCACTCGCGCACACCCTGAAACGCGCTGTGGGTAGAAGTCATAGACCGGTGCTCTCCACGTATTCCTATTCGCGAAACCGCTTTCCTCTTACTTTTCATCCGGTTGCTCGGACGCATGCAAACCGACTTAGACGTCGATGCAGCATGCCTAGTACTATATATAAGCTCAAAGGTTTTGAGCGTTCTTTTACGCGCGTAGTACTTTTTGCCTCACTCGCTGCTCTCTGACGTCTCTTGCGGCTTGTTGCTGAGTTTCCCGATCGCAACTCAAGCTCGTCAACCCTCTCACAGCTTGCGTCAGCTATCGAATGCACGCAGTCTAAATGAGTTTCTAAAAAAACATCTCTTTCGCACTCTAGACTGGCGGAAAGCTCAGCACACTTAGGAACAATGACGCCGTTTTTCCCTGAACAACCTCGCTCGCATTCCTGGGAGCTGTCCACTACGGCACTGTTCTCATCCTCTACTTTCGCTGCTTCTCCTGAGCTTTCTCCGTTGTCCTTGACTACTTTCACAATGTTTGCAAGATCCACCATCGTGACAACCAGAGTTGAGGTGTCTACCAGCTTTTGTACAGCTATCCTAGCTGTTTCGCTAGCATTTTACTGGCCCAGCCCCTCGTCGCACTCGCTCTGGCCTTTGTCGGCCTCTCTACTTAGCACAGCATCTTTAGCAGCTCTCAAACTTGATTCGTTTTTAAATCTTCTGCTATATTCACACGCCCTAGCCTTTTCTACGGCTCTGAACTGGACCTCACGCATTTTTTTCTCGCACACTTACGAATGGCTGACACTTCCACATTGCTTCAACATTACGTTCTAGTATTTCAATTTCTTTCTCTCGTTCTCCTATTTCCTTTTCTTCTCTTTCTCTTTTCTTTTTTCGTTCCTCCAACCTTTTGAAAGCTTCTAACGCGTATCCAATGACCTCCTCACTGGTTTCTTGAAAATTCCGCTCTAAATTTTGTGACCAGCCCATTCTTTCCGCAACCTTAATAGCTAGGTCATCGCAAACATACAAAAGACCATCTTTTAGCAGTGTCTTCACCCCCATAATTGCTGTTCTACTTTGGTCCTGCATCTCGCACAAATGTAGGAGATTCCTGAAACTCATTGAGCACTCAGACTAGGTAATCTTCCAAACTCAGAATCAAACAATCCAACTTCTACTCTAATTCACACCCACAAAATGAAGCCTGGAAAGTCAAAGCGAAGACCAAGTACTCACCACAACACACCACCATGTCGCGAGGTCCATCTCACCGCTGCCAACCAGTCGTAAAGGGCTCGAGGTCGATGGCAGGTACGGCTACCCGCCGTCGTCCGCATAGCCGATGCTCGCCAGTGAGGAGATGCGTTCGTAAAAGGGATAAAACTAATATTTATCTACATAATAGTTGAAACATGGGAACTGTACAGAGATTCAGCTCATGATTATCCCATATTTACAAAATGCTTCGGCTTTATAGCCTTTTGATTCTTTACACGGCAGTACGAAGAAGGCGGTGACCACTGTTGCCGCGAATCAGGTGACGTAATGTCTCAGTGGTCCACCCATCGGAAAGGGTGCAGAAATTGGGCCACCCGTGAGAATAAGAACGTGGGTGAGAATGTTCAATGGTCCTCACGAGTGCACCACACAATGACGCACTCGGCCCACGCCTTGAAGGCACCGCAGGGCGAGGAGGAGGTAGAGTCCGGAGAGGAAAAGTTGAGCTCCTCTGGGGAGATGGCCGCTGACACAAACGCCAGCAGCGGTCCATGGCTGCTTTCAGCTACATGCTTCCAGAAGTCTCTCGAACATGGCAGTCCAAACGCTCGATCTCTGAGAACGGCTTCTTGGACGACTTCCCACGCTTCCGGACTGTCGGGGTTTTTGTGGCAATTTCACGTCGGCGACGACAGCCGAATCGAGAGGTTGACTCCAAGAGAGCTGCCACAGTGGCGCCGTCCCACGCTGTTCGAACCCGTTCAACATAAGGGTTGTCTCGTGAAGCTTTTGTTGAAACCCGGCCACTACCTGGAACCTCTACAGGACAGCGTCTTGTTGACGGGGCGCCGATTGGGTTGAAAGCATCCTAGCAGTTCGGCTTACGTACAATAGCGTTTGCCCAGATGAACCTCCGTGCCAAATGTAACACCTGGAATAGTGCACGTCATGGTTTCGTCCCGTCGACGTGGACATTAGAGGTTCCGGGGCCCTGACCTACTGACATCAGACAGTCCAGTTGTGCCCTGCTCTCGACCATCGCCGAGAAGCCCCGCTGTACCTTCCACCTTCACTCCTGCACGATGCCAGCTGACAGCAGCAACGCCAGGATGCCTGAAAACCAATTCCGGTTTGGTCTCCCTGATCCCTGGGGAGGCCCGGCTTCCCAGCGAGGTCCTCCGTCATCCAGCGAGAAATTCGGGACCTCCGAACCGCCACCGAAGTGCCATACGTCGGACTCGCTGACTAATCAAGAGCAGCCACGAGCGATCAGTGAGTCCCTTCCATGCCTATGACTTCGCACACGGGCGTCGCACCTAGCGGACATTACCACGCTTTGCTGCCCCTCCGCAAGGCGCGTACGCTATCCCGCCCAGGGCCACGAACACTAGCGTTACTTCCTTTGCTTTCTTTTGCAAACATGTAATGTTGTCATGTGTTTATTTTGTTACTATTGTGTTTCTCCTTTATCATCGTTTTTAGCAGCAGTTACAAAGCTGGACTGAGGTTAGATGTTGCTCATAGCAGCGTGATTTTAAATGCATCAGTGACGTCCGGCTGAATTTGCAAAGCGGTATACGGCAAATTTAGGAAAGGGGGGTGTGGGAATCGAGGCTAGCCCACAGCCATTGCGCAGGTTTTGCTACCTTTTTCTGCCATTCTCACCTTGACATGACTCTCCCCTCCTCCATGGTCTGTCGCACTCGGGGAGTGGGATTCATGATTAACCTCTTTCCCCCGGTAGCGGATGTCGAGTGTGGCACAGTACGCAGAGTCTCTCTGGAGGCGGAAATGTTGTATGCCCGTGTGCTCAGATTTGGGTGCACGTTAAAGAACCCCAGGTGGTCGAAATTTCCGGAGCCCTCCACTACGGCGTCTCTCATAATCATATGGTGGTTTTGGGACGCTATACCCCACATATAAATCAAGTCTCTCGGGTCGTGTCGGGAGTGGGTCAGAAAGAATCTCTCCGGGATGCGAGTTTAATAACCTAGTGGGAGCACGCATATCTTTCCCATTCGTTGGTTCCTGCTGTTTGGGGCTCGTCCGACTTCACCAACTGCGTCTTGCACTCGCGGCGAACGCTCACTTTTTGTTGCCCCTTTCGAACACTAGGTCGAAGAGCGGTGCGGTGTCTTCGGGCGTGGTCGTACTATGCCGACCAGTGTCTCTCGAAGCCAACGCGAACAAAATTTCGCCCTTGCTCCAGCGACCGCGTCCTTTTGTCCAGGTGTTACCGTGATGAGATGTCCCATAAAGATGGAGTCCTTGGGCCGCACCAGACAACGTCGTTTTTCTCTTCTACATACCCGGCACATACTATAACATACATACTATAATATATATTGGCCGGCTCATACCGTAGCATAATGTATATATATATATATATATATATATATATATATATATATATATATATATATATATATATATATATATATATATATATATATATATATATATATATTGTCGCTAGGTGTAAATAACGGAGTACAGGACGACGGTGCGACCAGAAAACGAGGTCAGTATTAACAGAACAAAAGAGCAGCCACTTCGACTTCTTCTTTCTCAGAGGAATCGTGGGTGCTGTCCACGCTCATCACTTCGTCGTCCTCTGTCTTCTTGCCCGGCCTTTAGCCGTGACATAGCCTCCGATTCAAGAAAGCATCGTTCCGATGCTTTATAATCAAAGCGGTTTGTACTCGTTGGAAACGCATGAGTTCATTCGGCGAAATAAGGCTTCATGCGTACCACGTGCACAACTTCTGGAGCATACCTTCGACGCCTTGAAGAGTGCGCAGTATCAGGAACAACCTCATAATTAATGTCACTGAGACGTCGCAGAACTTTATAGGGACCGAAGTACCGTCTTAACAGTTTTTCTGAGAGGCCACGGCACCGAATAGGTGTCCATATCCAAACTTTTTCTCCTGGCTCGTAGGAGACCGGTCGGTGACGAAGGTTGTACCGTCTTGAATCGTAGTCCTGCTGGCGACTAGCACGTAGGCGTGCAAGTTGTCGGGCTTCTTCGGCCAGCTGAGTGATATAATCAGCATCCGTTTCAGGGTCTTCGCACTCGTGCGGCAGCACAGCATCCAGCATAGTGGTGACTTCACGACCATGAAGAAGGCGGAATGGCGTTGTTCTTGTTGTTTCTTGATAAGCCGTGTTATAGGCGAACGTGACATACGGCAAGATCTCATCCCAGTTTTTATGCTCCACATCGACGTACATGCAGAGTATATCCGCTAGTGTCTTGTTGAGACGTTCCGTAAGACCATTCGCTTGCGGATGATACGCCGTTGTTCGCCGGTGGGATGTGCCACTAAGTCTTAAAACTGTCTGTAATAGTTTGGCTGCGAATGCAGTTCCCCTGTCAGTTATTACCACTGATGGAGCACCATGCCTCAGCACCACATTCTCTACAAAAAATCATGCTGCTTCACTTGCCGTGCCCCTCTCCAAAGCCTTGGTTTCGGCGTAACGAGTGAGGTAGTCGGTGGCTACTATAATCCATCTGCGACCTGCTGACGAGGTTGGAAATGGGCCCAAAAGATCCATTCCGACTTGAGCGAATAGAGTAACAGGCACGTCAATAGGATGGAGCAGGCCTGCTGGTTTGACGGGTGGAACTTTTCTGCGCTGGCAATCAAGGCACGTCCGAACATAGTGTTGAACGGTTGCCGTCAGTCGTGGCCAGTAGTATTTCTGCCTCACTCTGCACAACGTACGCGTGTAACCCAGGTGGCCGGATGTTGGTTCATCGTGGCATGCCTGTAATACTTCGCTCCTTAGAGATGTTGGGACGACGAGTAAGTAGTCGTTTCCGTGTGGCGTGAAGTTCATCTTATACAGGACGTCGTTGCGCAAGCAAAATGACGAAAGCCCTCTCGCAAACAGTCTAGGTACAGCTGAAGTGCGACCCTCTAAAAAACGTATTATGGGTTCTAGTTCGGGGTCGTCTCGTTGCAGCTGTGCGACAGTTGCCGTGTTTACAACTCCGACAAAGGCTGTATCGTCATCTTCTGCCGTCGCAGGTTCGTATGACGCACGAGAAAGGCAATCAGCGTCTGAATGTCACTTCCCCGATCTGTAGACCACCGTCATGTCAAATTCTTGAAGCTTCAGGCTCCAGCACGCCAACCGTCCTAAAGGGTCTCTTAAATTCGTCAGCCAGCAGAGGGAGTGATGGTCGCTGACAACATTAAAAGGACGACCATACAGGTATGGGCGGAATTTTATAACCGCCCACACCACCGCAAGGCACTCTTTTTCCGTAGTGGAATAATTTTCTTCCGCACGTGAAAGAGTTCTGCTCGCGTAAGCAATTACTCGTTCGGCGCCATCCTGACACTGCACGAGTACAGCTCCTAAGCCGACATTGCTAGCGTCGGTGTGCACTGTTGTCGGTGCGTCATCATCAAAGTGTGCGAAGACTGGTGGCTTCTGAAGGCGTTGCCGCAGCTCGTCGAATGATTTTCGCTGCTCTTCATTCCATACGAATGCGACGTCTTCTCTGGTAAGGCGAGTCAACGGCGAGGCAATGCGCGAGAAGTTCTCAATGAAGCGTTGGTAGTAAGCACACAGTCCTAAAAACCGTCTGACGGCCTTTTTGTCCGTTGGCGCTGGAAAATTCGTAACGGCAGCTATTTTTTCAGGGTCCGGCCACACACCTTCACTGCTGACAAGATGCCCCAGGAACAGAAGCTCTTCGAAGCCGAAATGGCATTTTTCCGGCATAAGTGTTAGTCCGGCGGAACGGATAGCTTGAAATACTGAGTGTAGTCGCCTGACGTGTTCGTCGAATGTGGCAGAAAATACGATGACGTCATCTAAATACACTAAGCACGTCTGCCACTTGAGGCCTGATAGTACGGTGTCCATTAGCCGCTGAAACGTTGCCGGTGCTGAGCACAAGCCAAATGGAAGTACCTTAAATTCAAAAAGGCCATCAGGTGTCACGAAAGCTGTTTTCTCCCGGTCTCTTTCATCGACTTCTATCTGCCAATACCCACTCCTTAGATCCATCGACGAGAAATAACGCGCATGCCGTAGTCGATCGAGTGAATTGTCGATACGTGGAAGTGGGTAGACGTCTTTTTTTGTCACCTGATTCAGCTTGCGGTAATCCACGCAGAAACGTAAGGTGCCGTCTTTTTTCTTCACTAATACAACCGGCGAAGCCCAAGGGCTTTTCGACGGCTGAATAACGTCGTCTTCAAGCATCTGTCGCACCTGCTTTTCGATGGCTTCACGTTCTCGCGGAGCTACCCGGTACGGGTTTTGCCTGATGGATCTGGTCATGTCGTCCGTTATAATTCGATGTTTCGTCAGCGGCGTTTGATGGACCCTGAAAATCAAAGAGAAACAATCTTCAAACTTGTTAATAAGCTGCACGATACTTTGCTTCTGCGCCGGCAGCAAACTTGGGCCAATATCAACAGATAGAGGTGCAGGGGTGAGATCAGTTGAATTATCTTTTTCAAGAGTTAGGCAGTCTGTCATCTCGGCGAGCTCTTCCACGTACGCGACTGCCATGCCCCTCGTTAGATGTCGGCGTTCAGAGCTGAAGTTCGTAATAAGGACGTGCGTGTGTCCGCATTTTATGCTTACGACGCCTCTTGCGATAGATAAACCATGGCTGAATAGCAGTGTTGGAATTTGCTCGGCGATGTTTTCAGAATCGCTCGACGTGTCACATGTCACAGCCACGAGTGCACTCGACCGCGGTGGGATGGTCACGTCGTCTTCGAAGACACGCAAAGGCTGACGTCGCTGGTCTGTACAGGGCACATCCGAAACTTGATCTGGGGCCGTCCAAAACGTAACCGATCTCTCAGGAATGTTGATAATGGCACCGTATTCACGCAAGAAGTCCATGCCCAAGATCAGGTCTTTGCAGCACTCCGGTAAAATTACGAAAGTAGCGACGAAATCTAAACTGCCGATATTGATTCGAGCTGTACATTTGCCTGTCGGCGTCACCAATTGACCCCCTGCGGTTCTAATGTTTGGTCCCGTCCATATTGTTCTTACTTTCTTTAGGCAGTCGGCGAGTTTACGGCTGATAATAGAGAAGTCCGCACCAGTATCTACCAGTGCTGTTATTGGGCGTCCGTCTATACAAATGTCTAGATTGGCGCTTACGATTTCCGTTGATGTCGGTGACGTCCTATCGTCCTTGGTATCGTGCGTCGTACGATCCGTGGTATCATTCGTCATATCACGTCGTAGAGAAGATGTTGGGGGTGTGTTAGCATCTCGACGGGCGGCAACCTTCCCCCCAAAGGTCGCAGCTGTTAGTTTCCCCGACGAGGGCTTGGAGATCTGCCCCGGACCACCTCGGAGTACCTGCACTGCGGCGGCAGTTCGGTGCAGGTGAAGGAGAGCGGGGTCGACGATACGGCACTTCGGGTTGCTGTGCTTGCGGGCCTGCACTGCTGTCACGGCGGTTATCGAAATAGGCACGAGGGGAGGTTTGTAGAAAGTTATGATGTCTACGGTCACGGTACGGGCAATGGCGGAAAATATGGCCGGCTTCTCCGCAATGAAAGCAAAGTGGTCGACGGTCGACGGTGCGCCACAAGTCCGTCTTACGGATGAATGGTCGACTGGTGGGCATACCTTGAGACCAAGATGCAGATGTCGGCGGAGTGTACATTGGCGCCGTTTGCATAGGCACGTTGGACTGTGGATACGGCTGCGACGGATTGGGAGCTGGGGCCCACGGCTCGTTGTAAGGCCCTTGGCTCACGTCACGATAAGCCAGTGGTGACGAGTTGTAGGAAACTGGAGTGTGTCGACGGACAGCTGATGCGTAGCTCACAGACCGCTGGTCTGAGGGCGATTCGGGCAACGAAAATGCCTGGCGGAGTTCTTGCCGCACAACTTCTGCAACGCAAGCCATGGTATTTTCTTGCGGAGTCACAAGGAGGTTTCGGATCTCCTCCCGAACGACCTCACGAATGAGTTCGCGCAGAGAACACTCACTACCGGCACTCAAAGCAGAGAGACTGGGAGATGTTTTGATTGGTTGGTCATGGTATCGGCGCCGTTGCTGCAGTGCTCGCTCGATTGTTGTAGCCTCTTTGACGAATTCGGCTAGGCTTGTTGGTGGGTTGCGTAGGAGACCGGCAAACAGCTCTTCCTTGACGCCCCTCATCAGATGTCGGAGTTTTTTACCTTCAGGCATCCCGGGGTCGGCCCGCTGAAATAGGCGGGCCATGTCTTCCGCAAACATGGCGACGCTCTCGTTTGGTTTCTGTATGCGTGCCTCGATGAGCTGCAAAGCAGAATCACAGCGGTCGGTGTTTGCGAATGTCCCGAAAATTTGCGGCCGAAATTCTTCCCACGAAGACAGCGTTGACTCGCGGTTCTCGTACCACGTACGAGCGCTGTCTGCCAAAGCAAAGTAGACGCGCGATAGCTTTTGTTCAGTTGGCCAACGGTTGGCTTTGGCGACTCGCTCATACTGGGCTAACCAGTCCTCGACGTCTTCATAAACCTCACCGTGGAAGGTCTCAGGAATTAGAGGCTGATCAACAGTAAGGTGTGAAGGCCCTCCGGTAGCCATTTCTCCCGGTACGGTGTGTTGCTGGAGAAGTTCGAGCGGGATCACCTCGGGACTAAGGCCTCGCTGTCGGCGACTGTAGCGGTGGACAGGAGTATCCACTGCAGGAACGGATTGCGGTAGCGGATTCGATGTGCTAGGGCGCGGAGGTGTCCCAAGCATCAGTTGGAGAAGTCCAGCACCTCCACTAATGTCGCTAGGTGAAAATAACGGAGTACAGGACGACGGTGCGACCAGAAAAACGAGGTCTGTATTAACAGAACAAAAGAGCAGCCACTTCGACTTCTTCTTTCTCAGAGGAATCGTGGGTACTGTCCACGCTCATCACTTCGTCGTCCTCTGTCTTCTTGCCCGGCCTTTAGCCGTGACAATATATATATATATATATATATATATATATATATATATATATATATATATATATATATATATATATATATATATATATATATATATATATATATTATATATATATATATATATATATATATATATCTATATATATATATATATATATATATATATATGTGACGTATGAAGCGATAGTTGGTAGAGGCAGAGAAAGAAGAAGTCAGAGAGTAGAATAAACATGGCGTATGAGCCAGGCCACGTCACCTATTGATCATAGCGTCACACGAGTCGACAGGATGAAGACCTTGCAACCACTTCATCGCCCGGCCATCATCATCGAAGACCTCAGCGAGACGGAGTGACCGAATGCAGACCACAGAAGAACACGGACCACCAAGACCACCAAGCATCATGACAGCAGCATCAGATGACCTTCCCATTCCCAAGTACACCGGAGCAGCGGACGATGGACCTGTACAGGACTGGTGTGCGCCACGCCACGTCTCCCATTCATCGTAGCGTCACACACATATATATATATATATATATATATATATATATATATATATATATATATATATATATATATATATATATATATATATATATATATATATATATATATATATATATATATATATATATATATATATATATATATATATATATATATATCGATGTATTTCGCTAGGCTTCCTCGGGGGAGATCCGGAGAGGTACATATATTGTCAATAAAACGGTTCACTTGGATAGTTTTATGTTTGCCTTTGTGACTCTTTTGACTGGCCATTGTTAGCTTGACATCCACTGTGGTCTCTGGCAGTTTAACGTACAACACCGCCCGCCAGACACTCTGCTGGCATTGATGAACGGTTTTCTCGCGATCCACGTTTGGGTTAAGCACAGGACGTCCGCTTTCATTAGTATGAGATATGTCCCTCGATGTCGCATGCGTAGGCGTTGAGAGAGAAAGAGAGCGTTGAGCAAGAGCAGGGTAAACTCTGTTGCGGGGTTGACGTTTTTTTGAAAGGCTCGAAAGTACATTGCCAGTGTTGGCAATCTGTGTTGCTCGAGGAGTTCGATCTCGTCCACCATGCACTTGTCCACGCAGCTTCGCGGGCGAGAGCGTGTTTGCTTGCTTGCTTGTTCCTTTCTTTTGTGGCTCTCACCCACTAAGGGGGATTGGCCAAGAAGCCGGTGGTTAATGCAAGTCAATACCTTTAGATTTTCTAGACTATGGGAATATGATTACTGTGTTTTGACTGTGAAATTATTTTGGCACAATGTAAAAAAAGAAAAAAAGGGGGGGAGAGAAATTATAGAATTGGTGGAATATCTGAGGTGGAATCGTTATATGAAATTCTCCTGAGAGTTGAATCATTGCAGTGTACCAGCTAAATAATAAGTGGAAGTGTGGCTAGTAAAATTCGAGAGCTGATTGCTGACTCAGCAAGGTAAACTTCGCGTGTTATATATGAATTCGCAGGGAGCCCCGCAGATGTTCCTGTCGCTGCGTCCCAATGAAGTGGCCCCAAAAGACAAAATATTGGGAGTATTAAGTGATATTCCTAGTTTTTTTAAATAAAATTTCGAAGCAGTTTTTTCTTTGATTTTTGAATCGGTGACATGTGATAAGTAAATGGTCGATATGTTCAGGTTCGTTACAGCTTGAGCACAGAGGGGATGACACCAGACCAGACCTGTTTAAGTAGAAATTAAGAGGTGGTACACGGCAACGTAATTTTGTTATCAAGACTTCCAATTTACGTGTGGGACGCCATTTATTATTCCATGTGAAATGCAGGTGCGAGAAATCTGGATTCGGTATCATGATTTTTGATGAGTCTTCAAGAAGGGAAAGTGTTCTAAACCTCGCTGCTGTTACATAAGCTGTAGGAGGCATGATTGGCACAATCGGAAGATCCATAGATGTTCGCGCAAGTGTGTCAGTCATCTCGTTTATAAATATACTACGATGGCCTGGCACCCATATCATTCGCACTAGACGAATGTTTGCTGGGATTAATGATTTAAAAGTTTCTAGTACTGCTGATGTCGACGACGATGATAAAAAAGAACACACGGAATACGAGTCAGACACTATCACAGCTGTCGAATGAGTCGCAGGCAGTTTACGAATAGCTAGTATAACGGCCATTAATTCCGCTTCAAATATTGGTGTATAATCTGGGAGGCGTAAAGAAAATGACCAGAATAATGAGAGAGAAAAAATACCCACACCTGCCTTCTCGCCACTATAAGATGCATCCGTTGCAATTACTATATTAGTACCTAATAGATACAGGTGTTGTTCTAATAAACCAATCAAATATTTAGAGGGCAAGTGTTTAGCGTTCATGGGGAAGATATCGTCAAATTTTATTTGCACTTGGGCGATTGGTTTGACAGATGGTATGATCTCGAATATATTAACATTTAAAGCATCTAGAAGTGTTTGAACAAATAGCACTTGGGGTTTATATACACGGCACCAATGCTCATTGAAAAAGACAGCAGGCTCGGCAAAGAATACAAACTGTCGCCTTCTTAAAGTGGATTAAAAAAATTTAAATAGGTTTTTACTGTTAAAATACGAAATCTGCAAGCAAGGTTGGGTATCCGAGCTTCTTAATACAAAACATTGTTAGCTGTGAATTTTGGCACACCCAAACAACTACGTAGAGCTTACCACTCTAAGAGAATCAGGGAGTTTATTTTGTATGCTGGTCCACCAGAGAATAGTACACATCCGAATTCAAGAATTGGACGAACTTACATGCGATAAATCATGATCAGCGTATCTCTGCGAAGACCGGAACGGAGGCGGCCAAACCTACCTATCATTCCAACAGCGTGTGTAGCCTTAATTTTAATATATTCAATGTGGTCACGCCAGCTCAGTTTTTGATCGTACAGTACACCCAGATATTTATTACAGTTAACTTGGGGAATTATTTCTTGATGGTACTGAAGAGAAATAGCAACTGGTGCGTCAAATGGAAAAACTATTATAGCACTTTTAGTTACGTTCAGGTTCATATGAATTTTCTGAAGCCAGGTTTCCAATGTTGCCAAATAACACTGTAAAGTCGAATGCAGTAAATAAATATCGCTGTCAGATGCAAAGAACGCAATATCATCTGCATATACATATACTTGTACCTTATCACTCAGTGGTATTGAACTTAACAAAATGTGAAGTAGCACAGGCGATAGAACAGAGCCTTGAGGAACACCTCTCGTTTGGCTATACTTCGGCGTGGAAACACCTCAATGGAAGCAATAAAATTTTCTGTCTTTTAAAAATTTGTATATCCAATTTGTTATGTACTCCGCGAACGTAAGCTCATTTAGGACATTGATAAGAATAGGGTGTTCAACACTGTCATATGCCTTGGCTAAATCAAGGGTTACTAGGGCCGCATATTGTCGTCTGTGCCAAGCAAGCTTTATACGAGCCTCTATATCAACATGCGCCCACCGTATAGAGTAACCTGGTCTAAATCCACTCTGGCACGCACTGAGTGTCGCATTATCTGTTATGAACTTCGTAACTCTAATGTAAAGTATTCTTTCTATTAACTTAACTACGTGGGATGTTAAAGCGATTGGCCTAATGTTATCTATCTGCATTCCTAGTCCTTGTTTTTTAAGAAGCAGTATTATTTTTGCAAGTCTCCAGTCAGATGGTATCCAACTATTTTCAAGTGAATAGTTGACAACGTTAGGGAGGTCTTGAAGAGAGATGTCGAATAATATTTTTAACATTTCTGAAGTGACGCCATCTCGTCCAGGACCTGTGTTTGGCAGAATACGAACGACGTGCGCAAGTTCATTCCTACTTACTTCAATAAAATCATTTCCGAATGACGGTTTTGCACACTTTATTTTGATTTGTGATGTAAATATCTTCTCCAATCCTAATGCAATTTCAGTTCATGTATCTTCCAACTCATTTGGAGAAAAAATAACTCAGTCAATATTTACGTGTGCTGTATTAGCTTTACGATTACGGAGAAATCTGAATAGAGCTTTTTGTTGCCGCTCTTGGATAGATAGCTGTACCGTTTTTCTTCATAATCGTCTTTCGCTAATGAAGCTGTTCTCTTAAAGGTAGCTTTAGCAAATGAATAATTTCTCCAATTAGTCGGACATTGGTTGGTAAGGAGTTTTTTCCATGCAGCGTTGCGGCGTCTATAATCTCTGGCGCAATCCACATTCCACCAGGCAGATATGAATTTTCCCTTTGTTGAAGATATAGTGAACTGTGATTTTTTGATTGTACACTTTAGGGTGGAACAAAGGCTCATAGCTTTCATATTTGCTTCCATATTGGGCAAGGAAGACGGCGTTGACTGTAAGTTCTTTTTAAATTTAGAGTAGTTTACAAAACTTTGCACCTGGCGATCTACCGTCACTAAAGGAATGCTGACTTCAAATACCAGGGGGCAGTGATCACTACTTGTAGCGGTATCAAGAACAGTCCAAGACGATATTGTCACACTTGAGCTAGCAAATGTCATATCTAAAACGGACCTCGAATTACATCGAACGAATGTCGGAACTCTAGAGTTCCAACAAATAAGGTTATTCCGATTATTCCAGTCCCACAACCGTTTTCCTGATGAATCAGTGCGGAATCCCCATGAAACGTGATGGGAATTGAAGTCTCCCGCAAATAGTATACTGTTTCTGCAAAAACTCACAGTCACGTCTAGGGCTCTTTCATCTTGTATTCCAGCCGGAAAGTAGTTGTTGACTATAGATAGTGGCGCGCATCCGGGAAAGTGAATTTCCAGAACCAACACTTCATAATCGTGTGATATTTGTTGGTAAACTAAGTGTGCTTTGTGAGAAATTTTGAATGAAATGAAAAACATTAATCATCCACCACGTGAGTCTCGGTCCAGTCGAAAGCACTGATAGTTTTTAGATAGAAGTTTTGATTAGCAGACAGCCAAGTTTCTTGTAAAATTATGACGACTGGAGATTGTTGAGAAATTAGGTATAATAAGTCTGTAGTTGCAGAGAGAATCGAACGGCAGTTCCACTGAAGTACTCTAAGGCACCCTATGATGATAAGCAAGCAGTAGCAACTGCTTGGTTTAAGATACTATCTTTTAAGAAGTCCACTTTAGTCCTAGGTTCCTTCACACTCTTTTTTGTTTTTGGATGAGAAGAATTATTAAGTTTGCTAGTGGGTGATCTGGTGCGTTTCAAAGGGCGAGCATCCATATCTACATCCCGAATACTTATTCAATCTGAATCAGATATACCTTCCTGCTCAGTTGTGTTAGATCTGGAAGGCATTGCGTCATTATCGATAGAGACATCTGACTGATGTTCGGCAGGTTTATTAATTGAGGCACTAGGAGGTTGGATACGCTTAGTTATTCGATCAGATGCGCCCGACATCTGTGAATCCATAATATTATTGAGTGAGTCGGACAGATTGAGTAAAAATTTTTCTAATACTTTTTCTACAGCCTTTTCTACCATAGCAGAAATGGACTGAGAAAGTGATGCATCCATAGAAAGAGGTGGACGAGCTGCTATGCCGGCATAACCCTGATTCCTGCTTTGAATTTCTGCAATTGCTTCTCTACGAGAGCATCGTCTCCTTTCAATGATTTCAATCACCTGAAGCTCCTTTGATCTTGCAGGGCAGTTAGGATCGTCTGCAGCGTGATTTGCCTTGTACAAACAGCATGTCTTATTGTCTGATTGACACTCAGCAGTACTATGACCAGCCCCGTATATGGCCCCGCATATGCGGCATCGAGTCTCCTATCGACAACGTTTAGTACTGTGCCCAAAGCGCCAACATTTAGCACATTGCAGCTGACGGGGAGCCAAAGCTTCGACCTTATAGATAAGCGGCCATGCCTTGATCTCCGAAGGGCGATCTGTTCCAGCGAATGTGGCAATTACAGTTTCAGTGGGAACTTTCTGTTGGTTTTCCTGTTTGGTACAGCGGTAAACAGAAATAACACCTGCTGGGGATAAGATGTCCAAGACTTCTGCTGGGCTTAGACTTGCGTCTACCCCCCGAACCAATCTTTTGCAGCAAGCTAGATGAGGTGGGATAAAAGAGCTCACCGGATGTGATGCAATAGTAGTGCACTTCAGAAGGTCTTGGATTCAAGCCTTGTCTGGTGAGCAGCATAGTATCCCCCCGCGTCCAAACTGATGAACCTCTCTTATCAGTAGAGAGTGGGGAGTGATCGCATGAAGTTCCGTTTGGATTGTCTTGGGATTTTTCATGCAGATGAACCCACCGGTGGTCGGCACCAAAGCGACAGGAACGCTACGGGTTCCATTGCGGAGAAACAACTCCAGGGGAAGATCTTGAGGGAGAACAGAGGCTGACCAGAGGGCAGGCCTAAGGCCCGGAGAAGAAACAGACATGAATTAAGAAGAAGTTACACTTATCAATGCACTAAAACAGTTGCGAAACAAGAGGTAGATCTAATAAAATAAAACTAACCGCCGGCTACATGACCGCAACCCTGAGGATGGAACAAGGAACGCAGGCGCAGGCACGAACGCAGTCCCGAATGAACCCCGTCCCGTTGGTTTTCAGCCATGGAAGAAGAGGAAGTGTTGTCTGGAACGCGCTTATTCTTCATCTTCATCAGCCACAGCACAAAAATCACTTAGTGCCTTACAGATGTGAGTAGCGCATAGCCAGTTTATCAGCACAATGATGAATGGCATAGTGGGTGCTTCATCGTCATGAATAGAGGCCGGATATAGGCACTAAAAAACTGGGTTTTAGGCGTCATAATCTTTCACAAATGTCAAATTTTTGAAAAAAAATACATGAGGTATCCGTGTCTACGACTGGAAAGCAATGAATAAAAAATATTTTAGTTTATGCTGGTACGAAGGCGCCAAAGGTTTCGCAAGGTCATGCAATTTTTTCTTCCCGCAGGGTTTGCACAATACGGTCACTCCTTTTCTAGTTCAGCATCGCAAGTTTAGGGTCCATCATCGAATAAACACGCTTATGAGTCTCTTTCTTTTTGCCGTGTCTCAGAAAGGCAGCACATGAGCAAATAATCAGAGTGCTAATGGCCCTCGCATTAAAGGGCCACTCATCAGGCCCCATACCGAATTTTAGAGAGACAGTGGAAGTTGTTGGGTGTCCAATGAGGAACATTTTGCCACAAAAAATTTTTGAATCGGTTCATTACGAGCGGAAAAAGCAGGTTTTTTGAAAAGGTGAGACGCAGGTGGAGTGAGACGCTGTGCGGACGTGTTTCGCGTGAGCTCCGACCCGGTGACCGACTATCGGCGGACGACTATTTGCGGCGGATATTTGTGTTCGTCGTCCATTCACGACATATATTACCAAATGTGGTATGTGACAAGCTAGTGAAACGGCCGCGAGCGCATCGTGAGCGTAGCACGTAGTCATGTTTTACATGGCATGCGTATCATGATTATCATGTTTGAACGTGTCGATTACCTTCGTCGTCCGTTAGCGTCCCGTAATACGAAATTTGGTATATGTCAATCTAGGAAAACGCCCGCGAGCGCATTATGAGCATGGCATGGAGTCATGTTTTACATGACACGCATGTCATGATTACCGTGTTGGGATGCGTCATTTTCCTTCGTCGTGTGTTCGTGTCACGCAATACCAAATTTGGTATATGTGAAGCTAGCGAAACGTCCACGAACGCGTATCAGCGCCTTTCTCCTCGATTTGCTGGTACCGTGCGCGCGCTCATTGTACAGTATTCACTTCTGAAACCTGCTTGTTCTTTAGGTAGATTAAAGTAAAGAGTTTCTCTGACCCTATTTGAAATTTCGTTCTTGACATTTTCGATATAGTAATCTTAATATTCTACGAACACGTGTTTTATGTCTCCCATTTTGCATATATAGTGAGGCAGTGCTGGCATTTTTTTTTATAACTAGGACATTTTAAGGGGAAATGCGATTCGGAAAGAAATTTCCCTTAATATTTAGCCTATAGGGTAGGGAAAGTTTTTTTTTGTAGATATATAAGCTTTTAAGCTGATTTCCAATATGTAATTAGTTTTAGAGTAAGTTATGCAGTTTTAGTTCTATGTCATGACAATGTGTACGTATAGTTCGTTTTAGACAAACTTTTTATGCCACCAAACGTTTACGGTTCTCAGCCATTAATGACTTATATTGCTCTACATTAACTGTAGAATGCAAATAACTATCAATAAAGTGCGTATAAGACACTTTAAGGGACAGGAAAAATTGTAATTATGGGCAAGAAAAATTCTAATTTGAAAAGGCCTAAAATCCTCAGCCCATATTTGTTCTTTTTAGGTTTCCAATAATTTACAGGCGATATCAAATTTTAAACTATATTTAAGATGGGCAAAATTATGTCCCTATCGGGCTTTCTAAAAGACCACAAAAACAATATCTAAACTCAAGAAGTTGCCCAAAAATGGATCTTGAGAAAGACGCATTAAAGGTATAAGTGAAAGGTAATCTATGCCGAAAAGGTATGTTTTTTTAAGATGATTTCTTCCCTCATAATAGCTTGGCGATCATGGTTATTTTGAGCATGTGACTTTAGTGAATTCCTCATGCGAAACGAAAAGGCAAGTAGCCGGGTGACCATTTCCAAGGGACTTTAGAAATGAACTCCTTTTAGTTTTTAGTAGCAACCTTGAGCTTTTTAGAAGCGATTTCAACCAACTTTAAGTTGAATTGCTATCTTCATTTTTTTTATCGTGAAGTAGAGAAACTACACTTGTCAAAGCAAATAAAAATGAAACATATGTAATTTTGCAAAAAGAAGTTGGTTTTTTCGACTCGCATCTCGCTTAAGTTGGGAAGACATCGAGTGTAAAGTGTCGCCAGTTTCTTAGATAATCCCATCTTTGATTAAATTGACAGCACTTATCTACAGGATGTGCCTTGTAGACTTTTCCACAGATGGTTTCATGCGTGCGATCATATTTCTCTCTGGGCTGCGCTAAACAGGCGTCGCCCCCATAAATGCACTGCCCAGGCTGTGACAGCAATATTTGTACACTCGCACACAACCCAGTATGGCGTCATTTTTTCTCTCCTGTCCCTTATTTTGACCTCATTCATACGAACTTATGGAACTCTGGTGTCCTGTCAAACTATCATTCCACTCAACAATGGATGACGTCTATGCCAATTGTAGAGTTAATGGAAGTCCTGTGCCATTTCAAAATTGAAATGGCCATTAATGTTGCCCGCCTATTTCATACTGAGTGCATTCGGGCCATTTTCGTTTGCGAGAATATAGAGCAGGAAATATATAAAACCGTCCGCCAGGCGGCTGAAACATGCTTGGCGTGGATTGCTCCTTGTGTCATCTGCTAACCACGATGTGTTTTGTGCACATACAACATGCAATTCCTTAAAGAGTGGTTTCTGTTGTGCATTCACTGTGTTCAATGCTTGTACGTATGCCTCTCAAAGTATGCAGATGTATTTGTCCTTCCTATGCTATATGTGTACTTTTATAAGATCATGTAGTGAGTGCATGTGTGGAGAGAGCTATGTCTTATTGTTGTATCCTCCAAAAAATGTTTGCATTCTCGCGGTTCAAAAACGTCATAAAAGGCACTTGATATCGTCTTAAGCAAAAGAAGTATTAAATAATGTTGAGCGAATGCACCATTGTATTGCCATAGAAGTGCAAAGTGTTTACTTTGCAATCTTTTGGTATACCATAAAGCACAAACCAAGGTATATGACACAAACAAATTATGGACCCGCCATGCATGGTCTAGTAATTATGGCGCTTGACTTCCAACCCGCAAGTCGTGGGACTGAATCCCGGCCGCGGTGCCCACATTTCCGATGGAGGCAGAAATGTTGTAGGCCCGTGTGCTTAGATTTAGGTGCACGTTAAAGAACCCCAGGTGGTCGATATTTGCAGAGCCCTCCACTACGGGGCATCCCTCAATTTATGGTGGTTTTTGGGACGTTAAACACCACCAAATATTCAAACGAAATGTGCAACGGCAAGGGTTCCCAAGCAGTAAACGACAAGACTAATCCATGCACTTCTGCAATAGTACACTTCTTGTTAAGGTAAACAAATAATATGATAAGTTACAAAGTTTCATTGTATAGGGAAATTACATTTGCAAGCAAATTTAAAGGTAGATGCAGCGTGTATTGAAGTTCAAAATCAGTTTGAAATTTGATTTTATGCTTTTTTCGATCATTTGCAGTGTTTTAAATTATTTCGAAGGGTAGCAATTAACAGTAGACAGAGGTGCGACTAGAAGTACGAGCATACAACAAAAGTGTTTTTGTTTTACATTTGTCGTTAGATTGTAACTGCGTTTATTATTTTTTTGTATACACTCAAAAGAATACAAATGTACCTAAGGTACAGATTCTAATTTGTATTACAAGTGCTACCAGTTGACAGAATAGAGAATTTTTGTTTGCCGATTCCTTATAGATACCGAAAAAAAAAGGTACTCAGACCTCTATGAATGTTTTGAAAAAAAAAAGTGTGCAGAACAATAAAGTTAAACACCTTACCCAGTCAACATGTCAAAGAAAAACTGCCTCAACTATTTTAATACCTCCGAAACCAAAGTGTGCAAATTTCTGAAGAAACAAAATTGTACCATATTTCAATATTTCGAAATGAAATTTTTGGACCAATTTAAGTTTCGCTCCGTCTTTCACATATGATTGCATGCGGCGCCTTGCATGGTTGTTGTCGTTTAGTGGCTACGAGATCAGGCTTAGTTGGGCTTAACATGTACTTTTGTTGCTTGATCCAGGCCAAGCAATTCAGGTCTCAGAAACAGAAATGCGCGTTTGGGCCTGAGCAATACAAAGTTTTCATTTTACAAGTGAAGCGTGAGGCTAAAAGCGTTCTGACTTTTATGAGCGTCCAAAACCACCCGTACCAAATATTTTAGGCCTCACCTTAAGGAAATGTTGAGCAGATCATTTTTTTATGCACCTATTTGCTTTATGGCCGATCCTCTCTGCGCATTGCAGCTTGTAAGATGCCGTGAAATTGATAATCAAGCTTTCTCGATACTGGAGCTTGCTCCATGAACCTTATTGGCAGCAGGCAGGCCATAGCTGTAAGTTGCGCCACTTCGGATCACCAGACGCACGAGCAAGCATCCATTGACATCCGTTTACATGATCTCTCTAACAGTACAATGTATACAGTAGATGAGGCATTGTATCAGGAGCGATCATTTGATATCCGCTTGCGTGATCTTGCCATAGCAGCACAAAGAACAGGATGTAGCATTATATAGAAGGGATCATTTGACATCCGCGTATACATGATCTAGCTTACAGTATACGAAGAAGCAGCCGAGACACTGTCACATGAGGGATCATTTGACATCAGCACACGTTGTCTTTCCGTATAAGAAGCGCTCATTTCGTATCTGCTTTGGAAGTCTTTCTCTCAGTACGCGGAAGTACGGGCTGTGGTAACATGGATTTTCGCGAAACTGTGTTGAATGAGATACGTAAAACTCAAGAACTGATAAATTAAATCGAAAGAAGCTGGAAGTACCTCCAAGGAATACCTCCAAAACTGTAAGTATCAATTTCGCATCGTATTTTAGTCGCATAAGCGACCAAGTGTCGTAAGCGCATATGCATTTTTGTGCATGAGCGTATTTTGTTCTGACGCTACCACTTGCACAGTTAGCACTGTCCACGAATCGTGTGCAGATTTGTGTGAGTGGCGGAATGTGAGAAGTGCATGATAGCCCAGTGGGTAGCTTACCTGATTGCATTCTTCATAATGGAATATAGGTGCGAGTTTCTCGGTGGCTGGCGAAGTTCGTAATAGTAATTGAGGGGGTGGAGGAGGATTAGAAGCTGTAGGGGAGGGCTCCGGAAATTTTGACCACCTTCTTTTACGTGCATCTAAATGCAAATACACCAGCTCCTGTCATTGCGCCTTCAACAAAATGTGGCTGCCGCTGCCGGAATTCAACCTTGCAACGTTGTAGTCAGCGATCGAGCACTGTAACCGCTATACCATTGCGGTAGCAAGTTTGAAAGTTTTATTTCAACACTTATTGAAGAAGTTAGTGGCGAGAAAGAAGAAATTCTTGCTTATAAGACTGTGGTGGAGGTGGTGTCGCACTAATGGCTTGATAAAAATGGCAGACGAAGCAAGCTCACAATCATGCTACTATTTGCATGAATCTGAGCTATCCTATTTGCATAAATATGACCATGAAGCTTTGTTATGTGGACTCGAGCGCTAACTAGGATGTTGACCAAATGAGAACAATCAATACTTAGTGATAAAAACATGTAATTTGGGCGCTAAATGCACCTTAAAAGACCCTTAGGTAGTCAAAACAATATCATATCACCTGCCCGCCCGCGCAATGCTATGCCTCATAATTGTATTGTGGTTTAGGCTTGTGGAACTCATCAGGTAACTTTAACTTGATAATGACAATCACTCCCAACTGGGCACATTTGCTATCTCATCACAACAATGTTTTTTTCTGTTTTTGAGATTTAAAACGTGCTAATCATTGCTGTTGCTTAAACTAAGTGAACATGTGAAAGTAGATTGTGAAAAAAAAAGAGAGAGATGTATGCGACCTTCTAGAAAAGCAGTTCAATGGTTATTGGACTAACAAGGCAACAGCTGTTATTACCATTAATAGGTAGAGGACAAATGTTTACGAGTCAGTTTTACGAATCTCCCAAATCCCAAGGTCAACCACTTGCCAAATCCGCATTTGAATCTTCAGAATCTGTCAAAGGATTTGACAGGTGGGGCAAACGCCAATGTAATTTTCAGGATTGCTTGCTGAGTCGGGTAGTTCAAAATACAACTATTTCTTTTTCCCTGTGATCTGCTCTAAATTTAGAATTTCGTGCTTAAAATGCAACATAAGGCTGCTCCAAAAATTCCTCAAAATTCTACTTCGTCTGATGCACCCCTCTTTGAGGCGTGTCTATGCACCAAAAAGGTGCAGAGACAAACCCCACATAACTTGACTGCCATGAATAGGTTGAAGCCACAGATAACTTGGCTCTTCCGTTTCCAGACGCCGCCACCACCCAGCCAAAAAAAGTACTGTGAGAGAGATAAAAGTGTCCTGGCACCTGTAAGTCCTGTCACCTGCAAGTTGAAGAACAACTTACGGGTGGTAGGACGTTTGATGTCTTGCAAGTATCAGTAGAACCAACAATTGCAGTCTCAGACTTTCCACATCTCTATAGGCCGTGCTGTTGCACGCTATTTTGCTGTACTGTGGTTGTGCACAAAAACACGTGACTTGACTTGTTGCTGATGGCTTAACAAGAAAAACGATTAATTGCTTTTAAGTGCTCTCGTAATCAATCTGAAAGTGGGCTGTTATTGTGTTCATACTGCTCAAACTCTCCTATTCATAGTTGCCATCTTGTGGTAGCAATGGGGATGACCCTGTTTAGGCTGGCTCTGGCCAGCTTGTGAATGAGGGTTGTGTTTTTGCTAAGAAATTGGCGCTCTCGTAGAAGGTTTAAGAGGAATTTTTTCAAGAAACAAAAAAGAAAGAAAAAATTCTTCTTGAGTATGTTGTATACAGATATAAAGTTGTGCGTGTAGACTGTATAGTTGTTTTCTGCATCTGCATACGAATCAAGGTTATTGATCGATTGGCTTTGCTTCCGCTACATAGATTGCCAGGGTTTTTGTTTGAAAATTTTTGTACAGAATTTCATTTTTGGTGTATTTAGCAGCACCCCAGAAAAAATATGCATTTTCCTACAGTAATGAACTAGGGGTATTTGTGAACAACGCAGCTTACCTGCAGTTAGTGGTGGTATTTACATGAGTGATAATATGTTAATTTATTAGCAAGTTTGTAAACTCAGTGCTTAGCTTTTTCGCAGCTAGTATGCTATTTTGATAACTGCAATGTGGTGACTCTGTACTTTAACTGCTTTATTAAGTTTATTTGGGGACACTTTAAATTGTAACCTCTCATGTGACCTTTCAAAAAACTTGTCTCTGCAAGTGGTTAAAATGAAGCGAATTGTCTTGTGCTATCTCCTGTTGCAGGAGAACTGCAGTGGTGAGGATGAAGTGGTGGCTACCTTCTTGCCAAAGTCCCTCTCGGCTACACCCAGTTTCATTGAGGCAGCGTCCGTGGATAAAGAAGACCCAGCTGGCGCTTTTCATAAGCTGGTTTGTACTATCTTTCAGTTTCATAAGTGCCAAAAAAGTCATGCCATTATGCTATACTTATATACACATGTTCTTAAAAAATTTAAGCACATGAAGTTTGTGCTATGCTATTATTTAACCCTAGTATAGAAACCTTACTTATGTCCTTTCGAAACAATCCATTTTAAGACATTTTACAAGTGTAGCAAAATGTCACTACTTTGCCAGGTAGGCACAAAAACCAAGCGAGGCATCAAGCATCATGTGCACATTGCTTGCGGTACTGTTTGTGAATAGTTCTGGTCAGACTCTGTGCTGCAAACAGCCTTAGTTTTTGTTCATGTAAAGTTTTTGTAATACTTAATTTTTTAACCGCACTTTCAGGATGAAGAACTATGGAATAAAATATTCTTATCAGAAGTTTTGCATAGAGCCCTTGGTTCAGCTCACTTCTAAAATCGAGTGAATTTTGTATACAGATGAAAATATTCCAATTAAGAAGCAGAGGGCAGAAATAGACAATTTTAGTTCAAGTAGTTCATAGCTTCATGTGTAGTAGTACTATAGTACTATAAAATATGGTGGTGTAAAGTTTTCACTAGGTGAAAGATAATCCAACAAACGACGTGGGGTAATTCAATCTAATGGTGGAGTGGTTGTGACCAGCACCATATTGGTTTGATTCGAAATCTTTGGTGCATGTTCACAGAGAAGCATAGATAATCTGGGATTGTTCCCTGGTCTTGGTGATCATGTGCGTTGTTCAATAGAATCAGAACAAGTTGAACCATCTTTGCTTCACGTGTGAGTTGCGAGAGGATGAATTTGGTGCTTGCAGCTAACGGAAACAAAGAAGCAGAGTTTGCATAACCTTACATGTAGATTAGAACTTTATGTGAACCCTGGAATGCTTTATTGCTGTTTGGGCCTTTATAGGTTTTGCTTTTGCAGTTGCCCTTGGGTTGAATTTACAGGGAGCTGAGCTAATTGGTGTGTATTTGTTGTAAAAGAGACAGGGCATGTATACAGAGACATAAAAAAAGGAATTTCACAATGCCTGTGCAATACCTTGGCCGTTGGCCACGTTCTTTTATGATTGCTAGGTCATCATCCATAGTAGTGTCGCGAACCACAGTTTGATCGACTGCAGTTGTGGAGAAATAGTTTTACTTCGACTCCACAACATTGCATCTGAACCATTGCCAACCACACTTTATTGCACTGCAATTGCCAGAGACAGTTATTTTATTTTGCCTTTGTGGTTCACCCTGGCCACATGCCCTCAGAAACATTTTGTCACCCTCTGTATTCACTGCACTCGTATATTCAGGTGACTGATCAGGATTTTATGTACAGAGTGGAGATTTGGATCAAATGTTAAGGTAATTTACCACACCTAGGGATTTTATTTTTTCCATTTGTACATCTGGTTGGGCTGTAACCTGTGTTATAATAAGTGAAACTAAAGGTCATTCTGAGAAGATCCGAATTTCGGTGTACCATACTAGTTTAAAGAGTCTGTGCTGCGCTAGTTTTTAATAGCCCTCACATAGTTTCTCAAAATGATGATTTCAGGTAGAAGATCACCCTAAAAGGAATTCTATAGTAGATTTGGAGCAGGACCAATCATTTTGGCTTCTGCCTAACAACGAATACAATGACAAGAATGAACTTCTCAGACTGACAAGAACGTTTAGTGAAATGACATCAGACATCAAAATGAAGTCACTAACTGGCTACTTCTACCAAAGAATTTGGTTACATGCAAAGATGACTTGGTCACGAGCAAGGCATCCTATGGGAACTCAGAGTGGTTCATTACTAGTAAGGCCAAGCATATGCTCACAAGCTGGTCATATGCAACATTAATAAAAGAAATGTTTAAATCTTACTTTGATCATGGAAACGACAGTATCTGGGTTGCATATGATCCATAACTTGTATACACAATAGACAAAACGAGGAAATAAAGGCTTATGCCATCTTTGCTGTTATATTTTTATCTATGTTGTGCATATTTTCTTTTTTTACTATTCATGGACATCCCATAATTTTTATCGTGAGGTGTTCCTTACAGTCCCTGCATTATATAGGAAGGTCTCATGTGACTTGACTGCCTGTTTAAGAACAATTCATAATTTTGAGGTAGTTGGAAGTATTATGTTTGCTTTTGATTTATTGAAACAACTTTATTGTATATCTGTGGTAGCCAGTTGAAATTGTGTGGCCAATACACTCGCAAATGCTACCTTCCACTATTCAAGAGCAGGAATTATGCAAAGCCACTCACGTGAAAAAAGTACATATAAGGCATTCACACCTACGAATTTCAAATGCATCATTTTAGAAGTGAGGTAGCAGTGCTGTATAGCTAGGCACTCATGGGATCAGTAACAATTACGACTGGCTGCTGCACAGATACACAGAAGTGTGCACTAAGCTATGAAATCAGCCTGCATGCATATTTGTCATAAAGCTTGTGATATGTAAGCTCTGCATCCTCATTTTGCCAAGTACAGTCAAGCAAGCTCCTTTATAAGTGGCACTGATGTAACAGACAAATAGGTGTAAGAAACACCACTGTACAAGCATTGAAACATGTGTTGATAAGAAAACCCCATATGTGGTACCTCATAAAAGTCGTCTCACGTAGAAGACCAAAATTACTCCATGGTGCATGCCATACAAAAAGGGGTTCAACTGCTTCAAAAAGCGTGCGACTATATATAAAGGTGGTGGTCCCACTCCAGCGGCAACCACTCCGCATTTTACGCATTGTTTGCGGATGCACTGTGTTCACTGCACTTGACCAGAAACTTTGAATTAAGGTAATTCTGAAAGCTTAGGATCCCCGCTTTTTAATGACACCTGTTGTTAATGCCTGGTCAGAAGCCTTACCTAATAGGAATGAAAATAAGCATTTTCTCTGTACAGGCCACCGGCTGTACTGTGAGTACAGTGAAACTACTGAACATAAGAAAGCAGAATACACTGTGCCTTTTAACGATGTGTTATTCAAGGTTTCTATGGAGAGATAATGAATATCAACAAATTAGTATTTATTTACGCTCTAATGAGCAATGGGCAAAATAAACAAACTTTGTGTGAGATGATGATGAACAAACTTTATTTAATTAGCAGAAAGATCTTCCTCCCTTTTCTAGTGCGAGGGGGGTGAGGACCGAACCTAGATGACGGCCATGATTCCATAGGCCTTGGCGGCATCTTCAGCCTCGTATTAAGCGGGCTTGTAATTGAGAGTCAGAGCTGAGGAGCGCGGTATTCCATCCCCCACCGTCTGGGAATTCGCCTCTCATGGGGGCTTGCAGCTATGCCCATAAAATGTGGCTCAAGTCCGCCCTGTTGTTGCAGAATTTACATTTGTCAGAATGAAGTCCAGGCACGCAGCGGTTCTTTGTTACCGGACTCTGGGTCTGAAGTAGGCGCCACGCCACAGCTTGTCCTTTGTTCAATGACAAGTGTGTGGGAGGGTAAATATCTTTTTTTTTTCTTTTCAAAGGAGAACAAATATAATTAGTAGCTATTTAGACTACAATACACTCACTTTCTATGTGAAGTTGCTTCGTGCTCTGACGAAAACTTGATGAAATATTATTGTGTCAATGCCAAAGTTCATGGCTGTATATATACTTTGTCATGCATTACCGAAGAAGTGACAAAACTATACAAGCTGATATTCTCAACTTCTATATAATAATGCAACAGGCCCTTTTCTAGAACTCTATGAAAATATATTTATTCTATCTTTATTAGGGACCCTACAAGATATCAGTGAATTTAGGTAATTTTTCTGCTTGCCGGTTTTATAGAAACTCTCTCTCTCTCTTTTTTTGACGCTACTTACCAACGAGTATTGCACATCAGTAGATGCATGTTGTGCCTTTATTTACTTGTGCTCACTAACTTGACCACCCAGTGCTTCAAACAAAATATTTGCAATAAATCATTAACCTCACCGGCGCTTTTCGGTAGTAGCTCTATCTATGAAATGAATAATCAAGTTGTTTTATGTGAGTTTGAACGTTCACTTAATGTGGCGCCAGTAAACATAGTAAAGTGAGTAGAACAGGCTTGGATGATTTCTTCAGGCTTCATAGTTTGCCTCATCTAGGTAAGTCTAGTCGCCGCGCATCACAAATTAGAACCGTAAAAGGAGGAGGGCTTAGATATGTACCCTTACCACTCGCAAGACATCAGCAGGTGGGGTGGTCTCATCAAGCAGCAAATGGTGTTGGTACGCCGGAAGATTGCGCCTCCGTCACGCGTCCGCAGAACTAGCGCTTCCCGGCACCTCTTTAGTAATGTACTTCGTGGTTCAGCTGCTTGTGTTTTGCGCGTTCCTTTGAGTGCCTGTGGGGTTCGAAATTGTGAAAGTAAGGACGCTGTGATGCGGTGCCAATGCAGTGCCGCTTCAAAATACACACACACACATACACACACACACATACACACACACACACACACACGCGCGCGCGCGCGCGCGCGCGTTTTTTTCTCTTTATTTTTTTGCATAAGAACGCTGCTCAGATTTCACATACTCCACAAAAAATAAACAAAACAAAACATTAAAATTTAAACAACCGCTACTGGTTCTTTCGTTTTGTCGTGGTACAAGCGTAGTTCTGCATGAGTGCTCTGCCGGCCTGCACTTGCTCAAAAGGAGGTGCAAAGAGGACATACGCAGTACCGTTTTTTCTTGTATGCGTTATCTCCACCATGTTGGGGCGCGCGCCCGTGAGGTGGAGGTCAAGCAGCGTTCAGTCTGACATTTCATTTCTTTCTGGGGCGGGTAGCATTGCAAATCTTGCCAGATGAGATGCCCAGATCATGCATTCTCTTGCCTGCTCAAAATTCTTAAACCTGGTGAAGGGCCCTTTAAGGTGTTCACAGACAGAAAAGAAATTGACCCTGTGCGGTTAGACCAAGTTGAAGGGCCACTCACCAGGTTTGACAATTTTTAGCTGACAAGCACAATGCGTAGACGAGGCGTTCATGATCACGTCTGCCAAACTTTGCAATGCTACGCGCCGCGGAAATCGGTTCAATTTCAAGATGAAAGCTGCTCCCTCTCCCCTCTGCCGGCGCACGCGTAGAGAATGAGGACATGACGTAGGCGTAGGAATGACCCTACGTACATGGCAATGCAATGACGTTGGTCCTCTACGTAGACGAGTCTGCTCTGACGTTGTCAACAGCATACCACGTGACATGGCAAAAAACATTTAACAGAACATGCGTAGTTTATGTATTTGTTGCTTTAAGAGATTAATAAAACTTGAAATAATTAATGAGACGCAATAAAAATTGTGCGCGTTTTTCTTTCATTTTTTCCCGCGAAATGCTACGAGATGCAGGGCTTATGTGCTAGCGTTTCGCATGCGTTCGTGTCCCCGCGGTCAGTGCATTGAGCAGACGACCGCCGTGGAACGCTCCTACGCGTTCGCGCACTCATTGTGCTCATCTAATCTACCACGTCTAATCCAGCGTTTCCAAACGATCCCGCAGAAACAGGCAGAAGACCACAAAATAAGGTTGGTCAACAAAGCAACGCTGCTCACGTGCTCAGGGGCTGGACTTGTTTGGGCACGTCATGCGCACGTCACCTCATGGTCGAATGCCGGAGAGTGTGGGGAAGATGTGGCTTGCGAAGGCTACGCAGAGGAGCGGCAAGGGTTTCGAGCTCGCCTCCTCTCATCCTCGTTTAGCACCGCTTCAATTTATGGATGGATGGATGGTAAAACTTTATTTCGTCAGAAAGCAACTGCGGATTATTCCGTGTTAGATGGCCATCAACCCAAGGTTGGCGGCGACCTGTGTGGCCCACTCCACGACCCTTAATTGGACGACTGGTTCTGAGCTGGTCAACATGGCCTCCCAGTGCTCAAAAGAGGGATCACGCATAATATCTACAGGCGGGGGCACTATGCTCCATTCCCAAAGTATGTGATCATATGTTGCCACAGCCTGACACCATTTGAATTGCGGCTTAATCTCCTCCGGGTACATTTTGTTCAACACGTAAGGGTTGGGAAAAGATCGCGTCTGTAGTTTTCTCCAGACTTATTCCTGCGCCTTAGTCAACCGCTTGTGCGGGTCGTATAAAACCTCCGCTCTAGTTTATAATGATTCGTTATGTCATGAAAGTACACCAACCCATCTCTCGCGGACCTCCCCGGAACTGGCGGCTCACCTACCCGGCTGACGAAACCTCGAGCATTCAGGTGAGCCGCCTCGTTCCCAGGGTTCCCAGAGTGTGCTGGTACCCAGACAATTTCTATTTCTCTAATTTCTCGTCCCATGGCTCCATGCAGAAATCGTGCGGCGGTCGCCGATATTCTGCCCCACGCCAGATTTCGGATGGCTGCCTTTGAATAACTGAGAATCAAATCCAACTGCGAATTATAGCTAACGCTATTGCCGCTTCCTCTGCATTTTCCGAGGAGCGGGTTTTGACCGATCCAGAGGCGACCAAGCGTCCCCACCTGTCCACCACCACAATCACAAAAGCGTCTTTGTCCTGATATTCCGCAACATCTGTATAGACTGCCGCTTTGTACTCACCGTACTCAACGTGTAAAGCTCTGTCTCTTGCCTGCCTGCACTGCGTATGGTGAATCGGATGCATATTTTTAGGTAAAGGTTTTATGTACAGGGCCTTATCTAATTCTCGCCGCACCTGAATTTTAGTGTCCCCAGTGGGAGCCTCTGCTCCAATGCCAATCCTTTTCAATATGATCCTGCCCGCTTTGGTTGTGGAAAGCCTAGCGTGCTGCATCACCAGATGCGCCTCCCATAATTTATACAGGGTGTTGTGTACCCCTAGTTTTAACAGCCTTTCTGTAGGCGCGTTGTTAGGCAACCAAAGCGCTGCCTTGTAAGCTTGCCGGATCATAGCCTCGACCGTACCTTTTTCTGCAGCATCCAACTTCATATAAGGTATCGCGTAAATAACCCTGCTGAGCACAAATGCCTGTACCAGCTTACAGAGTTCTTTTTCTTTAACCCCACTCTTATGGTTAGCGATTCTTCTGATTAGCCTGACAGTAGCATTGACCGTGGTCTTAAGTTTTTTAGGGGCCACCCTATTCTTCCTGTTAGTTTGCAGATATAGGCCGAGAATTCTAATCGTTTGAGCTTCAGCTACCGGCCTACCCCCTACCTTTACCTCTAACGGGGGTGGTGGAAAATAGTGTCTTGCATGTAGCCCTATGAGTTTGTCCCGAACCACAAAGAGCTCGGACTTCGGCTAAGAGCATGAAGGTCCCGCCTCGCCTGCCAACTCTTTGACAATATTAACTGCCTGTTGTAGTGTTTCTTCCAGATTCACGTCACTATCCCTGGTTACCCATAGAGTAATATCATCTGCATAAAATGTGTATTTGAGTCCCGGTATCTCCTCCAGCCTCGGCGGTATTTTAATTAAGGCGATGTTAAACAGGAACGGTGACAAAACAGAACCCTGCGGCGTCCCTTTGCCTCCCAACGCCAATGAGTCCGATTTGATATCTCCTATTGAAATTTCTGTAGTTCGGCCCTCCAAGAATGATCTGCTGTAGCGAAATGTCCTGATCCCTGGGTCCATTTCCAATAGGTTATTCAATATTGCCTCATGCGAAACATTGTCGAAAGCTTTATTCAGGTCAAGCCCCAATACAGCTTTAGTGCCCATGCCATGCCCGGGATCTACTACATCATGTTTAAACTGTATCATGACATCCTATGTGGACAAATTGGCCCTAAAACCTGTCATAATTGGGGGAAAGATGGCCTTGTCCTCTGCATAATTCTGAAGCCTATTGAGAACCACGTGCTCCATCAATTTGCCCACGCATGATGTCAGCAATATGGGGCGCAGGTTTTCCAAGCAGAGTTTCTTGCCTGGCTCCGGAATAAATATAATCCTAGCATGCTTTCATTGTGCTCGGATCTCCCCGGCCACCCAATACTCATTTATCAAGTCAGTGATCGCCCCGACCGATTCGAAATCTAGGTTTCTCAAAATTTTATTAGTAATCCCATCCGGACCTGCGGCAGACGTAGTACGCAGCTGCCCCATAGCAAACTCCACCTCCGCAATTGTGAACTCTTCATCTAGTTCTGAGTTTTCCACCCCCGAGTAGTGTGGTAAGAAACCGTCTACTCCATCAGTTATGTACCGATTCCAGAGTTCCTGTATGAACTCTCCAATTGTGCCTTCATATTGATGCATTAACCAAGTCATTTGTCCCAGTTGCGCCGATTTTGTTGCTGCCGGATCCAAAAGATGCCTTAACAGCTGCCATGTCTTTTTGCATCCAAACTGTCCATTCATGCGATCAGAAATCTGGCCCCACTGCTTGGCTTGCAACTCAATTGTGTAATTTTTGATTTTATGTTCTAACTTGGCAGTCCTTCTGCGAAGGACGCCATTATGTTTTTGCTTCTTCCACCTTCTCAAGAGACTCGCGTGCGCTTCCCACGTGTGTAATAGTCTCGAGTCAGCGGTAAACTCCTCCTGCTCGACTGGCACTTCTACCGTGGTATTATTTACATCCTCCTTGAGCGCCTCTGCCTATGCACCCGGTCATTAATTTTCCCGTTCGCAGTGTCTGCTCTGTTTTTCCTAAATCTGTCCCAATCTGTAATTCTATGCCCCCTCACTTTGTCTTTATGCTTCGCAGCGCTAAACGTCGTGGAAAGGATATAGTGATCACTTCCTAGGGCTTGTCCCGTATTAATCCACTTTGCATTACTGATGCCTCTAAAGAACGTAAGGTCTGGAGAGGTATCCATGCTTATGCTGTTGCCTGTCCTCGTATGATCTTGTGGATTGTTTAACAGCGTCCATCGCAGATCCCGGGCAACTTGCCAAAGCCGATTGCCCTTTGGGCTGGCTCGAATATAACCCCACTCCAGGTGAGGCGCATTGAAATCTGCTACCGCTATAAGCGGAGCGCGAGCTGCTAACCGTTGAGTTTGAATCAGGAGTTGTGGCAAGCCCAAACCTTTATCTTTTGGAGAACCATACACATTAAGTAAAAACAGACTCTTCTCATACTTTCGTTTAGGCAAAAGCTCTAGCAGGACATAGTCTTCCCTGCTGCTATCTACGGAATGCTTAATGGCAGTGATGTTGCGATGGACTAGCACGGCTGTGAAGACGCGTGATACGCCCCTTGAGTCAATTCCTGGCACTGTAAATGCCTTAAATCCAGGTAAATTTACAGAACCACTAGCCTCCTTTAGGGCTATTATGTCTGGTTTACTGTCCAGATTTTGTACGTGCAACTGCAGGTTTCCCTGTTTTTGACGAAAGCCCCTGCAGTACCACTTCCAAACCTCAATTTGCTGGCGAGGCGCCATGATGAGGATCCAGGTTCACTAATGGCACTTGGGCACCCATGGGAGGCAGTCTTGCCTCCAATAGAGAATGAAGCTGCTGAAACATGCCCATGACCTGGGTTTGGGAATCCCTAAATTCAGCGGAGAGCATGCCGATACTCTCCTCTATTGTGTCTAATCTGGCTTCGATCTTTTCGACTCGAGCCTCCAACCTATCTTGTCTTTTTTCTTGTTTGCCTACTTTATCCGCAAGTGTTATTACATCCGACTTAAGACTAATGACCTTAAAAACAGGCTGTGGCATGTCTACTGGTGACATTTCTGCTAATCATTTTGCGCTAGATGCCTCATCTCCCGACAGTGGTCTTTTCGCTGTCCCCCGATTCTCCACTTCCATAGCTGCACTCTCCTGTACGCGAGCAGACGCCTCTTGCGTCGCTTTCTGTAGACCTTGCACTGCTGGTGCCTGTGTCCCATGCCGTTGGTCGTTTCTAAGTGCGCGTTCCATCTCTGCAACTCTGTTTTCCATTCTTTTAATCGAATCTCCCTGTCACTGAACCAGCGCTGCTAACTCCCTCTCTCGAGCTGTTTCGTTCTGGGAGGCCGTGCTTGACAAGCTCACCTTTTTGTTGGTGTCGCGTGCGTAGCTGTTGGGACTGGATACTCGTCCACCATCTTGGCCGCCATCGCGCCCTGGCAGTGGCGGGAAGGAACTCGACCGGTCCCTGCTTTTGCTTGTGCCTTCTTTATCCCTCGGTGACCACTCCGTGGCCCTCGAGGACCGGTCATCGTTGCCAGCGTCGCTCTCTCTTTCGGTGCTCTGCTGCCGGCCTGTTGGTGGCTTGCGAGCTAGGCGAAACTTGCAGTTCCGGCTCCCTGTGTGATGCGCACTGTGGCACACGATGCAGTCTGGCGTGCACGTAGGTGGCTCTCCTTCTGGCGGGGCAGGATGGTCCTTCCCGCAACGGTGACATAAATTACTCTTCGGACGATAGCAAACGTCCGCTCGATGTCCAACTCGTCTGCAGTTGTAGCACGTCTCGACTAAATTTCTATACGCGATCACGGCGTACAGGCAGTTCCAGTAAGTAATCTGCCGGGGTATGCGTTTTCCCCCGAACGTAATCTGAATCGCTTTTGACTTTCCCAGAGGTCTTGCGTCCAGAATATTTATGCCTTCATTCTTCTTCGGGAATCCCGCCCGAACTTCTTTCACTGGGCATCCATCATAAGCATTGTAAATCACTCCCCGCACGGAGTTTTCCAACGGCGCCACGAACGCCGAAACCGGCCGGTCACGATCACCCAGCTTGAGCGTCTTCACAGTCGCGTATGCCCCACTGCGATTTATGCACGGTGTGTTCACCGTCAACGTGTTGTTTGTGCCATTAACCCGCACAATGTCTTCTTCCACGGCAATCGCACTTGTTAGACGCACTGCTGCTCTCAGTGCACATCCGAGTTCTCTCGCTGTCACAACACTCAAGTCCCGGTTCTGGGTCCTGTACACAACCTTGAAATCCGTGGCTGGCAGCTTGAGAAACAGTCCGCGTTTCTTCCACACCGGCGCTTTCCCCCGCTTGATTTGCTGCGCTCCGTGCGTCTTGCACCCGTCGCTGCCGGCCTGCGTCTCGCAAGGCTTACTCTTGGCGTTGTCGCCATGCTGAGTCTTCTTAAATCAGTCCTGTGCCTTCAGCACTGGAGCCCTCTGTCCCGCTTCAAAACCTTTGGGCGTTATAGTCTCCCCTTTGACGTAGTATTTCATCTTCAGCCCAACAAGGCCCACGGTCACCGCCCGGCGACGCGGCCTAGGCTTGGCCTAGGAGATAGGCCTAGCCTTGCCACCGCGGGGTTAATAGGAAAATCTCGGAAACTCCGAAAACGGGGAAAAACTTTCCTAAACGATTGGTGTCCTCAGGTACAGGGCAACCTCCTGCAGACGAGCCCACTGACAACAAGTACAGAACAAAGCACGTCCGCCGATAGTCGGTCACCGGGCCGGAGCTCACGCGAAACACGTCCGCACAGCGTCTCACTCCAGCCGCGTCTCACCTCTTCAAAAAACCTGCTTTTTCCACTCGTAATGAACCGATTCAAAAATTTTTTGTGGCAAAATGTTCCTCATTGGACACCCAACAACTTCCACTGTCTCTCTAAAATTTGGTATGGGGCCTGATGAGTGGCCCTTTAATGCGAGGGCCATTAGCACTCTCATTATTTGCTCATGTGCTGCCTTTCTGAGACACGGCAAAAAGAAAGAGACTCATAAGCGTGTTTATTCGATGATGGACCCTAAACTTGCGATGGTTGACTAGAGAAGGCGTGACCGTATTGTGCAAACCCTGCGGGAAGAAAAAATTGCATGACCATGCAAAACCTTTGGCGCCTTCGTACCAGCGTAAACTAAAATATTTTTTATTCATTGCTTTCCATTCGTAGACACGGATACCTCATGTATTTTTTTTTCGAAAATTTGACATTTGTGAAAGATAATGACGCCTAAAACCCAGTTTTTAGTGCCTATATCCGTCCTCTATTCATGTCGATGAAGCACCCACTATGCCATTCATCATTGTGCTGATAAACTGGCCATGCGCTACTCACATCTGTAAGGCATTATGTGATTTTTGTGCTGTGGCTGATGACGATGAAGGATAAGCGCGTTCCAGACAACACTTCCTCTTCTTCCATGGCTGAAAACCAACGGGACGGGGTTCATTCGGGACTGCGTTCGTGCCTGCGCCTGCGTTCCTTGTTCCATCCTCAGGGTTGCGGTCAAGTAGCCAGCGGTTACTTTTATTTTATTAGATCTACCTCTTGTTCCGAAACTGTTTTAGTGCAATGATAAGTGTAACTTCTTCTTATTTCATGTCTGTTTCTTCTCCGGGCCAGAGGCCTGCCCTCTGGTCAGCCTCTGTTCCCCGTCAAGATCTTCCCCTGGAGTTGTTTCTCCGCAATGGAACCCGTAGCGTTCCTGTCGCTTTGGTGCCGACCACCGGTGGGTTCATCCGCATGAAAAATCCCAAGAAGATCCAAACCGAACTTCATGCGATCACTCCCCACTCTCTACTGATAACAGAGGTTCATCAGTTTGGACGCGGGGGGATACTATGCTGCTCACCAGACAAGGCTTGCATCCAAGACCTTCTGAAGTGCACTACTTTTGCATCTTATCCGGTGAGCTCTTTTATCCCACCTCATCTAGCTTGCTGCAAAGGATTGGTTCAGGGGGTAGACGCAAGTCTAAGCCCAGCAGAAGTCTTAGACATCTTTTCCCCAGCAGGTGTTATTTCTGTTTACCGCTGTACCAAACAGGAAAACCAACATAAAGTTCCCACTGAAACTGTAATTGCCACATTCGCTGGAACAGATCGCCCTTCGGAGATCAAGGCATGGCCGCTTATCTATAAGGTCAAAGCTTTGGCTCCCCGTCCGCTGCAATGTGCTAAATTTTGGCGCTTTGGGCACAGTACTAAAGGTTGTCGATAGGAGACTCGATGCCGCATATGCGGGGCCATATACGGGGCTGATCATAGTACGGCTGAGTGTCAATCAGACAATAAGACATGCTGTTTGTGCAAGGCAAATCACGCTGCAGACGATCCTAACTGCCCTGCAAGATCGAAGGAGCTTCAGGTGATTGAAATCATTGAAAGGAGACGCTGCTCTCGTAGAGAAGCAATTGCAGAAATTCAAAGCAGGAATCAGGGTTTATGCCGGCATAGCAGCTCGTCCACCTCTTTCTATGGATGCATCACTTTCTCAGTCCATTTCTGCTATGGTAGAAAAGGCCGTAGAAAAAGTATTAGAAAAATTTTTACTCAATCTGTCCGACTCACTCAATATTATTATGGATTCACAGATGTCGGGTGCATCTGATCGAATAACTAAGCGTATCCAACCTCCTAGTGCCTCAATTAATAAACCTGCCGAACATCAGTCAGATGTCTCTATCGATAATGAGGCAATGCCTTCCAGATCTAACACAACTGAGCAGGAAGGTATATCTGATTCAGATTCAATAAGTATTCGGGATGTAGATATGGATGCTCGCCCTTTGAAACGCACCAGATCACCTACTAGCAAACTTAATAATTCTTCTCATCCAAAAACAAAAAAGAGTGTGAAGGAACCTAGGACTAAAGTGGACTTCTTAAAAGATAATATCTTAAATCAAGCAGTTGCTACTGCTTGCTTATCATCATAGGGTGCCTTAAAGTACTTCAGTGGAACTGCCGTTCAATTCTCTCTGCAACTACAGACTTATTATACCTAATTTCTCAACAATCTCCAGTCGTCATAATTTTACAAGAAACTTGGCTGTCTGCTAAACAAAACTTCTATCTAAAAAACTATCAGTGCTTTCGACTGGACTGAGACTCACGTGGTGGATGATTAATGTTTTTCATTTCATTCAAAATTTGTCATAAAGCACACTTAGTTTACCAACAAATATCACACGATTATGAAGTGTTGGTTCTGGAAATTCACTTTCCCGGATGCGCGCCACTATCTATAGTCAACAACTACTTTCCGGCTGGAATACAAGATGAAAGAGCCCTAGACGTGACTGTGAGTTTTTGCAGAAACAGTATACTATTTGCGGGAGACTTCAATTCCCATCACGTTTCATAGGGATTCCGTACTGATTCATCAGGAAAACGGTTGTGGGACTGGACTAATCGGAATAACCTTATTTGTTGGCACTCCAGAGTTCCGACATTCGTTCGATGTAATTCGAGGTCCGTTTTAGATTTGACATTTGCTAGCTCAAGTGTGACAATATCGTCTTGGACTGTTCTTGATACCGCTACAAGTAGTGATCACTGCCCCCTGGTATTTGAAGTCAGCATTCCTTTAGTGACGGTAGATCACCAGGTGCAAAGTTTTGTAAACTACTCTAAATTTAAAAAGAACTTACAGTCAACGCCGTCTTCCTTGCCCAATATGGAAGCAAATATGAAAGCTATGAGCCTTTTTTCCACCCTAAAGTGTACAATCAAAAAATCACAGTTCACTATATCTTCAACAAAGGGAAAATTCATATCTGCCTGGTGGAATGTGGATTGCGCCAGAGATTATAGACGCCGCAACGCTGCATGAAAAAAACTCCTTCCCAACCAATGTCCGACTAATTGGAGCAATTATTCATTTGCTAAAGCTACCTTTAAGAGAACAGTTTCATTAGCGAAAGACGATTATGAAGAGAAACGGTACAGCTATTTATCCAAGAGCGGCAACAAGAAAGCTCTATTCAGATTTCTCCGTAATCGTAAAGCTATTGCAGCACACGTAAATATTGACTCAGTTATTTTTTCTCCAAATGAGTTGGAAGGTGCATTAACTGAAATTGCATTGGGATTGGAGAAGAGATTTACATCACAAATCAAAATAAAGTGTGCAAAACCGTCATTCGGAAATGATTTTATTGAAGTAAGTAGGAATAAACTTGCGCCCGTCGTTCGTATTCTGCCAAACACGGGTCCTGGACCAGTGGCGTCACTTCAGAAATGTTAAAAATATTATTCGACATCTCTCTTCAAGACCTCCTTAACGTTGTCAACTATTCACTTGGAAATAGTTGGATACCTCCTGACTGGAGACTTGCAAAAATAATACCGCTTCTTAAAAAACAGGGACTAGGAATGCAGATAGATAACATTAGGCCAATCGCTTTAACATCACACGTAGTTAAGTTAATAGAAAGAATACTTTACATTAGAGTTACGAAGTTGATAACAGATAATGCGATACTCAGTGCGTGTTAGAGTGGATTTAGACCAGGTTACTCTATATGATGGGTGCATGTTGATTTAGAGGCTCGTATAAAGCTTGCTTGGCACAGACGACAATATGCGGCCCTAGTAACCCTTTATTTAGCCAAGTCATATGACAGTGTTGAACACCCTATTCTTATCAATGTCCTAAAAGAGCTTACGTTCGTGGAGTACATAACAAATTGGACATACGAATTTTTAAAAGACAGAAAATTTTATTGCTTCCAACGAGGTGTTTCCACGCCGAAGTATAGCCAAACGAGAGGTGTTCCTCAAGGCTCTGTTCTATCGCCTGTGCTACTTCACATTTTGTTAAGTTCAATACCACTGAGTGATAAGGTACAAGTATATGTATATTCAGATGATATTGCGTTCTTTGCATCTGACAGCGATATTTATTTACTACATTCGACTTTACAGTGTTATTTGGCAACATTGGAAACCTGGTTTCAGAAAATTCATATGAACCTGAACGTAACTAAAAGTGCTATAATAGTTTTTCCATTTGACGCACCAGTTGCTATTTCTCTTCAGTACCGTCAAGAAATAATTCCCCAGGTTAACTGTAATAAATATCTGGGCGTACTGTACGATCAAAAACTGAGCTGGCGTGACCACATTGAATATATTAAAATTAAGGCTACACGCGCTGTTGGAATGATAGGTAGGTTTGGCCGCCTTCGTTCCGGTCTTTGCAGAGATACGCTGATCATGATTTATCGCATGTACGATCGTCCGATTCTTTAATTCGGATGTGTACTATTCTCTGGTGGACCAGCATACAAAATAAACCCCCTGATTTTCTTAGAGTGGGAAGCTCTACGTAGTTGTTTAGGTGTGCCAAAATTCACAGCTAACAATGTTTTGTATTAAGAAGCTCGGATACCCAACCTTGCTTGCAGATTTCGTATTTTAACAGTAAAAACCTATTTAAAATTTTCTGAATCCACTTTAAGAAGGCGACAGTTTGTATTCTTTGCCGAGCCTGCTGTCTTTTTCAATGAGCATTGGTCCCGTGTATATAAACCCCAAGTGCTATTTGTTCAAACACTTCTAGATGCTTTAAATGTTAATATATTCGAGATCATACCATCTGTCAAACCAATCGCCCAAGTGCAAATAAAATTTGACGATATCTTCCCCATGAACGCTAAACACTTGCCCTCTAAATATTTGATTGGTTTATTCGAACAACACCTGTATCTATTAGGTACTAATATAGTAATTGAAACGGATGCATCTAATAGTGGCGAGAAGGCAGGTGTGGGTATTTTTTCTCTCTCATTATTCTGATCATTTTCTTTACGCCTCCCAGATTATACACCAATATTTGAAGCGGAATTAATGGCCGTTATACTAGCTATTCGTAAACTGCCTGCGACTCATTCGACAGCAGTGATAGTGTCTGACTCGTATTCCGTGTGTTCTTTTTTATCATCGTCGTCAACATCAGCAGTACTAGAAACTTTTAAATCATTAATCCCAGCAAACATTCGTCTAGTGCGAATGATATGGGTGCCAGGCCATCGTAGTATATTTATAAACGAGATGACTGACACACTTGCGCGAACATCTATCGATCTTCCGATTGTGCCAATCATGCCTCCTACAGCTTATGTAACAGCAGCGAGGTTTAGAACACTTTCCCTTCTTGAAGACTCGTCAAAAATTATGATACCGAATCCAGATTTCTCGCACCTGCACTTCACATGGAAAAATAAATGGTGTCCCACGCGTAAATTGGAAGTCTTGATAACAAAATTACGTTGCCGTGTACCACCTCTTAATTTCTACTTAAACAGGTCTGGTCTGGTGCCATCCCCTCTGTGCTCAAGCTGTAACGAACCTGAACATATCGACCATTTTCTTATCACATGTCACTGATTCAAAAATAAAAAAAAACTGCTTCGAAATTTTATTTAAAAAACTAGGAATATCACTTAATACTCCCAATATTTTGTCTTTTGGGGCCACTTCATTGGGACGCAGCGACAGGAACATCTGCGGGGCTCTCTGCGAATTAATATATAACACGCGAAGATTACCTTGCTGAGTCAGCAATCAGCTCTCGAATTTTACTAGCCACACTTCGACTTATTATTTAGCTGGTACACTGCAATGATTCAACTCTCAGGAGAATTTCATATAACGATTCCACCTCAGATATTCAACAAATTCTATTATTTCTCTCCCCCCCCTTTTTTTCTTTTTTTACATTGCGCCAAATTAATTTCACAGTCAAAACACAGTAATCATATTCCCCTAATCTAGAAAATCTATAGGTATTGACTTGCATTAACCACCGGCTTCTTGGCCAATCCCCCTTAGTGGGTGAGAGCCACAAAAGAAAGGAACAAGCAAGAAAGCAAACACGCTCTCGCCCGCGAAGCTGCGTGGACAAGTGCATGGTGGACGAGATCGAACTCCTCGAGCAACACAGATTGCCAACACTGGCAATGTACTTTCGAGCCTTTCAAAAATACGTCGACCCCGCAACAGAGTTTACCCTGCTCTTGCTCAACGCTCTCTTTCTCTCTCAACGCCTACGCATACGACATCGAGGGACATATCTCATACTAATGAAAGCGGACGTCCTGTGCTTTACCCAAACGTGGATCGCGAGAAAACCGTTCATCAATGCCAGCAGAGTGTCTGGCGGGCGGTGTTGTACGTTAAACTGCCAGAGACCACAGTGGATGTCAAGCTAACAATGGCCAGTCAAAAGAGTCACAAAGGCAAACATAAAACTATCCAAGTGAACCGTTTTATTGACAATATATGTACCTCTCCGGATCTCTCCCGAGGAAGCCAAGCGAAATACATCAATGTATATATATATATATATATATATATATATATATATATATATATATACATTATGCTACGGTATGAGCCGGCCAATATATATTATAGTATGTATGTTATAGTATGTGCCGGGTATGTAGTATGTAGAAGAGAAAAATGACGTTGTCTGGTGCGGCCCAAAGACTCCATCTTTATGAGACATCCCATTACGGTAACACCAGGACAAAAGGGCGCGGTCGCTGGAGCAAGGGCGAAATTTTGTTCGCGTTGGCTTCGAGAGACACGGGTCGGCATAGTACGACCACGCCCGAAGACACCGCACCGCTCTTCGAACTAGTGTTCGAAAGGGGCAACAAAAAGTGAGCGTTCGCCGCGAGTGCAAGACGCAGTTGGTGAAGTCGGACGAGCCCCAAACAGCAGGAACCAACGAATGGGAAAGATATGCGTGCTCCCGCTAGGTTATTGAACTCGCATCCCGGAGAGATTCTTTCTGACCCACTCCCGACACGACCCGAGAGACTTGATTGATATGTGGGGTTTAGCGTCCCAAAACCACCATATGATTATGAGAGACGCCGTAGTGGAGGGCTCCGGAAATTTCGACCACCTCGGGTTCTTTAACGTGCACCCAAATCTGAGCACACGGGCCTACAACATTTCCGCCTCCAGAGAGATTCCACGTACTGTGCCACACTCGACATCCGTTACCGGGGGAAAGGGGTTAGTCATCAATCCCACTCCCCGAGTGCGACAGACCATGGAGGAGGGGAGAGTCATGTCAAGGTGAGAATGGTAGATAAAGGTAGCAAAACCTGCGCAATGGCTGCGGGCTAGCCTCGATTCCCACACCCACCTTTCCTAAATTTGCCGTTTACCGCTTTGCAAATTCAGCCGGACGTCACTGATGCATTTAAAATCACGCTGCTATGAGCAACATCTAACCTCAGTCCAGCCTTGTAACTGCTGCTAAAAACGATGATAAAGGAGAAACACAATAGTAACAAAATAAACACATGACAACATTACATGTTTGCAAAAGAAAGCAAAGGAAGTAACGCTAGTGTTCGTGGCCCTGGGCGGGATAGCGTACACGCCTTGCGGAGGGGCAGCAAAGCGTGGTAATGTCCGCTAGGTGCGACGCCCGTGTGCGAAGTCATAGGCATGGAAGGGACTCACTGATCGCTCGTGGCTGCTCTTGATTAGTCAGCGAGTCCGACGTATGGCACTTCGGTGGCGGTTCGGAGGTCCCGAATTTCTCGCTGGATGACGGAGGACCTCGCTGGGAAGCCGGGCCTCCCCAGGGATCAGGGAGACCAAACCGGAATTGGTTTCAGGCGTCCTGGCGTTGCTGCTGTCAGCTGGCATCGTGCAGGAGCCAAGGTGGAAGGTACAGCGGGGCTTCTCGGCGATGGTCGAGAGCAGGGCACAACTGGACTGTCTGATGTCAGTAGGCCAGGGCCCGGAACCTCTAATGTCCATGTCGATGGGACGAAACCATGACGTGCACTATTCCAGGTGTTACATTTGGCACGGTGGTTCGCCTGGGCAAACGCCATTGTACGTAAGCCGAACTGCTAGGATGCTTTCAACCCAATCGGCGCCCCGTCAACAAGACGCTGTCCTGTAGAGGTTCCAGGTAGTGGCCGGGTTTCAACAAAAGCTTCACGAGACAACCCTTTTGTTGATCGGGTTCGAACAGCGTGGGACGGCGCCACAGTGGCAGCTCTCTTGGAGTCAACCTCTCGACTCGATTAAAAACACAGCGCAAACAACGGCAGGAAGAAAGGAAGAGACAGGACAGAGCGCTGACTTACAACTGATCTTTATTAGGAAATGCGAACAAATATATATCATGGCAGGCAAATAACACGTGTCCACCACAATATCAAAAAATTCGCACAAGCGTCACCATCACCATATCGCTACTGTCTCACCGCACACGTGTTCATCCTACAGATAAGAAGTCCATCTCTTTTTGAGAGAGGGTTACAGATGCCCTACTTACACATTGATCTCTCAGACGTGCAATTTCAGCCGCTTCCATTATCTCCCTAGTTTTTCTTTCTTTGTGCCTGGCTAGGATTTTAGTGTCGCGAAACTGCGGTGTGCACCCACAATCCCTACAATGGATGCCAAGGTGGCCGCTAATAGTATTTTTCACGTTGTACTCGTGCTCCTTCAATCTTGTGTTTACGCACCTTCCTGTTTGGCCCACGTATATCCTTCCACAGGACAGCGGGATCGAATAAACTACATTTTCCGCGCAAAGTATGTAGCTAAATTTATGATTTACTGCGCAGAGCTGCGGCACTCTTGCGGGTTTATTCACTTGCGCACATATGGACAACAGCTTTATCGGCGCAGAGAACTCGACTCGGCTGTCGTCGCTGACGTGAAATTGCCACAAAAGCCCCGACAGTCCGGAAGCGTGGGAAGTCGTCCAAGAAGCCGTTCTCAGAGATCGAGCGTTTGGACTGCCATGTTCGAGAGACTTCTGGAAGCATGTAGCTGAAAGCAGCCATGGACCGCTGCAGGCGTTTGTGTCAGCGGCCATCTCCCCAGAGGAGCTCAACTTTTCCTCTCCGGACTCTACCTCCTCGCCCTGCGGTGCCTTCAAGGCGTGGGCCGAGTGCATCATTGTGTGGTGCACTCGTGAGGACCATTGAACATTCTCACCCACGTTCTTATTCTCACGGGTGGCCCAATTTCTGCACCCTTTCCGATGGGTGGACCACTGAGACATTACGTCACCTGATTCGCGGCAACAGTGGTCACCGCCTTCTTCGTACTGCCGTGTAAAGAATCAAAAGGCTATAAAGCCGAAGCATTTTGTAAATATGGGATAATCATGAGCTGAATTTCTGTACAGTTCCCTTGTTTCAACTATTATGTAAATAAATATTAGTTTTATCCCTTTTACGAACGCATCTCCTCACTGGCGAGCATCGGCTATGCGGACGACGGCGGGTAGCCGTACCTGCCATCGACCTCGAGCCCCTTACGACTGGTTGGCAGCGGTGAGATGGACCTCGCGACATGGTGGTGTGTTGTGGTGAGTACTTGGTCTTCGCTTTGACTTTCCAGGCTTCATTTTGTGGGTGTGAATTAGAGTAGAAGTTGAATTGTTTGATTCTGAGTTTGGAAGATTACCTAGTCTGAGTGTTCAATGAGTTTTAGGGATCTCCTACAATTGTGCGAGATGCAGGACCAAAGTATAACAGCATATATGGGGGTGAAGACACTGCTAAAAGATGGTCTTTTGTATGTTTGCGATGACCTAGCTATTAAGGTTGCGGAAAGAATGGGATGGTCACAAGTTTTAGAGCTGATTTTACAAGAAACCGGTGAGGAGGATATTGGATACGCGTTAGAAGCTTTCAAAAGGTTGGAGGAACGAAAAAAGAAAAGAAAAAGAGAAGAAAAGGAAATAAGAGAACGAGAGAAAAAAATTGAAATACTAGAACGTAATGTTGAAGCAATGTGGAAGTGTCACCCATTCGTAAGTGTGCGAGAAAAAAATGCGTGAGGTCCAGTTCAGAGCCGTAGAAAAGGCTAGGGCGTGTGAATATAGCAGAAGATTCAAAAACGAATCAAGTTTGAGAGCTGCTAAAGATGCTGTGCTTAGTAGAGAGGCCGACAAAGGCCAGAGCGAGTGCGACGAGGGGCTGTGCCAGTAAAATGCTAGCGAAACAGCTAGGATAGCTGTACAAAAGCTGGTAGAGACCTCAACTGTGGTTGTCACAATGGTGGATCTTGCAAACATTGTGAAAGTAGTCAAGGACAACGGCGAAAGCTCAGGAAAAGCAGCGAAAGTAGAGGGTGAGAACAGTGCCGTTGTGGACAGCTCCCAGGAATGCGAGCGAGGTTGTTCAGGGAAAAATGGCGTCATTGTTCTTAAGCGTGCTGAGCTTTCTGCCAGTCTAGAGTGCGAAAGAGATGCTTTTTTAGAAACTCATTTAGACTGCGTGCATTCGATAGCTGACGCAAGCTGTGAGAGGGTCCCGCCGCGGTGGTCTAGTGGCTAAGGTACTCGGCTGCTGACCCGCAGGGCGCGGGTTCAAATCCCGGCTGCGGCGGCTGCATTTCCGATGGAGGCGGAAATGTTGTAGGCCCGTGTGCTCAGATTTGGGTGCACGTTAAAGAACCCCAGGTGGTCTAAATTTCCGGAGCCCTCCACTACGGCGTCTCTCATAATCATATAGTGGTTTTGGGACGTTAAACCCCAGATATCAATCAATCAATCAATCAAGCTGTGAGAGGGTTGACGAGCTTGAGTTGCGATCGGGAAACTCAGCAACAAGCCGCAAGAGACGTCAGAGAGTAGCGAGTGAGGCAAAAAGTACTACGCGCGTAAAAGAACGCTCAAAACCTTTGAGCTTATATATAGTACTAGGCATGTTGCGTAGACGTCTAAGTCGGTTTGCATGCGTCCGAGCAACCGGACGAAAAGTAAGAGGAAAGCGGGTTCGCGAATAGAAATACGTGGAGAGCGCCGGTCTATGAGTTCTACCCACAGCGCGTTTCAGGGCGTGTGCGAGTGCAGATTTAGCACAAGTGAATTGGACCGGCATGACAACAGTGCTGGGAAATCGAACGGCCGAAGTGCTGTGGAAGGTTGTGCGGAAACATCCTTGAGCTGTACAACTGCCGATGATGCAACCCGAGGTGATGTTCTTAACAGTGCAGGAAAAGTCGGTCGCAAACGTCCCCGTAAAAGGGTGAAGCGTACGCGCGCGACAACGCGAAGGCAAGAAGGAGGAGGCAAGCATCCGGGGGTAAGAAAAGAGGGTAGCTCATTCGCCAGTCTACGAAATGGTCTTTGTGGCGCGCACTAAAAGGCGCAAGTGGCGAAACGGTAGGCGATGGCGCGCATTCTCGGACATAGTGTCCGGTGGAGATACAGAGCTTTGCATGGACAAGAGTGTCCAAGGGGTCCTAGAAGAAAGGCCACCGTAACTAAGGACCACGCACGTGCAAGCCCAAAGAGGGCATGGCCCCTCTTTCCCACGCATTGCTCGGCTCCCCTCCGCGAACCTGACAGAGGCAGGCTAAAATCGCGAATGAGGCGTGACTGCGCAGTTCAGTTTTTAGCCCGTGCACGTTGTAGTCTCGGTCATTTTCGGGGGGCGCTGCGAGCGCGCGGAGCGAGCGGTCACGCTTCACATCGGCTCTGTAGGAAATGCTAATTTTCGGCGGACCATCGACCCCTACAGGACTAATTTTGGTACGTGAGTGATCAACTCGGTGAGTGGACCACGTCAATACCAAATTTGGGCCATTTCACCCAATTTTGGGAGTCTTAGAGCGATTTCATGTGCGAAGCGGGCGAGGCCCCGCTATGCCTAACGACGGCTACCTTCGCTCCGACCATGTGCTCGGTCGGCGCGGCACTTGAGGCGGCCTTGGAGGCCTCCCCAGAGCTCGCCAGGCTTCGGAACGACGAGAACGACCAACACTACGAAGAATTCCAAGCTATGGACACCTCGGCCGCGGATATAAGTGCGGATTCTGCTCGCAAGAGGCGGCATGGACAGCTGGGCCTAACCGCCGCGAAGAAGAAAGCCGCCGAACAACCGACCGGATCGCGACTCGACGCCAGCGGGGACTGCTCGACGACGATCGGCGACGGTTTTCCGACCGCCACCGGCATCGGACAGTGTGTTACCGCGGTGAACAGTGACTGTGACCCGCCGAACTCGTGTGCGGGTTGGACTGTAGTTGCCTCTCGACGCGAGAAGAAACGGCAAAAAACGGGCAGCCCATCGCAGCGGGATACCCTAACCGCAGGTGAGCCGAGCAAGTTTCTATCGGCTTCGAACGCTAAGTTGAAGGAGGAGCGTAGGCGCGAACAGATAGCGCAGTACGTTGCCAAAGTGAATGCTAATATGGCAAAGTCAGCCCGCATGCCTACTTTCGCCAAGAAAGACGAACACCGCGTGGTTGTTAGGCCTCGTGGGGGACTCGTAGTGAGTGCCACCAAAATGACCACGCTGCGCACAGCCATCATAACAGCGGCTAACATTAAGATCGAAGAAGCGGAGGACGATTCGTTTGCGCCGAACGCCGCCCAGAACATTATAGTGCTGAGCACTCCTAGCGAAGCGAGATCTTTTCGCTACGTATCGATCCGTAATATCACGGTGGAGGAACGCACGTATGAAACGTTTGCGTATAAGAGCACCCCAGACAACACCTCACGGGGTGTAATAAGTGGAGTGGGCAGAGAGGAACCCGAGGAACAGATCACTCTGTTCCTAGTGAACAAGCATAACCCCACCGTTACGGCCGCACACCGGCTCGGAAATTCTGAGTCGGTGGTAATTCTATTTGAAGGAAACAAAGTACCGCGCTACGTAAAGTATGGCGGCTTTGTCTCGAAGTGTACGCTGTACAGGCAGCACCGTGAGGTCTGCACTACATGCGGCAAGATAGGGCACAGGAAAGATGTGTGTCCAACTCCGAATGATAGGGTGTGCTTCGCTTGCGGTAGAAACAACCCAGGAGAAGACCATGCAGAATACTGCAAACCAAGATGCAAGTTTTGCGGCGGCTCCCACGTCACGGGCGCGGGCAAATGCAAGAACAAATTCAAAACGCCGCTACAAATCAAGCAGCGGCAGAGTATAAAACAGATCACCGAAACTATAACCGAGATGGCGCCCGCGAAAGCGCCCGGGGAGGCTGCGCTTTCTAGAAAATTCGACTTCCCAGAGCCGGGAGCCAGCGGGACACGTCACGAACAAAACGGCGTGGCAAGCCGTGATAGGAGCAGAGCGGAACCGGAGGACGTGAAGTGGGCTGACGTCACCTCCGGAAGACCGAAAGAAACGCGTCCGCCAAGACCGGCGCCGCAGGTGCAAGCGCACCTGAGCGTGACGAACAAGTCTGACGTCAATGGCGCGGCGATGACGCAAACGAGTGGGGCCCTGAGCATAGCAGCAGCTGCAACGCTGAAGGAGCCTGGCAAGGTGCCAAGCGGCGGCGGCTGCAGCGAACAATGCAAGAAAGAGACGCGGGAGTTGAAAGCTACCGTTAAGAAAAGGGAGAAGGCGATGGAGGAACTCCAGACGGCGATGGCGGCGACGCAGCTCACCATCAAACAACAGCGAGGCGTCATCGACGAACAACGAGACGCCATTAGAAGGCTTCAAGAGGGGGGATCAAGGAACGAAGCCAACAACAAGATGGCGACAGACGCCGATGAGGATGACAACAGAACCCCAACGAACATCACGGGCAACCGCTTTGTCAACACTACAACCCCTAAGACCTACCAATTCACCGCCAAAGCGAAGACTCCGACAAGGGCATCCATGATTGCGGTGGCAAGAGGGTTGGAAGCACAACACGAAGAGGAACTAGAAAGCGAAAGCAACGAGGAAGAAGATGATAGTGCCTCGGTCATCTCGGTGGCAACTACAAACAACGGAGACAGGACCAAACCCCTCGGCTACGGGAGCTTCAGTAAGAAGATCGGTCGGAACGCGAGAGCTATAAAGAAATGGGTCAAGAGCTTTGAGGGCATCGAGCAGAGAATCCTCACGAAATGCACCCAAGTCATCCAACAGCAACTTGCGCAAACGATTCAGCTCCAAATTGAGCAAGCGCTAGAGGGGGCCCTGAGCCCCGAGAAGCTGCAGCCGCTAATTGGTGAAGCGGCGCATCAATATTGCCAAACACAAAAGGCTCTCCCTCATAATGGACAGCAACAATAAGATCAAGATCTGGCACTGGAACGCCAATGGTTTCCGGTGCCGAAAAGCAATCCTACAACAGTACTTGAGATCGCTGGCACCGATGGCTCGCCCGGACGTGATAGCGGTCCAAGAAACCCACACCGAAGACACGCCGACGCTGCCAGGGTATCGGACACAAGCCTGCCCCCCGTCCGCTCGCACATGCGGGAAGGGTGCGGCGCAGGGCGTGTGCACGTTCATCCGGAAAGGCATCGCCCACTTGAAACACCAACAGTTCCTGGGCAGCAGGGACACCGCCATCGAGTTGTGCGTCACCGAGCTAGCGATTAGCGGCAAAGGACGAGGAACCCGGGGTGCAAGAAAGAAGAAGACATCAACCACCGTCTTCATCGCTAACATCTATAGCAATCCAAGACATGGAAAGCAGAAATCCAAAACTCTTTTCCATAATATCAAGAGTGCCACATCACAAGCACAGAAAGACCTGGCCAAAAGAGGAGACGCTGCCGCGGTAATATACGGCGATTTCAACGCGCAACATCGATAGCTCGGCTACACGACCACCACGTCCAAGGGAAGGAACCTTCTTGAAGATGCCGGCGAATCCGAGTTCACGTTACTGATGAATCCAGCCCATCCATCAAGGATCGGAACATCGGTTGCCCGGGATACAAATCCAGACCTCACCTTTGCGATGCTGCCCGAAGGTGGCACCGCGAAGTGGAGGAATACGGTGTAGCGGAAGCTGCTAAGCACCACCGCATTCTTTTCTATCCCGTCTGCAGCCGGCCGTCGACAGCGCGCCTACTCGCGGCGCCAGCTCCTCCTCCTCCGTGTTCGGGGAACAACGTGTTGTCGGGGCCGGCTCCGGGGATTAGACCGGCTGCATGCTACGTCTGCTCGCTCGGTGGCCCCCTTTTCCTCTTTCTTGTAGAAGAACGCGGGGGTGCCTCATTCTCTCCCTCGTCGAGGGGAGCTCTCGTCACTCGCACGGAGTGGAAATAAACAGTCTTGCCCTGCAACTCCAAACCTGCTTCACGTCTCCTTTCTCGCTGCCTCCGGCAGCAGACATTTCCGGCCGCTACAAAATTGGTGACCCGAACGCTTCAACGAACACGCCGCGATGAGCTCCGACGACAACGCTGCTGCCTCCACGCCTGCGGTCATCGCCACAGAACTGAAGCTACCAAATTTTTGGCCGAAAAATCCAAGAGTTTGGTTCAGCCAAGTGGAGGCCCGTTTTCAACTCCGGCACATCACCTCGCAGTCGACAAAATACCTTCACGTCGTCGCAGCCCTGCCCCCCGAAATCGCCGACGCTATCGACGACATTTTGGTTTCACCCCCCGCGCAAGAAGAGTATGACACCCTCAAAAAGACGGTGCTGGACCGCCTCGAGGCGCCTGAAGAAAGCAGACTGCAGCAGCTCTTGTGTCGCGAAGAGCTGGGCGACCAACGACCTTCCCAACTGCTGCACCGTATGCGGCAACTACTCGGTGTGCACGCGCGTCAGGACGGCCAGCTCCCACTTCTTCGTGAACTTTTCCTGCAACGGCTCCCCCAGTCGGTGCGCGTGGTTCTCGCGGGTTCAAATGAGACGTCCCTTGATCGACTAGCGCAACTTGCCGATCGCATCACGGAATACTCAACTCCAACCTTTGCGCCCATAGCTGCTGCAAGAACACATGAGCAACCAGATCGACTGTCGCGCCTTGAGGAGAAACTGCAACACCTTACCGAGACCATGCAGAAACTTGTGCTATCTGGCGCTCCCCAACAGGACGAGCAACGACGCAACCGATCTCCTTCAAGACACCCAAGCTCTTCCCAGAGAAGCCATGCACGAGATACACAGGACGGAGTTTGCTGGTACCACCGTCGTTTCGGCACGGGTGCTAGCCACTGCACTCAACCTTGCTCGTTTCCGGGAAACGCTCCGGCCAGTCGTTAACGGCGGCTTACGACATCGGCCCTCCACCCAGCCGCCTGTTTTTCGTAGTCGACCGCGTAAGCAACTCGCGCCTGCTAGTCGACACGGGAGCCGAAATCTCTATTGTCCCGGCAACCCCCGAGGATCGCCGACGTAGCAAGAACACATCGTCGCTGCAGGCAGTGAACAACACTGCCATCGCTACGTACGGCTTCCGCTCGCTGACAATAGACGTCGGACTCAGGCGCCTGTTTCGCTGGGTCTTCGTAGTGGCGGATGTTAATTTCGCCATACTCGGAGCAGATTTTCTCAGCCACTTCAACCTGGATGTGAGCGTACGTGACCGTTGCCTCAAGGATAACAACACATCCCTCAAAGTACGTGGTTTGGAGTCAAACATCTGCTCATCTGGAATCTGCGCCTTCCAGCCAGTATCAGCCTACCACCACGTCCTGGCCGAATTCCCCTCGCTCACCAAGCCCCGCAACACGGAACAGCCGGTGAAACATAACGTGACTCACCACATCGTCACCACCGGGCCGCCAGTCACCGCCCGGCCACGACGGCTGTCCAGCAAAAGGCTTCAAGCTGCACGCAGGGAGTTCGAGCATATGCTGCAGCTGGGAATTGTTCGCCCTTCGTCTAGCAACCATTCATCGCCGCTACACATGGTGCCCAAGGACGACGATTGGCGCCCGTGTGGTGATTACAGAGCCTTGAACGCATCGACAACGCCGGACCAGTATCCTCTGCCACACATTCACGATTTCAGCGCGCGGCTGGCAGGTACGAAAATATACAGCAAGATCGACCTTGTAGCGGCATACCACCAAATCCCCGTCGAACCGCAGGACATACCAAAAACAGCCATAACAACTCCGTTCGGCCTGTTTGAGTTTGTCCGCATGCCCTACGGCTTGAAAAATGCCGCACAGACCTTTCAAAGGTTCATGGATGAGGTCACCCGGGGTCTTCCTTTCATCTTTGTCTACCTGGATGACATTTTGGTGGCCAGCAGAACGCCTGCGGAGCACGAAGAGCACCTCCGCCAGCTCTTTCAGCGTTTGGATGAGCACGGTCTGGTGTTGAAACCTCAAAAGTGCGTGTTTGGAGTAGAGGCGCTCAACTTCCTCGGCCACCACATCACTGCTGAAGGCATTATGCCATTGGAATCGAGGGTGGAATCCGTCAAGAAGTTTCCAGCTCCAACATCTTTTCGCAAGCTGAGGGAGTTCCTCGGGCTCTTAAACTTCCACCGGCGCTTCATTCCGTCTTGTGCTCGAGTGCTCCAGCCATTGACCGACCTGCTGCGCCGAGACGACCAAAAGGCACCAGAATTTTGTTGGTCTGACGAACACCAGAGCGCTTTCCAGAAAGCTAAGGACGAGCTAGCCGCGGCTACCCTTCTCATTCATCCACGGCCTGAAGCTCCTACACGCCTCATGGTGGACGCTTCCTCCACATCGGTCGGAGCAGTGCTGCAGCAACAGGAGGGCAGCCAGTGGAAGCCACTGGGCTTCTTTTCGAAACGTCTGAAGCCTGCAGAAGCACGGTACAGCACTTTTGGAAGGGAGATGCTCGCAATATATTGTTCCATTAAGCATTTCCGCTACTTCCTCGAAGGCCGTGAGTTTTACATCTTGACAGACCACAAGCCCCTCACCTACGTATTCAAAAACAACAGTTCCTCCTACTCAGAACGAGAGATCCGTCAGCTCTCATTCATCTCCGAGTTTTCTACAGACATCCGCCACGTTCCCGGGGTCGAAAACGAAGCAGCTGACGCCTTGTCTCGCGTCAATGCTTCCAGCACAGAAGTCCTGGACTTCGAAGCTATGGCCGCAGCTCAGCGGGACGACCCCGAGTTGACAAGACTGAAGGGAGGGGGATCTTCACTCGTGCTCTCGGAGGTTGCACTTCCCTACGTCCAGAGCACGATAACCTGCGATACCTCCCAGGCAGCACCACGACCTTTTGTCCCACTGAACTTTCGCCGAGTGGTATTCAACACTTTCCACTCCATCAGCCACCCAGGTGTCCGTGCCACCCAGCGGCTGATAACGCAACGCTTCGTTTGGCCCGGAGTCAACGCGGACGTGCGACGATGGGCTCGGACATGTGAAACGTGTCAGCAAGTGAAAGTGACTCGCCACAATCGGGCTGCACTTCAGGAATTTCGGACTCCTGAGGCGCGGTTTGACCACGTTCACCTTGACCTCGTGGGACCACTACCGCCCTGCAAGGGATTTAGGTACCTGCTCACATGCATCGACAGGTACAGCCGGTGGCCCGAAGCTATACCAATTGCGGAAATATCAGCTGAGACCGTCGCGCAGGCCTTCATTCAAACATGGGTGTCCCGCTTTGGCTGCCCCGCCCGCATAACAACTGACCGGGGACGGCAATTCCAGAGCAACCTCTTTTCCGCACTTTCAACGCTCCTCGGCACGAAGCTGCAGCATACAACCGCCTACCACCCCGCCAGCAACGGAATGGTTGAGCGCTTCCACCGGCAACTCAAAGCCGCACTGGCAGCGAAACTCGACCGCCAGCACTGGGTGCAGAAGCTCCCGCTCGTTCTTCTTGGCCTACGCTCAACGGTGAAGGAAGACCTCGGCTTCAGCGCAGCGGAAATGGTCTACGGCTCAACAGTGCGCCTCCCGGGAGAATTCTTCTCCGACCAGACACCTTCCGCCCCAACAGCCTCCGATCACATCGAGAAGCTGCGCGCATGGCTCGCGCAACTCAGGCCAACAGCACCTCGCATCGCCCGCAACAGGAAAGTTTTCACTTTTCCTGACATGGACTCTGCTACCCATGTGTTCGTGCGACACGACGCAACGAAGCCGCCCCTTACTCCGCCGTACGATGGCCCATTCAAAGTTTTGGGACGTACTAACAAAACCATCGCAATCGACGTGCGGGGGAAACGAGAAGTCGTCGCCGTTGACCGCGCCAAGCCTGCTCATATTGAAGTTTCCATTCAAGCAGCCTCTCACGTACGATTTCAGTGCTAACCATTGGACTGTGACCTTTCACTATTCAGCCCGTAACTGCTGTCCTTCTTTAAAAGCTCCGCAATCTAGGGGGGGAGCCTTTGTAGCGGAAGCTGCTAAGCACCACCGCATTCTTTTCTATCCCGTCTGCAGCCGGCCGTCGACAGCGCGCCTACTCGCGGCGCCAGCTCCTCCTCCTCCGTGTTCGGGGAACAACGTGTTGTCGGGGCCGGCTCCGGGGATTAGACCGGCTGCATGCTACGTCTGCTCGCTCGGTGGCCCCCTTTTCCTCTTTCTTGTAGAAGAACGCGGGGGTGCCTCATTCTCTCCCTCGTCGAGGGGAGCTCTCGTCACTCGCACGGAGTGGAAATAAACAGTCTTGCCCTGCAACTCCAAACCTGCTTCACGTCTCCTTTCTCGCTGCCTCCGGCAGCAGACATTTCCGGCCGCTACAACGGGAATCAACCTGGGCAGCGATCACTTCATCATCAAAATTGAATTACCGCTGGCTCATCTCAACGGAAACCCGAACCGCGACAAAACATCAAAGCACAAACTCGTCGACTGGAGCAAGTTCCGTAACACAGAACTCGGCGAAGTCGACAATATCGACGAGTGGTCAGCGAAGCTGCTGGCGGCAACAGAAGCGGCCACAGAAGAGATCGATGCACCCGAAGAAATCGAAACCATGGACCCGAGACTAGCCCACCTCCTCGAAGCCAGGCGCTCGCTCCAAAAGCGTTGGCGGCGGCAACGTCACAACAGAAAGCTACGAAAGAAGATCGCAGAACTCGGCCGAGAGATCGAGCGACACAGCAGGCAGCTCTGCTCACAGCAGTGGTTTGCACTCTGCAGCCAGGCTGATGGACAGCTTCACCGTGGCAGCACTTGGAAACTCCTCAGGCAACTGATGGATGAGACCAACCAAAAGCTGCGAATACCAACGTACACGCATGGCCCAAATCCTACACACCACCGCTCGTCAACTGGGCGAAGAGGAGATGTTCAAGCGACTCAACGAGCGCTACCTCCCCATCACCAGTCACGAAGATCACCCAGACTACGCCGGCCAGCCGAACCTCCACCTCGACCGAGATCTAGAGGAATGGGAAGTGAGGCAGGCGGCGCAGGACCTGAACTGTCGTTCGGCCGCCGGACCCGACAGAGTTACAAACTAAGCTCTACGCAACCCGAGTGACTCAGCCATCGCATCACTGACACGCTACTACAACAAATGTTGGCGTAACGGCAAGCTGCCCAAGGCCTGGAAGACAGCAAAGATGATCCTGCTGCCAAAACCAAACAAGCCACCGGGTATAGAGGGCCTGCGTCCCATCTCGCTCACGTCCTGCGTGGGCAAGGTACTGGAGCACGTTCTTAACACCCGGTGTAACCGTTACATGGAAGCGCACCATGTCTACCCGGACTCAATGCTTCGCTTCCGGGCCAAGTTGGGAACGCAAGACGCCATGCTCCTGATCCAACGAGAAGTCCTTGACCCACCGGGCGGGACTCCAAAGAATGACAACCGAGCGATCTTGGGCCTGGACCTGCAGAGCGCCTTCGACAACGTTAGACACTCGTCGGTCCTGGCTCAGGTGTCCCGCCTGGGGCTGGGCGCAAGATCATACAACTACATCAGAGCCTTCCTTTCTCGCCGCACGGCCAGGCTGGAGGTGGGAGGAACGAAGCTCGAAGAACGAAAGCTGGGCAGTGTCGGGACCCCACAGGGCTCGGTCATCTCCCCGTTCCTGTTTAACATTGTCATGATCGAGGTGGCCAGGCGTCTGGAGGCGCTGGGCCCGGGGATACGACACTGCCTCTACGCCGACGACGTAACCATCTGGGCCACGGGTGGAAGCGACGGAGACATCGAGGCGGGTCTGCAGGCGGCGGTGGATGCCGTGGAGTCCGCACTCTTGGGCACGGGCTTGCGGTGTTCGCCACAAAAATTACAGCTACTCATCCTGCCACCACCTGGGAGGCACAGAAAGAAGGCAAGTCGAGAGGCGGCCGAGAACATCATCGTGCGCACCAGTGACGGTATGCAGATCCCGCACGTCCCGGGGCTTCGAGTCCTGGGGATGTTCGTGGACGGCACCCAAACCAACGCCACGGCGGTCAAGAACATCACAACCAAGATGGGCATCGCAGCGCGCCTGGTCAAGCGAATGTCGTCCCGCTACCGGGGCATGAAAGAGAGGGGGCTCCTGCATCTGCTGCAGGCTTTCGTTATAAGCCACGCGGCATATGCGGGGGCCTTTCACCGCTGGACCGGCGCGGAACGAGCCAAGATCGACGCTGCCATCCGGAAGGCTTACGCGGGGGCTCTTGGGCTCCTACCAGGCACAACGACAACGGCCTTGCTGTCTCTGGGAACACACAACACGCTCTCGGAGATCACCGAGGCCCAGAGAGCTTCGCAGCTGAGCCGCCTGAGCGACACAGCCGCGGGCAGAGGATTACTCGATCGGGTAGGATTATTACCTCCTGGAGAACGCCCGGGAGCAGGACCGGATGGGCAGCTAGAAAAACAAGTCCCCCTGAGCGATGAGGCAGCGAGGAAAATTATTGTCTACCCGCTGCCAAAGAACATGGACCCAGAAAGGGACGCGGGCAGGCGAGCGGCGAGAGCAGTGGCGCTGGCCCGTCAACATCGGAGAGACGAGGGCGCAGTCTACGTGGACGCCGCAAGATATCCGGGAAGACGCAACGCCTTCGCAGCAGTGGTGGTCAGCGCCACTACCGGTAAACTACTAACAGCAAGCACCGTGCGCGCCCGTACAGCCGGCCAGGCAGAAGAGGCGGCCATAGCCCTGGCCACAGGTAGGCCGGGCACGCGCACGGTGCTAAGCGACTCAAAGCAGGCAATCAGGAATTTTGCCCGAGGCATGGTCTGGCGGGGCACGGAGCGGCTATTGACGTCCATCGCGGCTTCGCGGGCTGCTCGCGGCGCCGCTACAGGGCCAACCATCGCCCTCAAATGGTTCCCAGCCCACATGGGACAACTGGCTCCCGACATTGAGAACCGCAATGAGGAGGCGGACGCTGTGGCCCGTGATCTCACCACGTGCCGGACCACGGCAGCCCGTCTCCCTGAAACTAGCGGTGAAGAACGAGAAGAAGACCTCGATCCCCTCACCGACTACGGAGGGATCCTGGCGGCCTACAGAGAGGCCAGGAGAGCCTTTCCGCCCCCGCATCGTGAACTGTCACGTGCGGAAGCAGTGAAGCTCCGACAACTGCAAACGGAATGCGTGCTAACGCCAGCATTGGCCCGGCACGTATGCCCCGACATGTTTGTGGACGCTAAGTGTAGCGCGTGCGAACGTGAACTAGCCACCCTCCCTCCGCCACATCATGTGGGGCGGGTGTAACAGTGGTGTGAACAATGGGAATGGGCAGTGCCAGGACGCCACGTATCCCGGTGAGGTGGGAGCATGGATACGCTCCCAAGACTTAAACACACAACGAAGGGCCATCCAGCGGCTTGAGGAGGCCCTGGCAAAGCAGACGAGAAAGGGAACCGACGCCCCGGACAACGGGAGCGGAGGAGCCCGAGTATCCAATGCCTAGCCAGAGCACAACGTCCTCAAGATCTAGAGCCTGGGACTATAGGACTATTAGCTATAGTCTTTAGATAGGGAATACTCGCGCCCTGCGCGGCCGGTGACTTCCCGCACGCCGGATGCACGAAAAATGTTGTTTCTCTCTCTCACTCTCTCTCGGGCATTTTCCAAATCCGCCAAGGCCGCGACCACCGCGTGTATGATTGAAGAGCGAGAGACAGCTGTAAGCTGGGATTTACTTGGAAGTATATATGTTTGTGTATTTTTTACTTTAAAGTAATATTCTTTTGTCATCTCTCTGGCTAGTTTGTTCAGATACAGCTTTTCATTTCTAGATTTTTTGTAAGCCTTATAAGTGTTCGGAGTTAAGTTATTAAGCCTCATGCGGGAGCAGTGACCCGCATCAGGCAGCCAAGTGCGTGCAATGAGTTTTTATTTTGTGTAAGAGCACGTTTGTTGTGAATGCAGATTAGTACGCCCCGCTAATTTTGAAAGCGTAGTAGCGTTGTCGAGTGGAGCTGTGGTTTGTATGCTTCGTACCTTTTGTTGTGTAGCGCGAAGTTGTCGACCGTCTTAAGAGAGGAGATCAGTATTGTTAGTAAACGTTTCAGAATAAAACTAGAAGCAATTTTCGAAATGCTCTTGTTTATACAGGGCTTTTTATACAGGGTCATGCTCATACAGGGTTTTAGGGCACAAAACTTACGCATATTTTGTTACGCACTCCTGACGTGTACGGCATCAAGAGTTATTTTCTTTGCGTGTTCCTCTTTGTGAACATTTACGTTGGGACACGTGTTGAGTTGAGCTTAGTTGAGTTACAGGGAAATGGCCAACGGTTAGGTGTGTGTTGGTATGCTATAGCGTTCTTTGAAGGAGAGTATGATGTCGTGCTAGGGCGCATAGCAACGTCCTGTGCGTTCTTTGAAAACACGGGCTGACATAAGGCTACATTCAGCAAACGAGCGTGTAGTACGAGATGTCCATTCCTTTCATTTTGTTATTTTAGTGAGTGCTTAGGGATAATGTGATCTCTTGAGCTGAGAGTTGCACTTTGGCGAACGTCTACTAGGTTCGGCACTTTTGGTTGACCCCTGAGGCACACCTCGGGTTTGCTTGTGCTTACAGGAAGAGAAACCGCCTTGATAACAATATGATTCCCTTCCGCTTAAAAATTCCGTCACCCATGCTACTATATAAGGTGGAAGTCCATGACTCCATAACTGATTAATCATGATAGAATACTCTACACTATCGTATGCTTGACACATGTCTAACGTTAATAAAGCCGCATACTGCTTTTTGTCACGGACAATATGAGTACGACTTTCCAGATCTACATGTGCATGCCATATGGAATATCCAGATCCAAAGCCAATTTGGGAAGAACTCAACAGTTGTTTCTCAATAATAAACCTAATTATATGACAATAAAGTACCCTTTCAATAAGTTTTACTACATTTGGTGGTAAGCCTATCGGTCATATGTTGTCTCAATTATAGTCTGCCCCTTGTTTCTTAAGCAATAGTATATTTTCGCAATCTTCCATCCATAAGGGATCCATGCAATTCTAAGGGTCACGAGACCTAAAAGATCATTCGGATATTCCTTGTGTAGTATTTTTAACATTGTATTTTTTATTCCATCAGGGCCTGGTGCTGCATTTGGCAATCTTTCAATAGCCTGGTTTAATTCAGAAGTAGATATTTCTGTGTAGTCATAGATGGCTGCTGTGTATAAGCCGAATAAGAAAGATGCGTTGAGAACCTGTTTTCTGATCGTTCAGCCAATTGATTTAATGATGCCTGTAGTTCTTGTGAGGTGTGAACTACTGAGTCAACGTTTGCTGGTATAGGAGTTTTCTTCCTACCACGAAGGAAATTGAATAAAGCACGTTTGTTATTCAATTTAAACAAGTATTCGAAATGTTCTTGGTCATGTTGCTCTTTTGCTCGCGATACAGTGCGTTTAACTGTTGCCGCAATGAACTGATAATCCTTCCAATTTTTTGGACTCTTATTACATATATGTCTTTTCCATGCAGCTTTTCTTTTTCTATAGTCTCGTGTGCACTCATTTTTTCACCATCTACTAGGTTCGGCACTTTTGGTTGACGCCGAAGCGATTACAAATTCTGAAGTGTTCTTGGATATTTCTAAAGCGAAACAGACATTTCTGTCGAAATATTCATTTTGGCCACTGGACACTGCCCTAGTATTTGAACGCAAGCAACCTTTAATTTTTTTGTGATTGATCAGTGTTTTTTCTGTCCTTTCAATAGATTTCACAGGACATGAGATTTCGAAGTATACAGGGAGATGGTCATTGTTTGAATATAAATAAACTGTTTTCCAAGACTTTATTGAAACACTCGAGCTGCAATACGTAAGAGCTAATACTGATCGTGTCCGTCCGCGAATAAATGTAGACTGTCTTTCATTCAGGCAGGTAAGGTTTTTATTAATCATCCAATCCCACAGAGGAGTACCGGAAGGGTCTGTTCGAAATCTCCACAAAACATGGTGCGAGTTGAAATCACCAGTAAGAAAGAAATCATTCTTGCAATTAGCCAAGGCAGTATATAATTGTTGAGTATTATGCAAACCCGTAGGGAAATATGCGTTTATAAGTGAAAAAGGGCAACGCCCTGGCAGACTGAGGTCTATTGCCAAAATTTCACAGTCTGAGGACATAAGCTGAAAAGCTATGCTCACTGTATGGCAAAATGTATTGGACTAGTATAATTAGACCACCTCCTAGTAATGGACGGTCTAGCCGAAATGCTCTAAAATTGTTTACAAGATAATTCTTAGCGGGGCTAAGCCAGGTTTGTTGTAATAAAAATATATCCGGATATTATTGATTATTTAAGCAAAGTAAGTCAGTAGAAGCAGAAATCAAATACCTACAATTCTACTTTACTATTTTCGATGTATCTATGTTGACGAGTGAAACACTTTAGCAACGGCAGCTTCTAAAATACTCTCTTTAATAAGTGCACTGGCATTATCGTTGCCCTTTTTAGGTTTTGAGTTTGAGCAAGGAGACATTACAGGAGATCCAGTGCGGTTCTGACGCCTGAAATCTTGGCATACGTCCATTTCATTCTGATCTTCCGGAAGGGTTGACGTTGAAGGTACAGACAAAATAGGGGTCTCCTCTTCTCGGGATTGCCACTGTGGGGCAAAATTCGGCATCTCTTCCCCTGCACAAGGTGTCAACTTGGCTATTGGTACTGCTACTGCAGAAAGCAGCTGTGTCATCTGTGGGCAAAACACTTGAGAGATGCACTCACACTGCAAAAAATATTTTCCTTTGATTACCTAAAAAGGCGTAGGTAACATGCTGCCAACCACTTCCGTAAAAAGAAAATAGTACACCAGGGATCACGTAGAACACATAGAACGTACAGCCCGTTCATCTTTAATAGAGATCTCCGCGATGAAGAAATAAAGTAACGGCTGCTACGGAACAACACCTGCTCCGTAGGGCCATTTCTCACACATTATTTGTAATACTATTGTTACGTGTCCGTAAATGACAAACGTGATTTCATTAGATTCAACATGAGGCATACCTAATCAGCAGATCTTTCTTCTGCAAGTACAAGGTCATTCAAATTTTCCCAGGCCACTATTCTAACTAATCTTGTGGCAGCGTCACCTGGGAACTTTTGACTGCACCTGCACATGCTAAAAAATTTACGAAGTGATTTCAAATGTTAAAAAACTAACAAGGACCAGTTTCCTATTGACTGAAACCGAATTTTATTTTCCCATGATCATAAAACAAAATACAGCACGGACATGCTACAAATTGTGTGAACAAACATTTTCTAAAAATTTATTTTATTTTGGCGGCTTTGTATCTGAAATTTCTAATACGAAAAAGGAATATCATAACTTCCTGATACCCAAAGCACCTGTGTTGTTTTCCTATTCTAACAGTGTTGTGCACACTTCTTTTCTGAAAAAGAAGAAAAACGTTTTGTCAGCACAACCACAACAGGCGAGTACAGAGCAAGAAACAGTGCGAGCACAATTAATTTATTCATTTCAAGACTCCTAGTAGGCCTTGTTAGAGACACTGGCTTGCAGCACAAAAATAAATGATCACACATACTAGATAAAAATACGTATCATACAGAATGAAATGACTGAAAGCACAAACAACTTCGTAAACACACCAAAATATTCGCTAACAATATTTGTTGAGGTAAAAATAATGAAGGAGTAATTCAATGTATCAAACAATGTAATGATTAGGATTATCGCATGCAAAATCACCCAGCGTTTTTTGACCCTGACGAATATGGCTGAAAACATTTTCACGTTTCTTCAAGTTGGAAATTCGTCCTGGTCATTTAATTCCATTGCCAAAAGTTTTGCTCCCTAGTGATGAGAGTCTGTGGCGCCGACTGAGTCAAAAGTCGTCAAACAATTTTTTTCAAAAGTCGTTTAGAAATGCACTCAATAAATGGCATTTCCAGCAAGATAATGAAGTGATCCAACAAAAAATAATGACTTACTATTGTACATCAATTCTTCGAGAGCTTTTTCCCGCGAGCAATATTGAATAAAGTTGCAAGGTTTGAGGTTTTTTTCTGGTAGCATGGCAAATTCTAAAAACACGAATAAAGTATGTGCTGGCGACCTTCGTGACATGCTACAAATTAAAAATAATTTATGCACTGAAGTTTAGCAGATAGTCTCAAAAAATTGTGAATTTCACTTTTTTTGGAAAAAGCTCCATATTCAACATCAAAAAGCTTACCTTGGTGGTAGGTCAAAAACATGCACAACATTTCATTTTGAACCTCTATGTACTACCTCAATATAGGTGAAGTTACTAAAGAGTATTATTTTTTAAACTCAAGAAGTATTGTTTTGAAATTGTGTATCTTTACCCCTACTTAACATTACCAGCTTTACCCCTACTTAACTCAAGCGGCAAGAAGCACTCGCAAGGGCAATCTTCAACAGACTTCCACAGACCTGGGATACACACAGCAAGCTTGAAGCGGAGCCATTGAAACTGGAAAGGGGCTATCATCTGCATTTCATTGCCAACAGAGGTGCACTACATGAATGTCTCTAGAGCGTGGAGACCAGTAGCGCAGCAAAAAGATATTTTTCGCGTGGGCGTAATGTTTGAAGGGTAGGCGACTTCCGTCATACTTTATGTACATTCTTGTGTGGTTGTATGTGTGCATGTAGGTATGCACAAGCAGAACTCAGAAAATCACAGCATATGTACGAAGTGAATGATGATGTGTAGGATGAAGTTTCAGAGAGTTTTATCGGTAACCGTGAATTCGTCTGTCTGTCACTCACAGTAGCGCCTTCTGCTGAGTCATCGATAAACTACCCGGTCACAAACGGGCCAAAGTAGAAGGGTAATCCACGGCTTTAAGATAAAAAATACCTGGAATGTGTTGGTGGGGGGGGGGGGGGGGAGTTAGGCAGCTCCTTTTGCCTTCCTGACTACGCCACTGGTGATGACTCCCAGATGAGCCATCAAGCCGTTAAAAAGTATAAAGTACACAACTATCCCTTACGCACAACATAAACGAAACTATCGCCTTGGCTAGCAGTTTTTAATTTTCCTTATGTATTCATATGACAGGCATTGGGTCTCAGGGAGCACGTTGCTCTCCTGAAAGCCGGAGAAATAAGAAATGGTTGTTTTACGATAGCGTTCATCAGTGTCTTGTATCAATGCTACAAGCATGCTATAAGACATATGTACTGAACATGAGTAAATATTTTTATTAAGTGTATAAAACACGCCTACTGCATTTGAAGAACTCTCCGCGAAAGCAGGATGTCTGACTTTATATCTATAAAGCGCATGGCTAACCTGTAGGTCACCACACTGAACCCAGTCCTTGTAGCCCCCCTCCACTGGCAATGGAATACAGATGGTAACCCTATTCCCATTTCAATTGCTCTGCAGAGAACACCAAACGTGCTCTCTGTATAACAGGTCAGTGGGATTCTGCTGAAGATTGACCTTGCGAGTGTGTCATATCGCTTGAGCTACGTAGGTGAGAAGCTGGTGCAGATACATATTTCAAAAAAAAAATATTTTTCGAATTTAAAAATAACACTCTCCAATAATTCCACCTATCATAGCTTGAACATAAAGCTTTAATATGAAATTTTGTGCATATTTATAGTTCGATCACAGAGGCAAGTTTTTGATGCTGGATACAGAGGTTTTTCAAACAAAGTGACGCACACAATATTTTTCAGAGTATCCGCTAAAACATCAGTGCCTAATTATTTTTAATGTGTAGCATGTTGACAGGCAGCCAGCACATATTTTATTTGTGTCCTTGGAACTTACCATCTTCCCGAAAAAAAGAACCAAATGTGGCAACTTTATTCAATGATGCTCGCGCGAAAAGCCCTCAAAGAATTGATATACATAATTAGGTAAATATTTTAAAGTTAGATAACTTCATTATCTTGCCAGAAATGCCTTTTATTGAATGCATTCCAAGAACTTCTTTTGAAAAAAAAAAACTGTTGTTTGACACCTTTACCTTATCTTCAGATGAATACAAACATTAATTATGGCAGTAATTACTGAAATTACCAGAATGATCTATTTAACCAGTGCTAATAGCTGGTTGGGTCGAATGTATGAATTGAACCACTTCCTACAAATAGTTCATAGCCAGTTTAAAATTTAGGAAAAGCGGCCACTGGTAATCACCGCAGAGCGATGCATTCTGCTCAATTTAGCTGGTGAAACCAAAACCGACGCACCAAACAGTGCATCTACCATTCACTTCGACAATTCCATCCATTGCGACACTGTTTCTCTTGCATTGGGGGGAAGATTAGGTGAGCATCGATAAGCGGGCACAAAGCAAAGTGTCTGAATTGACGGTTGATAACGGCTAGAGAAAGTGTCGTCATTGAGGGCGTTGTCGAAATGAATGGTAGATGTGCTGTCTGGTGCATCGGTTTTTGTTTCGACAGCTAAACTAGGCAGATTGCATCACTCCACGGTGATTATCAGTGGCTGTTTCACCAAAATTTCAAAGTGGCCATAGACTTTTCATAGAAAGAATTTGAATTTGCCCATCGGACTCGACTAGCTACTACTACTGGTAAAAAAAGGGTAATTACCTTAATTGCTATGAGTACTGCTGCAATTAATTTTGTGCACCCCGCCACTGTGGTCTGGTGGCTAAGGTACTCGGCTGCTGACCCGCAGGTCGCGGGTTCGAATCTCGGCTGCGGCGGCTGCATTGCCGATGTGGCGGAAATGTTGTAGGCCCGTGTGCTCAGATTTGGGTGCACGTTAAAAAACCCCAGGTGGTCGAAATTTCCGGAGCCCTCCACTACGGCGTCTCCCATAATGATATGGTGGTTTTGGGACGTTAAACCCCACATATCAATCAATTATTGTTTGTGCCTATCCGAAGATTCCTTTTGTCACTGGAAAGCTGATGCCGCAATGAGCACCTAAGTGCCTCCTTTCTTTAATTTTTAGAGAATATTGGACACATTTCTTGAAACACCCTGTATTTCATACACATGCAGATATTGCGAGGTAGAAACAAACGATGAAGAACGAGCAAGAAGAAATAACGAGCTCATAAAGAGACAGCCTTGTAGCCAGGAATGTTTTTCGGAGGGGGGTACACATGTTGATGGCCATGAAAAATGACTTTCTTCATTACTTATGCTCAGTAGGACAACACACAACATGCAAATCTGGGGGGGGGGGGGGGGGGGCAAAAATTCCTGGGGCACCCCTCTGGCTATAGGCCTCCTCTGGGCACACTTCCACAGAATACAGCAAATGTCACAATAGCAGAAGAAAAGTAGTCGTTATCAACAGATGTGAATGAAGGTCTGCACAAAAGAAAGTCTTTAACCCAAGTGAGCAAATTCAGAAAAATTTTGCTTTGTTATGATGATATATGGTGTTTTTGGCGCAAGGGCCATTTGATGGCCAAAGAGCGCCAGTTCATGGGATAAGGAATGTGGACAATGATTGTGATTACCGGCTGTATAAGGGCCATAAAATTCCTCGCGGTAAGGCGGGTAAAAACATACAAGTAATAAAATCATGACCATGCCGTGAAAGGTGTATGTGGTGCGAATAGATGACAAAAGTTGGTGATGATAAAAACGATGGCGGACATGTATGGCATTAGCACAAGTGCCTCACTCGTTCGTACTCTTGCGTCCAAGGGCCGTGAGGCAAGTGCTTTGTTGTATAACCACCGCAGCAAAAACCTCACTGGAGAGGTCGTGCTACGGAATGCCCGGGTATATGATATGAAAATTATGAATTTCTTTTAAAAACGCTAACAATGATTTATAACTAAAAGCGGTTCCCTACCAACGAACATTGAAGGGTGTAAAGGTAAATGTTGTCGGTAGGGTAACGGAAAGAGCTGTTTTCTTAGAGATTCTAAGTGTTTGCACTGAATTAACATGTGGAGAACTGTCAATGCTTCACCACATCTGTCACACAGTGGTGGATCGCCACCGGACAAAAGATATGTGTGTGTCGTGTATGTGTGTCCTATCCTGAGTCTCGTTAGTATTACCTCTGTATGACGCGATTTTGATACTGGCAGCCAATGACCAAGGTGTGGCTTAATAATGTGTAGTTTGTTTTGTGTGTGTGTATCCCACTTGCTCTGCCAGTATACCCTGAGGTTTCGTTTGAGAGACGGTTTAAGATGAAGGGCCGGGATTGATATCGGTGTAGGGGCAGTGCTTTTGTGGACGGATGCAGCGAGCTGATCCGCCCTCACGTTGCCTTGAATCTCTCGGTGCCCTGGCACCCAGCACACTACAACATGTTGGTTGAGTGTGTAGAGTGTGCATAAAATGGAGTAAAGTGAGACGAGGACCGAGGTTTTTTGTTTTTTATGACTGTGCAGAGCCGTTACCACACTGAGGGAGTCTGTATAAATTACTGCTTTTTGTATTTGTAATTGTTTGATGTGTTTACATGCCACAAGTGTCGCGTAAGCTTCCGCTGTGAAGATACTTGTGCCTGGATGTAGAGGGCCAGCATCCGAAAAGGATGGGCCGACAGCAGCGTAGGACACAGAGGAGTTACTCTTAGAGGCATCTGTGAAGAACTCAGGACAATTGTATTTGTGTTGAAATTCCAGAAAGTATGTTCGGATATGGGCAATAGGCGCATGTTTTGTAACTTCAAGAAATGACACATCGCAGTCTATAGTCTGCAATTGCCACGGTGGCGGATATGCTACAGGAGCCATTAAACTGTGTTCAAGTGAGACTCCAGTTTCCTCAGCTAGACTTTTCAGGCGAACTGAGAAGGGCTGCCTCATCGAAGGCCTGTTTTGAAACAGAATGGAGCTCGACAAATCATTAATAGTAGAGTATGAGGGGTGCTTCTTATCTGCTTTCACCTTAAGGAAATAAACAAAGGACATGTAAGTTCTCTGCAGATGAAGCGACCACTCATTTGACTCAACATAAAGGCTTTCTACGGGGCTGATGCGAAAAGCACCCGTAGAAAGGCGGATGCCCAAATGGTGCACGGGGTCCAGCATCTTCAAGGAACTTTGAGTAGCAGACTGATAGACAACGGCCCCATAATCTAAGCGGGTGCGAATGAGGCTTCGATACAGATTCATGAGACATTGCCTGTCACTACCCCACGTAGTACGTGATAACTCTTTTAAAATATTCATGGCTACACCGCGTAAGCATTTAGTTTTTAGATACTTGATGTGCGGTACGAAGGTCAACTTGTCCAATATTATTCCTAAGAATTTATGCTCCGCGTTAACAGACAAACGTTGACCGTTCAGTTCAATGTCGGGTTCTGAGTGCATGCCTCTCTTTCGGGAGAACAAGACACACGTGCTTTTTTGTGGGTTCAGTCGGAATCCGTTTTCCTCTGCCCATTTGGAGACCTTGTTTAAACCTAACTGAACCTGCCGCTCACACATTGCCAAATTGCAAGATCTAAAGCCAAGCTGGACGTCATCGACATATGTAGAATAAAACATATTGCGAGAGATGGTCAAGCGCAAGGAATTCATTTTTATGAGAAAAAGTGTGCAGCTAAGTACACCACCTTGTGGCACGCCTGTTTCCTAGACCAATGTTTGGGAAAGAACCGTGCCCACACGGACACGGAATGTCCGGTTTGACAGGTAACTTTCGATTATGTGAAACAATCTTCCGCGCACGCCAAGGTGGGACAGGTCTCTTAGAATTCCAAAACGCCATGTTGTATCATAAGCCTTTTCGATATCGAGGAACACAGAGAGAAAATATTGTTTATGGATGAAGGCGTCTCTGATCTGTGCCTCGTTACGAACAAGGTGGTCTGTGGTAGATCTACTTTCTCGAAACCCGCACTGAAATGGGTCGAGCAAACTATTTGTTTCAAGAAAATGTACAAGTCGGCAGTTTATCATTTTTTCGAAGACTTTGCACAAGCAGCTTGTAAGTGCTATAGGCCTATAACTCGAGGGTAAAGAAGGGTCCTTGCCCTCTTTCAAAATGGGAATAATAATAGCCTCTTTCCAAGAGGTAGGGATAGTGCCAGAAAACCAGATAGCATTGTACAAACAAAGCAAGGTTTTTCGTGTTTCTATTGGTAGGTTCTTTAACATTTCATACACCACACGGTCAGAACCTGGGGCAGAAGTACTGCAGGAGTTTAGAGACGTTCGCAGCTCAGCTAGACTGAAAGCTTGGTTATATGCCTCGGATCTAGTGCATTTGTGTTCGAGTTTCTGCTTTTCTATTCTTGTTCTGTATTTTTGGAAAGTGCCAGTATAGTGGGATTAGCTGAACACCTGTTCGAAGTGTGCACCGAGGAAGTTTGCCTGATCTTACAAGGTATCACCCTGAGTGTCCACGAGTGGAAGTGTGTGTACTTGTTTTCCAGCTATCTACCGACCATGTTCCAGACTTTAGCCTCCTGTGTGCATGAATTAATCCCTGACAAAAACTTCTGCCAGCTTTCTCTTCTAGCCTGCCGACGCGTTCTCCTGTCTTGAGACTTTATTTTCTTGAAGGTGTCAAGATTTTCGGCTGTCGGTGAGTTCCGAAGCAGCCTCCAAGCTCTGTTTTGCTGTTTGCGTGCGTTTCGGCATTCAGAGTTCCACCATGGCACACGCCGTTTTCCTGGGTGTCCATTTGTTTGTGGCATGCATTTTGTTGCAGCATCAATCAAAAAAGCTGTAAAGTAGTCGACAGCAACATCAATGCTTAAAGTACATATGTCACTCCAATCTATACGAGCGATGGTATAAAACCGTTCCCAGTTGGCTCTGTTTATGAGCCATTTGGGAACACGGGGTGGACACTCAGTTGCTGTAGTTGTGCTCAAAACTACGGGAAAGTGGTCACTTCCGTACAGATTACTGACGACTTTCCACTGGAGTAGAGGCACAAGAGATGGAGATACTATGCTTAGGTCTATGGAGGAGTAGGTGTTATGTGCGACATTATAATAGGTTGGTTCTTTTCTATTTAGGAGACACGCGTTCGACGAGAGAAGGAACTGTTCAATCAGTCGACCTCATGCGTCGCAACGAGAGTTTCCCCATAGCCTGCTATGCGCATTGAAGTCTCCAAGGAGAACATAAGGCTCCGGAAGTTCATTAGTTAAAGAGTGTAAATCACGTTTTTGCAGCTGATAGCTAGGAGGAATGTAAATAGTGCAGATTGTGATCAGTTTATCAAAAAGAACCGCTCGAACAGCCACTGCCTCAAGGGATGTTTGGAGTTGTAAGTCATCATCATCATCATCATCATCATCAGCCTGACTACGTACACTGCAGGACAAAGGCCTCTCCCATGTTCCGCCAGTTAACTCGGCCCTGTGCTTGCTGCTGCCAATTTATACCCGCAAACTTCTTAATCTCATCTGCCCACCTAACCTTCTGTCTCCCCCTAACCCGCTTCCCTTCTCTGGGAATCTAGTTAGTTACGCAGTTAGGAGTTGTAAGTGTGTGCATGCAATTCCTTGATTCACTATGATGGCAACACCTCCGGATGATGTCATGGCATCATCACGGTCCTTTCGAAAAATAACGTACTTACGAAGAAAATTTGTGTGTTTTGAATTAAGGTGTGTTTCTTGTACACACAGCACTTTTGGTGAGTGTTCGTGTAAGAGTTCTTGGATGTCGTCAAGGTTTCTGAGAAGGCCCCTGACGTTCCATTGTATAATTTGAATGTTCATGGTGGATGTAAAATAGTGCTGTGTGTACGAAAAGCGAGTGGCTGTTTAGACGGAGAATTTGAGTTCGCTTAACAGGGCCGTCACAAGGCCCTGTTATTTGCTTTTTTGTTTTCTTGGCGCGCTCCAAGGAGCCACGCCGCTCTTTCGGCACCAAGGGTACCGACGTATCTATTGCCTCCTCGGAGGCACTGGACGCCCGCACAAGCGGGCTGTTAGTTCAGATTTCGGGCCTCGCCTGGTGAGGGGAGGCCTTGAGACCCGAGGACTCTGAAGTCTCCGGTCTCTGTTTGGGAGTAGGCGGTGTAGCCTTGGCTACAGCCGCCTTGGGGGCAGGTGCCACAACCACCGGCTCCGTATGCGCGGGCCGAAGGAGTGGCGAAGGCTGGTGCGGCGGTGCCCCCTGACACGCCGCATCAGCGCATGTAGGTCCATAGAATGGAGCGACTCTTCGCCGTGCTTCCTTAAATGATATGTTCTTTTTCACCTTTATTGTAATTATTTCTTTTTCTTTTTTTCAGTATGTGCAGGAGCGTGATTACGCGGCATGGTTTCCTTCGCAGTTTACACAGTGTGGCGGTTGTTTGCAGTTCTCAGACACATGGCCTAGGACTCCACATTGTGCATAAGTCTGGCGACCACGACAGGTTTTAGAGCCATGACCATACCTCTGGCATTGGAAGCAACGACGAGGGTTTGGTATATATGGCCTGATAGATGTTTTCGTGTACCCTGTTTGAATGGAATCTGGTAGTTTACTGGATGCAAACGTGAGTATTAACGTGAGGTATTTCCTTTTTATCTCTTCTAATGATAATTCTCTGTGCATTATTGACATTTTGGCTCTTCCACCCTTCCAAAAATTCAGTTTCGGTCAAGTCAAGTAAGTCTGCGTCAGATACCACTCCGCGAGTGATGTTCATAGATCTGTGTGGTGTTACGGTGATCAGTACGTCACCAAACGTTGAGAGGCTGTCTAGCTTTACAAATTGTGCTTTGTCCCGAATTTCTAGAAGAAGGTCTCCGCTAGCCATTTTGGTTACTTTGTATCCAGCCCCGAGAGTTTCCGTAGGACACCTGGCAACTACGAAAGGAGATACGGTCCTTGCTTGCTTTCCGGTTTTTTCACAGTGAATGACGTGGAAGTGGGGAAAAGTTTCTATTGGCTGGTTGAAGAGATTTATGTCGTCGGTGCGTACCCGCTTTAGGCCGGTACGATCAGATAGTAGAGGGAATGCGCCATGCATGCCGGTCTTATTTTTGTTCAGCAGCGTTGGCGGCCACCCACCACGGAGCCCAACAAGGAGACGCTGCAAGTTTACAGGTGCTGAAAGCTTGCAGACATCAGCCGTACAACACTGCCATAACCCAATGCGCCTAGGCCAAGGTAGGCTATTTGCACAGGGTTAACCCATGCCGCCAGGAAAATTGGAAGTAAACAAAAGAGAGTAGAAGACAGGACAGATAGATAGTGAGGGATAAAGGCGAAGATCTAGGCAGAGAGAGATAGGAAAAGGCGACTGCCGATTTCCCCTGGGTGGGTCAGCCCAGGGGTGCCGTCTACGTGAAGCCGGGGCCAAAGGAGTGTGTTGCCTCTGCCAGGGGGCCTTAAAGGTCCAATCACTCAGCGTCGGCTCAACCCCCAGGATCCCCTTTTCCCCGGACACGGCAAAGCCACGCACGGCTAGGCGTGGGAGGGAGTAGAAACTACCCCGTTAGCTCGGGTCCGTGGTATTTTGCTTTGTTAGTAAACTATGTTGCGAGAAAATCTATCAAGAGCTGTAGAAAAATATGGAAACAATGCATCAATGAGAGCCCATGTCAAGTAACAAATGTATACAGTCAAAAAGGCCAGCATGTCTAGTGTCACATAAAAAGACTTACGAAAGCCGCACTCACATTTGAAAATGATGTTACGAACTTCCAGCTAGAGGCCTTGCCTTGCAACAGGAAAGCTGCAACTCATCAAAGATTAAACTTCCTAATTGTTATACAAGTTCGCAATGATGGCTTTGATCTTACTAGTTGAAAAGTGGCCTAAGCATGCACTCTCAAAATCAAGGCACAGTTGCTGACTTTTTATACAAACTCCTTCATGGCACCGCCACTCATCCCACAGAATTAATGTGCAATAACAAACGAAAATTTGGATGCCTAGTACAAGGGCACTATTTTGACTTTTTGTGCTCTAGCTGACTAATTTGGTATGCTGTCAAACACAGTAGCAATGTGCTAACAATGTTTACGATACTCTTGCTGGTTGCCAGCACTAAATGTTTGCACTCACTACGGCTCGAGGTTGCCAGTGTGAAATTCAACACAGAAATTACAACGGCGGGTCTTAAAGGTCACCTTTCAAAGGCAATGTTTTCAGTGTGCAATGTCGAAAGCAAATTTCAAACTAGATAATGACAACAAAGTAAGCATGATGTACATGGTACAGGTTTGTTTCACACTCACTAACGTGGAAGAACATTAACAATGACTATGAAATCTTGACTGTAGTGCTATAGCCTCATGCAACGAAGATATGGGTGTGCTTATGAGCCGCTTGATCACCTGTCACTGTTCCATGCTACTGGACTGAATGCAGAACCATCCAGAATTAGCAGTGGAGGATGCAGCAAAAATTATGGCGCTGCATAATTTGCTGGTGATGCGGTAACACAAATTCCTGCAACATCAGGTCACCAAGGTGCTTGTGGCATGAAAAGTCGTAGTAGCGCTGGCATGAGAGGTGACAGCTGGCCCAAGAACAATAGAAGCAGCACCTGGAAGAGAACAAATAGTGTGACATTATAACTGCTGTGTCATGACCCTATGACATAAATAATGTGACATGCATCTCTAACACGATGTCAAACCTTCTTCATCAGTCATGTCTGTGCATACCTGCACACTACTGTCTGTTGGATGTGGGTATAACCCACATATGATTCACTGCCTATGTTAAATCAGGAACAGCAAGAATGCGCTTTGGAAGTCTCCAAGTAAGCATCAAGGAGACAGTACAACAGTACATCTGTTGCCAATAATAGCAGCTTTTCAACGAGTGAAAAATTTCAACGAAAAGACACAGTAAATATCAGTTGTGGCTGAATTTGAACCTTGAAAATTCAGGTGGTGTACATAGCCACACTACTGGTTGTAAATGCTCCAGAAAATACTAATCAGGCATTGTAATAAAGCGATGTCAAGTGTATTTGCAATGTTGGCTATCCTTGTTTAAAACAATATAATAAACAATATATATATATATACTCACATATGACTCAAAAAGCTACAATGAAGCGCTGTTTTCCCTGGCAGAAATGATGTTATGCACATCATGGCACCATGGCATGTACCTGATTTCGATGAACCTGAAGTCTGTGCTCTTAAAAGCACAGATGTGAGTGCAGGCTTAATATTGTACCATCAGCTACTCTTGAGGCATCAGTGCGATTGACATATCTGGCAAGCCCTTGATATGCTGACAGCTCCTAAGTTTACACAAAAATATATATCAACTCCGTAACAATCACTTCGAGGAGTAAAAAAATGCAGCCAAGACAGCCTGCCATTGAATCTTTCACATGAAATCGATCTCCACTAATCATGAGATTCACTGTGTTGTATTCGGATTTAGTTTATGAGAATGCTTAAAAACCACAATTGTTTATAGTTATCTCTGTGCCCTCTGCTGCAGTTTGAATAATAATTATATCCCACGTGTAACACTAACAGAACTTAAAAAAAAGAACAGCATGTTTATACTGAGTGTGTTAAATCAAATATATGCAACAAAATATAAAAGTGAGTGTATATGGACTTCAAGAACATCTTGACACTAATCACCTGAGCTAATTACTTGCCCTGTATTATTTCAGTTCTCTCTGAAAAAAATAAGAGCCTTCCAATTTAGTATACAAAAGTTGGAACTATTGCAACCTATCATGTCAATCATTTTACTATTTATAAGCTAGTAATGACCAAAGCACATAGAGTTGAGAGTGTACAAAAAACTCATACCTTTTGTGAATGAAAAAGCTTCTGCTGAAGTAAATATTAGGGTTTGTTTCCCATTGAAAAAAAATAATTGATTCTATTTCAGTCACAATAATAATGTATAAACTCTGTTTCCAAGTGAAAAAAGTGAATTGATTCTGTTTCATTAACAATATCAAGGTGTCAAATCTCTTCCTTTGATTATTGAAGCGGCATCAAAGATGTTGAGTTGCTCTCACCCTGCAAGCTTCAAACAGAACTGAAGAGAAAAAAGGGAACTCTTTAATGAAGCTTCACCTTAAAAGAATCAACAACCTTCATGATAAGCGCCCCGCTATGGTTTAATGTTTTTTCACTTTTCCGATCATTGACCAGCAGCCTTTAACTGGAGATAACATCAGCAATATAATCTGCAGAGGTTTTTAATAAACGCCAGTAGTTAGCAGTGTCTTCGTATTCCTTTTTTTTATTCGTGCGTCTAAATTTTGCTACAAATACTCAACGCCAGGTAGCACCGCATTGTCACTTTAATAGCAGGCATTATCACTTCATTACAGCTGTATTGGTTCATGACCAGAAAATATCCTTTTTTTCGATTTCAATAGATCCTTTTCTTAATTGTGGTGTTTTTGCCGCTTCCAAATCTTATCACACAGGTAATAAGTTTTTGCATGTATCCATGTAACTTACCAGTGTTGCATAAGCACAATATTCGAACTGCCAGAAGATAGCTGCATGTGGTTAAATGCACCCTAGTACGGTTTGGATCTCTCGTTACTCATTAAGGCTAGTACTAGATAACAAACTATTAAAGTAAGCACGAACGCAATTGATATGTTGTCTAAATGTTCCTGATGCCTGTGCAGCTAGTACTCACCACAAGGACGCATTGCTTCAAGGTATAAACACGGGCAAGCACAGAGTCCAGCAACTGCATCAAAAAAGTTTTCATCTCCTAAAATAAAAAGCAATGTGATAACTTCCTCTGACAGCAACCAATGACGGTTAAACTAAATGTGTTATTCACCATATTTTTTACAAGGACCACCTCAATGCTAAGCTTACAATAAAACATTTACAAAAACCAATATCTTTGCAACGTATTCACCAGCTGTAAAAATTATTTGCCCTGTACACATACCAAATTATTTTTGCCCACAGAAAGAAACCTATGATAATCAGCTAATACGAACTATCATATTTTACTAAATGTTAACTCCCTATGAAAAGAAAAAATCCCCAATATGAACCATATTCTTCTTATACTGAAAATCTTACCATTGTTTTACGCAGAAAATTTGTTCCTAACCGCATTGGGGATCAACAGATGTTTAAATAAAATTCCTGGGGTTTGACGTCCTAGATCCACAATAACATTATGAAGGACACCATGGTGGAGGCCTCCATAAATTTTGACCATTAGGTCATCTTTATCGTGCACTGACATTGCAGAATACATGGGCCTTTATCATTTCCCCTCCATCAAAACGCGACTATATACGACAGCCAACATCGAACGCGCGGTCAGCAGCCGACCACCGTAACCACAATACCACCGCGGCAGACGAGGCACACTCTTTTTATTATTTTTTAGAACGCGTTTTACGAGTAATGGCTTCTATCTTTCTGGAATGATTCAGATGCCGTTTTACAATTCTTGAGTTAAAGTTCTCTTTGATTGTTCGCACCTCGGTGCTACCTGCCGCCAGCCACCTTTTATTAGACAACGCGGAGGAGATGAACTTCGGCCGGACGGGGAGAACACGCGTGTAGGCAGCAGCGCGCCAAGATTTCACGGTAAACATCGCCTCGTCTTTACGCAGCGGCGTACCAGCAGCGTAAACAAAACGCCGCCAGCATAAAGAGAGGCGCACACATTAAACGGCTGTACTACGGCGTTGACAAGCCCGAACACTGAAATGCTCAAAAAATTCAAAAATAATTTTTAATTACCGAAAAAACGGGATGTCGAAACTGAAACCCAACCGAGTGGGCTTCTACGTGTGACGTAAAGATTTGCCTGACGCTGCCAGAACCAAGCCAGAACTTGCCTTCTTGCACATAATGCCCGCCAGATGGCACTACCTGTCCACGCCGTCCGCGGCGATCGGGTAAAACGCGTATGCTTTTATGGTGAATATATGATGAATTGTGTGTAGCTCACAACGCAACATTACTTGGCACCTATTGCACGCCCACCAACATGGAAAAGGAAATCGTACGCTCAACCAAGGAAGCGCCAGCAAAACCCAAACAATCTATAGCAGACAAGCAGACGCTACAGTGGCATATTAGTTCGTCACTCCCACCCATACAAAACTCAACGTAACGCGCACAATGTTGCCATTATTCTAGCAAGCAAGCTCAGCGTCTCGAGGCAAGCTAATAAATTCATTTGAAAAGAATCTCCGAAACTCTCAAGCCTGCAATTTGGCACGAATGGCGGAAACGTGCAAATGAACGTACCCCGTGAATTTCATTGAGATCCACTGAACTTGAAAATTTGCCGGAGTTGACCTTTAACTCCGGCGATGACTGGCTTGAACTATAAAGCCATTATGATAAATCCCATATGTTCTGACACCTAATATCAATCAATACGTGTGTACCACGCATTGTTACGGCAATATTTCATGTTGTATTGTGAAGCATTTACACAGTGCGCTTATGTTTTAAAGCAAGAAAGTTACATTACCTGCAATTTCAAATAGAGGAAGTTATTTTCTCTCTATTCACAAACACTCTCGTTAGAGTGTTCTAGAACAGGGGAGTGCTTAGAGTGCATTTAAGGTGAAGCCGAAACAAAATTAATCCGCTCGTGGCGCTGCGATTGGTAGTCTGCAACGTGTCATATTTTTAAGAGCTGCGCGCGGCTCCGTAGAAGTGGTAAATGGGTACAATGCTTCCCACTCAAAAAACCCAGATTTGAATCGCACGTGTGTACGGTAATTTTGTTTATTCTTTATTATACTTGCAAGGTTGAATTGGTAGGCTTTATCTTTTCATGTAGCTTTAGTTTCTACATGATGCTACGAAAAGTCACGCGAAATACGAAGTAAAGAAGAAGAAATTTGATAGCGCACGTATTGGGGAGCCGCCGCTTAAGTCCAAGTACGCTCGCTGTCAAGTTTCTTATTCATATTTTGCGTCACTTTTCTTAACAGCAAGTAGCAACTGAAGCTACTTTAAAAAATAAAGCCAAGTAATACAGACGTGCAAGTGAAATTAAGAATGGAAAAGTTTACCGTCCATATCTGACATTCGAAGCTGTGTCTTTTGAGTGAGAAGCGAGCATTTTACCCCTTGACCACTTCTTGACCACGTTTCCCTCCGGCATTTAACTCCCTAAACCCAATGCTCGGTGCCAGTTGACTTAATTTTCGATGATATTTTTCCGAAAAATGCCAAGTTACTTTCAAAGCATGTTCTTGAGGGCCTCCTTCAAGACCATCTCAGTCATTTTCCTAAATACGTAGTAATTTCGACGGACGCAACGCAAAATCTTCAGAAGGGTGGAGTAGGTTTTTTTTTTTCATCAGCTTAATTGGTCTTTTGCGCTCCGATTGCCTGACTTAACACCAATTTATCTCGTAGAATTCCTGGCTATTACATTGGCTCTTCGAAAACTAAATTATCAGCAATCAAAAGCTGTTATTATTTCGGATGCTTTGTCTGTATGTACACATCTAACGTCCGCAAAGAAGTCTTCTCTTCTCAGGATATTTTGGTCTCTCATACCGCATAGCCTATCAGAAGTTCGGTTTACTTGAGTCCCCGGGCATGCTGGAATTGAACTAAATGAAATTGCTGATTCGCTCGCTTCGGCATCTTCAAATTTCCCGGTCGTGCTAGTAGCTCCACAGTTTCCTTTTATTACTGCCGGACGATTCAAACGCCTGTTAATCTTAAAAATCAACGAAACGTTGCTTCTACAATCTGAAGAATTTCGGCACTTGCAATTCACATGGAACACCGCAAAATGTCTTTCCCATCAATGTGAGGTGACCCTCACAAGCTTTCGCTGTTGAGTTCCTCTGTTAAATTTTTATCTCAACAAATCAGGATTTTCATTCCCTAGCCTATGTGTAGTTTGCAATGAACCGGAAACAATAGATCACTTTCTTCTCACATGCCGCCGCTTCGCCTTACTGCGCCGAATAATTCTTGAAAGACTGATTGGTATGCTCAGATTGCCAGTCAATAGATCCACCCTATTATCGTTTGGAGCCAGTCAGTTGGGTGTGGTCCGCAGTGCTATTCTGTCAGCGCTACATAAATTCATTCAGGCAACCGGAAGGATACGCTGCTAGTGGTACTGCCAGATATATCCAATTCTTTCTCCCCCTTCCTCATTCTTGTTAATTTGTTTTATATATTCTGGTTTATCGCATTCTTCTGCAATTTTTCACGTTTTTTCAAAGGAACACTTTATTGTTCCTATCTCATTTCTCTTTATTTTTTTAGCAAGCGTTGTAAAAAATGATCTATTATGAGGTACAGTGTGGCCAATCCCCCATGTGGGTATGAGCCAAGATCTTCTAGGAGACAAGACAAGACAAGACTTCTACGGAGCCGAGCGCAGCTCTTAAAAAGGCAACACATCGCAGACTACTGATCGCAGCGCCACAAGCGGATTGGCCCTGATTGGGCTTCACTTTTCGGAGTTTAGTCCAGGCACTCCTAGAGGTGTGCGCCGCGGCGATTTAGACCGGCGGCGGCGTGAGGGTCGCCCAGAGTCGGCGGCGGCGGCGTCGTCGGCGCACGCCGGTTATTTCATGGGCGGCGGCGCGCGGCCAATTTTCATGGGCGGCGGCGGCGCCGGTGGCGCGGAAACCGAAACTAAAAATTCAAAAGGTTCTTCTGCCACAGGTTACTGAATTAGTTTTAATTCAGGGATTTTCATCCAAATAGCACTAATGACACTACACAGATGTGTCGACATCACGATGAATGCAAAGCGTTTTGTAAAATAGTTTTATTTCGCTTTCATAATAAAATACGCGCATTTCGATACTGCCATTTCAATATATGTCCATGTTCTACCACGAATGCGTAGCACTTTGCTTGTTTTTTTTATTTAGGATGCAGAAGTTTGTTTCTTTTGTTGGCTACATCATACTTCATGAAACTTTCTTTCATTGAACATTGAGCAAGCACCGCGCACGTCACTCACTTCGCTTTTTCCGAATCGGATCTCACTTTTACATGTACGCTGCACGAAAAAAGAAGCACCTCTGCTACGAGTTTTCTTATTGCGATTGCAGAAAACCGCTCTTTTGAGTTTCAAACGAATCGAAATACCTACTTTTCACAATATGAGAATAATTTATCTAGCGGTATAAAATGCGGAAGAAAACAAATTTGCGCATTTAGTCAACTAGTCCTCACCGCAGTGTTCAATGAATGAAGTGTAGACATGGGCGTGGGCGAGGCGGGTGGTGCAAAAGGGGCACTTGACCCCTTCAAGCCGCACCAGCACTTGCTACCCACTCTAGCGGCGCCAACACGACGCCCTCCCTCAGCCATGATGCAAGTTGAAAGAAGGGTTTGCTTACCCCCAAGACAAAACCTTTCGATGGCCATATTTGCTGATGAGAGCAAATGCAATATTTTCTCAGATGCACACTCCACACTGGTCCCGACCTGGAGGCCCGTTGACCACGCCTGCAGAGAACGTTGACTCCCCGACCTTTTTGTGCTCGGTCAGGGGAGGGGAACACCCCTTGCAAGTGGGCCCCATTAAAATTTCTCTTAAAAACGTCACAAATAAGAATGCTTGATAAGTATGTATAAAACATTCAACATTTTAATGCTTTTTTGTAGCGTGTACACGTGCTCAATACCCATCAGGTGTGTGAGACAATTAAAATCACAACTGCCACTCTCGGCTGGTTCCGGAAAAGACTCAATAAAAGAATGCAATTACGAGTGCTGGGAACCTACGTTCGTTTGTCTATTTGATTCCTAGGCATGATTTTAATTCTTATATAAACAAAAATAAAACCTGCAAATTATTAAAACAAACGGCTGCTGTTGCAAGATGTGTGTCCCCCTTCGTGATTCTTCTAGACTTACGCGTCTGCAAGCCACATCTGATGTCACAAACTTGCAAGTGCCCCCCTCCTCCCCACGACATCTCCCAATACCCCCTCCCCAATAAAAAGGCACCAATGTAGGCCTCCGTAGGCCTGCGTGATTGCCTACTGGTGCACGGCGGGCCATTTCGGTTGCTAGGACCAACAGTACCGATTTCGACATGCTTTATTGAAGGTGCTGAAGGATCAAGAAAACGCCGATTGTTGTAAATTTCTTGAGAGTTCAACGATAGCTTTGTTGTGAATACCGTAGATTATTGAACCCTACTTTGTGTATAATGCTCCAATGAAAAAAAAATGGTTTCACCCTGTGTCACTACAGAGTCAGAAGCCATCACACGGGCAGGCGTCATTAAGCCTCAATATAACGTTGCTAAGGTTCAGCACATTTGTACAAATAATTCTCGTTAATTGAACATTGAGTATAATCCTTGCTTGGGTTAGTATGTGTGAAACATAAATTTTAAAATTAAAAATTCTCATTCTGGGTTTCTGCTGCAAAGACACATTGATTAAAACTGATGATTTCGGAGCTTACGATTACGATATAATCCCGGCTGCGGCGGCTGCATTTCCGATGGAGGCGAAAATGTTGTAGGCCCGTGTGCTCAGATTTGGGTGCACGTTAAAGAACCCCAGGTGGTCGAAATTTCCGGAGCCCTCCACTACGGCGTCTCTCATAATCATACAGTGGTTTTGGGACGTTAAACCCCACATATCAATCAATATATATATATATATATATATATATATATATATATATATATATATATATATATAACATGGAGCCGTAAAACGTTTCCTTTTTTTTATTAGAGTAACGTATTTAGTTATTTTTACCGTAACGGATACAACCCTAAATATATAGACTTACAGGAGTGATGTGTCGGCCCACACCATCAGTTGCGGTCTCTAGGCTGGCTGTAAACATTACATAGACGTGATAGTGAAGGTTCGCTCGACCATTGATGTTCTCGACCTTTGAGGAATACACAACAGCTTCTTAATAATATGCATATCATCCAACAGAAGCGTGCACTTCGTTTCGCTAAAATTTACAGTCAACGTGAGTGCTGTCGTCATCCCGTATGTTTTAGGTAGAAACTTAGCCTACTCGAAATACCCAAAGACGTCGATCCACCTAGCAACGCGTGGCTATCCGCTGACGGTTCTGTATGAAAATAGCATCCACAGTGGAGCCTGTCGCATCTGCTGAAATTTTATCGCAACATTATTATACTGCCACTTCGCTTGTATTTTTATGTCACTGTCTTGCGCAAAGACACCGCCATTGTGGTTTAGTAGCTAAGGTAGTCGGCTGCTGACCCGCAGGTCGCGCGATCGAATCCCTCCTGTGGCGGCTGCATTTTCGATAGAGGCGAAAATACTGTAGGCCCATGTGTTCAGATTTGGGTGCATGTTAAAGAACCCCAGGTTGTCATCATTTCTGGAGTCTTCCACTTCGGCATCTCTCATAATCATATGGTGGTTTTGAAACGTTAAACACCACATATTAATCAATTGCCTTGCGCAAAGCACGCTTGGCTGTCTGCGAAAATTCTAGATTATTTTAGAATCTTCTGATAAGCTTGAGACACCTACAATACGGATGATGTTCCACGCCTCGGGCATATATGGCGACGTACCTTCACGCAGATCATATTGCCGACGACCAATGCTCTAATTACCGCTATCTGCGTAAAGCGTGAATTTCTAGTACTTTGTACTTTTCTAGGCACACGTTCACAAAATAAAAAGTGCCGTCTTGAGCAACCCAAGTACCATATTCTTTGTCGTCGCAACCACGTGGCAATATGGTGAGATGAGAACGGTGAAATGATTGATACAAAACAGTGAGTTGAGCGTGAGTACACGGCCAAGTTTTATTTAAGATGCGTATACCACAAGATATTTTCTTCTATAGAACCAATATAATGCATATTTGTTAAATTACTGTGAAGTTGAATGTCAAGAAAGGAAGTACACGAACTAGGAAAGAGACAGTGGAGACGAAAAGTGATAGGTATCGACGTAAAGTTTGATCGGTCATTCCACGCCAAACGTCCAAGGCGTTTTGGTGACTACCTCAGGTGTATTCGAAAAATGTCGGGCTGATTTACTCCATGAAAGCAGTCTATTGCGATAATGTTTTGCAGAGAAAAATGTTTTGGTCACCTATATATGTGACTAAAATACCGGATATAGGCTGGGCCCTATATCGAGTCCTAAGATAAAAGCACATTTACTGAGCGAGTCTATATAGGCTCCATTTATTTTGCCGACCTATGGTTCCGAATATTTAAAACCTCCTACTATGGCGTGCCTTGTTGTCGTATTGACGTTCCGGCTTGTAAAGCCGAAAACTTTATTTTTCAAATGATAAAACTTTTCATATCTCCCCCTCCCCGGAACTCATTCTAGGTCCTTTGATAAACACCAGTCATATATCTTTAAAAAATGCTTGGATATCAACTATTCATAACTCTCTTTTAAGGATGTGGAAATCGAATGACTGTCACTAAATGACCGATGAGGTGAAATATTAATATTAAAAAGCATAGTAAACGTGTCTAAAAAGCTAATTCTACGCTAAAACAATGTAACCTGAACTAATGATGTCACCACACCTCTAAAACCTCAAGCAATGTATATTGCATACCTGGAAGGTGCAGTTATTCGAGCGCTTTTTGCAGTGAAATTTGGCTATGGAGTTAATCCCATTCATGGTGGTGCTATTTTTAAATTTGACGTTTTAATATAAAACGTAACATTAGAAAATTCTTTCCGTGAAACTCGTGTTTTTTTTTTTTTGGCGATGTAATTGAGGATTGTATGCATTGTGTTGGCACGAAGTTTAATGTAAGAGATGTGTTTGTATAGAGTACACCATTCGCTGACTGTGGTGAAATAGAAACAGCTTTTTATGTTAATTCATGCTACAAAACTCATGTGATCTGCTCCCAGAGAACAGAAGAATACATAACGAAGTGCCTTACTAACGAACGGAGGAACTAAATATTTCTCGGTCTTTTAATGTTGTTTCTGTAATACAATCTACAAACGTTTGCATTAAACGAGCATGATGGTACGAAGGCATAGAATTCGGTTCTGCAGCTTGTTGTGACACATGTGCCACTCCAGGTCACCTTTATTACGTGACGTTGGAATTTACACTGAGCTTGATCTATGATTATGTTATTTCAGATTTTTTTTTTCATTCTCATTTAAACACTTTTCCATTCATAGTCATCTTTAAAGCGCATAAGAACTTCCCGTCGTACCTCACCCATCATTGCGTTTTTCCAGTCCACACTGCAAAAGGCTTGATGGCAAAGTCGTTTTCCACGCTCAAGTTTCTCGTACTCAATCTTTCGCACTCTTCGTGCTCTTCAAGTAATGCAGAAAGACTACCAAACCCAACGAGCTTTACACCGTGCCTTCGGGACTGGTATGGGGCAAACATGTTGCGAGTGGTGTCCCAGTGTTCTGCCATTGTGCTTCGTTCGCTGTTCCCTGCGCTCAAGTTGGGTCGACATGGGGCGTCGTTGCAGTGCCATTGGTGTCGTGTTTCCCGTATCTTTTCTTATACACAGTGTTCTGCGAATAAATGCCTCTGAGTAGCCGCTGGTGCCGAGGTCACGGATTACGTTTTTCCTTCCTTCCGCAGCTGTGGTGACAATCGGTGGTTGGATTATCGGTTGTTTATTTATTTTAGTTTTCTAGTTTAGCTAGTTTTCTGCATTCTTGCCCAAGAAAGGTGATCTAGGACATTTTTTTCTTGTGGGAATGGCCATAGGTATGTGCGTACGTGGTTGCAGCTCCACATTTCCAAGTCGTACGACTGGGACTGCCCTGCCAACGACCCCTATTCTCTTTCTGCTCTGGCAGCCATGGCCGTCACGTTCTTCCAAACGTTCTCCTCCTTCCTACTTCTAAACTATTTTCTCCACTCCCCCCCCCCTCCCTTCAAGCCACTGAGCCCTGCTCTCGCAAGAAAAGATAGCGTCTTTTTTTTCCCTTTTCTTCAACCACAGATTCATCCATTCGGGGGAAGCTTGCATGCAGTAACTGGTTTGGAAGGCAGGTAAGGTTCGCGGAAGCTCACCTCACCCTGAGCTACCGAGCACAATACAAAGCTTAGCCCAGAGTCATCAGAAGGCTAGATTACACAGCAAGATGAAAAGAGAAGATATTTTTCCTAATGAAATATTGCGAAAGCCACTGGGGCAACCCTTTTTTTACCACCATCCCCACTTCTATTCGTACATTGAAGTAATGAGAAAAGTCCAACCAAAACATATTAAAAAAGAACGACGTTTTGAAGCCAATCTCTCACCCCTAAAGAAGAAGCCGGACCAGCTTCAAAACATCGGTTCTTTTTTTTTCCCGTTAAATATATTTTGGTTGGAGTTCTCATTCCTTCAGTTTCTATCCAAAACAGACAGGCTTATGCCGAATGTTCACCTTTGATTCCTGTCGTACATTATATCCTCGCTGCTCCGACAAACCCACTCACACCGAAACATTTAGAGAAGCAATGACAGGTGCGCAACCGTAAACAGCCCCTCTTCCTTCTTGGGCGCTTATAGCTCTGGTGTGCCTGTATGAGCGGGGGGGGGGGGGGTAGAAAGAGGAGTACTGAAAGAAAAAAATGTTGCATATTGTTTTTTTATTTGTTGCAGCAGGTAGCTAACGACATAGTCATTATTTTCCTTTTGAGGAAGCAGCATACAATACAACACAATCATGCATACCTAAAAAGACGCAAACACAGGCGCTGTATTGCAACTGATGAGTTATTGTCGAAAGACTCAGCTGATGTAGGATAACACGTACATGTGCACTAGCCACAGGTCCTTCCAATGAAGACAAGTTTTTCTCGCAGTGTTTTGCAGGAAGACTTGATGAATAATGAGCCATGAATGCACCTTACCTGATACGAAACTCGGAACAGGTAACAGACTTTTTAAAGAACGCGACTCTGTCAAGTTATAGTTCTCAGATTTTCTGCTGACAAACATTTTATATTTCAGCATTCCGCACAATGACCAAATTACAAGCGTGGGCGAATGTATATACCAGCATAGTATCACCAAATTTTAAAATAGCACAGGTATTTACAGCAGCCAATTCATATTGTACTTATTGTATTTAGTGCTATCAGCGCGCATGTGCCTGTCGCGGAAATTGTATGTAATGTCAAGTTTCTCTTTAATATATTATTATTTAGAGGCAAATAACTTGTTTTTGTATGTTGAAAGCTATTATATATATATATATATATATATATATATATATATATATATATATATATATATATATTTCTAGGTTGCTTGGCAATTGCAATTCTTTCAGATGTGTTTTTTAATGGTGCTCCTTCAACGTTTTAATCAGTCTGAGTATGAGTGGGTATATTTGAGGAAAATATTAGTGGATTCAGCTGACAAAAACATCGGTGAGTCTGAGTCTGAGTGAGTTTAAATAGAGAGAAATTTCGTTAGTCTCAGTCCGAGTGAGTCCAAAGAAAATATTTTTATATATGGTTATTGAGTTAGTCTGACTGAGTTCTATTTATTTTGCCAACCTATGCCGAACGTGGGATCTTTCCGTATTTCGCAGAGTGTAGTCTGAGTGTTTGCGAAATTTTCTATAACCTTGCTTGTTTGAATGGCGAATTTCGTTTTCATATGTTAGGCAAAATTGTTTGTGCCAGGTGTTAAAAGCTGAACAATATTGCTGCTATTTTTCTGTCATACAAGCATCCAGAAATCTTGCCGAAATGTTCTGTTTGCATTTTTTCCAAGTAGCGGCGCAAGGGGTGGGCATGGGGGAGCTGGAGCTACCCCCCCCCCCCTCAATTTTCACTCGCCCCCCCCTGCCCCCCCCCAAAAGAGAACATAGTCACTACACAACGGCTAAGTTCCCTGCCTCCCTGCTCACCCTTAAGGAACTCACTTATCATGAGTGCCCCACCAGTAAGATAATCCTGACACTGACCCTGATTTATTTCTTTGTGTTGTTGCGCTATCCATAAATACCCGAATAAGAAAATGCTTGCTCTGGGGAGAGTATATTGTGCCTATATTTTTAGGAGACTAAAGTTTTTTTTTTTTGTGTGAAAAAAAAAATACGGGCTTAAGAAAATCGTAATTTGGGTCCACATTAAGACGAAATTTACCCCACAGGCGTCTCCAAGTGAAAATTAACTTTATACCTCAATCTAAAGCAAACAAACAGCTTTATGTGGCAAGTGTTATTACTGGGCTATTCCACGCCATCTCACCAAACCTTGGCGCTCGACCATTAGAGATTAGCTTTAAAAAATTGAGGATCATCAATTTATAGAGCAAGGGATTTTCCCCTGAAATGTTTCTTGACATACATTTTTCAGTACCGTAAGACGCATGCGAATTGTTTTCGGAAAGCTTGAAGCTTGACTCGTAAAATGTATTGCCAAAAAATCTGTTCAACATTCTCAATAATATTTTCACTAACTCACTCCAATATTAAAATAAAGAAGAGTTTGTCCAATTGAACAGGGGTGTCCTTTTAACTTGAAATAATTTTTACGAACCCTTTCATGGGTGTTTATTGCTGCCTTAAGGAAGAAAAATATGGCCCATATTAGAGATGTTTCCCATAGACAGATAATAGTGACATGAAATATATTGTATTAACGAATTGTCAAGTAGTTTTCCTGTAGGCGAAAAATAATTTTAAACGTACGTAATGCAAAATAGTGTGGACAATTAGCGTCAAATTCTGCTAAACAAAGCCTTTTTTTGTTTTTGCTCATAAGTAGTCGTAAGTTTACATTGACGTGTACCAGGTAAAATATACTGAACAGTCGATATAGTAGTGATTTTCATTGCGTACTGACTGAAAGTTTTTGTTTACTTTTTGTTTTAGGTGAGAAAATTACTCACTAGTTATCTTCGGCTTATCTAAGTTATCTGTGTGCTTGCACGTGTTCATACCTTTTAACAATGGATCCTAGCATGAAATACAAGCTGTGTGGAAGCGAGGAGCATTTATAGAACATATTAAGCTTTGTTTAGACTAATTGAAGTAATTTATTAGGGAGTATTAGCTTGGGTCCCTATCAAAATGTCAAAAATCAAGACGCCAATTTATTAAAAGGTCGAATGTCAAAAAGCCATAGAATCGAAACACCTAAAACAACGAATGCTGGAAAATCAAAATGCTGAAAAGGCGTATCGCCGAAAATCCCTTGAACCATGCACGCGAATACCCCTGATTCGGAGGGAAATGGACGAAGATGTGGCGGTGTGTGTTACCAAAAAGGAAAACCAATACTTTGTTGCAGTTGTGGTTGTGTTTATGTTGTTGACAAGACGGTGTATTCTAGGCACTATTGGAGATGCGAGAAGTGAAGAGACTGCAACGCCAGAGTGACTACCGACCTTCCTGTAGAAGGTACTCGCATGACAATATCAAAGAAAGTGATCTACGACAGCCCTGCAATTTTGGTTTATTGCTACCATGAAGAGGAAGCAAGCCAGACTTGAAGACATCGTCAAGGGAGCGACAACCCCACTGCTTACAGAGCAACATGTTTGCGATAAGCAAGAAATCGCTCTGATCTGCGATTGGAGGAGGAAAAATTTACAGTTTGCTATTTTTATGAAGGCTTGAGATAAATGTAACGGGACAACTGGAATTGAGGGTGAACGAGTGTGCTGGCGTAACCTCTAATTTAGCTAGATACTTCATCTTTCAGTATAGCTAGGTCGACGCAGACATTTTGATATTTCGGCGTTTGGATAGTTAGGTGTTTTGATTTTTTGACATTTTACACTTTCGGTATCTTTTGATTTTTCGGTGTTCTAAATTTCAGCATTCCAAAAGTTCGTCATTTTAATTTTCGGCATTTCGAGTGCCACATTATTATGGCTTTAGTCAACAATAAATGCGAACCCTACCCAGGTGCATTTAAACCAAGTGCAGCTCTCCGCTTACCGGGAAGTGATACCAACCTGTGCGACAAAAGCAAAGAATCCATAAATTAAAAAAAAAAATGTTACATGACAGAGAAGTCACAGTTATGAACTAACTGAATAGTATTTGAGGGACCATATTTAATTAACCAGTTAATCATGTGTTGGTTTATAATTGCAACTTATCCGCCGCGAAGCATACCTCTTTTTTTATTTTCGCGGATTCTCTGCATGATCGTTGTGCTGTATCAATTCATAAATGTACGGGTGTAATTAACGAGGATCTTGACACGTCGGTATCCTTTCAGAGTGTCACAAGATGTCCACGTGGTGCAGTCTAAAAGTATTCGAATTCCTCGTTTGGTTTGGTTTGGAAAAACTTTATTGACAAGTCCGAAGGCGTGCGCCCTAGCACACGGCGGGCCGCTCCCACGATGGGACAGTAAGGCCTCGTTGACTAAAGCTAATACTTGCACGGAAATAACTTGAATAAGTACTTAGAGAGCTGGGTATGCTGTCTAGATGTTTCTCGTATCTGCTGAGCTTGCACTTAATGCTAGGACGCATAGCTTAAGGTATCAACCAACCACCTTCATTTAAACGCGTTCGAGGACTGGGATCAGTAGAACGCCAATTCAAAATTATTTAACTAAAAACAACAAAAAAGCTTTTTTGAAAAAAACTTACAGTCGGTGCACAGGGCAGGCTGCTAGCAAATGCGCTGAGTATATTTCGGTCTGGACACATCAATGTTGAATTTAGCACCTAATGCGGCACGTCATTGGCTCAACATCTTCCTTCAGAGCACCACAGTCTAGATCGTGATGGTCTATAAGTCCTTTAATTAGCAGAAGTGGTCTCTTATAATGTGTTTTACTTTTCCAAGTGTGTCAGGCGTATAGTCTTCTATGCAGCCCCCCAGAATAAGGTTAATTCAAGGACTCATTGAAAGAGATACAAACTAGTTTTCTCTTTGTACCAGCACCAAATAGCACATCGGCACTACTGCCGCGTGCTCCACATAGAACCACTCAAAAATTTTATTCAGAAACGCCATGATGAAAAATAACAATGGGCAAAGTGCACGGTTCAACCCAACACTCTCAAGACTAGATGTTTTCGTTACACCGGACGCACAGACAATAGCATAGAGGCCCTTACTTGCCATCTTCGCACTCGCCATTATCAAGAGTTGCAACATGCAGCATCTGTGCACCGGGCCCCAGTGCATAAATCGGGTTTTCAGCAAAACTACGTCGCTTCTTTTAATCAAAATATGCCGGAGGGAAAATGCCTGGTGATCGTATGCTTGGTAGTCTGTAGAAATTCCTGTAACTGCGTTGATACGGCTTATTGTACACCATTCTATAAAAGCGGTAGCGGGGCTTAACACTCATGAACCATGGAAAAGCGCAGACAGAGAACAAGTACTCCCACGAGCAAACTTAGTTTCAAAAATGTTGGAGCGATTTTCTTTTTCTCGGAGTATCATTTCTAGAAGTCATGCGCGGCGAATAAATATTTGTAGTACTTTAACCCAAATATATGCCAGTAACAACCGCCTCATACCTCGGCTATATAATGAAAATATACTAGAATTACAAGACTTTCGAAAAAAAAAGCTATCGCATACACTGCACGCCTTTTTATAGTAGATGCACGTTACGTACGTCAATGCGACCACTACCAATTCTCTCTTGGAACGAAACTGTGCGTGTTTATGTGCGTGTGTCTGAAAGATGTCAAGATCAGCCTCCCTGGCTGGGCGCCTCTTGGACGCGGGGGACGATTGCAGCTAAGTCTACCCTGATTTGTTCCGGATCAATGCTCTCGAGGTGGGTCAAAAGCGGCGACAACACGAAAGTCATACTTCGAATTCTTTAGGGCTGTTGGCTCCCCTCGTCAAAAACTCTTTGGACACGCCTGACTGACTGACAGCCTAGGAAGAGCTGTTTGAAATCGAGACTGCTTGATTTGTTCCGCGTGCCACGAGACGCGCTGAACAATTAGCCGAGAGCTTGGGATCCCTCGTCAGGTATGTTTGCCACACTCTGTGGTGCTTGGAAGTCTTCCATTCTCACAAGCCCTTGCCTGCCTAGCGCTGCAGACCCTATTTTGCGCATGCGATGCAATGTTATTGCACAGAGATGTGTTGTGCGTATTATTGCACTGTGACCTACGTTATGTTTCTCTCTCGCCGTGTGATGAACTGAACGTGCACCTTCTCTCTTTTTTGGGTTGAAAAAAAGGCAGTGTTTGACTTTCTCTCTCTTTCTCCCTCTCTCGATTTTTTAATCCTTATTCTATGCGCCCTGTGCTCCCTGCTGGGCTGCAGAAATTAAGCGCCTTCTTCTAACCACAACCCCCCCCCCCCCCCCCATTTGGCGGACAGAGATGAAGACGACAATTTCTTCGGACTGCCCTGAACTGAATAACATGCAGTCTGTCAGTCTACAGTGATCTGCAAGGCGGCTTTCCTGTAAGGTTTGTTTTCCAACCAAAAACTCTCGTTCATCTCGTTCACAGACTGCTTTTATTTCTCATTTTGAGCACGCGAGTACAACAAAATGTCACCTCTCCAAATTCTAGCGAAGGCATGCGAGCACAACAAGATATCAAAAAAAAAAAAAAAGGAATGGCAAAAACGAAATGAGTGAGAAAAGCAGCCTGTGAACGAGAGTTCTTGGTTGAAAAACTAACCGTACAGAAAAGCTGCCTATATTTGCAAGCTGTCCATTGTTTTCACCTGCAGAGAATTTTGGGAAGACCAGGGCGTAAAGCGCGAGCCCCGAGACGCTCTGAACCAGCTCTCAGAAGCTCCCATCAAGCTTCCATGATGCTACCATCAACGTATATATAATATTCATATAGATGTAAAACGGCATCATTATCAGTCCAAGATGGCAGCCTATGATCGTGCCCGAAACAGGGCGTATACACAGAAGAAATGAAGTGATAGCAGTGCAGCACGAATGCAGCGCGTTAGGTGAAGAACTACACAGTATTACATTCATTTTTTGTTAATTCGTCGAATATGTCATTTCATGCAGGGGCCGCCGAACTTGTGCCGCTGTTCATAGTGGTACTCTCGGTCTCTGAAGCTGGATGAAGATAACTAAGAAGCCTGGTTTTTACTGGCTACACAAAATGTGAAACGAAGCTATAAATCAAGAAGAAAAAGAAAGACAAATCTGTGAAAAGTCGGTACTAGCGCATAAATGGCGCACCGATTGCGCCGATGAAAAACGTCAGCGGCGGCGCGCCGATCAGTTCGCGTCGGCGGCGTGGCGAAAACTCTCGGCGGCGGCTGGCATACCGCCGCGGTACACTTTGCCAGGCGGCATTAAGAGTTCTAGCATCTGTTCAGATAACTGTAGATAGGCATATCCACTGGTTCCCTGGTCATGAAAGGATCAACGTTCAACCAGGGGTCCCGAACGGCAACGAGCTGGCCCATGACCTCGCGCGTGATCTTACGTGCCGCGGGGGGTCGCGGTCCGGCTCACTGGCCGGGGACACCGACACGCACCGGGAGCCACTCCTATCATATCATGAAATTTGCTCGCACTATAAGTTATTTAGAAAGGAATTCCCCTCACCTCACTCAGCACTAAATAAAGCACAACAATTAACGCTTCGACTGCTGCAAACGCACAGTTACCCCAGCCACTATATCTACAGCAAATACCTACCAGATATAAGGCCAGAATGCCCCAAATGCCAAAATTCAAGGTGCGATTTAAATCGCATGCTGTGGCAGTGTCCCGTGCTAAACGCTAGCTTCGGGTCCCCTGCCACCGAAGACGACTGGTTCAACCACCTCAGGAGCCCCGACAGGGCCCTTCAACACCAGGCCGTCCAGAAGGCCCAAAAGGTGGCTGGCGAGCTCCGACTCCCAGTCCCCACATGGGCGGAGCCACCGGGCTGGCCCCCGTAAGGGGTGCCCAGTCCCCTTCAGGACCTTCATTAAAGTTAATTATCTCTCTCTCGGCGGCGGCGCGCCGACCAGTCGGCGCATACCTCTAGGCACTCCTTTGTTCTGGTACACTCTGCTCTCGTATTAGAACTCGACTTCTAACTACTCCCTTTGCAAAATTAGGCTAGACCTTATCGGATAAAGATGCTTTAAGCTTCGCTGCCTCGGGCTTGGGATACTGCCACGGAGATGCCTTTGATTCCGTGTGTAATTTCATTATTACTACTCAACGAGTACCATATTAATCTGGTATTTAAAATTACACGTGATTTGATTAAGTTAAAACCCAAGTTTTCAAATTTGTTCCCATCAGGTTAATATACAGCAGTCCGGAATACAGCCCTAAAGCATATTACTTGTAGTTAAATTGAATACTTTACGTAGTATTGCCCTTTCATTTCTTTAATTTTGGTTTTTAATTTCATAGCTTACCTAAAATAACATTTTAGTCTCAACCTTGCATTCTTGGCGAATCTCCCAAAGTGGGGACGTGCCAGTTGTATAAGGAATTAAACAAACACAAGCAGGCCTTGTTGGGCATGCCAAGTATGCACGCTGGGTAGCTCTGTCGCGGCTGCATTTCATTGGACGTGCGGAGTTTCTCTTTGATTGGACGATTGCGGTTTGTGACCTTATTAGGTAAAGCGCTGGGCTCAGTTGACTCGGCGGATGTGGACACAGACGCCATTGCCCACAGTCTGGATCACGGCTGAGACGACCCCTTCTAGACCGCATGCTCAACCATGGCGACTTACATTAGTCTGCACGGCGACCTGGTGATCTGTCCGTACAGCCAGCACCACAAGGTGAAGAGAGGGCGGCTTTCTATCCACATATCGAGGTGCAGACGAGACGGTCGCCGGCTCCGAGTAAAGACATGCCCGTTCAACCCGCGTTACAACGATGCACCCGCCATACGATTTGCCAGCGCCAGAAGGTGGACAGCCTTTTCATCATGAGCCCGATGAGCAGTGGGCCAACCAGCCTCTGCTGGCTGTCCAAGCCGAGGTAAGCGGGACTGATTCGAGCTTGTTGGTAAATTGTTAGGGAAAAAAACATCCCAAAAATCAACACAGAGAAACGGATAGTACACATTCAGTGCTGTGTATGTGTCCTCGTCCCCCTTTCGCTGTTTTTTTTTTTGCCAGCTAACAATGAGATAAAGCGATCTGTATTTGGCCCAGCATGCAATATTTATCTTTACTCTGATTCGTAGGCCGCGACTGCCGAGCATCATGGCACCTGGGACAAGGCTCCGGTAGGCCATATCCCTCCGACACTGAGGTCACCCGCCCGACACCATGGTATTTGGGGGGATGCGCGAGCCTCGGCCAACCACCCTTCGGCTGTCGGCTCGGGTCGGCCGTGGCACTTAAGCCACCCACCCAAGTCCAGAGTGCCCCGCCAGCAGGGCCCCGAAAGCAGGGGCAAAATAAAATAATAATGTTTCTATAATAAAGTTGCATTCTGAGTTTCAGTCTTGCTGGGCCTTTTCTTTAGTTTGATACTAGAACAAGGGGAGTGCCCTGAACGGCCGCCGCACCAATGCATTCAAAGTAAAACCCAAAGAGGGTCATTCGGACCCACAGCGAGGATGAACTTATTAGCTTTATCGACACGTACAATGCTGTACATCCGAACATACACTTCACACACAACTACTCGCAAACAACCGTAAATTTTCTTGATGTTACCATAACGATAGAAGAAGACAAGATTTCTACAACCATATATCGCAAACCAACGGATCGACAAATATACCTCCATTACCAAAGCGATCACCCGCGCCACTGTAAAAACAGTATTCCATACAGCTAGGCTCACCGGTTTTAAGTGAATCTGCTCAAGAGACGCTGATTTTGACACGAGCTCACAGAGGCTAAAACTTATGCTCGATAAACAAAAATACCCCTCCCATGTAATTGATGACGCCGTTCAAAAAGCGAGAAAACTGAAGCGTGATGACTTGCTTATTAAGCGATCACCGCAAGGAGACCTATAACTAACAAACCTCTGTTTAACCTACAGCACAAATTTCCCCCATGCAAACAAAACCCCTAAACGACATTACAACATTCTCAAACAAAGTGAACGTCTGAAACGCACATTCCCATCTGCTCTTGGTGTCGTTTACCGACGACCACGCAACCTCAAAGACACACTTGTCCACTCTCAAATCAATTGCTCACCTCCTAATAATTCATGCCAACCTTGTTTAAAGTCACGATGTCTTCAAAGCAACTAGGACACAATCCAAGTTTTGGATTAACATACAAGGTAACCTAACATGCGATTCCTCTAATGTGGTATACTTACTCGAATGCAAAGTGTGCAGAATGCAGTACATCGGACAAACAGAAGCAACATTTAGGATTCGCTTCAATAATAACAGAGCCCATGCGAAATCAGCCCCAAATCTACCACTATCAAAACATCTCAATCTTCCCGACCATGCATTCGACAAACTATCAGTAACGCTCTTAGAGACAGGATTTAAATCCAACCGAGAACGTGAACAACGAGAGTCATACCTTATCTACCGATTTAGCACCCTCGATACAGGAATAAATGAGAATCCGGGTACACTTGCAGCAATTAAAGTATTAGAAAACAGTAACGGCAATAATGAAAAAAGAACTGAGTGCACGGCACTGCAGCTGCAAAGGGCACTGGACAGCTCAAAATAATTCCAACTGTAACTACTCTTCCTAAGTACAGCTGTCATCTGTTTCTGTTTTTGCCTCACTATACAATCAATTGTGCCAAACATGACATACCCAACAGCAACCCTGTGCACAGTCGGGAGGCCCCTACTGCACGCGTAATGCAGAAGCGGGCAAGAATTGCCATTGCACCCGCTTGCCAGCCTCTGCGACAATACGCGGCGCCCCTATTTCTAAGACGAGATGTCGACGGAGCGCTGCGTAGTTAAAGGCTTAAACTTCTTAAAAAAGCTCTTTTTCCTTCACACCAAACCGCCAGAGCCAGGAGGTGCTGTCTGGTCGGGAACAATGCGTTAGTTTAAGAAAGGATACACAGACTGCAGACATCCTAAAGGTGAAAAGGAGAAAGGAGAAATGTATTGCGACCGTGATACACCACGTCACTCCGCTGAAACTTTGTTCAGAGACGACGCACCAAACACAAGCTAAGCGTTGTCAGGGTTGGCGAAGGCACGATGCAGGAACGATGAGAAGACGAACGCAAGCGAAATGGGGTAGTAGTAGTAGTAGTAGTAGTAGTAGTGGTTATATGCACCCGACAGTGGACCAGAGGCCGCGACGAAGCTTTTTAGGCCGCCTCAGCATTGTTGGTACCGACCGCCAGGGATATTAAGAAAATGAAATGCTCGCTGAACACAGGAGACGGCCACTAGGGGCTGAGCCACTCGGATGCCTCTCGAATGGGCTCTGCCAGTTTTTCACTTTCGCGGCTGAAAAGGACAACCACTGGATTCAAGACCATCACAGCTGTCGCCAGACGATCACCCAATTCGTCCGATGCCAGGATATACCAGGTGGGCCTACTTTTTTTTTTGAGCCGTGACACTTCTTTTAAGTTCCCACAACGGCGTCGCCCTAGCTACGCCATCGCAGTGCCATCGACGCGCTGGCAACTAGGCGACAAGCCCGGCCCCCGGCTTGTTCGAAGCCTGCGAAATGGATGTTGTGGAAATTGAGGGGAAGACGCTGTCTCCCGAAGAGTACAACGACACTCAAGGATGGGTTGTGGCCCATGAACGACGCAAGAAGGCAAAAGACAAGAGAAACGCGGAACCAGCCACGAACGCGGGAGGTGCGTCCATGGAGGCGTCTCGGAGACTGAAGGATTTTTTGCATCGCCGGCCAGTGCCAAAATAACCGCAACTACCAGAAGATGATTACAAGGTTGTAATACGCCAAGGAGGAGGTCTGGACTTGACGCGACAGAGTCTAGCGCTCATAAGAGACTGTGTTCTACGAGCGGCAAAAGTACAGCCCGACATTGCTTGGGAAGATACTCTCAAAATTAACATGCGACAAAATACCATGATCATGAGCACACCTAGTCTGGCCAATGCGAAGGAATACAGCAACATCAAGGAAATTATGATCAATGACAAGAGCTATGCTACAGCCGCTTATGTAACAGCACCAGAAAACACATCCAAAGGGGTTATCCACGGAATACCGAAGTATGATAATCAAGAAGACATAGAAAAAAGCTTGGTCAATCAGAGTAACCCGACGATTCTACATGCACGACGTATGGGACTTACGGACTCAGTGGTCATTGTTTTCGAAGGATTGTTTGTGCTGTATTTTGTATACTACCGTGGCGGCGAATATAGGTGCTTCCTATACAAGAAGCAATATGAAACATGCACTACTTGTGGTCGAATTGGACATCGGGCGGATGTCTGCCCACAGCCTGACAACAAGAAATGCCGTGGTTGTGGGGTGCTCAATCCAACTGAAAACCACCAGTGCGTCCCTAGGTGCAGCCTTTGCGGGAAAGGTCATCTTACAGGGAACAAAAAATGCAAAGAACGGTTTAGGACCCCGTACCTTTTGAAGAAAAGATGGTGGGAAAAGGAACAACAACAAGGCGATGAACGAAGAGAAATGAAGATTTTGTCGAACACTAGAGCAACACGGGCATGGAGGGAAGGGTATTCACCAGAAAACCTAACGGAGGAGAATGGCAACGCCGCCCAGGACAGAGGGGGACGACGCAGAGATCGTTCCAGCTCCTTCCCGCGACTCGCCGAAAGGAAAAGAGAAGGGACTCAACACGAACCCAGATCCACATCCAGATCAAGGTCCTCTCGTCAACACAGATCCAGGTCACGGGCCAAATCCAAAACAAGGGCAACGAGATCACCTCAAGGACAGTCCCACGAGGGTCCTGGTGGCGGTCAGGGCAGTCAACAAATGGTGAGCTGGGTGGGCGAGGTATCAGGGGAGTCTCTCCGGTCTGGGAGTTTGCCTGAGGTTGTGGCAGAAGGGTCCACCCTAGGTCAAGAGCTAAACCATATTAAGAAAATGCTAGAGCAACTCACCCGTGAAAACGCGAAATAGAGGGATGAAATAAAACAACTAAAGGAAGAGAACTCTAAACTCAGGCAAAATCAGCTGCGCGAGTCAACTAGCTCCATAGCATCGTGTAGTCGAATTTTAACTCCAGCGCTTGCACAGGAGTCAGGAGTGCATGCAGCGAAACGAAGAGCAGAGGAAATATCTCCTGTAGAAAATGAAGACCTCTCAAAACCCTTGGAAAAAAAGTCGAGAATATGCTCGGAGAACTTACTAAGGTAATGCAACAACAATTCACAGGATTGCAGCTGCAGCTCGTAGAAATAAAACAAAGAATAGATAGCATAGAAAATCGACTAACGCTGGTGGAGAACACGCAAACAGATTTGAGGTCTATAGGAGCAGGCCCGGTTAAAACTACTACTAAACCCTACAACCGGCCGACTACGACCGAAGTAATCTAAATCGCAGTGGAAGGGACCGTTCCTAGACATGGCACGACGTAATCAGTATAAAATTTGGCAGTGGAACTGTCGTGGGTATTGCCGGAAACGGGGTAACTTACAACAGTTCCTAAACGGAAAGGAGGCACCAGACGTCATCGCCTTACAGGAAACTGGAGGAATGGCTAAATTGTCGAATTACAAATCCTATGGTACCCCTGATGAAAAAACGTCCGTAACAACCCTCATGCGAAGAAATCTCACGGTGATAGAACATAATACAGAAATCTGCGATGTCGATCATGTTCTTGTTGAGTTGGTTCCATCGCAGAAGAGTGGTGAAAGTCTATTCATATTAAATGTCTATAGCAGCCCTAGACAAAAAAAACCAAATTTAGGTCACTTTTTAGAAAAATGATCAGCATTACTAAAAAGCAAGCATTGGTTATAGTAGGAGATTTCAACGCGTTGCATGCGGCATGGGGTTATGACAAAGAAAACATCGAAGGTAGAAATCTCTGGATCGACGCTCAACAAGAGGGCCTTACGTTAATAACCGACCCCCTTTTTTCAACTAAGATTGGAAACAGCGTATCCAAAGACACGTCTCCTGACCTCACGTTTACTAAGAATATCATTGAACCTTATTGGCTTAATGCACAAGATAATATGGGCAGTGACCACGTTTAAAGCAGGTCCACGTAAAAGAGGAGGCAAAGAATTAAGGATGGTTGAATGGGATAGCTTTAGAAAAATCAGAGAGAAGGAAGCATGCGATGTCATAGAAGACTTAGATGAATGGCTAGGGAACCTTAAGCAAAATATTCAAATCGCAACTAAGACCATACCAAAAACAGAAAGACTAGAAAGCACAGGCAGTAAGCTCCTACATATGTGGGAGGCAAAAAAGAGCCTAGAAAAACGGTGACACAAAAACACAACAAACGCCTTAGAAAAAGGATAGCCACCCTCAGTAAAGATATTGAGAAGTACGCGGAGCAACTACGCAGACAACAATGGGAGAAAAAGTGTGATGCGATGGAAAAACAAACAAGTCTCTCTAAAACATGGAACCTGTTAAGATGTCTGATAGACTCGGAAGCGAGCAAGACAGCACAACAACAAAACTTTATTAGACTTGTCCGTAAATACAAAGGCACGGAGGAAGAACTGATTGAAGAAATCAGACAGAGATACATTGGGGATACAACCAAAGAGCAATTAGGCTCGTACAAAGGTAAAGAAAATGATTTTTCTAGACCGACCCATATTAGAGGCCGAGGTACGATCGGAACTAATGAAACTGAGCACAACATCAGCCCCGGCCCCCCGATGGGATCACGAATAAAACGCTCAGAAATTTAGACGACAAATCTATCACAGCCCTCTCCGAATATATGAACAAGTGTTTGGCAAAAAGTAAGATACCCAAGCAATGGAAAACGGCAACAATCATAATGATTCCCAAGCCAGGCAAGAAACTAGATCTTGATAATCTTAGGCCTATTTCCCTGACATCCTGCATAGGAAAGTTATTAGAGCATGTCATCCTAACTCGCCTGTCAAATTATATGGAAGACAATGAGCTCTTTCCTCATACGATGGTAGGCTTCAGAGCGAAACTCTCTACACAGGACATTATGCTTAAGATTAAACACCAAATAATTGATTCGGGTCTCAATACACACGACACAAAGGTAATAGTTGGCCTAGATCTTAAAAAGGCATTCGATAATACATCACATAAAGCTATACTTGCCAATCTTCAAGCGTTAGGGGTAGGAAAAAAGAGTATACGATTATATAAAAGACTTTTTAACTGACCGGACTGCAAGAATAATACTAGGCGAAGCAGAATCCCAAGAGTTTAGTCTAGGCAGCAGAGGTACACCGCAAGGCTCAGTCCTACCCCCCTTTCTTTTTAACGTGGCCATGATAGGTCTCCCTACCAGACTGAAGGAAATTCCAGGACTCCACCATAGCCTCTATGCAGATGACATTACCTTATGGGTAGCAGAGGGTAGTGACGGATACATAGAGGAAACTTTACAAACAGCAGTGAATGTTGTAGAAGAATATGCCATCCATACAGGATTATAATGTTCACCGGAAAAATCGGAACTTCTGTTCTATAACCCGACATGTAGGGGTCGGAAAAGCATCCAGGAAAAACCTAACATTAAAGTCTTTGTTGGAAAAACGCAAATACCTACGGTCGAAAGCATAAGAATTTTGGGACTCCGAATCAGCTCAAACGGGCACAATGGAGAGGCGATTAGAATACTTTAAACCAGTGCGCAGCAAACTATGCGTCTACTTAAACGAATTGCAAACCGGCACTATGGTATGAAGGAAAATAATATGATAAGACTGGTACAGGCTTTTGTCATCAGTCGTATTGTATATGTGTTTCCGTACCTCAGACTGCAAGTGGCTGAGAGAGAAAGATTGACAGAATCATTAGACGAGTTTTCAAACAAACGATCGGACTTCCAATTACTACCTCTAATAATAAATTACTTCAATTAGGGCTTCACAACACATCGGAAGAGCTTATAGAAGCTCAAAGAATCGCACAATATGAAAGACTAACGCAGAGTAAAACAGGTAGAGCCATACTAGAGGAACTGGGTATAAACTACGCAAATGAATTTGGCGCCAAAAAGGATATCCCGTATGAAATCGGGAAATGTTTAGTAATCTTACCGATTCCAAAAAACATGCACCCCGAACATCACAAAGCAAGGAGAGCTGAAAGAGCAAAAAATATACATAACGTAAAAGATTTACCGGAAACAACATACGTACACGCGGCCAAATACAAAGGAAATGACAACATGACTATAGCAGTAGTGGACTACAAAGGAAACCATAAGGTCAGCGGCTCGGTGAGAACGAGCTTTGCAGAAGAGGCGGAGGAAGCAGCTTTTACAATGGCTATAGCATCTCTCTCGACTTCACTCATTGCTAGCGACTCACAGACGGCTGTGAGAAACTTTGCACGAGGGGAATATTCCAAATAGCTTGAAGAATATTGGTTCGATGCAAAGACCAACGAACAATAGAAATAGTCTGGGCACCCGCTCACTCCTCCTTGCCCGGCAATGAGGCTGCACACCAGAGCTCTCGAGGACTTACAGATTGAGCCTCTGGATTGCCCTGGTCGAACGGGGAGGACGATGAGAGATTTGAGCGGATGACCACTTACAGAGATCTTACGCAGTATTACAGGCTAAGCAGGAAAATTTATCCTCCCGCACACTCGTCATTGAACAAAGGACGAGTGTGCGGACGGTGGTCTGGACGGTGGCGTGGCGCCTACTCCAGACCCACACGTTTCCCGGTCCGGTAACAATGAACCGCTGCGTGCCGGAACTTCATTCGGACAAGTGTAAATTTTGCCACAACAGGGCGGACTTGAGCCACATTTTATGGGCATGCCCGCAGGCCCCCATGAGAGGCGAATTTCCAGATGGGAGTGGATAGGATGCCGCGCTTCTCAGCTGTGACTCTCAATTACAAGCCCCCTTAATACGGCAGGCCAAAGACGCCGCCAGAAACCATGGGATCATGGCCGTCGTCTAGGTTTGGTCCTCCCTTCTCCTTTCGCACCTGAAAGGGGAAGAGGACCTTTCTGCTAATTAAATAAAGTTTGTTCATCATCATCATCATCATCATCACCGCTGAACACAGTGACACGCTGAAGTGTCCGTTCCCTTTTTGGCACAGTTTCAAAGACTGCTTCCTGGGCACTTACATAATCAGCCGTGACCCCCTTGCTCACAACTAAAAAAGAAAATGATATGTACGTGCAAGTCCGGTTTTCCTGCGTCTACTCACTAGGCTACGCATTGGAAGACTCCGTTTTGCTGCGCCTACTCGCTAGGCTCTGTGTCCTGGCGCTACCATCAGATCTCGTAAACTACATTGCCGGGTGTTGTAAACAAACTCGCTCACGTAGAACGGCCTACCCCAGCAGACTTCCGCTGCGCCTCTTCCGGGAACCATTCCGCCGGGACCATTAAAGAATGGTCCCGGCGGTGTTTTCGTGGTGTTTGAGTTAGCTGCTCTATCATTTCTGGCACATTCCTTAGGATCTATTTTGTGCTACGTCTAGTGGCCACAAGAAGGGGCTCAATGTAGTGCACGGCAAGTGCAGGTGCGGCTACTGCTGCAGGTAACACTGCTCGTGTGACCGACGGGCGCCGCACGAAATATCCGCCGTGATGTTGCGATGAGCGCAACACCCTCCTCCGTGTTACCTCTGGCAGTGGCCGCGCCTGCAGGAGAAGCTTGGCAGTGAACTTAATTGGGCCAATTGATTCTGCATGTCGACGTGGATGCGCTTTGCAGACGCGGACAGATAATTGACAGCGCACACCTGTGTTTTACTTTTCTGCGTCTTCAAAGCGCACCCACATCGTCGACATGCAGGTGAAGAGTTGCCCGATCCATCGAGTTGTTCAATTCAGCTTTTCGACTAGAACTGACAATCTTCCTCCTGTTAAACCCCGAACATATTTGTGTTTCATCTAAGCCCACAACCTCTAGATAAAACGCTTATATTTGCGCGTGTGTCACGCCGGGCACACTCTAGATCATCGGCGTTCAGAATTTCCTGCGATCCGAAATATTCGGGAATGCGACCAAGAAAATATAAAATGTACTGGTTATGTGATGACATCCACTGGGGCTTGGTCACGCGAACTATCATGGTTTACTAACGAGCAAGCTATTCATGAATCAAACTTTCAAGTTGAACCATCTAAGCCATGTTCACACCGAAAGGTAAATGATCTAGAATGCAGCGGTATTAACTAGGAGCAGAGGGGCATGCGATGTGTCATTTGCCCGCACAGATGAGTGCCGACTCGCCGGCGTCGCTTCGGAAAAAAAAATCAAATGCAACGATAACGAAACATGGACACCACGCTGTACACAGGGCGGCGATTCATGAAGAGCACGGCTACATTGTGCCCCATGTTGATTCAAACAGTACGCACTGTCATCATCGTTCAAACTATACGAGAAACACCTTTGCAATACATTTTCAGTGTTCGCTTTCACGTTTTGTTGTTCATTGCACGCGTCAGTACACCTATCAGCCACAAGTGGAAGACAACAGCGACCAATGTGTTCCCAGTAACCGGGACCTTCGACTAATCCAAAGTCTGAGTATCGTCTCTGTGCCATTAATGTGTGCTGAGCTTTAGATTGCCTTTAATGAAGTGGAAAGAACAAGCCTACGCGCTCCTAACAGGAATCCAGTTTTCTCTCGTGATCAAAACAGAACGTTTTGACTAGCATATAAAATTAGTTTAGGCTTGCAGACTGCATCCTGGCATGATAAAGCTGTGCCCACGTTGCGAGCTCTTCATCAGAATAATTTAATCCGCATAAAATATCGGAAAGCAAGCAGCCGCGGCCAAGAACAAACACTAAAACCACGCAAGAACAAGCTAAACCGGATGTTCCCTGGGGTGATTTTCTGGTGAACGCACAATGTTGCCAGGGACCGGCACGCTCTGGCGAAACCGTCTATAGTAGTAGTAGCAGTGGTAGAATGTGTGGTGTTACTCAAAAAAAAAAAAAACATGCGATATGAATATGAGGAATGTCGTAGCGAAGGTGGTCTTCGCAAATTTTGACCATCTGGTGTTCTTTATCATGCACCGACACCGCGCAGTACACGGGCATCTACTTTTTTGCCTCAATTCATATGTGACCGCCAAGGCCCCAATCGAACGCACGGCATTAGGGTCGGCAGCGGAGCACCCTATTGAGACTGGCCCACTGAAGCGGACGCGAAACTAGGGCCGAATAGTGAATAGCATCTCAAGGCTATTCAAAAGAAAAAGAAAAATAGGCTGAGATTCCGTCTGCGTTTTTATCATTTTTTCTCAGCTTTCATTCATTATACTGACTTTCAAAGAGCAGTGCAACGACACAGGGAAAAGAAAGATATAGGAACAAAGAGCACTGTCTTTCTTTTCCCTTTGTCTTTGTGCTTCCCTTTCAAAATGATATGAAGCAGCTAGTCCAAACAAAAGTACTCCGCATTATGCTACACAACAGAACACACAAATTGTACATGCCAAATAATATCACATGGAACCCTCTTAATTAGGTATACCGTTTAAAATGCAGAATATAATCAGAAAGCGGGACATTTTTCGTCTGTTTTTCTATATATAGCTAGCATTTAATGAAGATCTGATGAAGAGCCTATGATATGCAGCGTCAGCCCACCAATGTCAACATAAAGGAGCGATATAAAAACAGGACCATTCCTTGCTGTACCTCACTCCCTAGATCTTGGGGCACACGCCCACAAGAAGGGCAAGTGGCATTCTTAGAAATTTAGCGTTTTTCCGCGGCATGCAATTTTGTAAATATTAACAGGAGTAATCCAGAGTGCCCAGTGCACCATTATGCTTGTCGGCTCGAAATGCCAAAGCCTAGTGAGGAGTCCTTTAAGGTGTTCACCAATAGGGGAGAAATTGGTCCTATGCAATTAGACCTACCATCCCTCTCATCTGAGGTATCACTGGCCTGGTCATTTGCCCCTGCACTGCCCTTCCCAGCCACAACAAAACAAAATAGACCCAGGAAAGTGTCAATTGAATGGTGGACACTTGACACACAATGAGAGACAATAAAACAAAAGACCACATAGTGTGAATCATGCAGAAAATGCATGCCTATGTTCAATCGTTGATACCTTTCTGTGATCTTGAACAGTATCATTTTTTTTTCTTCCTGCCGTAGATACAAGTCACAGATGTCATTGTTTCGGATTATTTCAATTTTTCGTAGAAATTTACTGTTCCTATATTTACGATTTTCAGAACCTAAAACAGTGTTTTACCTGCCCATCCTTGGCACCTAAAACACTTCTTTAGTGCCTAAAAACCTGGCCTCTAGTTATGTGTCAACAGTAAAGGCTGCATTCTATAAAACTGATAGAGTACTATACACATTCTCTTCTGCTTTTCACTGGACTTACCCGAAGTGCATCTACATGGCTCGGAAACACTAATGTGCTGCACTTCCTCGATGATACAGACGTGATAATCTTACCATCAAGCAACAATACGTACAAAGTGTTCACATGTTGCATCAACCCTATGATTGATATAAGGGGCACATAGAGTATATTGATGAAAAGAAAAAAACAGCAATTGCTTAGGTTAGATGAACTGATAATTGCAAGAGAGATTACTTGCCATTGCAAGCTGGGCACCTATTTGTAGCCGCCCCTATTCAAAGGGGACAGTGCCTTGAGGGACCATAACATGCTCTGCACTTGGCTACCTGTAACACAGCTAGTCCTTGCTTGATAGTAGGCATGAAATGTTTTCCTTCCCACTGAATTTTTCTTTTAAATTTGTGAATTAACTTTGATTTGCCTGTTTAACTATTGTAACATTTTTTTCATTTACATTTGTCCTATGCAAGTAATTTGTTGAGTTACAACATTACATAGTAAACAATAGACACATTTAAGCTATTAAAATCGGCCATTATTGCTCAGTTATGAATATTATTTCATTGACTTGCTGTATTTTCATGAAACAAATAGGAACTGTTCTACCAACAATTATTGAAGTAAGACCTTACGGTAAATATGCATTCATTATTCTGGAACTTTATATACATGACCATAGCCACTTTTTGTAGGCAATAACCGCTACATCTATGAGAAAGCGCAATCGCCGATTGAAGACTGCAAAATCTGCGGTAGGAACACATACTCCTTTGTATTAAAGAATTTCTTCATTTAATAACTGTGGGTCATTTGAGCAGCTATTCTTGAACTCCCATTCCTTCACCTTCATGCAACGTCAAAAATTAAGCTAACAATAATCAGCACAGTAGGGTGTACTGTGGCAGAAAAGCCTCGGAAGAAAGACCAATGGGCCTTTGGTCCTCTTCTGCAACTATAAGTGTTAACAACAAATACTATACTTTAGTCATCAAACAATTCATAACACTTAATAAATTCTGCACATCTTCCAATAAAACATAGCTTGCTTTATTAAAGACCTGTTACACATAAATAACAACAGATAATGCTACTTCTGATAGCTGCCAGAGCCACAAGCATTTCACCACTTTCCGAAATGCGGCTTAAAAGTAAAAGGTTTAAAAGCCAAAATAAAAGGACAATACCCATCTATGCAACTAAAAAAAAAGTATGCAATACACCTGGGACCTGAGACTACACTAGTGAGAAAGCTGCTTTCATAATAGTTATAACAAATGGTTTACACGTTTGGTGAACCTTGTAGAGAAATAAGAACAATAAAAAAAAAGCAAGTAAGCTGAATGAATTTTCAGTGAAACAGTCTTTTAAAAAGGCAGTTGAGGCAGGTATTATTCTGTCTTCTGTACTCTAGGCCAGAGCTTGTTGCTAGCATAATCAGAAGCACAGCTCCATCTAAAGACAAATGTGGGAAACACATAAAAGGCAGTGCTTAGTTCTGGAACAAAGTGCGGGTGAACTCGATATAGTCGTAGGCGCCGGAAATGGATCGGCCACTCTTTGGATCCACGTAGGGTTTCATACGCGATACGCAATAGTCGGCCATATCCTTCGTAAGATTCTGTAAAAGAAAAAGATACATCATTGCAGTTCCTGACATGTATGCCATGCATATTCACATGAACTTCATATTTAATCCTCCATTTTTTACATTCCCCAATCACATATGCATTTTGAATACTGCAGTTCTGATTTCACAGAATGCACTTTTATCACAGTCATGTACCTTGAGCACTTGTGATGAGCAGGAGAAATACTGTGCCAAGCCTTTCATGCATGGATCTTTTCATGTGAAAACACTGTTGGCAAAGAAAGCAACCCAGACTATTCAGCTTCGGATATAACATACAGGGAACCTTTACTTATGCAGACATTAAAAGTACAATCGAACTACTTCAAAAGAGACACTGATATAAAAAGTGAATGGGTATAAGAGACACCAGTATGCCTACATTAAATCGCGTGGGGCAGAAAAATGCATACAATGTGCCCTGCTTTCAAGACATCTTATATAAAAGAAGAATTGCTGCCTGAAGCATGCTTCTTATAAAAGGGTTCAACTGTATGATGAAAAAACTAAGCTGGCTTGTGGACGTGCTCCTGAATGTACCATAGGTTACTAAAAAGGGAAAAAAATGAAAGCGAGCTTGCAAGTGAAAGCGAAGAATCTGCGTTGCCTTAATCACAGCACATATTGTGTCCGCAATGAATACCACTACCGATAGATTGATAAATAAGAGAAGGTAGCCCTCACATTGGCCCTCACATTGGTTAGCTGTGACAAAGGCAAAAATGAGTAACCACTCTGGTGTGCCGATGAGAGCACAAATGATGATGAAGTTTGGAAAGAAGTGGAGCAGCGGTTGTATTTTGAAATGATCACATTCATTCCAAGATACTTTCACTTTTACAAGGTGTTAAGGTGGTAGACCACTCGAAAACAAAAATTTTTTCAAGGGCAGGCAGCGTTGAAATAACTTTTTCCTCAAAACCAGCATGTGTTATTTAATTTACCCAGCTATTTACAGTGCAAAATATTGAATATTTATTTAGTGGGCGGTAATCTTTGTCAAAAATTGCATTAAAAGTGCTAGCCACACCAGCTGTGATAAGTGACTAATGGGTGGCTTTATACAGTAAAGCTTTGACATTTGTGTAACTAATCGCTGGAGCTATGCAGTGAAGTATAATAAATATTATGCAGTGAATATCAAGGAAGTAATGCTAAAAAAACAAAACAGGGAAAAAGAGCCAATTTAGACTGAACCTGTTGGAGAATTCAGCTGTGAACTGAAAAATATTTGATAGATTTCTTTTATTCTAGTTCACTGAACATGATTGATTTGTGGGGTTTAACGTCCCAAAACCACCATATGATTATGAGAGATGCCGTAGTGGAGGGCTCCGGAAATTTCGACCACCTGGGGTTCTTTAACGTGCGCCCAAATCCGAGCACACAGGCCTACAACATTTCCGCCTCCATCGAAAATGCAGCCGCCGCAGCCGAGAATCGAACCCGCAACCTGCGGGTCAGCAGCAGAGAACCTTAGCCACTAGACCACCGCGGCGGGGCTAGTTCACTGCACAGATATATATGTTGTAAATCATTGTGCAAAATTTCAGTTCAAAGTATACGCTGAGAAATACGTTATGAAAGTTTGCGTCGCAACATTTGGAGCAAATTGTTATTTTCATAAAAACGTAAACAAAGATTTTGGAGCTTGTAAAAAGGGTCACAATCTTCGCATGCAGGCCTAAAATGCACCAGATTCATAGCTGGGTCCTTCTGCAGAAGCATTATTGTCTCCTTTTGTTCGGGTGGCTGCTCGTCTTTTCTTCCTGGCCTGTTTTGTCCCATCCGCTGAATCGCGTGTAGCATTCTGCATGCGCAGGTGATCCCTGGCGATGCAAGCTTTCGTCGTGTGGTACCCTGGTTCTATGCCAGCTTGCCTCAGGATATCTAGGGTGCTTACACTGCCATAATTAAAGTGTTCCACAGCATCATGCAAGGCAAACATTACTGTAGGCAAGCTTCCATAGACCTGTTTGGGTGCCCGCTGCCATATTAGACCAGTGAAACACTCATTAGCATTTTGAGTCTTTCCATGAAGGCACTTCATTAGAAGTTCATCAGAGCACAGATCACTGTAGACAGATTTAACTTTGTTGAGCACATCATTTGGAAGTCCTCCTTTGTGTACATACTTTCCTTGGCCGAGTGCTTTGACCCTTTGGTCCACCAGCTTTTTGGTCCAAGTGGACACAGGCCATTGATTGATATGTGGGGTTTAATGTCCCAAAACCACCATATGATTATGAGAGACACTGTAGTGGAGGGCTCTGGAATTTTGACCACCTGGGGTTCTCTAACGTGCACCCAAATCTGGGCACACCAGCCTACAACATTTCCGCCTCCATTGGAAATGGAGCAGCCGCAGCCAGGAATCGAACCCGCCACCTGCGGGTCAGCAGCCGAGTACCTTAGCCACTAGACCGCCGCGGCGGGGCGTGGACACAGGCCATGTCTCGGCTGCTTGTTGGTAAAGCTGCAATGAAAAAGACTGGCAAGGGTAGCCGTTTTTTTTTCATTGCAGAATGGTTCCCCACATTAGCCCTTATGGCGATGCCATAGTAGTTTTGCAGGCGGTCAATGAGGGCATCAGTGAGCTCTCCCTTACCACCGAGTCCACGCACTGTCTTCTTCAGTTTTCTGAGGCGGCAGCCAACACGCTTCTGGACATGCCCAATACATTCCAGTTTCTGCACACTGTGCTTTCCATACATGTCTTTGACAGCGGCATAGCTCTTGGAATCACTATTGCCGTAGTACTGCAGGTATTTCAAATCTCTTTTGCCTTTCGACCTTTCAAATATTCAGTATAAACCAACCGTCTCCATACTGCCAGCACTTCCTTCATGGTTTGCTTGACAGGAAGTGTGGTTTGCCTTCTATTCCTGGTACGAAGCACTATCTTGCCTCAACTTGCTTTTCGTTTTAGAAGACTTACACGAACTAGAAAGGGCCTCACATCAATAACCTTTCCCGTGTCAACAGAAATCACAGACACACAACCGTTCAAAGATGAATGGCCACGCTTCTGCCACATGCCATCACCTGAAACACCACACTCAGCACTCCCCACAACACGACGAACTTCCACAGCAGCATCAGTCATCGACTTCGACGCCACTTCTGCTGCTGCAGAAAGCCGAGATGACAATTTGTCGTAGGCGGAGTCACGTGGAGGAGCAGGCATGTTCATCACTTCGGAAAAAGTTTTCGCACCAGCGTGCCCTTTTTCTAACTGGCGCATTGCGTAAACCAGACGTAAATTGTTCTCATTGGCACGACCCACCTTTCTCGACTTATGAAATGGGCGCTTGAACCCACAGTCTGTACACACGACCGCACAAGCCGAGCATATCTCTTGGTGAGAGCGTTCCTCGAGCTTCAGTGTTGCGTTCATGCATTCAGAACATGCCAGCGAGGAAAACACTGAAGAAAGAATACCAATGTCCATTATCCTGTCCATCTTAAACGGTCAATGAGTCAGGGCAGTCCGGCACTTGCCAAGACAACCATGCCAAGACAAGGAGCCATCAACCTTGTCACTGGGGAGACTGCTATGCCCCATGAGAATTTCTTCGAATGCAAAAGTATTGCCAAAAACATTAGTGCCTGGGGATACTGTCCCAGGTTCAGTGATCAACATCCTCATTGGGCGTAGTGGCACATTTTTTCGGTCCCTTCAGGTTCCGTTTAATGAGAGTCTACTGTACCTATTAAGTTGATGTTGATCGTTGAAACAGCGGTCCAGAAACCTCGTAGTGTTACATTTGTGCAAAGGAAGTCCTTATTTTGAAATAAAATCATGCTTCAGGGGTCCACATCAGGTTAGCGCATTTCAAATTATCCGCCTCAAGCAGAGCATCTCAAGTCACTGTTCCCGTTGCGCAACCTTGCCGAGCTTTACTGTGCGGCCACTAACACAGGTAGCATCAGAACGAAATCAGCAGTAACCACAGCAGCAACAGCGGCCATTGAACAATTTCCTGTCATTGGCTCCGAGATGGCAGATGAGCTTGGTTTAACTGGTATTTTCTAGATGGCATGGCCTGTCCAGTTTAACCCAGCAAAAATAGAACTTTTGAACCACTCGTGCCATTCCCCATAGTAACGACTGGTGGTACTTTTTTTCATGTATCAAAAAGAAACGAACAAGCAGCATTTTATTATATCTCTTGATGCACAAAAGGTTCTTATTTAGTGTAGCTAGCTCAATTACTAGTCATTAATTGTAGCCTAGTTGTAACTCTGACGTCGACGGGATCATTTTGCGAATGTCCTACTGCAGCACATGTGTTCTCGTGCATTTACTTTAATTTCTCGGTAAGTAAGCCACTGTGGTTGATAATATAGTCGTTTTAGACGTCATACATTGAGCTTTCACTCTCAGGTAAATTATTTGACTTTAGTGTCCCTTTAAAAGGGCCCCATTTGCATCGCCTTCTCAATTGATAGCCTGACTTAGCTTCTCAATGGACACGTCAACCTGGCTATAAGGTAAGACTATGCACATATTATTGCCTGTTTCAAACTATCTTAAAATCCCTACTGTAATGCATCAGGAAAAAATACATCCAGCCAATAAAATAACAAACTAAGGAAACACAGGAGAGAGGAAAGTGGCTCGTTTTTGTCTCCTTCGTTTTCTGTGTTCGTTATTTTAGTAGCGGCATATACCCTATTTACTCGCGTAATCGGCGCTCTCACATAATAGGAGCAGCCCCCCCCCCCCCCCCCCTAGTTTGGTCGCAAAAAATTAGATTTTTTTTTTAATTCTACGCATAATAGGCGCACCCCAAAGTTGGCCGTGATCAGAAACGATTCTACCCCCCAGCGATACAGTTGGAATGCAGTCCTCTTGCCCCGAAGAAAAAAAAGAAGGCAAATCGAAGAGCAAATAAAAAAATTCTAAGTGCAACAACCTAACCAACGTGTTTGTCGAAATAAAACTTGGGAAAAAAAAAGTCAATGAGTGGAAAAAAAATGGCTGTTCTATCAATTACTGATACTCCCCAAATCGCTGTGCTCTTTGGAAGTCATGTGTACAACGTCGGGGGCTCGATCGCATCACCATCATCAGAGAAAAAAAAAGAAACGCCATTTTACAAGAGGTGTGCGTATCCTGTGGTCGTGTATTCAACTTTGGTTCCATTATGGGGAAGTATGCAAGCTACATGACTGGATTCAAGGTGAAGGCAGTGCAGTACGCGCTGGAGCACGGCAACCGGGCTGCAAGCAGGCATTTGGGTGTCGGAGAAACCAGTATTCGGTACTGAAGGGATCAAGAAGAAAAATTCAAGGCGACAAAAAAGACACGACGGGCTACCAAGGTGCCAAGACCGGCAGGTATCTGAACGACGCAGAGCAACTGGTCCGGCATATACGGGAGCTACTACGAGACGGCTGTGCTGAGTCATTGGATATTGAGTAGACTGAGGCGCGCAGAATAACCTGAGCTCAGTGCATCGACGCAAAAAAGTTCAAAGCCAACTCAGGATAGACAACTCGTTTCGTGTGGTGCCATCGCCTCGCATTGCGAAGGCGGACCCTTGTGCCAGAGCTTGTCCGCAGCATATGAGGACAAAGTGGTGGACTTCCACCAGTTCGTTATAAAGCTCCGACAACAGAAAGACTTCATTTTGTCCCAGATCAGCAACGCTGATCAGACCCCACTTTGCTTTGATATGCCGCGGAACACGACAGTGGAAGAGAAGGGTGCACGAAGCGACGTCAGAACGTCCGGCACTGATAAACAATGATGCACTGTAATGCTGGCGGTGACAGTGGATGGGCACAAGCTACCGCCTTACGTTATTTTTAAACATAATACGCTCCGAAAGGCAAATTTCCCTTGAGGCATCTACGTCAGAGTCTAGGAAAAAGGCTGGATGAGCGCGGAACGCATGGTGGATTGGGTGAAAACAGTCTGGAGTCGGTGGCCGGGTGGTCTGTTGTTCCCGTCCATGCTTGTCCTGGACATTTTTCGCGGGCACCTAGTAGATCGCGTACGAGATGAGCTAAAAGAGCTGTGCACAGATCTGGCAGTGATTCCGGGCAGCCTCGCATCGATACTGAAGCCTTTGAACGTGTCCTTGAATAAGCCTATGAAGGACAATGTTCGAAAGCTGTACACCACCTGGATAGCTGGAGGACATCAGCAGATTCCAGTTGGTTAGATTAGGAGGCCGCCAATGAAAATGCTGTGTGCTTGGATTGTGTAAGCATGGCAGGCAATCTCCGACGAAGTCGTCAGGAAAAGCTTCAAGAAGACGGGTATCTCAAATGCACTGGAGGCGAGTGAGGATGACATGTTGCATGGTGCGGATGATTCAGACACCGAAAAGGAATCCCCGCTCAAAAGAAGGAACACTCACAATTTTTGTGTAAGTAAATTTTACGCGGGTGTGTGCAGTTGACGGCTCTCGCTTGTTCATTAAAGGTACGTAGGTATGTTTGTTCACTACGCCATTTGCGGTCACTGTGAGCAAGGCTCCCGTGTGGGGAGCCGAAATGTCTTCATTTTTGTGCATTTCCCCTTAGTCGTCGTTTTTGTTGCTTTGTATTATGTTTGTCCTTGACCAGACGAGATTCCGTCAAACTCTTGACTGTTTTATTCTGACTTAATTGGTAAATACAAAGTCACCTTTTACTTGAAAAACGTGCAGATTTAAAACGTGAAAACAGAGTAAAAAAAAATTTCGAAAACTTTGCCCCGCGTAATTGGCGCACCCCTTGCTTCGAGCTGAATTTTCTCAAAAAAAAAAAAAAAAAGTGTGCCTATTTAGTGAGTAAACATGGTACTTTTTCTTGATGCAATGCACCAACTAGCACAGCAAAGAGTGTTATTAGCTTACTGCAAGTACAGTTGCGAAGTGCCCACAATGAATCCATAGCGCAACATACACACCTACATATAGTTGCACACTTCTTTAATGTCTCTTTCTGGTTTTTCTGACAATGACGATTAACTTTTGCCTATTTGCTTTGCGATTGGTAGGCCTTTAAATCAACAATTCATTTCACTATTTATATGTTTTCATTCCTGGAAAAAATTTTATGCTTTGGCTACACAATATTACATGTGTTAAGGGCACTGTTGGCACTGCATGACAATCATAGTATTTTTTTTTTCTGAAACAGTTTGAAGCACAGGCATGGCCCTGTGATAGACCACCTGCTTGTCACCCAGAAGTCCTGGGTTTAATTCCTATTAAAAACAAAGATCTTTATTATTTCTTTATTGCATCTATCCTGAGTTTTCACTCATGGGGAATGTTTATTTTTGGCTACAACCAAGGACACTAACACCATGCCAACATTAGAATTTCTATGAAACAAGCTCTGACACTGCTGCGATTATATGGAAGTAGGAAAGCTAATTTGGAAATATGTGCACAGACTTAGGGTAACTGGAATAACTAGTCAAGTAACTGGAATAAGTGGGATTGATAAATTTGCCTTCCCAGAAATGAGAAGAGCTAGCCTCAATCAATCAACGCTGCATTTTTGTTGTCGGGGTCGTCATAGAGAACTATTTGGGGACACCTGCTGCGCAGCACGCGTTTGGCTGGTACGCTAGATACACGGCTGGTTTTAAACTTAAAGTTGGCTGAGCATGTGCTGGAGCATGGGAACAGAGCGGCTGGAAGACACTTTGGCGTCGATCTGTGTGCATTCGTTTCGGGAGAAAACAAGAGCTTGTAAATTTGACAGTACTCTCAAATCTGAAAGCACTCCACAGATTTATCTGTGCATTTTACCAATCTAAAATGAACCACCTTTGCTCTACAAGTTGGCTGTAGATATTGTTTGGCAAAGCAATTAAACTTGACATGAAGCACAGAGAAAACATCTGTGGGGCTTCTGAAGTGTGAAAATTAATAAACACGCTAAATTTTTGGCTTAGGTGAGCGGCAAACACAAAGACAGAAAGTACTCCAAGTATAACTCACTGCGTAGAGCTCGTCGGCAGTGACATATGGCCGCTCGCCAGAGGTGATGGCACGGAAGGCATTCTCAATCTCCTCAGATGATCGTACATTTTCTGTTTCTCGTGAGATCATGAATGCCATGTATTCCTGGAGAGACACTTGTCCATCTCTGTTGGGGTCTACCTGGTCAAGTATGGCCTCAAACTCGGGATCTGGCTGGCCCTCTTCCACCATGGGCAGGTCGTAGCCCAATGCCCGTAAGCAGGACTTAAATTCCACGTGGTTCAGCCGGCCACTCTTGTCTTTGTCAAAGTGCCTGCATGCGTCTCATGTAGGTCAAAATAAGCGCTACTTGACAGCCCACCAAAAGGCACCTGTAAAATGCTGCCCAACATAATATTTAAAAAAAAGTTTGGTCCATACAGCTTAAAAGGGATGTTAGAACTGAAGAGCTAGCTTATTTCAATGGCTACAATGATACAACACGCATAAAAAATCGCAACACTCTTACGATACCTACCCCAGTTTACTGTATAGTATTCTTGCAGTACTGAAGTAATTGTTGTGCAGTTATCTAGATACGGGTATGTGCAAACTTGGTAGTACTCACTATTATTGTACTAAACAAATTTGTAACGTGACCCTACTATTGCACAATGCTTTCTGAAATTGAACAGACATTACTGAGAGAAATTGAAAATAGAATAAAATCTTATCTGGTCAGGATGCAATGGCATGGTAAAAATAAACACAATGAATACCGGCTAAAAAGGTATTTAAAATATACTTATTCAAAATATAATTAGAAATAACTGTTGAAATATATAATTAGTATATTTTTAACATGCCATCTTCAGTTGGTGTTCAGTGTTTTCATTTCTACCCTCATGCTGAGATACCGAATTTACTCACGTAATCCTCGCACTCGCATAATTCTCACACCCACCCCATCGCCCAACAAAAATAAGATTTCTTTTTTCCTCGAGTAATTATCACACCCCCAAAAACTGCCACAATAATGTCGTCTGCTCGTTCCAGCCACTGATGATGATAACGCACACCATCTGGCACCATCTCTTAAGCATCAAGCACACTATTATTCCACGGAGATTCAATCCAATCCAAGCCAAGCCAAAGTGGCAAGTGCACGTTGCGGCGTGTTTTGTATGTTGTGTCGGTAATCTTGTCGCGTTATGGGGCTATACTGAAACTACACGGCTGCTTTCAAGTTGAAAGTGATAGATCATGCACTAAACAACGGCAACAGGGAGTCTACGAATTTTGTGTCCTCTACTGGTGAGGGCAGCTGAAAGCCACCAAGACTCGTTGGGCCTGCCGTGTGCCTAAAACTGGGATCGATGGTAAACTTTATTTCTTCAGAAGGAAACTGCGGACGATTCTGTTATATAGCCATCAGCCCAATACTGGCGTCCTATGCTTACCTTTTGAGGGCTCCTGTTGAGCGACGAACGCTACCGCTACGTCTGCAACACCCACAAGCTTTGAGTATGGTATTCTAATTCTCGCCTATTTGCTTGCACTTTTTGTGTCTCAAATAAATCTTGCCTTGTGTTGAACGTGTGCTTTTATTGTTGAGATAAGCTTTAATTAGTACTTATCAAAGCTAGTTGTTAGTTGCTGGTGTGAGAATCCTGATGTGGCCACTTCGTTTTCTTTTTCACTCTGTACGTTTTCGTCGAAAGTTTTCCCCGCGTAATTCTCGCACCTCCCAACTTTGCATCGGTTTTCCGCCAAAAAAAGAAGTGCAAGGATTATGCGAGTAAATACGGTATCAAGCTTTCTTTCAGGATACAACAAAATAGAAAACTTTTCCTTGAATTTCTATGGGGTGGTGACAAAAATTGAAAAAGATAACATTCTAACTTTAAAAGTTGCACTTCCCAAAAAACTGTTAGTCACTGCTTCGAAGTCTCATTTAACCCCTTAACTGCCTAATTATCATTTTTTTTTTAATTTCCAGTCAAAATGGGCCTATTTTTTTTATATTGCTGATTTTGAATCCGATTGTACTAAAGAGTAGCTAGTCTTTGTTGAAAAAATGTTTTCTCTACATACTTGCAGTCAAATCAACAGAATAAAGTTTATTTCTGAACAATACATAGAAAATGAGCTGCCTGCTGCTAATAAAATTTAAAATTCTTACAAACCAAACAGTTACAGACGCTACATCTTTCTTCACTTGTGTAAGCTAACCCCCGTATTCACAAACGCTCCTCGACTCGACTTTTACCCCTCACTCGACAGAGTTGAGCACTGCGCCGCTGCTCGGCGGCAAATGGCGCTGCGCTACTCGTGAATCGCAGCAGATTACCGCTGATGTGCAGTGACTTGTCGTGACTAGAGACGGTGCTCCCATCGGCTTTCTCAAGTGAAGGTGAAGCATAGAGTGAAGGGATGTTCTAGAATACGGGGGTAAGCACCCTTGAGGTATTTCATTTGGGAAGCTTCGGGGCTGCATGGAAAATTTGAAAAAACGGAATAACGCAAAGCGGCTTCACTCGTGGGCACTCGCAATGTTTGCGTCTTAACTGTCATCACCATCATCACCAGAGCAGTTACTGAATTATAGGGAAGTACCTATTCTGCTACGATGAGTTTTCCTCGTCCTAAGCAGTTTGGTGAAAGTTTAGATAGGACAAGCTCTGCTCGTCCAAAGCAGTTAAGGGGTTAAACAATCATATCTCATCAGGAAGGGGTGGGCTGTGAAAAGAAAAAACATTTTGTGCTTCCTTAAAATATCAGACATTACATGTTCAGTGACATTATTTGTGAGGTGCTCTAAAGTCAAACAAATGCCGCGCTAAGACTTTTTTTTCCTCCCATGTTTTGCAGATGCCTCACCTCATCTCACTCGTATAGCTCCCAATTCACCGACTCCACTGACATATGTATCACTGAGAGTTGGTATGTTGTCATTTCTGCTAAAATTGCACTCAAGTAGGCAAAAAAAGAAAACGTAGTGTCCAACAGTTTTGTAGTTAAGACACCGACAGTGAAAAAATGAATGAAGGACAAACAAGGGGACACAAACATACTTGACTTTAAAAAATTCGTAATAGGCGCTGTGTCGAGTCGACATTTTGGCAAGCGGACTCCTCTTATTCAAGGCTAGAACAGAACTGATTTTTTATTGCTACAGTGTCTACTGTCTACGCTTTGCACCCTATCCTCCATTCTAACAAAGGAGGAGAAAAGGGCAACATTGGGAGCGCGAAGGGAGGGGGAGTGCTGTGACGAATTGTGCTAGTGAAGAAGGAACAGGTTTTCGGGAATAAAAAGAAAATAAGCAAGCAGTGAGGAGGTGAAGCTGTATACGTGTCACTGAACCCTGGTTGTCAGAAGTTAATGCTGAATTTGAAATTTCTAGATTACAAGCTTAACTCACATTGGCTTTATTTGTGTACATGCCATACCGAACGGATTCAAGAGCCCCTTTAGAAACCTTTATACCTACTGGTTGGAGTGTGTTGAACTTGTGAATAAGGTGTGACTCTGCATGTTTCCTGTCTCTTGGGGATGTATTTGAGACTTTAACTAAGCGCTGGCCACCTAGCGGCCGCACCTGGAAGCAGCGCTAACAGGGTCAACCTTAAAAGGAGATAAGTTACCACGGTGCGAAGCCGCCGCAAAGTTCTTTTATTTTCACCATGCTACAAGCGCGAGCTCAAAAGAGCAGAAAGCGATGTCCAAAGACTATTGAAGTGTGCCACAATGCGTGGCATCACGGTGTAAAGATGGCAACATATCAATCAATCACTTTCTAAATTAAGGATTCAGACGACGCACGACAGAGAACGGCGCAAATCAGAGACTTGTGCATTAGAGACTTGTGCATTGTGCATACGGTACTTTGTTTGAATCAATTCGCACAGGACAACTCAATTCTCTTCAGTCAATACGCCATTATTTATCATGTGTACTTTATTATCCAAATTTGGGCTTCACTAAGCGCAGAGTATAGTTTCTTTTATATAAGCAAGCGCTATAGGAAACTTGTTGCGTTACGTGTGCGAGTGCATTTTTCGCATGCGCTTGTTCTCTATGCAAGTCATAGTGCCCCCCATTCTCAAATTAAGCTGCTGTAATGCTTCTCCCCGAACACTTACGACATTGAGTTTGTATATATATATGCCCTCAAACGTGCGCGTGAGAGTCACACGTGCGTAGTCTAAGTATGTTGTGGGTATAGATTTTGCCACATTCCTTACTCAAGTTTTGTTATCCCCGCGATACACTAAGTACTTATTCATATAAACCGCGCCTGCAGTGTTCGAGAAGCTTCAGGACTGTAGTAGATCATTTTGTGATAATTAAATGCACTATGCAAACATTACATTCAATTCTGGAACCTACGTGGCCACTACTGATAACGCTCGAATATTTGAAGACACATGTATCGCGCGCCGAGGCGCTTCACCGCTTGCGAGTTAATTGCCGGCCGACGCTGTGTTTGCCACTATCACTGCCAGTGTGTACGCTGCAATCTGACTTTCCGTTCCCCAGCCACAAGCTCAGCTAAAGAAACAGTTTCGTCTTCGACTAACAGTTTTGTCTTCGACTAACAGTTTGCTTCCTTCGTTGAAGTCACGACCCAGTGACAATATCATGTCCGTGCATTCGTAGCGTGATGTGCGTGCATATATTTTCTTTGAATATCACCTACCGCCAACACAAACAAGCGAGTATTCGGAAGCAGATGACCTGATTTATTAGAAATTTCATAACATGATCGCAAACGAAAAAAAAGGAGCTCTCCTATTACAATTGAAAGTATGACTTGCATTATCTCAAGATACACTGACCAGGCATAGCTCTGTTCTAAAATCAATTGAATGGCATGCGTATTTAGCTTTTGACGAGACAACAAAACTCAATGGGATACATACAATCGACAGCACAAATCGCAGCGTAGTTACCTCGAAAACTGTTAGGGCCTTGCCTATAGTAGTGTAGCAATGCAGTGCAATAGTGCTACCATATTCGGGAGAGGCCCACTACACATGAGCCTTCCTTCTTCAACCTTGGGCTCGCTAGACATATTCTTCAACTTGAAATGAATCTGATGCAGTTCCCCAAAGAGGCTCGATGTTAGCGTGCACAGTGCCACTATTTCTGCTATTTGACGAGTAAAATCCTTTATGCCAGTGAGAATGAAGCGGTCCGCGGCCAACTACCTTCCGCCTTCGAAGAGGCGGAAGGTAGTTCTGACGCCACATGATCTGACACCACAATCAAGAAACCTTAGCACAGCACCAAGTGGAAGTGCTGCGTTTACCCTGTTAAGCACAGCTATACGTTTTTTCGACCTGTGTTGCCAGTACATGGAGCGTTTTTTGGAGTTGTGAATAGTAGAAAGCTTTGGATAATTTTCGGCCACTTGGTGGTTTTCTTCAACATGCACCTAAATCAGCACATACAAAGCAATTCACACTTTAAACTGTCAGTAGCAGAACTAATTTGTATTTCAGTTAAACAAGGGTTTTATACATGAAATTCCACAAAGCTATGTAGAACTATTGTTGTTTGATTAAATTATAAAAAGGTAAAAAAGAAATCAGAGTAGGAATGCTGTGCTTAAAAACAAGCAGTGTCAAATGCCCACGACACTTGCAAATGGCAGTGCGAAATGTCTGCAGTACTAAACTACATAACCACATAGAAATCGGAACAGTGAAAAAAAAAAAAAGCCACTCACTTGAACATCATGCTGAATTCCTTGAGGGCATCTTCTGTGACACCACTCTGGTTTCTAAACAAATGAGAAGGAGAAAGAAAGGCATGTTCATATGAGAAGAAGGGTGAATGACTTGCCTCATTTGAATCATTAAGCAATTTTTGCAAGACATGCTAAGCTCAACAAACAAAGAAAAGCTTAGAAAATTCTAATGCTTTTTCACAACAGTTCTGCCACCCACCAAGTCTGCATGACTGCACGCACCTTGCTTGTATTTGCTGCTCGAGGTTGTGCTGCATGCGCATTCCAAGCTGGTCAAGCTGGTCCCACTGCTGGGCCAGACCGACCGTACCATGCTCTGTGTACCGGTTGTCCAGAATAAGCTGCTCCTCAAGCAGAGCCCCCAGATCCTCGATACGCTTGAGGTCTCCACGTTTTCCACGAACCTCGGCAGCTTTACGCTGAAAGAACCCAGGGAAACTATGCAACCCACTGCTATATTAAGTTCCTGCTGACCACATCAGTCAATTTTTTTCAACTGCAACGGGTTCCAGAAGAACTATTTTTACAGCGACGCTGCAAGCTTTTTGTTTGTCTGCATGGATCATACAAAAAACTCTGGTGGTATCTGCCACCGGAATTCGGCGAGTCCCACTACTGAGAACAAGCATTTATGAGAACCATATGAATGTGTTGCTGGTGGGAAAGGGAAGTGTGGGTGAAGAGGAAAATGAGTGGAAGAGGGTGAAACATAGCAACTGAGCCGGGTATAGCGTCTCAATAGCAAAGGGTTCGAAAGCGAAGTGAAGGTGAGGAGGGAAATGATGATGGGAGAGGGTAAAGCATAGCGTAGCCTTGTGTGGGCAGGAAAGGTAGTGAGGAGAAAATAGAGCAAAGCATAGCATAGCCATGTATAGTTTAGCAAGGAATTGGGAAAAAAAAGTAAGGGGAAGGGGGAACACCACCAGATCCACTGTTTTCCTAGTGTTCACACTACCAGTGCACAGCCGCCCCAACATTTTCTTTTTTTTTTTTCTGCTAATACGCTACTTGACCAGTAACAGTCTATGGAGCCTTTTAACTGCTAGTTTGTACTCAACATCGTACCTTTGTTGCTTCCAATTGTGCTTCCAGTGAACCGGATCCTTCCATCATTGAGGACCTACAAGAGGTGGTACAAATGCCTTCTTAGAAAAAGCATAAAATAAACGTATAACATGTGAACTGCACTATGTTAAAAATATACTACTAATAAACATAAGTGTGTGCTAGTTATAAAAACGAAAGCCACCTACATCTTCAAACATAACTGCACAGCAAATCAAAATATTAAGAAATAGATGCAGGGTAGCTTTCAGAGTTAAAAGTAAGGGCTAAACTTAAAAAATACACGAAATATACTTTAAAAAATTGTAGGGAACAACATAATGTTTAGTTAAACAGCTTGGCAAAAGGAAGGCACATACACAATCCTACAATGACTCATTAAGTTAAAATTACACAAGTGTTCTTAAACAATATTTTAAAAAAATACTGCCTATACCCAACTGCAAATCAATGCAATAACCAACTTATACCTTAAATTTAATCACATGTCAATATGACTGCATAGCCGAAAAAAAGCATTCAACCTTAAAATGGTGATTTTGAAACGAAACTTACCCATCTAACAGCCACATCCTGTGTATTGTCAAACCATGTAAAATAAAACGTACATACATTAGAGACTTGCAATGGGAAAAAAGCATTCGGCACAAAATGTTCACAAACACCTACCGTGTGTCTGTCAACCACTGGTGTAGAGCATTAGCATGCTTGGCAAACTCTCTACGGAGGTGGTCATTGTCTTCCTGGCGCTGGGCTTCCTTGGAAAGCTCTATATCACGTTCCTGCATGGAATGAAAAATAAGCATTCAAGTGTGTATGAAGCAAATGTGATTATACTACTATCTCTGTTTCAGTGCAAAGCACGTTTCAGTTTGCTCTTATTGAATTCAAACAAAAAGTCCCAACCATCGCCTGTAGATTTCAACAGGCCTACATTGCAGGTGCTGATATTCAGTAGCCAAGGTTTTCAAGTGAAATCTGAAAATTAATTTGACCTTTAGTATTGCATTTACAAATTCATTACTGCAAATTTGGCAACAGTAAAATTCTCAAAGCTTGAAAAATTGATTCCCAAAACCAACTTAGTGCTTCACTTTATTGTGCTTCGAACAGTAATTTAGCTAGTTCAGCATGGACAGGTGCAGTTTTATAACTTAAATGACATATGTAATACTACACAAGTATGCATCCAGGCATTTGGAATGGAATACATCATGTTCACAATAAATTATAAATGAGCATTCTCCAGTTTTTGCTTCTTAGTTCACAGCATTAATAGAAGCTTTGGACTGGAAAGCATGAAACAAGTTGTGAGACATTTAAACTGCACCTTGATTATTTTTTGCAGGTTGCGCCATGTATCCTCCAAGGCCTCCATAGTGAACCATGTGTATGGGTTTGGTCCAACATTGAAGCTTTTTATTTTTCGGTCCAAGGCAGCGAGGGCTTCAAAATCTGCTTGTGCTGAGCCCAAAGAGTTCTGAAACTGTGCATGAGCCTCTCGCAAGGCACGAATTTCTTCCACCGAGTTGCACCGCACCGGGTCAGTCAAGTCTTCCTCGGCATTCTCAAACCAGCTATTGAAAGCAGATGCTTTCTTAGCGAATGTGAGGAACAGGTCTTCAATCTGCATGGGGAGATGGGTGGAGAAAAGCATGTTTGACATTACTGAAAATCCATAATCACAACCCGTAAGCAAACTAAGTGAGCATAGCACAGATGAACTCACTTGCTTGAACTGATCCAGCATGTGCAGCAGACGAAGTTTACGGGCATTGGATGCTGCCAGTAAATTATTCCAGCTGAAAATTTGGTTTGCAAGGTTACTCTACATGTACTGAAGATAACATTGAACAATGGCGCTTTGATCATAACTGAAAAGAGCATGAATACACACTCCTCACCAGACTTTTCGGTGAAATGTATGCATGATGGCATAAAGATGACATTAGTATAGTAAAAGGGATCCTACTGCAGCCCATATACAGTAAAAGCTCATCAATTCAACACTAATTAATTCAGAATATTGCATAATTTGGATGCATTCTTTGGTAATGGCAAATCTATACTTTGTTCAATTGCATTAAACTGAATGCAAATTAATGAGTGAAATCCAAATTAACAAGCTTTTGCTGAAGTATTGTGATGAAACCCACTGACCACATTTAATCGCAACATTGTGCCGTCATGCAGCAACTTTCTAGAAAGACAGCTTGGAAGCAAGCGTGGAAGTGGAAGGCACAATTCAGACAGGGGTCTTTTGCAATGGCCCCATTGCAAAATATGTACAGTACTCATGAATTCAAATGCGACATCAATTTTTATTTATTATAACTATTTTGTATAGAGACTTCTATGCGTAAAAAAAATGCTAGAGATATCCATGTCATGCCACGACAAATCTGGTTTTAAAAGACAATGTTGGCTCTGATGTACATGTTTGAGCCGAAAGTACATCGATATGACCTGAATTAAAGACTGTGGATATGAAAGTGTGCAAGCTACTTAGCCCCCATTTGAATTCATTAGGGTCTCTCATCTCAAGCACTAATCAGTCACACAATGGCTAACTGCTATTTGCATAATGATTCCATATAAAATGAAAACATTTGCAGATTCATCAAGTAAAGGAGCATTGATGCAGTTACTGCATCAATGGTTACTGCACCTTTGGTTACTGCTCTCTTGACCAGTATCTGTATGTTCTACGACGTTCTACCATGTATTGATCTAAAAGTCAGTGAACCATTTATATTCCAGTATTTTTTACAGTATGTAACACTTGTTGAGCACTCGCTAAGGAGCTAAAACTTGCACAAATTAACAATGGTATCAATTACAAAAACTGGCATGGAATTGCTGATCGTGCCTTATTTAACCATTAAAGTTGAAAGTGTGTCATAATACACAAACAACAAAAATAGCAAACTGCGTAGTGTGCTCAAATGTGTATCATACACGAATAGAACTCCATTTTCATGGGTGTGGGTATGGACACAAAGGAAACACACTTGTGTAAAGGTATTAAAGATAGCTGAATAAATAAGGGGGGACGTGCCTTCCAAAACGAACTTTGTTTCTTGTTGGATGTCGATGAAAATTGGCACAGACACTAAAAATGGCCTCGCAGAGCTTCCATGAACATTTCGAGGCGATAACACAAAAACTTAATGAGATACAAATTATTTCTTCATTAAACCTCGTGGAGGAGCTGGCAGATTTATAAAATGACAAAAATAGTTGGTAATTACTGATTTGGTTGATATGTGGAGTTTAACGTCCCACAACCACCATATGATTATGAGAGACGCCGTAGTGGAGGGCTCCGGAAATTCGACCACCTGGGGTTCTTTAACGTGCACCCAAATCTGAGCACACGGGCCTACAACATTTCCGCCTCCATCGGAAATGCAGCCGCAGCAGCCGGGATTCGATCACGCGACCTGCGGGTCAGCAGCACCTTAGCTACTAGACCACCACGGCGGGGCTAGTTGGTAATTACTGAATGCACAGCCAAGTGTATGCTGAAGGGGGCAGTGTTTTCAGAATAATTTCTTTGAGACTAAATTTTGTAGTTAACATTTTCTCCAATGACACTGCAATGAGCACACTTGCACTAGAAACAAAAAACACTACGAAAAATTCTTTAGGGAGTCAAATGAAAATCTAAGATCGTAGCCCCCTGAAGCACAGTTCAAGGAGCGTTACAAAACAAATGGAATCAAAATCTGTGCAGTGGTTGCCGAGATATCTGCTCCACGAACTGAGCATAATGACAAAAAAAAAAAAAAACAGTATTGAGAAAACTGCGTTTGAAGTTTCACCTTCTCTTCAAGTCTCTAATAAAACACCTAAAAATTGTGATCTTAGGTTTGTCTGGTGACATTTGACTTCTCAGGCATCTGGCTTCTGCCCAGTGTGCCTTTGTTGCCTATATTTTTTATAACCTTTTTCTTTTTCATCTAAAAAGAATAAGTATGGATTTCAAACTAAGTGGTGTGATAGTAGGAATGACAGAATAGATTTTAATTGAACATGGCCAAATACTGAAATAATTACTTTTCTTGTGTTCAAGCTGTCATTGGTGTAATTAGGTACTTGTTGATAACAAATAATCACTGGACATTTTATTATACAGAGAAGTTTACTGCATAAGAAAAATGGCTCACACCATGACAGCCTATGCCTTCTTTCTAAATGACTAACAGTTATGGGCAGAAAACAGGTGGCACAGAAATTTTTTTTGCAGTTTATTTCATGACGAGAGTCAAGCATATAAAACTCGTGCCCCTGCTTCAAACATACTTTTTGCCACTCTAGCCGTGAAACGCATCATCATACAGCCAGTCACGGAAACGGTACTCTAAGAGGCTTTCATTGTCACGAAAAATTCACAAACGCTCGCGGCGATACCAAGCATGGCTCCAAGCACGTCTAAATTGCATCGCAAAAGCTTATTGACAGTCCTACATATGACCATGAAGTGCGCGGCCGCATGGACTGTGCATCCGGCGCGTGACGCACTTGCCGGCGGCGTTCAGTGACGATGTGCGAAATGTGTACCGACGATGACAAAAAAATGCTGCACATTTTTGAATGCCAACGCGCAAAACTGCTAGCCGCTAAAAAGCCGCATACCCCCTTAAATTGTATCTGTTTCACTTTTATTTTATTCGAACTATTTTGTTCCAATACCTACCGTGTAAGAACATCATCGTGTCTCCTCATTATGGCTGCTGTCTGATCATGATTAGCAGCCACAAGTTGGTCTTTGAGCTGTGTTATACTTTGAATGCCTTCTTGTTCAAAGGCTCCCAAGCCAGCATCAAAGGTTTCCTGAAGGAGAGAGAATCAAATGTTCAATTTTTATAGTGAACACACAGCACATATGATTACACTAACAACCTAGCTAACTTTGCTTACATATAGTACTATATACCGACTGTCCCAGCAAACTTGATCCAAAAATTTCTCAAGTTCTACCTGTTGTTTCATTAGTAGTACTGCTTGTGTGTAGATACATGTATTTTTTTCACGACTAAGCACTAATTAATAGACTTTATTACACAGCTTTATATTTTGTTCTTGCTTAAATTGGCAAAATATCAGCTTTTTGTTGTACGTTATCTCAAATAACCCCCAGAATAAAACATTAACTCTTTGCTAAAACCTGCCTCATTCTTTTTGAGAAAGAACACAAGTGCACAAAACACACTAAATATAAAATAGACAAATGCTCGCATGCCACTACTCCAGTGCTTCCAAGCATTCGTTAGTTGATACATGGCTGCGCTTCTTCATTACCACATTGTGTTGTGGAATTCTTCAAAAGCAATACAGAGAACATCTGAAGCTCTCACATTAACTTTTTACAATGCATACTTGTGCTGCTGCAAGTGTGTCAAATGCCATATGACTTCGATGAGCAGTAACTTGAAACATCATGTGCTTGCTTCTAGGCCAAATGTGACTTAGATAGTTGAACTCCTTCGTCTATCTGCATTGCTGGCAGAAGCTGTGTGTCTATCACTTTTGTAACCGGGGGGGACGATGCGGCCAACAGCTAGGCCCAGAACTCCACCAACGCTCAGCTTATTAGTGCTTTATGGGATAAAAATGATGCTCAATCGATCTGTCCTCAACGAAGTGCACAGGTTTGTGGCCATGCTTTTTAAAATTATTGTGCATTACAATGAGTAAATGCCGCAAAATGCAGCAGAGTCTTTAATGCAGCGCCACAAGATAAACTGAGGATGAGGCTCAATTCCCAGAAGTGTTGATCTAGCATTGAAAGCAGTGCAACATGGCCCAGCCTTAGAAGAAAAAGGATTGAATCCTCTCCATGAGTGCCCTTAACATTATAATGAAACCGTGCCAGAATGCTCATGCCTGAGCGCATGCTAGACTTCCGCAACAATTATTTTTTTTTCACATTGTTAAGTTCAGACGTGCTGCACTATTGAACAACAGCACATTTTTGTTTTAGCTTTGGACACTACAATGCTGCACTGAAAATGGGTAGCATACCTGTTTTGTAAGCAATGTTTGCACTGATGATAGGTCTCGACCAAAGTCTTCAGAGCGCACATGAGCTTCTTTGTCAGCTGGGAAAGTTGAAGAACACAGTTAATTTGTGGCTTGAAACATTTTACAGAAATTTCAAATGTCTTTGATATAAACATATTGCTATAATCACCCCAGATAGTCATATACAAATCTGTCATTCTGAGTAGCTAATTTTGCACTCGTGCACACAAATTGCATTGAAAAGCTGTGCTCAAGCATGACGCAGATTTCTGTAGAGCCCTTTGTTCTTGCTGCTAAGTGACAGCGACAGCGCACATTTCTGTGTAGCTATCAGACTAGTGTGCAATGCCGAGCACGATTCAGCACTCTGGCCAAATCCGTGCCAACTTTTCCATTTCAGAATGCCAAATAGGCTACGAGTTTAAGATTTACACAAGCTTAATGACTAAACTTTTTAAAAGTCTCCTATGGTTATACACTTCTGACCACAATCTTCATTGCACAATGCTATAGAGTAGGCTTGTGAAGATGATGAATTTTAGGTTCGAAGCGAATAGTGATTTTGATCGAATCATTTTGCATTGAATTCGAATAGTATATACATCTTTTTTTCATTTTATTATTTATTTGGTTTTACAGAAAGAGGAGCAAGAGCTAAAGGCCATGTGGCCTGACAGGGCCTTTTACTCCTTTGCATATTCAGCATCCATACACAAGGTTTTGATACATGTACAACAATAAAGCATCAGCATGTACATAACTAAATTCAAACAGAGCAAAATAGTTTCACATCTTACAAGTACTTCCAGACAACAAAAACGTATACAAACACTTCATGAAATTGATTTATTGATATGTGGGGTTTAACGTCCCAAAACCACCATATGATTGAGAGACGCCGTAGTGGAGGGCGCCGGAAATTTTGACCACCTGGAGTTCTTTAACGTGCACCCAAATCTCAGCACATGGGCCTACAACATTTCCGCCTCTATCGGAAATGCAGCTGCCGCAGCCGGGATTCGATCCCGCTACCTGCGGCTCAGTAGCCGAGTACCTTAGCCACTAGACCACCGCAGCGGGGCCACTTCATGAAATCATACAATAGAAAACATGTTATGTAAAATAAAAAATACCTTGAAAACCCTTCATGACTTGAAAACTCTTCATCGCATATTATAAAGAAAAAGAGGCATTTTTGTCATTACCAAACTAACCTGTACAATATTTTTAAAATTGAAACAAGCCTTGTGCAAATGCCTTTTTTTTTTCCTCAGAAGAAATGGAAGAGACCTTGAATAGCAGCAGGATTTGACTTTCGGTAGAATGCGAGTGATAGCCCATAAAATATGTCAAGTTAAAATTTACTATATAAAGAGCATATAAGTTGTTATAACAAGCTTTTAAACTGAAAAAAAATGAATCAATGTGAGGGTAATATTGCTACCTAGCTGACATATCAGCGATCAGAAGACAACAACGAAGTGGGATGGTCTGTGTCTGTCGGTTGTGCATGCTGTCCATCTTAGTTGATGCTATACGCATCAGTGCCAATATAGATTCTAAATAGACAAGCCTCTTTGTGGTGGAGGGGCTGGGTACTTCCCTGTTTTCATCACGAAGCTCTGCAATGGCCGCATCATCATAGGTCCAACCATGTCACAGGTTGAACAACCATCTTCTCCACCGGTCCCTTACATGACTTCTACGTACGTCGTTCTACCTCCTGCTCGTCATCCCGGTGTATTTTCCGGTCAGGATGGCGCTGACATCGACAAATGGAGCAACTGTTACGAACGGGTCAGTGCAAGCTATAGGTGGGACTCGACTCTTATGCTTGCCAATGTGCTTTTCTACCTCGATGGCCCACCGCGGGTGTAGTTCGAGATGGATGAAGCAGAGATTACAAGCTGGGATTCCTTAAAAGAGAAGATTCGCGACCTTTTTGGCGACACTGTTGGACGGCAGATCGCTGCGAGGAATCAAATGGCGGCTCGTCCACAGACTACGACTGAGTCGTACGTCGTGTACATTCACAACGTCATCGCCCTATGCCACCAGATTGACAGGCACATGAGTGAGTCTGAGAAAGTGGCCCATGTGCTGAAAGGAACAGCACATGACGTCTTTAATCTTCTCGTATACAACAACGTTGCCACTGTCGACGCCATAATTAAAGAGTGCCAGCAATTTGAAGAAGCCAAGAGGCGCCGCATTACTAAGTGATTCACTCGCCTGCCTAACACGGCCGCAACCTCATCGTGCGAACCCACCTGCCAGTCCCCCATGTATGACGTCACACGCATTGTTCGTCGGGAAATCGAAGCCGCCTGTCTGGCTCCTCCTCAGCCATCAGTGGCGTTCATACAAGCTGTGGTGAGGCAGGAGTTTGCAAACCTCGGCCTTCTATCAGCATGTCACTCGGCTTGCCCTGAAGTCTCGCCTTACTTCCCAAGACATGCACGCAGTTTACCTTTTACAATGCCCTTCCACAACCTTTTGGAATGGCGAACACCCGAAGACCGGCCTATTTGTTTTTTCTGCCACTAGCCTGGGCACGTTTCTTGCTATTGCCGCTGCCGTCGGTCAAACCAACCACGCCAGTCCTTCTCTACGCCTTCGCACATGCACCCCAAGACCCCTTAACGTTCAGCCGCCGCACCTTCCTATTTATATTTGTTGTCATCTTATGAGCCTCCCACTGACCACCCTTTGCCTCGTCGCCACTACACTGACGCCCCTTCGTCCGGTGGCCGCTACTCCCGCTGCCCGTCGCCGCCAATCCCGCTCTTCGCTACCTCGGCGCTTTGTCGAGCTTCTCTGGTCAATTGCAGCAGGGAAACTAGATATTGCAGCTTGTGGAGGTGAAGCTGCAATACTAATGACTGCCGCAAATCCTTTATTGACGCTTCCCATGCACCATAGCCTGCTTGAAGTACAAGTCGACCAAATTCCTGTGACTGCCCTCATTTACACAGGTGCGCATCTATCTATTATGAGCGCTTCGATACGCCCCCGCTTGCAAAATATTATGACGCCGTCTACGACGCAGGCAATACGTGTTGGTGATGACTGTACTGTACCAGAAATCAGAATGTGCACTGCTCGTTTCAGCATTGCCGGTCATCATGCCGTGGTCCTTTTTGCCGTGCTAGCTTGTTTCCCTCATGACCTCATACTTGGCCTTGATTTCTTTTCGGCACACGTGACTGTTCTAGTACCCTCAGCCTCAATCTTCCAATCTTTGCCGACTACTCTGCAAAGCCCACCAGCCGCTTAAGCCCAACCATTTTCGCTCGCCTGCCATTTCGAGCAGTCGCGTACACGTCTGTCATCAGCCCCTCCTGTTATTGATGGTGATTACATCGTTACGTCGATTACTGACATGCAGTGTTACTGTGCCCCATACCATCACGACCATAGTGGATAACTGTGCGTTTTTTCTGCTCCTTAACTTTGGCTTCAGCCCTCAAGTCTTGCCCTGCCAGATGTCTCTAGCTGAGCTAACTGCCAAAGCAGACGACGATGTCAGCGTTATCCCAGTATCTGCTCCTGATCGAAGTGCAGTCTCACGATCACTCAGCTCGGACGATGCTATCTTTCGAAACATGATTGGATCGGACATTTCACCTCATCAGGCCGACGCTCTCTGCCAGGTTTTAACCTCGTACAGCGACATTTTCGACATACATGATCGTCCCTTGGGCCAGGCTAAGATTGTCACTCACCGAATCAACAATGGTGACACTGCGCTCATTCAACATCAGCCGTACCGTGTGTCAGCGCCCGAGCAAGAAGTGATTTAAAAATAAAAGGCCAAAATGCTTACGAAAAACTTAATCGAACCATCATCGAGCCCTTGGGAATCTCCCATGGTATTAGTAAAGAAGAAAGAAGACTCATGGCGTTTGTGCATTGAATATCGCCACCTCACCAAAATTACCAAAAAAGACGTGTGCCCTCTACCACTCATTGACGATGGCCTCGATTGCCTCCATGGCGCCACCTTTTTTTCATCTCTCGACCTTCGTTCTGGCTACTGGCAAATTGCTGTAGATGACATGGATCGAGAGGAGACCACCTTCGTTACCCCAAACGATCTTTACCAATTCAAGGTCATGCCCTTCGATCTCTGAAATGCTCCAGCGACCTTCGAGAGAATGATGGACACACTCCTTCAAGGATTTAAATGGTCGACATGTTTGTGTTACCTGGACGACGTGATCATCTTCTGACCTACCTTCGCGACCCACCTTGAACGCCTTTACACCATTCTAACCATATTCCGACGGGCAGGCCTGCAGCTCAATTCCTCGAAGTGCCATTTCGGTCTTCGTCAGATTACAGTGTTGGGTCACCTTGTTGACACTGCCGGCGTACGAACAGACCCGGCGAAAGTATGCGCTGTAACGAACTTCCCAGTTCCACGTTCTGCCAATGATGTTCGCAGTTTCGTGGACCTCTGCTCCTACTTTCGCCTGTTCGTGAAAAGCTTCGCAGCACTCGCACGGCCACTCACAGACCTTCTCAAACAAGACGTTCTATTTCGTTGGGGCCCTCTTCAAGCTGATGCCTTCTCTCAGCTAATCACCCCTCTAATGACACCCCCTACTCTTGCACATTTCGACCCTGATGCTCCTACAGAAGTGCGCCAGATGCGAGTAGGCACGGCATTGGTGCAGTTTTGGCACAAATTCAGTGGGGCAATGACCGTGTAATTGCGTATGCAAGCCATCTCCTTCCAAAGTCTGAATGCAATAACTCTATAACAGAATGGGAATGTCTCGCTCTTGTCTGGGCGGTTTCGAAATTCCGTCCTTACTTGTATGGCCGCCCTTTAAGTGTCATCACAGATCAACATGCGCTGTGTTGGCTTTCTTCTCTGAAGGAACGACGCACTGGATGACTTGGCCGTTGGGCGTTAGACCTACAAAAACATTCCTACTCGGTTGCTTACAAGCTTGGACATCTCCATTTGGAAGCCGACTGCTTATTCCGCTACCCTGTTGATCAGCCCAATGAATCAGAAATGATGATGATGTGTGGTGCTTTGTGGCGCAAGGGCCAATTGATGGCCAAAGAGCGCCATTTCGATGAGTAGAGATGAGACAATGATATGTTGCGTGGCTGTATAGGGGCCTTAAAATTCCTCGCGATAATGCGGGTAAAAACATAAGTATTAAGATCATGACAGTGGCGTGATATGCATATTAAAAGGGGTGACAAAGATTTTGATAATAAAAACATGTAAAAATATTTGGCACTAGCACACGTGCCTCATCAGCGCCCTTGTGTCCAAGGGCTGCGAGGCAAGTGCTTTCAAATGTAATCACTGCAGCAGCAATATCTCTTGAGAGGTCACGCTACACAATGCCTGGGTATATTACATAGTAAAATTGACATCTCTTAAAAAAGCTAACAATGATTTATGGGTGAAAAGTGGTTCCCTACTGACAAACATTGCGGGGTGTAATGGTATATGTTGTCGGTAGGGTAATGGAAAGTGCCTTCTTAGAGTGTCTAACTGTTTACATTGGATTAAAACGTGAAGAACTGTCAATGCCTCCCCACAATTGTCACAAAGTGGTGGATCACCACCGGACAAAAGATGTGTGTGTGTCGTGTATGTGAGTCCTATCCTGAGTCTTGTTAGTGTTACCTGTGTTAGACGAGATTTTGATACTGGTGGCCAATGGCCAAGGTGTGGCTTGATAACGTGTAGTTTGTTTTGTGTGTGTTTATCCCACTTGCTCTGCCAGTAGTCCCCGAGGTTTCGTTTGAGAGACGGCTTCAGATCAAGGACCGGGATTGATATGGGTGTAGGGGCAGTGTTTTTGTGGACGGATGCAGCGAGCTGATCCGCCCTCACGTTGCCTTGGATCTCACGGTGCCCTGGCACCCAGCACACTACAACATGTTGGTTGAGTGTGTAGAGTGTGCAAAAAATGGAGTAAAGTGAGACAAGGACAGGGTTTTTTTGTTTTTTAAGACTGTGCAAAGCCGTTACCACACTGAGGGAGTCTGTATAAATTACTGCTTTTTGTATTTGTAATTATTTGATGTGTTTAGCTGCCACAAGTATCGCGTAAGCTTCCGCTGTGAAGATACTTGTGCCTGGATGTAGAGGGCCAGCACCCGAAAAGGAAGGGCCAACAGCAGCGTAGGACACAGAGGAGTTGGTCTTAGAGGCATCTGTAAAAGAACTCAGGACGTGTGTATTTGTGTTGAAGTTCTAGGAAATATGTTCGGATATGGGCAATAGGCGCATGTTTTGTAACTTCTAGAAAAGACACATCGCAGTCTATAGTCTGCTATTGCCACGGTGGCGGGTATGCTACAGGAGCCATTAAACTATGTTCAAGTGAGACTCCAGTTTCCTCAGCTAGACTCTTCAGGCGAACTGAGAAGGGCTGCCTCATCGAAGGCCTGTTTTGAAACAGAATTGAGCTCGAGAAATCATTAATAGTAGAGTATGAGGGGTGCTTCTTGTCTGCTTTTACCTTAAGGAAATAAACGAAGGACATGTAAGTTCTCTGCAGATGAAGCGACCACTCATTTGACTCAACATAAAGGCTTTCTACGGGGCTGATGCGAAAAGCACCCGTAGAAAGGCGGATGCCCAAATGGTGCACGGGGTCCAGCATCTTCAAGAAACTTTGAGTAGCAGACTGATAGACAACGGCCCCATAATCTAAGCGGGTGCGAATGAGGCTTCTATACAGGTTCATGAGGCATTGCCTGTCACTACCCCACGTAGTACGTGACAACACTTTTATAACACTCATGGCTTTTAAACATTTTGTTTTTAAATACTTGATGTGTGGTACGAATGTCAACTTGTTGTCCAAGATTAAGCATAAGAATTTATGCTCCGCATTGACAGACAGACATTGACCGTTCAGTTCAATGTCAGGTTCTGAGTGCACGCCTCTCTTTCGGGAGAACAAGACACACGTGCTTTTTTCTGGGTTCAGCCGGAATCCGTTTTCCTCTGCCCATTTGGAGAGCTCGTTTAAACCTAACTGAACCTGCCGCTCACACATTGCTAGGTTGCATGACTTAAAGCTAAGCTGAACGTCATCGACATATGTGGAATAGAACATGTTGCGGGGGATGGACAGGTGCAAGGAATTCATTTTAATAATAAAAAGTGTACAACTAAGTACACCACCTTGCGGTACTCCCGTTTCTCGCACAAATGTTTGGGAGAGAGTACTGCCCACACGGACGCGGAATTTTCGATTGGACAAGTAACTCTCGATTATGGAAAGCATTCTACCGCGCACACCCAGGTGAGACAAGTCTCTTAATATCCCAAAACGCCATGTTGTGTCGTAAGCCTTCTCGATATCAAGAAACACTGAGAGGAAGTATTGTTTGTGGACAAAAGCGTCTCGGATCTGTGCCTCAATACGCACCAAATGGTCGGTGGTGGATCTACCCTCTCGAAACCCACACTGGAACTGGTCGAGCAGATTGTGTGTTTCAAGGAAATGTAAAAGTCGGCGGTTTATCATTTTTTCAAAAAGTTTACAAAGGCAGCTGGTTAGTGCAATGGGCCTATAACTTGAAACTGAGGAAGGTTCCTTGCCCTGTTTCAAAATAGGGATAACAATAGCCTCTTTCCAGAAAGCAGGGATGGTGCCAGAAAGCCAGATAGCATTGTATAGAGAGAGTAAAGTTTTTCGCGTTTTGAGCGGCAGGTTTTTCAACATTTCATACGTGACACGGTCGTAGCCTGGTGCAGAATTACTGCTAGAGTTTAGCGATGTTTGTAGCTCAGCTAAGTTGAAAGGTTGGTTGTATGCCTCGTGTTTTTTGCACTTATATTCTAGTTTCTGTTTTTCTATCCTTGCTTTATATCTTTGTAAAACTTCAGTATAGTGTGCCGAGCTAGACACTTGCTCGTAGTGTGCACCGAAGAAGTTCGCCTCATCTTCCAGGCTGTCACCCTGTGTGTTTAACGAGTGGGAGTGAGTGTACTTGTCTTCCTGCTACCCTACGAACCATGTCCCAGACTTTAGCCTCTTGTGTATATGAATTTATCCCTGATAAAAACTTGTGCCAGCTTTCTCTTCTGGCCTGCCGACGCGTTCTCCTGCCTCGAGATTTTATTTTCTTAAAGCTCTCAAGGTTTCCCGCTGTCGGCGAGTTGCGCAGCAACCTCCATGCCCTGTTCTGTTCCTTTCGTGCATTCTGACACTCAGTGTTCCACCATGGGACGTGTCGTTTGCCGGGCAGTCCAGATGTTTGTGGAATGCACTTGGCTGCTGCGTCAGTAAAAAAAGCCGTGAAGTACTGCAAAGCTTCATCTATGCCTAATCCGCATATGTCGGTCCAACTTAGGTGTGTAATCTTTTGAAATTGTTCCCAGTCGGCTTTGTTCACCAGCCATTTGGGAACATATGGAGGACATTCATATGTTATTGGTGTACTCAAAACTAAAGGAAAATGGTCACTTCCGTATGGATTATTTATGACTTTCCACTGAAGTAATGGTACAAGTGAAGGAGATGCGATACTGAGGTCTATGGAGGGGTAAGTATTGTTTGCAAGGTTATAATATGTTGCCTTTTTTCTATTCAACAGACAAGCACCTGATGAAAAGAGGAACTGTTCAATGAGACGACCTCGTGCATCACATCGACAGTCACCCCATAAACCGCTGTGCGCATTCAGGTCCCCTAGAACCAAATAAGGTTCTGGTAACTCATCTATTAAAGACTGGAAATCGTGTTTTTCCAGGTGGTGTTGTGACGGTATGTATAGAGAGCAGATGGTGACGAGCTTATTAAATAGAACTGCTCGAACAGCCACTCCCTCTAGGGATGTTAGTAGTGGTACATGACTGCATGCTACTCCTCGGTTAACTATAATGGCTACACCATCAGATGACGCCACAGCACCATCTCTGTCCTTTCGGAAGACAACATATTGACGCAAAAAATTTGTATTCTTGGATTTTAAGTGTGTTTCCTGTACACACAGCACTTTTGGAGAATGTTTGTGTAGAAGTTCTTGGACATCGTCGAGGTTTCAAAGTAGTCCTCTGACGTTCCATTGTATAATTTGTGTCTCCATTATGGAAGTAAAGAAGTGCTGTGTGTACGAAATGAGTGTGGCTGGTGTCTAAAGAGAGAAGTGACTTATCTTACAGAGCCTTTAGAAAGCCCTGTAATTACCGTTTTGTCTTTTTTAAAGCGGTCGAGGGAACCCCGCCGCTCCTTTGGCGCAGTCTGCGCCGGTGCAGTTGATGTGTCCATTGCCTCAGGAGAGACGACAGATAATGTTGTTTTCGTTGTAGGCTTCGTCGTGACAGACGGAGCCTTAAACCCCACCGGGCTGGAGGTCGAGGGGACCTCTTTAGTTTGTGTGGTGCCCTGGCTGCTGCCAAGGTTCACAGGGGCCTTCGGTGGGGCTGTATTGAAGGAAGGTGGGGCAGCCGAGGCTGCTCCCCCCATGGGGGCTTGTGGCGTTTGCCTCGGCACGCTGGGCGTGGTCCAAGGCATTGCCGAAAACCGAAGTGCTGCCGACCCCCCTCGCACCACTTCGGCATACGATGTGTTCCCAGCAAAATGCGGGGAAACGCGCTGCCACGCTTCACGGAAGCTTATGTTCAATTTAAACTTTGTATTAATTTCTTTTTCCATTTTCCAGGCCACGCATGACCTGGAATATGCAGGATGGTCACCCTCACAGTTTGCGCAGTGCACTTTTAGCTGACAGTCATCGTCAGCGGTATGACCTTTGGTGCCGCATTTCGCGCAGGTAAGCTGTCCTCGGCAGCTCTGGGATCCGTGCCCGAACCTCTGACACTTAAAGCAACACCGCGGGTTGGGTATGTATGGTCTAACTGGCAGTTTAAGATATCTTGTTGCTATTTCAGTGGGGAGGGTGCTAGATGCGAAAGTTAGTATGATGTGCTTCGTTGGGATTTCCTTATTTTCTCTTCTTATTTTGATACGCTGCACCTGAATGACGTTTTCCTCTTTCCAGCCTGTTAGAAGTTCATCATCAGAGAGGTCCATCAGGTCTCCGTCTGATACAACACCCTTCACTGCGTTCATGGTTCGATGCGGTGTGATTGTGATAGGCTGATCCCCAAATGCTGCGAGTTTATGTAGTCTTTGTTACTGTGCGTTGTCTTTTATTTCAAGTAACAGGTCACCACTGGCGGTCTTTGTGGCCTTGTAGCCTGCGCCCAGCGTTTCTATGAGACATTTGGACACAAGGAAAGGTGAAATACTTCTAGCTTTCTTTTCTGTACTTTCACAGTGGATAATGTGGTACTTGGGGAAGTTATCTTTTTTGTTTGAAACAAATTCAAAAATTGCTTCGGTGCGCCACCTCTTCGAGGGGCGATTAGTTGTAAGAGGGCTAGGGGTTCCCATAAATTTGATAGCTTATTCGGCGGCCATGCCAGCCACCCACCACCGAGCCCAACAAGGGGACGCTGCGAGACGCGAAGGAGGCGCAGGCGCCAGCCGTACATGGCCGCTATAACCCAATATATCTACCCAAGGTTGGATATTTACACTAGGTTAACCCTTGCCGCCAGGAAAAATTGGAAGTGAAATGAAGTGAGGAGAATACAGGAAAGATGTAAAGTGTGAACAAAAGACGAAGATGTAGGGAGAGAGAGATAGGAAGAGGGGACTGCGGATTTCCCCCGGGTGGGTCAGCCCAGGGGTGCCGTCTACGTGAAGCCAGGGCCAAAGGGTGTGTTGCCTCTGCCGGGGGGCCTTAAAGGTACAATCACCCAGCGTCAGCTCAACCCCCAGGATCCCCTTTTCCCCGGACACGGCAAAGCCACGCACGGCTAGGCGTGGGAGGGAGTAGAAACTCCCCCGTCAGCTCTGGTCCGTGGTGTCGCTACACACTAAACGCCTACTTGCGCAGGCGCCCCTGCGGGCAATGAATCAGACATCGAGCCTAGCCTCAGCGTCATATCAATGTCTCAGTTTCTTCAGCTTGGTGATGAACGTCGTGATGCTTCCCTACGACAACTTATTGACCATCTCGAATCTGCTCTCAACGACGCGTCGCTTCACATGTATGTCCTCCTGAATGGCATGCTGCACCATCATAGCCTCCAGCCAGACGGCCCTGAGCTCCTTCGTATCGTGCCGGAACGTTTGCGTTCAACCGTGCTCCATGAGCTCCATGATGAACCAACTGCTGGCCATTTGGGTGTATCTCGGACATATGACCGTGCTCGTCGCCACTTCTTTTGGCGCGGTCTCGCCAGGTCCATTCGCAGTTACGCGTTCTCCTGCGATAAATGCCAATGTAGGAAGCGACCTACTACGCCCCTGGCTGGACTTTTTCAACCGATACCCATCCCAACCGAACCTTTCTTCTGTGTTGGTATAGTTCTCGGTTCTTTTCACGAGTCGAAATCGGGCAACAAGTTGGTCGCCATTGCTATAGACTACGTGACTAGGTATGCCATCACTTGAGCGCTCCCCACCAGCACCCCTACTGACGTTGCGGACTTTTTGCTCCAGGATGTCACCTTACACCATGGCGCTCCTTGCCAATAACTCACGGATCGCAGCCACGGATTTTTGTCCCGAGTAATCGAGGATCTTCAGCGCTCTTCCTCGGCGCAGCACAAGTTGACTACTTCCTACCATCTGCAAACAAATGGCCTTACCGAACGCCTAAATCGCACCCTTACGGACATGCTCGCGATGTATGTGTCCTCCGACCACCATGACAGACCTGGCGCTACCTCACGTGACCTTCGCGTACATTCTTCCCGCCACGACACCACTGGTTATTCACCCTTTCATTTGCTCTATGGCTATCCAACGTTACCCCTCGACACCCTACTTCCAACCACTACAACGTCGTCAACCGAATATGCATGTGACGCTACTGCTCTTGCCGACCACGCATCGCCCGCTCTAGACATTCTGCTTTGCAAGCCACCCAGAAAGCCATCCAAGACTAAGACAGCTAGCGCATCGATGTTCACTTTTCACCAAGTTCTCTCGTTCTCCTGTGGTGCCCAGTTTGTCGAATTGGCTTATCACAGAAGTTGTCTCGCTACATTGGTTCTTACCGTATCATCCGCCAGGTAACAGACGTCACCCATGAGATCAATCCAGCATCTGAGACCACAACCCTACCTGCAACCACACCCAGTGATGTTGTGCACGTCAGCAGGCTAAAACCCTACCACCAGCCTTTTGAAGACCATAATTAATGTGCACAGAGAAGGCACTTTAAACCACCTGGGGGGGGGGTAATGCTACGCAGCTGACATATCAGCGATTAGAAGACAACAACGAAGTGGGATGGTTTGTCGGTTGTGCATGCTGTCCCCCATCTTAGTCGATGCTATATGCATCAGTGTTGATATAGATTCTGAATAGACACGCCTTGTGTCATTTTCTATGGTTACTGCATCGTACCTTGCCAACCACTTCCACATTATGTACGATGCCTGGGTGTGCACTCATTATAAAGTCTATTTCGTTCTTACTTTCGCCATTAAGGCTCCTCCATCTCCGCTTGCGGTTTCCTAGTTTTTGGTAGAAGGTATTCAAAATCCGTAAATTATTGCGTTCTGCGAATTCTACTAGTAGCTCTCCTCTGGCGTTTCTAGTACCGATGCCATAATCCCCTACTGCCTGGTCTCCAGCCTGCTTCCTCCCTACCTTTGCATTAAAGTCTCCCATCAGTATAGTATACTGTGTTTTTACCTTACTCATTGCCGATTCCACGTCTTCATAGAAGCTTTCAACTGAAGCGTCATCATGGCTGGATGTAGGTGCGTAAGCCTGTACCACCTGCATCTTGTATCTTTTCTTCAGTTTAGTTACAATACCTACCAGCTTTTCATTATTGCTATAATATTCCTCTATGTTGCCAGCTATGTTTCTCTGAATTAGGAACCCTACTCCCAGTTCTCTTCTGTCAGCCAAGCCCCTATAGCAAAGGACGTGCCCATTCTATAACACCGTGTAAGCCTCATCTGTCCTCCTAACCTCACTGAGCCCTATTATATACCATTTAACACCCTCTAGCTCCTCGATCAGTACAGCTAGACTTCCCTCACTAGATAAGGTTCTAGCGTTAAACGTTGCGAAGTTCAGGTTCCAATGGCGGCCTGTCCGGATCCAGAGATTCTTAGCACCCTCTGCTGCATTGCAGATCTGACCGCCGCCGTGGTCAGTTGCTTCGCAGCTACTGGGGACTGAAGGCCGTGAGTTATTCAACGTATGCATGTGGGAGGTAGTGGCCAGATACTGCACCAGGGAGGCCAATCCTTCTTCTGGTGAGGGAGTGCGTTCCCGGCGGTAGTTACCGGTGAGGCCGCACCCCAGGCTTCTTAATGCAGTTCCATCACCACGCGTACTTTTTTTTTTTTTTTTGATCCGATTGGGAACTGTGCGGCACCGGGATTTGAACCACGGACCTTTTGCATGCGAGGCGGATGCTCTAACCACCATCACTGCATATGCACGATGAATCGCTGCCTATGCACGATGCATCGCTGCCTATGCACGATAGCTCGAGTTCACCTAGACTTGAAGAAGGAACGGCAGAAACTGATACACAAGAAGCCAATCAATGAGCTAGCACTGAGAGGGAAAGTACAGGAATTCAGGGCCTCGCTCCAGAACAGGTACTCGGCTCTTAGTGAGGAAACCACCCTTAGTGTAGATACAATGAATGATAATCTGACGAGTATCATTACGGAGTGTGCAGTGGAACTTGGAGGTAGGGTAATTAGACAGTACACTGGCAAGCTTTCCCAGGAAACGAAGAATCTTATTAGGAAGCGTCAAATCATGAAAGTCTCAAGTACAACAGACAAAATAGAACTGGCAGAGCTTTCAAAGTTGATTAATAGGCGTAAGGTGTGCGATGTAAGAAGGTATAACATGGAGAGAATTGAACACGCTCTGAAAAACGAAGGAAGCGTCAAAGCAGTGAAGAGAAAACTTGGGATAGGCGAAAATTGGATGTATTCACTAAGGGACAAAGAAGGCAAAATACTACCAATATGGATAGAATAGTTAAAATAGCGGAGGAGTTTTACAGAGATCTGTACAGTAGCCAGAACAACCACGACTTTAATACTATAAGAACTAGCAGTAACTCAGGTGACACCCCACCAGTATGATAGAAGTCAGAAAAGCTTTGGAGAGCATGCAAAGAGGCAAAGCTGCTAATGAGGATCAGGTAACATCAGATTTGCTGAAAGATGGAGGACAGATTGTGTTAGAAAAACTAGCCACCCTGTTTACGAGGTGTCTCCTGACGGGAAGAGTACCAGAGTCTTGGAAGAACCCTAACATCATCTTAATACATAAGAAAGGAGATGACAAGGACTTGAAGAATTACAGGCCGATCAGCTTGCTCTCTGTAGTATACAAGCTATTTACAGAGGTAATTGCTAACAGAGTAAAGAAAACATTAGAATTCAATCAACCAAAGGAACAAGCAGGATTTTCGAACTGGCTACTCAACAATCGACCTCATTCATACTATCAATCAGGTAATAGAGAAATGCTCATAATATAACCAACCACTATACATAATGATTGATTGATATGTGGGGTTTAACGTCCCAAAACCACCATATGATTATGAGAGTCGTCGTAGTGGAGGGCTCCGGAAATTTCAACCACCTGGGGTTTTTAAACGTGCACCCAAATCTGAGCACACGGGCCTACAACATTTCCGCCTCCATCGGAAATGCAGCCGCCGCAGCCGGGATTCGAAACCACTATACATGAATCACTATACACTATATACACTATACACTATATACAAACATATATACACATATATACATATACACACATATATAGATATATACACATATATAAACATATATACAAACATATATACACAAACCACTATACACTATATATGAAGGCTATGTATAACCACTATACATAGCCTTCATAGATTACGAGAAGGCGTTTGATTCAGTACAAATATCGGCCATCGTGCAGGCACTGCGGAATCAGGGTATCGATGAGGTATATATAAACATCCTGGAAGAAATCTACAGAGGACCAACTGCTACCATAGTGCTTCATAAAGAAAGCAACATAATACCAATCAAGAAGGGTGTAAGGCAGAGGGACACAATCTCCCCAATGCTACTTACCGCGTGCTTACAAGAGGTTTTCAGAGGCGTAGAATGGGAAAAGTTAGGCATAATAGTTAATGGGGACTACCTTAGTAACCTGCACTTCGTCGATGACATTGCATTGCTGAGTAACTCAGGGGACGAACTGCAACTCATGATTACGGAGTTAGACAGGGAGAGCAGAAAGGTGGGTCTTAAAATTAATCTGCAGAAAATGAAAGTAATGTACAACAACCTTGGAAAAGAGCAGCGCTTCGAGATAGGTAATAGTGCACTTGAAGTTGTAAAGGACTATGTCTACTTAGGGCTGGTAATAACCGTGGAGCCAAACCACGAGATTGAAGTAACTAGAAGTATAAGAATGGGGTGGAGCACATTTGGCAAGCACTCTCAAATTAGGACAGGTAGATTGCCACTATCTCTCAAGAGGAAGGTATATAACAGCTGTATCTTGCCGGTACTTAGCTACGGAGCAGAAACCAGAAGACTTACAAAGAGTGTTCAGCTTAAATTGAGGACGACGCAGCGAGCAATGGAAAGAAAAATGGTAGGTGTAACCTTAAGAGACAAGAGAGCAGAGTGGATTGGGGAACAAACGGTGGTTAAGGATATTATAGCTGAAATCAAGAAGAAATGGACATGGGCCGGGCATGTAGCGCGTAGACAGGATAACTGCTGGTATTAAGGGTAACTAACTGGATTCCCAGAGAAGGCAAGCGGGTTAGTGGGAGACAGAAAGTTAGGTGGGCAGATGAGATCAAGAAGTTTGCGGGTATAAATTGGCAACAGCAAGCACAGGACCGGGTTCACTGGCTGAACATGGGAGAGGCCTTTGTCCTGCAGTGGACGTAGTAAGGCTGATGATGATGATGATGATGTGTCATTTTTAGGTAACAATAATTTCATTTCAACTTTAATGTGGAGTTTTGCGGCAGTAGATTTCACCTGAATATGTGTTTTCACGGTTTAGCATCACTTCACTACAGTGAAGCCACTTTTACAGTAAAATAAGTTACATTTAAATAACATACACCTGAATAGGTGCTTTCATTGCTTAACACTGCTCTACTGCAGTGAAACCATTTTTATAAAATGTTTAGGCTCGTGCGAATACTCGTATGCTTCGAATATTCGAACGAATAGTACAATATTCGAATTCACTTCGATTCGAATTTAAATTACGAATATTTCGAAGTATTTGACATGAACGAATAGGTGTGTACTAGACCACATGTAACCACTTGTAAAGGTAGTTTTACTGCAGTACAGCCGTGCTAAGCCGCGGAAGCACCTATTCAAGAGAAATTTGCTTTATCGCAAAGCCCCACTTCATATTTTAAGGGACACTGCCACATTTTTTTAGCATGGTCCGCCAACGCTACCGATCGGTACTCGAGGCTACAAAGAACACGCGAGCTAAATATTATAGCCCAGCTTGTGACCTGAAACTCGCAAATTATCAACGTCAGATAAAAGTAGCTCTATTCTCTCGGCAAATGACTCCACAATGTCGAAAATCGCTCGTCACAGCGATTGTAGCTGCGATTGGCTGATTTTAGCATGGGGCACTCAGTCGTTACTGGAGGCACTGCGTATGGTCTCGACATGTCCACGTGTACATGCATGATCGCACTGAAAATTCGGGAATTCAAAGAAAAAAGAAATGAGAAAGAGAGAGTGCTCAGGGTCGCGACACACAAGTGAGGCATTTTCCTTCCCTATGCCATTAGTTGCTGCTTTGCTTCAAGCAATTTCGTCGCAACGAGAAGAGAAAATGCAATTGGAGCATGTAGCTAATCTTTGTACTGGAAAAATTCAAAAAATTTTTGCGGGGTTAATTCATAAGGCAATAATCTTTAGTGAATACATTCCATGTATTCACTAAACTTGAAAAACTGTTGCAGGATTCCTTTAAATAAACATATCCTCAATTTGATCATTTTCTAATCTTAAAAGCTTGTTTCGCAGGCTTATACACTCTAGCTGTAATGAATATTACCTATTTTACAGGTTATCACTTGCATCCTATTGAAAGTCAAATCCTGCTACTTCTCAAAGTTGTTTCAACTTTCTTTGAATACAAAAAACAATAAAGCTCTTGCAAAGACCCTTAGTTAAATATATATATATATATATATATATATATATATATATATATATATATATATATATTGTGCAGGTTAGTTCTTTAGACAGCATATATTCTATTCGAATTCGATTCAAAATTATTCGACTAAAATTACTATTCGCTTCAACTTTGCTTCGAACCTAAAATTCACTATTCGCACAAGCCTAAAGATTTTACATGCGTACTATCATGCACTTATTCGTTGGTCTCAAATAATTTGAAATTTTCAATAATTCAAATGCAATTCGAAGCGATTCAATATTCACACAAACCTAGTAAAAAGCCAGAAGCATAAAATATTAAAAACAGCACTTAATGCATAGTATTCAAATTGTTTGGCCCACTAGAACAGCAAGCCATGTTTTAACAAATGTTTAGTTGCATGCAGAATTTCAAAACATTGTTCTACTGTATAGTGTCATGGAGAAACACGATGCACAATGGCCGCTTCTCACCAATCCAGCTTTCAACAACATCAGCCTTCCACATGAACTGAAGATAGGCAGAGTTGTCCTGGAGCTTGGCTCGACGACGAGCAGCACTAGCCTCCAAAGCATCGAGCCTCTGCACTAGCTGGTCCAGCCGCTGCTGAATGCTCTCTTTGTGGTGATTTCCCTCCTGAACTAGGCCTTGGCCAGCTGCCACCGTGTCTCCACATCTCTCTCGATGAACAGCAAAATCTGCCTCAAATGCTTCATGCTTCTTAAGCAATCCCTGCAACAAAACATGCAAAATAATGCCACGTTGTGAACCTATGTTCTGGACGTTATTACGAGAAACTAGCACGACAGCAGCAACAAAAACACGAATTTTTACTTTGACAGCAAAAGCGACCGAACTGGTGTCACCATACAAGATCTGCTATTAAAGCAAACCTCATAAAAGCAGTTTGCCAATCTTCAATCTTTAGCTGTAAGCCCATGAATATGCATTTCCAAAAACACAAACAGAAGTTCTTTATATTGAAATTTATGGGAATGCTTTAAATTAACCTCGATACTAAAAATGAGCAAAGCAACTGACGATGGCCGCTCAGCTGCAAGACACCAAAACAAACATGGCAATTGATGAAACAGGCTGCACACAGTTTCTTTTAAAAGTTGGGGCTTTCAAATGGTACACCAAATACTGTTTACTTTCTGAACAGCAAAACATGTGAATACTGTTTACTTTTTGAACAGCAAAACATGTGCTTGTTTATGTAAGTGGTGGACCATGAAAAATATGCAATCCTAATCCTGTTAATTAACATAAGCTTCTTATGTATGCATGTAAATGCGACCTTAGTAGGTACAATGTGACACAGGGTTCTGAAGTTAAGTCTTTTTTACCCTTTCATTTAGGGATGCCGGCACAGACTTTACTGTCTGAAGCAAAATAATTTTTGTAAAGAAAAATGATACACTTGACAGTAAGTTTTCCCGTAGTGAAGATATAGAGCAGCCTCTGTAAAATATTTAGTATGTGTTTACAAGTACCAACAGATGCACCATAAATGGCTTGTAAAAGTAAATTTTGACACCAAAACTGACCAAAAACATTGGCAGTTTCTCAGCATACCCTTAGAGATTAGCTGCTGCTTGTGGCATGCCTAACAATTTTGGAAGTGACATTATGGAATCCGCATTATACAGGGTGCCCCAGCTATATTTAGCCAGAGTTTAAAAATATACCGACCCACGCAATCACGACGCGACCAAATGCATGTTGCTGACCGTTGCCTGGAGTTGGACTATTTTTGTGTTGGAAAATATTATTTAATTAGATTGGTTTAATTAACTAACTTTTGAAGGAATGAAGATGAATAAAAATGTCAATGAGAAAGTTGTAGATTGGTTTGAAAAATGTCCAATTAGACAATTTTGAACTTTATATCTTAAATATTAATGTTTTCTTTTAACTACAAATGCCCACAAAATAAAAAAACATACCACCTCGGGCCATGACTCTTGTGCTCCCCTCCCCAACGTTCTGCATACGAATGATACGCTTCCCTCACACCGGTTCATGACAGCGGTTGGCAGTCACAGCGGTCATCGCTTTTGTGCCGATAGCAAAACTTGTTCCTCGCAAAGCCACCCCCATTGTTGCGGCCGTGTCGAGACAGCACAATCAGGCAAATTCTATGGTCGTTCGTACGTGGAATGTTAGGGAGCACTAAAATCATCATGCACGCTGGCATGCGAGCGGATTTGTCACATGGTAGTTTTTTGTATTTTGTGGGCATTAGTAGTTAGCAGAAAAACACTAATAATTAACAGATATAAAGTTTGAAACTGTCTAATTGGAGGTTTTGCATACCGATCTACAATTTTTTCATTGAAATTTTTTTTATCCATCTTGGTTCTACCAAAATATAGTTAAATCAATAGATCTAATTAAAGAATATTTTATAACACAAAAAATAGTCTGACTAACTCCTGGCAACGTTCAGCAACATGCATTTGGTCAAGTTGTAATTGCATGTGTCGGCATATTTTTAAACTCTGGCTAAAGATAGCTGGGGCACTCTGTATATGTTACTAAGCTGTGCCTGTATAGTCTGCTTAGGAGACATTTGAGGTGGACGGTCAATAAATGTGTCATCTTGGTTTCATGTAAATTAATGACTGGTCCATAATTTATTGAAAAATTTCATCTCTTGAATAAATTGGCTTTTTGACCTTCACCTAACAAAATTTTTTAGCGCACCCTTCCTTTTTATTTTTTTAAAACAAAATTTTATGCTGAAGTGTCAAATTAAGTGCACTAATTCTCAAGAACACTAAACAGCATGAATGTAAACCATTGCAAGCTAATTCCCCATGACAATGGCTCCAATCCCTATCTAAATTAATGGCATTCGACACTTGATTCCAAACATTAAAAAGATTGCCCACACTTACATAAAGTAATAGTCTTTCCAATTATTCCTTTTCTTCTAAATCATAACATACAGTTTTCCAGTTTTACATTCAATCTTAAATATTTTCATCAAATTCAGCTGGATAACTTCTAAGAAAAGGTACACCAAGTTTCGAAAACTTTCAGAAAATTCATCTTCAGCGAAATGAAACTCAGTTGAAAATGTACAGAAAGTGCTCAGCTTCACAACAAAAATGAATGACTATGCTTTTACGCATTATAAAGGCATTGCTAAAGGAAAAACTTGCAATCAATAGTAATGAGAATAGCAGAAATTAAAAAAGTATGCTATAGTGGTATTGTCTTATGTATTTTAAAAAAGAAAGAATATACGCAGATGCAATGATGCAAAACAACATGTAAACAAACCCTTGCATTCACTAGGCAGCATGGTTTCTTGGACATTTTTTTTTTTTTTAAGGGGAGACACGGGTCTTCTAGAGCAAAAAATTGCCGAAAAATCAATTTTTCAAAATATTTTTTTTCGAAATCTGGACGTCCAAAAGAATCTATTGCTGGAATATTAAAGCGTTCCGATTAGTATTTATTTTGTTATTGCGTTCAAAAGAGATCTTCATGATCACTCTCGCTCGGAATAGCCCCCCCAAAACGGGCAAATTCAATGCCGTCGTCTGCGGTTACCCTTAGCTCCAGTGCGGCCATTTTGTAATCATTCGAAAGCTAAATTCTTCAGCAATCCGGTTTTAGCGAGAAAACAACTAATAAAACAACTAAGTCTGGCGACTATGGAGTTACACGCCACCGAAAAGGAGGGAATACTCGCACGGCATTCGCGCGTTTGTACCACGTGGGGCAAATCCTGCTCTCCGATTGGACGACCGAAAATTTCGCCTGCCCGACTGTGCGCACACAATGCGCACCTCCATGTCACAAATTGTTCGGACGCGACGGTGGCTGGCGGGCGACGCAAGTTCGCAACAGCTCATGCCTACGGCAAAAAACGCAAGCGTCAGTCTCGGGTACCTGAAGCAGCGTCGAGTGAATCGACGGCGACGAGCTCCGTGACATGCGCCAGCGGGTGTACGATATCCACCGAAGCTGCAGCTGCGCAAGCGATGTCTGTGGCCGACGACACGAGGACAATGCTCGTCGATACGCATTTTGTGACAGAAGCTGAAAAAGTGGCGATTGAGCATCGCGCGGAACAGCAACGACAGAAGCTGTCTTCGTTATCAGCCACCCGCCGAAAGCGGTCGCTTATCGGAGATTCCCCGAAAGCGGCGGGGTCCGACACCGAGTTCACGCTGCTAAGCCTACCGTTGCTGAACCAACTGTTCTGGTGCGCGAAATGCGAATTCTGCTCTGGCCCATTGAACGTTTCACGGGGCGGCCGTGAATACGGAGTGGCAGTTAGAATAGTGGTGAACTGTGCCGTCTGCGGAGATGTCAGCGCCGGATGGAGCTCGCCGAGAGCAGGGGGGAATGCGACCTGCAATCCTTTCGAAGTAAATGTGCTTGCGGCTCGTGCAGTTATGAGCACGGGCAATGGGCAGCCCGTGGTAAACGAAATTTTTTCGGCCCTGAATGTGTCTCGTCGTGGAATGCACAACAAAACGTATTAAGACTACGTCAAAACTACGATGAACCCAGCTGCGATGAACGCATCTGCGGGTATTATGAGTGAGTGCGCAACAGCTGTGAAGGCCATCTATTCTGAACTGAATTTCGGGAACCCCGGCAATATCGCAGTTTTCTTCAATGGGAATTGGCTCACTTGTGGCCACTTGTCGCACATTTGTGTGAGAACTGTAATAGAACTGTTTTCGGGCTATGTGTTGGACTTCAAAGTTCTCTCGAACTTCTGTTTGGGTTGCGAGATTGGCCCCAAGGTTGATGACCCTCGATACAGTGAGTGGCGAGCTCGGCACAAGTGCCAAAAAAACTCTTCGAGCAAGCCTGGCCAAATGGAGGTGGAGGCTGCCAAAATTCTGTTTCGCCGGTCCCTCGAAAAGCATGGATTCCGCTACACAACGATGTTGTGCGATGACGATAACCGTGCTTTCAACAGCCTTCAGGAGGAACAAGTGTATGGCTTCGTGGCTATAAAAAAGGAGGATTGCGTAAATCATATACATAAAAGGATGGGTGCAGCACTGAGACACCTCCTGCAGAAGAGCAAGGGGGAAGGTCGGCCAAGCCTCGGTGGCAAAGGAAAGCTCACTGCTGAGCTTGTAACGAAGCTTACAAATTATTATGGTTGGGCACTCAAGGCACACCAGGGAAACATTGATGAGATGGAGAATGCTATCCTCGCCACTTACTATCATGTGACTTCTACTGATGCAAAGCCACAACATTCACGGTGCCCAAAGGGAGAAGACTCATGGTGTGCACATAACAAGGCAGTGGCAAGGCAGCAGGCTTCTCCTAAGCATCGGTTCAACCTCCCGGAATATGTTGCAGAAGCGCTCCTTCCAGTGTACAATCGCCTCTAAGATCGAAAGCTGTTGGAGCACTGCCAAAGAGGCAAAACTCAGAACTCAAATGAGAGCCTCCACTCAGTTATCTGGTCGCTTGTACCAAAAACCAAGCACGCCTCGCTCTTCACAGTCGAAACTGCTGTTGCGGAAGCGGTTGCTCGGTTCAATGCTGGAAAGAAATGTGCTTCTGAGGCCATTTTGAAGGAGCTGCATTTGAACCAAGGCAACACAGATATTGAAAGATGTCTGGAAAAGGACCAGCAGCGGCTAGCGGCATGTGACAAAAAGCATACCAGAGCAGAACACTTCAAGAATGCCATGAAGAAGAGGCATGTGAAAGAGAGTGATGGTGATTATGAGCCTGGTGGCTTCTAAAGCAAAAAGGACTCCCATCTGTTGCTTTTTTGGCAAGAATTAAACCTGTATCAAGTCTTCAAACTTCTTTTTGCGTTTTCTCAAAATCAGTTTTTTGCCTATGTGCTATACTGTTGCCCACAGTATCTTTTGATCTAGTGATCAGATTTCAACGATTCTTGTTGCAATTGACAGCTTACGAGTTCCTACACACAATAAGACTACTAAAATTTATATTTAGTCAAGAGAAAATTTCTTATGTGCTGATAAGTCTCATGAAAATTTTCATGTTCCCAACCATTACATTACATATGGCAATAACTTTTATAAAATTAGAGCTAAAATTACAGTGATAGTGTAGTTGTGATCCTTGATGATTCTAGACTATGTCCATATAAAGTGTTCTAGGATATTCAATGGTTAAATTGCAGAATAATTGGGCAATCCAACTATTCATTATTTATTTAATATCTCTAAAGCTACTCGAGATAAAAGAAAATGGATCGCATATATCTGTATGTATCTGTATATATGTACAGATGCGAAATAAAGTTCAAGTTCAATAAATAAATAAAGTTCAAGTTCACAGCAGGTTAAAAGATACATTGCCTGAAAATTTCACTTGAATATTGCCACAGGCATGGAACGAGGTTTAGCCAAGCCATGCCAATGCGAGTATGTGCCAGGGTGTGAAAGAAGAAGAGGACGGTTGGTGTGCTGGTGCTCTAATGTTCGGTTCGGCTCGATGTCCAGTGCTGCTCCTGTGAACAGACGTTGTGGTCGTTCTGTAATCACGTGACATTTTCTGGTGGAGGTGCTGGGTAGTGTTGTATGCACTGCAATCAGCAGCAAGGTCCCGACACTAGTCGCGACTTGGAAGAACCAGCTGAACTACGGCGTAGCAGGCGACAACTAGGCCTACCTCCTGAATTCGGACCATTTCGACAACTCGGCAGTACTATGGCTAGTGCGGGAACACAAACCCAAGAAACATCAACGCTGCCTCCTCCATGGTTCTTCAACGTCCCGCGAACTCCGAAGCCGTTCCACGGTGACCCTTACGAGGACGTCGACGACTGGCTTGACGACTACAACCGTTGCGGCAGCGTCAACGAGTGGAACGAGCAGCGAAAGCTTCGGTATGTCAACAGCGACCTCACCCCCAGAGGTCACTGTTGATCGACCGTTACAAGACCCTCCCCCGATTTGCCTGCCGACATCCGACGACATTCTTTCACCGACGTGTGCCATCGACGACAAACGGGTGTCTGCTCGTATCTCTGTCCTTGTCGACAATCACCCGCTGACCGCTCTGGTAGATACGGGTGCCGATTATTGTCATAAGCGCTGACCTCGCTGCACAGCTAAGAAAAGTAACGACACCTTGAGGACATGGAACCAACCTCCGGACTGCGGGAGGTCACCTAATGACACCGCTAGGAATGTGCACTGCCCGCCTCCGAATTCGTGAGTCGACGTACATTGTTTCCTTCGTTGTATTGCGCGAATGCTCCCAAAACCTGATTCTCGGAATGGATTTTCTCCGCGAGCATGGAGCCATTATTAACCTTCGCGACCTGCTCATAACGTTATCTAACGACCATACTGTCCTACGAAAGGATGCAGTTGCGCCGACCACAACACTTCGAATTGCTGACGACACCATCGCACTGCCGCCGCGAGCCAGTATGTTGGCAACTGTGGAGAGCGACTGACAACAAGAGTAGTGGCATCGCCGAAACTAACCTCTCGGTGCTCTTGGCTCAGCAGATTTGTGTTGCGCATGCTATCGTCAAACTGAAACATCGGAGGACTCAGCTTCTGATCACGAATTTTGGCGGCCAGTACCAACACTTGGCAAAGCGAACAGCGATCGCGAACTTTGAAGCCACTGATGACGAAGAATGTTCCACTATCGCTCCGATTGCCACTGCTGCCACTCCTGCATCTGAATACTACTATAGTCACCCTTTATTGAGCCTATTTTCCATGACTTATTTAAAACAAATTAGAGAAATATCAGTGATCAACTATTAAAGGTCCTCTATTAAAAATAAATAACCATACTACAGTTCACTAGTGTCCACTGACCTGTACAGCAGCCATAGTGTCCCCACAGTCTTCTACAGACAGGAGCTGTTGTTTTTCAGTAATCCATGCCTCCTCCTCTTCTACCTTGGCAAGGAACTGCTGATATACCAGAGACTCGTCCAGTTTGTGACCACGGTCCCCAGCCATCTATTCACAGCAGTCAAAAGGAAAAGAATTGTGTCAATTGGCATGCTATCAATGTCTACGAATGCTACAATGCGATATTCAACCTACAAGCAACATAAAAAAGGAGGCTTAAATTCTCTGGCACCTACAAAGTCATCCTTCCTTGATTAAAGACTACAAAAGCAGAAATTATTGTAATACTGTATTCTGCCCAATTGAAGAGCATCAAAAAGTCAGATGCGACAGACATCCATTCAGCAGTCTATTTCAAACTACAAAAATTACCCCAACATGAACTGGCAAAATTGACAACCCAGCTTTACGTTTGTATACTTAACGTTTTTAGACTATATTAAATATTTTTGTCACTTTATGGTCCCAAACAAAATCCGGCTATTTATTTTTGAGATGAGTCATTTTGAAATGTTAAAGCTGCAATAAAAAGAATTGCCCCTTCAGGCGTAAGCCTCATGCTGCCTGAATTGTCAGAGCCTGACATCTTTAGCCACGATGGTAGTAAATGTCTACAAACCTGCTTCAATTCACGCCATGAGAGTTCCAGGGCCTGCAAACGCTGTTCAATTTCAGGCACACCCAAGTTAGACTCTGCCATAAGTTTGTGGCCAGCTTCCTGGACAGCCTGAATAGCTGGCTCGTGTGCACCAAGCTCAGAATCTAAGCGTTTGTGCTTTTTCCTCAGGTTTTGCACACCAGTCAGGTCTCTGCCATAGTCATCCGAGCCCACCAACAGCTTCTTTTCCCTGAAAAAAAAAAAAAAAAAAAGTAGATACAAACATATTTAATGCATTATCAAACAACTGTTCTAACCGTTACAATAAATCTCTATCACTTCAACACATGACAACTGCCCGCATAGCTTGTACATGATCAGTGTGGAAGGGAAATTTAAGGAGTCTTACACATGCGTCTTGAAAAGGGTAAGCCAAGACCACCGCACTGTACACCTTAACACCTTAACTGTTTCTTTTTTTTTTACTGCAAGGGCAAAGCAATGAATGTGATAGCAAAAATTCTAAGAAACTGAAATTTCCCACAAAGAACAACAAGTAGCACAACACTTGCAGCATGCAATTGAAGCACAAAGGACAGTAGAAAAAATGCATAGGTATATACAGGACAAGAGTGAATAAACAACTGTCACAGCTCTATAGAACAAGACTGTTTACAAAAATTTCAAGTACATATGAAGTCAAATCAGCTTAATATAGTTCATTACTTACTCATGAAAAAAAAAAAGCCAGCTTGTTGCTTATAATTATCCGTAAAAATAAGACAAGAACAAGGGCACTGCTGGAAGTTTTCAGGATTTTTAGAATGACTTCATCGTTCTGACAAATTTTAATCATTTAAACATCGATTAAACGCTATTCCATCAAGCATAATGGCTACACTTGTTTAAAACAGTTTAGAGACAGTTTGACAAGAATGAATTGCACTCATCCAAATCAGAGAAAGCATTAATCCCATGGTTACAAAAGGCATACTAAGAAATTCTATAGCTTCTATATGCATAAAAGCAGAGCAATGTATGTGCACTGAAGACCAGTGTGAAAGAATGACAGTAAAGCTGCAGGTACTGTGATTGAACCTTATTATATTTCATGTATTTAAACTTATTGCTAGTGAAAGAAATTTATGAAGCATAGACTCATTTCTTGCATACACAAACAGTTACGGTGTGTGTTGAGCCCCTAAACTAAGGTAAGAAAAATGTTTGGTTGGATGTAGCAATTTACCTTCTTCACATCGACCCTTTTGGAATTAACTATGAAATTTTAAAAATTTCTTCCACCCTTGCCATCCAATGCTTTCCCATCTTAACGATTTCGATAGGCCTACTAACATTGAGGCAGGTATGAACTTATTTGGCTCCTGCTGCACTGTGCAGCCACAAAAACCAGTATGGAGTGCCAGAAAAGCACAAAGCGAGTTTTTCAGTTCCACATTTTTCAAAAGAGCCTTAGGGGCAGGCACATAGCCAGCAATATTTTTCTTCTTGGCAGTGGAGGGAGAGCACCCCCTTGAATGGTCATTTTTCACTCAAAGCCATGGCGAGAAAAAAAAACTTTAGGGGGGGGTATTATCCTCTGGCTACGGACCTGCTTTGGGGATCGGCTCAGACTTGAATTGGTCTACAGGGTTTCCCCATCTACAGAAAGTTGTGTGCTTAACATTGCTCCATTCTTAAAGCTAAACCTCAGAAAGTTGTGTGCTTAACATTGCTCCCTTCTAAAAGCTAAACCTAAGTGTTCTCAGTGTGCATAGTATTCGTGCTTCTGGTGTTAAAGGGACACTATAGGCAAATATTAGGTTGACGTTGATTGCTGAAAGAGCGGTACAGAAACCTCACAGTGCTGCTTTTGTGCCAAGAGAGTACTCATTTTGAAATAAAGTCATTGTAGTGGTCCGCATCAAGTTCACTTCGAATCACCCGTCTCAAAGAGGTCTTTTTCATGTCACTGTTGCCGTGCCCAATTTTCCCACCTTTGCAGCGCGGCCGCTGACACAAGTAGCAGCAAAGCGAGAGCAGTGGAAGCAACAGCAGCAACATCGGACATTGAACAATTTTCTGCTTGCTTGGTTCAACTGGGCCCCGCTAGATGGGACCACCTATTCATCCTAACCAGGCGAAAATGGAACTTTTGAACCACTTGTGCCATTCCCCATTGTAACGCCAGGTGGTTCACTTTTCCATGAATCGTACAGAAACGAATAAGCAGCATTGTATTGCAGCTCTAGATGCGCGGAAGGGTATTTTTTTATTGCAGCCAGTTTGAGCACTAAAGACTAATTGTAGTTCGATGCTCTAACGACATCAGGATCATTTCCAACATGTCCCACCCAGGGCGAACGTTGTGCGATACATTTAGTTGCTGTTGATAAGTACTGCCGATGTTGTCATACATTGAGCTTTCACTCTGACGCAAATTTTTATTGCCTTTAGTGGCCCTTTAAGATGAGTAACAAACTTTTCTACTGCTAGCTTGGGCGTAAAGTGCTTTTGAGGTGTAACAACACTTGGTTTACTTTGGAGACAAGGTGCATGCAGCAATGAACCATACACACTATTCTTTTTGAGTGATGGATTTAATTGGATACCTAATATGAAACTAATGCAAACTACATTAGCAAAACCTTCCTTTGCTACACCAAGAAAACCATTATCACTTTTAAAGACAGACTTGATAAGCCAGGAAAGATTCAAGAAAAAACAAACAAAAGCTGTGACGCTACCCTGAAGCTGCCACACCAGCTCTGTGTGAAGCCATAATTTTTGAAGCAGTTTGCTTTGTCCAAGAATAATGTAAATCGTGGCTAATGAACTTGAATCCTAATAAATGTACACTTGCCTCTTTTTTGTTGTCATATCCCTGTCAGATTTACCTATTCAATCACTGTTACAGTAGAATCACAGCTATCATTCAAATGTGTCAATGTCAATTTTTCTGCTGACATGTCTCTTGGTATGCGCATATTGTGAACGTAATTCCTGCAACCAATAGGTCACCAAGATTTCTCAGGCAATATCTATACCTCACTACAAAAAATTTAAAAATGCAAGCACACAATATGCCAGATTGAAACTTTTGAATATGCATCTTCCAACTGAGCCTATAGCAAATGTTTCTCTTAAACAAGTCCCAAATGGAACTGACCAGATTCGACTGGAATCAGTACTGGAATGATTCATTACTGGAATCAGTATAAAACTATATTAGTACTCGGCTTACTAATAATTCATATAAGATAGCAGCATTGCATCACTGAAAGCTCAATCAGGTTCGGCAACATTTGCTTTTCACTGCATGGTTGCCGCTGTCTTTCTTACGCCCCCCCCCCCCCCCCCTTTTAGAGATCAATGAATCATTCCCTGTACAATGAACTTCGTTCACACATTTCATCACACTTATCATCCAACTTAATTAACACACTTCAGCCTGAACCACCGCTTTCAAAGTTTTTTTTTTTTTTTAGAAGCAAGACTTTAAAGACATTTTACACACTATTACAACCATCACTAGTCGATCTGCATTTTCTGAAGTTCTTGACAACCATAGTCCATAGTGAACACTCTTTTCTAACTTTATTTCTTGCCACCCCTCAGACTTCTCCAAAAAGAGTGAACTGAAGTAAAGTTAAAAAGCACATGTACCGTATAAACCGAAATATAAGTCGAGATATTTTCAATAAAAAAGTGACCTAAAGTTGTCCCTCGTCTTATATAGCGGTGTCTAGCCGAAATTGCACCACTGTCTGGCAACATGTGGCTTGAATGTGCTTGAGAAGCCAGATGTGGCCATATCCGCACCCAAATCTAATCGCAGGTCACGGAGGAATTCCTCCGTGTCGTAGGCTGGTTTTTTTTTTCTCTCTGTCTGTTTTCTTTGTGCGCGTGATTTGCTTCCGATCTGTTCAGAGTTTTCGCTCCGCTTGAGATTGCGCTGCATTTTTAGTGGTATTTTTTTTCGTTCACTGAATATGAGTAGCGGTACAAGGAGGCAGTACTCAGCTGCGTTTAAACTATATGTTGAGTTCGCAAAAACGAACGGGATTATGGCTGCTCTGCGCCGCTTTGGTGTATTGGAAAAAAGCAAACGCTATTGGAGGGCGCAGAAAAAGAAGCTACAGATGTGCAATCCTCGAGAAATGTCGTTCCGTGGACGAAGCGCCATTCATGCGCAGCTGGAGGATAAGTTAGCAGTCTTTGTGCGGGAGGTTCATGCACGCTCGCTGCCAGTGGCCGTGGATACTATTCGCAAGAAAGCCGTGGAACTCGCGCAAGAAGCCGGGCACACGAGAGAAGAGTTTCGAGCACCAAACTTTTGGGTGCGTCGATTTATGCGATGCAAAGGATTTTCTCTCTGGCGGCGCACATTCATCTGTCAGAAGTTGCTGGAGGAGTTCGAGGTCAAGCTTTTAAACATTTAGCGCTTCGTGAACCGACTTCGGGAGCAGAAAGACTACATGATGAAGCAGATTGGCAATGCCGATGACACCCCCGTGTGGTTTGACATGCCTTCGTCGACCAAAATCACGCAGCGCGGCGCCAAGGATGTGAAGCTGTTGTCCACTGGCAACGAGCACTTGCGCTTCACCGTCATGCTGGCATACACGGCAGATGGTAGAAAGCTTCTGCCCTTCATCATTTTCAAACGCAAAAAGGGATACATGGACAAGGCCATGATGCTCGTATGGATAAGAGTAGTGTGGAACCGTCGGCCAGATGCACTGCTACATCTTTGCAGCATGCTGGTGTTGGATGCGTTTCGTGGTCACTTAAACCGACGCTGTGAAACGCGCACTCGGCGACGAGAAAACGGACCTCGCCGTGATACCAGGTGGTATGACGTCCACCCTCCAGCCGCTTGACGTTGTGCTGAAAAAGTCGTTCAAGAACCGAGTGCGGCTGGACTACCAAGAGTGGATGTCCGGCGACAACCCAAAGACACTGACGGGCCGCCTATAGAGGCCTTGCTTGCGACTGCGGCTGGGTGCTTTCCACCTGGTGTTCCTTGCCAGATTCCGTGGTGAAAAAGGCTTTAAAGAAATGTACTGTGAAAGGCGGCCAGCGACAAACTCTCGTATTCAAAAGACAGTGGTGCTTCGTCGGATGAATAGGAGCAGTTGCCATGGTGGTTGAGGGGGGCTCCGACGATCGGGGTGCATTGCACCCAATTCGCAAATAAATGTGGTTTGGCAGTTTTGGGTTGTTTTCCCTTTTTTTTTTTTTTTTGGTAACCTGAACTTGGGGGGTCGACCTATATTCTCACTCGACCTATAGTCTGGTTTATACGGTATGTTGCTTGTATGTATGAATTGAAGCAAAATTAAAAGTCACATGTACGTTACTAACACAGAAAAACAACGATACTTTCAACTTTTCAGTTTTTTTTAAAGTGTCCTACTCACAAAATGTAACTGACAAGAATCAACTACAATTGATTTAACTGGAAAACTTCCATTCCTAGGTCGAAAAAAAATTGTGGAGCTCACTCAGACTCACTCATGAAATATATTTTAGGGCTCGCACAGACTCAGTCTCACCAAAATTTTCCTGAAACAGACTCTTGCTCACACTGGCGCAAATTTTGCTTAACTGAACTCACTCAGACTCAAACCCACCAAAATATTACTCACCCGAACTCGAGACTCGATCCGAGTAAGTGAGCCCGAGTGAGTCAGCTCACGAATCCATTAGATTAGTTTATTCGACCATGGTGTGTCTTCTTTAACCCCAATATCTCATGTAATCTGTGCTCTTCTAGAAACCTTTCAATACAGTAGTACCTTCAGTATGATTTATGAGCAATTCCAAACGAGTAAGGATATTTTTTTGAAACTGATGACAACATAACGTATATTTATGAAGATCCCTAGAAGAGTTGGCAGTGGGGAGTTCAAAGCACCCTTATGTGATTCATGCTTCTGATAAATATTGAATTGCTCTATGAATAATACTGCTTTGTAATAATTGTGCATAGCCGTGAGTATAAAGTGAATTCAGGTAAGGCTGACAATAATGTTGAAGATGAGTAGATAGGACCACAGGTCGGTAAAAAAAAGTGGAACTCACTAAGACTGACTCAAGAAATATATCTTGCGCTTTGGACTCACTTGGACTCGCACTTGCTAAAATTTTTCCCAGTCAGGCTCATTCAGACTCGCACAGACAAACATTTTCTTCAACCAGAATCGCTCGAATTCAAACTAATCAAAATAGTGCTCACTTGACTCAGACTGACTCATGGCTCATTTTTAGTCTGAGTGAGTCGACAAATGAGTGAATTCGTCTACCTATGGTCTAAATGCATGAACTGAAGTGAACTGGGAAGCATATGAAACTGTGTCGCGTACATGAAAATATTTATGGCAGGCTGGTAAGCCAACAATGTTGGTAGCACTATAAAGCCATTTGTGACCCTTATTGCAGAACTTGGATTATTTCAATTCAAGCTAAAGAAAAGTATATAAAGTCAAACCCCTCTATAAGAGACACTGATATAAAAGACAAATGGGTATAAGAGACACCAATGTGCCTACATTTATATAAGGGGTTGATAAGAAAATTCGTATGTGGTATCCAGCTTATGAGAGACTTCGTATAAAAGACAAGCACCGCTTCTGAGTGCATGTCTTTTATATATGGGTTCAATTGTACTCGTCATGAAAGAACTCAAAGAAATAGTACAAAAGCCGTCCCAAATAACGTACTTGATCCAGGACTCTTCATCTGCGATGTCGCGGAAGAATTGGTGCAGGGTGTTAGCTTCATGCAGCTGAGAACGGCGATAGGCGGCCAACGTGCGCAACCGCTCATAACGTTCGTTGATCGACGATCGTTTCTCTTGGATAGGTCCCGAATGGAACTGGCCAGATTCGACCAAGGAGTCCGCAAGCGCATTCAAGTCCTTGACCCTGTCTTCATGGGCTAAGATGTCTGCTTCAACCAACTGGTGCTTCTTGGTCAGGTTCTGCACTGATGCCAGGTCCTTGCCGCTGTCCTCGCTTTTCAGCAATGACTCCACCTACATTATGATAGCAGGCACCACTCAATGCATGAAACTAGAAAGACCCATCTTCATGGCTTTGTAATGACCAGATCTACACAAAACCTTTATGCATTATTCATACTCAAGGAACAACTTCCATTTTCTACAGCATGCTTTGAAAACACTCCCGCAATAAACACCAGCCAGTTGTTTTATGTAAATGTTTTGTCCATCCCTTCACTAAAGTCTATTTGAATATATAAATTGCTTTTATATTTGAATATTAAATTAAATTAGAATATCAATTTGAAAATCGAATGCCTAAATATAAATTTGAAGCTTCATAAGAAGCCCAATTCAAATAAAGCACATAAATACACAAAGTTCACATGTAATAGAACATCGTGTATTTGTGTATTGGGTAATATATATTTGTTCAAATATTTTTGAACACACAAAAAAGGCTTTTGACAAGCCAAAAGGCTTGTTTAGGCAAAGGTACCACAGAAGGAGAGGTAAAAATTGACTGACAAGGGAAAAACAAAAGACGCATCAGACCAAAGCCTACTGTTAAGGTAACAGCTGTGTTTGTTAGATGGAATTCTGAAGGGTTATGTCCATTTAACAAAACTGTCCTATTAGGTTTTTAAGGAAGTTTATAACAGTAGCTGGATGACTTGCCATTGAACCCTATAGCTGCAAGAAAAAGGGTGGAGTGACGACAATTAGTAAAATGTCACTACTTTTATAATTATTCACTTTTGTGCATAAACGATAACAAGACATGATGCAGTAATCTTGATTTGAACATAAGGTACTTGGAAACACTTCTGACAAATACACTAGCAAAATCTGTGGCAAAATGCATTATGTCACTTTATATTCCACCATTTTTCAAATATGCTACATAGTATTTCGTAAACACTACGGCGGACTAACTATTTCTTGTTAAGTACCCTCAAATTAATGAACACTTGAAGCTACCAGTGCTTTTATCTGAAACACAATTTAAATCCCACAAATAACTTCAATGTCTGTAGAGCACTTGCTAACAAAATTCCATCTTTTAGGATATTCACCTCTCCAAGCCAGAAGTCAATGTCCTTGACAGCAGCATTGAATGTTCTCTGTTTGTTAGCCTCCTTGAGCTTCATGCTCTTCTCAGATGACTTTGTAGTCAAGTGTTCCCATTGGTCAGCAATTGAACCAAGGCGTGCTTGCACTGCATCTTCAGAGCCAGCACACTTGCGCTTGTCAATGAGGTTTTGACCCATGGCAAGCACAGCTTGGATACGGTCAGCATTGGCAGCCAGCTCCGCTTCAAATGCTTGGTGCTTCTTGTGCTTGCTCTGCATATTAAAAAATAAACATATTTTACATTAATGCATTATGATGCTAATGCTGAATTTATTGTATACACTGTTATCAGCTGACTCCTGCAGGGATGCATGAAGTTCCCGATTTTATTAACAGCGGAGCGGAAAACTCAAAACGGGACATGGGCAGGAGGTGTCCTGCACTTCAAGACAGTGCATCAAGAAAGTAATATTCACTCAATTATCCGAAGTGACAGCCCTTCAAGACGCATGAGGTAATTCTGATGCCTCTTAAGAATTCTTCCTCAATATGGAACCGATGATGTTGCTGACTATATATTACAGTATTCAGCTAGGTATAATAGACCAATTTCAAGCAATCACAAAACCCCTCGTGGGCGCGAAGCACTATGGGATAAGTGTGCACGTTGAACCAGTCAAGCCCGCACATATTTTGCGTCGCCCGCTGCTCGTTGGCGCCAAGAGAGCACAAAAAAAAAAAAAAAAAAGATAGGCGTCCCCGAATGCTGAATATTATTACATCCAAAACACTATACATGCCTGAATGCGCCTGCATGTATATCTACGCATGAAATGCGAAAGGAACAATGCAGTCATTGTAGGTATATAACCGAGCTGATGTACATGGGATGTAGTAATCAAGCAGCATGCGCATGAATGATTACATGCCGATACATGCAGTAAAAACATATCATGAGCAATGGGAGCTGTAATACTGAATTCATAATTATTCAATGATTACTTCTTTATAAGTTGGACAATTAATTGTCTGTGATCGGTTGTAACCAAATCGTGGAGAGGTTTTACAGTGTTCAGGTACAAAGATTATCACTATTTTAATTCACAAGTCACAGCTGTACAAAAAAGTGAGCACATTCTAAACGCGTCTTAAAGGAATGGGACTAGAAATCATTTGTGAGGTTCCTTGCTCTGATAATTTGCAGTTTCTTCGTGCAGTTTCAGACTGGGCTTGGTGGCATCGTTCGGAGCATCATGCTAAACTACGTGCTCTTCCTTATACAGGTATGCCTTGGCTTTCACGGAACTGAACCTGCTTCCCTTCTGGGTTGCTGTGGTCATTCCGCCACAACGCCAATGTCATCAAGTATCCAACACGTGCAACTTGGGACAACGCTGCTACCGCTATCAGCATGGCAGAACGAACCCCATCATGATGCGACGCTTCACACGTCACGTCCGGATGATCCTTTTGGCGCACCAGCGACATCTGGCACATCGGCGGGACTGCATAAAGGGCCGAACATGACCCGCCCATGCTTCACCGGGCTTGGTGGCACCGTTCGGAGCATCATGCTAAACTACGTGCTCTTCGTTATACAGGTTGGTGATAAACGGTCCTTTGCTAAATGTACTAAAACTAGTTACGTTGGACTAGTTGTGCTGCCAAGCCCACAGTACACGTTTTGCTACCTGCAGTGTGTTCGCGTGATATTTTTGTTATTGCAACTGAGTGGTGACGTAGAAGAGAACCCAAGTCCTAACAAAATAGATCAAATACTAAAGGCCGTCAATGAACTTAAGACATCTCATACAGCTCTTGAGACGGATCTTAAAGATGTGCAGCTAAGGCTATCTCAGATTGAAAGTACCCTTACGTCATTAAAGCAATGTCAGGAGAAGATAGAAAAATGTGAAGCAACCGTATCGGCTATGCGCAGTAAGTTCACTGAAATGCACAACAAAATAGAAGAACTAGAAAATAGAAGCCACCGAAACAATATCATTATTTATGGTCTTAAAGAAACAGAACAAAAACCAGAAATGGTGCAACAACTTGTGACGCGAGGGATATTTTCTGAAATGTTGGGCATCGAAGTGAAATCTGTTGAGGGTGTGCACAGGCTCAGTCTTCGGAAGCCTAATCGCAACCGACCGGTTATATTGCGCTTCTATGATTTTACAGAAAAAATCTGGTATTACGAAACTGTTATAAACTAAAAAATACAGCCATATCTGTATCAGAAGACTATTCTAAGTTTGTCCGTGAAACTCTGAGAAAGCTGTGGCAGGCGTCTGCGCTGAATCGCAGTAACGAAGATAAGGTGACACTAGTTTACGACAAACTTGAAATTAACGGAGAATGCTTCACATGGAATGAGATAGAAAATAAAATAGTAGCTGTGAAACGTGCTCGTACCGATGGTCACAAGAAGGCAAGCACTTCTCAAGGGTGACCGAAAACAAAAGAGCCACTAACGCTGCTTTGCTTTAATGCAAGAAGTATCGTAAACAAAACACAGCAGTTAGAAGAACTGTTGCTTTTGTACAGACCTGATGTAGTGGTCATTACGGAAACGTGGCTAAACCCTGATATTCACGATTCAGAGATAGTGCCACCAGCATACGCACTGCTTCGTACAGATCGGGATAGCCGCGGCGGGGGCGTGGCCATCGCCATTAAACAGAACACGCCTTTTCATAAAGAAAGTGGCATTGGTGGTCACGAAAGTGTGTGGTGTTCAATCCTTATTAATAACGTCCCTGTGTTGATTGGTGGTGTATACCCGTTTCCGGGTGCTCCTGATGAATACCTTGTAAAGCTACAGAACTTTCTTCACGGCTGTGTAGGTGAGAGAACGAAACTAATACTTACTGGTGATTTTAATATGCCGGGAATAAACTGGGACACTTTTGCCATCGGAAATACTGCTGTTAAAGGTTCAGATATACTTTTTGACATTATGTTTAGTCACTCGTTGACACAGCTGGTGATAAAACTGATTCGCATCCACGCGTCGGCATGTTCCGTGCTTGATCTTGCATTTGTGTCTGGCTCATTAACACCAAAAATAAGTATTGAAGAGGGAATCTCTGATCACAAGCTCATTCTGTTGACATTTCATGACATGGGCGGCCGCGTATCAATTGCAACGACGCGCATACCAGTTAAAGATTACTACAGAGCGAGTGACGAAAGTGTTATAGATTTTCTTGAAGCATCACAAGACGATTTCTTTAATACGTCATCGGGTGTCGTGGATCTATGGAACAAACTAAAATCTGGAATCGCGCATTGTGAATCAACCTTCATACCTACTAAGCTAAAGAAAACTAAGCGTAAAACGCCGTGGATTACGAGAAACATAATCCACCTAAAGAGAAAAGTACAACGACTCCGCAAACATAAAAAGAAATCCGCTGCGCTCAATGAACTTTCACGCCACTTAAAAACGGAAATAAAGATGGCAAGAGACCAATTTTTCTCAAGCACTCTGACCGAGTTTATGACAAATCAACCACGTAAATTTTGGAAGTACTTATCAAAGCCAAATAGCACAGTAACTAAAATGGAAATATCGGGTAGTCTTGTTGAAGATGCACCGATTATGGCAGATGCTTTCAACATTTACTTCCAATCAGTTTTCACGCGTACGCAGCCTTCATTTTTACCATCGTCTAACAGTGAAAATCACATGCCAGAGTTAACAATAACAGAGTCTGGCATACTTAACCTGCTTCTTCAACTCGATGTCAAAAAATCACAAGGCCCGGATGAAATTTCTAATGCTTTTTTTAAGCGCTATGCCGCTCAGCTAACCCCGTTTCTGCAAAAGATATTTTCCTTATCATTAGAAACAGCTGTGCTTCCTGATGATTGGTTGTGTGCAAAAGTAATTCCTATCCATAAAAGTGGGAACAAACAACTGATAAACACATACAGGCCAATATCACTCACAAGTACATGCTGCAAGCTAATGGAGCATATAATAAACAAAGCACTTATCAACTATCTAGAGGAAAATAATCTGCTTTATCCGAACCAACACGGTTTTAGAAGGAAGCTTTCGACCACGACACAACTTTTAGAGATTACTCATGACTTTGCTTTAGCTATTGATTCTAGACTGCAAATAGATGCCATATTTATTGATTTTTCTAAGGCATTCAACCGCGTTCTGCACTTGTTGCTCATACAAAAACTTGAATCATTTGGGGTTGACTCAAAAATAGTCCATTGGATTGCCGCTTATCTTTCCAACCGCACCCAGTATGTTTCTTTTAACAATGGCGAGTCCGACCGTGCCGACGTGTTCTCTGGTGTTCCCCAAGGGTCCGCACTAGGACCAACACTCTTTCTCATATACATCAATGACATCTACACTGCTATGGAACCAGGTATTACAATGAGGCTTTTTGCAGATGACTGCGTCATATACTCTCCCACTAGCACTACAAAAGACCAGGTGAAACTTGACAAATCTTTAGAAAATATTGGGCAATGGTGTGAAAAACATGGTATGCAAATCAATACAGACAAAACCATGTGCATTACAATTTCCCATAGAAAGACACCACTTCACTTTCAGTACAACTTCTCTGGGGCAGACATCAAGCATGTAAATACCGTAAAGCACCTGGGGGTCACAATAACATCATCGTTAAAGTGTAATGTCCACATTAATAAAATTTCTGCACGTGCATTTAAACAACTATGTTTTTTAAGGCGTAAACTAACCGGAACTTCCCTTCAAGTAAAACTAACAGCGTACAAGACGCTCATTAGACCAATCCTGGAATATGCAGCTATAGTTTGGAACCCGCACCACAAAAGAACATGATTGATGCAATGGAGAAGATTCAAAACCGGGCTCTTAGGTTGATTTTTCCAAAGTATGCCAGGTGGGAGAGTGTTTCCGCGCTGTGTTTGCAAGCACGTGTCGCAACTCTTGCTAGTAGACGACAATTAGCCAGCCTGAAATTTCTTTTTTTCAAACAACCTGGTTAATTTAAATAAGGATGATTACCTTAAAGCTCCGCACCGTCACTCCAGTAGAACAATGACAAATGCATACGCCCATTCCTGTCACGTTGTAACACGCTGAAGTATTCTTTTTTTCCCGCAGCTATAGAGATGTGGAATGACTTGCCAAACGACATCAGTGCACAATCACCTGAATCATTTTCATCGCTGTTGGAAATTCATTTAGAGGCATTGCAATAAATCCTGTGCTATCTTTGCCGAAATAAAGGTTGAAACAGTGTATCGCGCATGTGCTCCCACATTGCTACATGTGCTTAACCGCCTGCATCTGCAAATCAATGTTACCGTTGATGTTATCATGCTAAGTAGTTTTTTTTTCAGTGAAACACATGTGCATTGTTCATTTATTGCTTTATACTGTTATATCGTTATTTTTCTTTGCGATATAAAGTGTTATTTGCTCTGTACGCCCTCTCCTGTATAGGCCTGAAAAGGCCCACAGTATTGAATAAATAAAATAAATAAAGTACACTTTAAAGTTTCATTGCAAGTTCACTGAAACCGGTATTTTAATTTCGCGGTGCCGCAATCGAATATTGTTAAACGAGGAATTGTGACACCATGCTACGGACGGCATCGAAAAAAAAACTAGCTCATACAAGATGAGCAGTAGTTTCCAACTGCAAATTGATCGCCTCAAAGAAGCAGGGGATCCTGCTTATTGCATCAGTTGAAGCTAGAAATGCTTCAGTGAAGTTAGAAATACTTCAGTCAATTGACATATCTAAGTCGCATGGCCTGAAGAATTTAGGGAAGCGGTGTGGGGTGGTTCTGTTTGCCACGACACATAAGATTAGTTGCATTTGTCCCATAGTGCACTAGCGATTGCAAGAGTCGGCAGTAAGGTCCGCCATGGTGGAACAGTGGCTACGGTGCTCGGCTGCTGAAGCAAAGGTCTCGGGTTCAATCCCGGGCCTGGTGGTCAAATCTCGACGGAGGCGAAATGGTCGAGGCTCATGTGCTGTACTATGTCAATGCACGTTAAAGAACACCAGATGGTCAAAATTTCAGAAGCCCTCAACCAAGGCGTCTCTCATAATCATATCTTGATTTGGGACATAAAACGCCAGATATTGTCTGCAGTGACAAAAAAAAAAATTTGGTCATAGTCATATCAGTTGTTTTGTCGGTTGTTGCGTAGCAGTTAAACACACATTCCCCCCCCCCCCCCCCGCCCCCCTCTTTGTCCACATTTACATTGGCTAGATTGGTCGATGTATTAACACGAATGCCAGTGAGCATCGAAATTCATTCAATAGAGCCTTCTCATCTCACCTTACTATGTCAGTCATGCAAATGTGATCCAGTCTTTGAAACTACAATAGTTTTGTACCATCAACCTAATGAAACAAAGCGAGCATTGCAGAGGCATATTATGCCACAAATAACACTGCACTTTGTGCAAGTCGACCTTTGCTGTAGTTACAAGAAGAGTAATTAGACTGTATTAATAGACTGTAAACACGTGCCTTCATTGTTTGACTTTTTGTGCCTCTTTACAACGCGCACGCTGCATCCTCAATTTTGTGATGTTTTTCACGCGTGCAAGAAACTTTCAGTTGTGAGTAAGCACTAGTAGAGCATGTATTCCCTCCCTTGTCCTACTTTATTTTTTTTTGTCCTAAATACTATTCCAACTTGTAGTCATAGTGCCAATGAAGGTTAGTGGACACTTACTGTTCATGAAATATATGGTGGGAGAAACGCGCACACTATTCAGTTAAGGTACCTTATTTTATTAAATGTCGACTATACTTTCTATAGTACTCTTCAACAATCATGACCTAACATTCTACTCCTCGACAGTGTCAATGAACATTGATTCCAAATGCATCCGCGAATCTAAGACTGCTCATGCGCTTCATAGGCAACAAAGTTGCATCTCTTTTTTTATTTCATTTTTTTTTTGCTGCAGAACGCTGGCATAAAGGCAAAAAAAAAAAAAAAATGGGCGACACTTCTGAGCCGCTTAACAAATCCTACAATGGGACCGATAAAAATATAGTTGAGAGGCCCTCACAGCTAAACACTGAATTTCGTGATTGAATTACGCAGTAATATGTTGCACCTTGCCACATTCACAGTGTCTAAGAAGTCCTGGAACAGCGCAAACAGAAAGGTAAAATGTGTGGCCCGCGTACTCGCGGCGACTACTCCGGCGAACCAACTTTTCCCGTGAGCACTTGCATGCCCATTGGTGGCACTGGTATGCTTTAAAATGGTCTATTGGGAAAAATTTCGCGCCAGTTTTGCAAATAGTTCCCAACAGAACTTCGAAGTACCTATCATGCATAGAAGTGGGCGAGACGATACAAAGCTTTTACGAAAGATTAAGCACAGAACAGGCACTCACAGGCCAGACAATGCTTGTCCTGTGTATCTCAGCTTTGGAAGTGTCTGTTCTATGCTTCATCTTTTTAAAAAACTTTACAGGATTGCCCAATGCTCTTTTAGCTTCAGGTAAAAGGATACGTACAATAAAAAGGATGGACTAATGAGTGCTTTCAATCTTATTAATAAATGCTCACATACTATAACATACTATATCGAAAGACTGTGTCCTCTATTGTCCCATCAAACGAATCATATCTTTCCAAACTGACCCCATTGTGCCTTCAAGCCACAAGAAATTTTTGGCCCATCTTGAACACAAAAATAAAGTCAAATAATTTCACAAGCCTTGAGCTTAACAAATTCGGCAATGTAACAAACTTTTTCAGAATGTCTTCTCTGCTATTACCCCAGTGGGCCCAGTCCAGAGTAGCCCACCTTACTTGAACTTGTTAATCTAGCTGTCTCATCTCTTGTTCTTAGCTCTCCCCTCACAAATTACATTCTATAGAATCCAGAGAATCAATAGAGTCAAGGTTTTGCAAGCTGAATCTTAATATGTACCTTAATATGTGCTATAGGTAAACATAAATAACTATTTTTTGTTCCTTATGTATTTCCACAACTTCTCAGCCTGATCAAAAGTTTAGTAATGCACGTTGTATTTATCAAAATCTTGGCATAACACATGCATACTTTCTTGGTCTTTACGAGGAACTCCTGGGGAAGCAACACGCTAGACTTGACGGTCATTGCTGTGCAATTCAAGGGCCCAAGCTCAGCTCCCTAGGACTTTCTCACACGTAGGACAATTGATGAGCAGCAATCAACACAAATGTTTTGCAAATTGAGAGCTACTCCACATTTTTTAGCAGCACCTGCCTTCCCGATTCTTGGTGCTAGTGGGTGACTAGAAAACATGTGGGGCACATTCAAATGAAACTTGCAATGCAGGTGGCACCTGGGGGATGCTATATGGTTCTTCAAAACTAGAAAGCTTTGAGAATTCTCGATTTATATGATCTAAAATATTTATTAACACTACCCCAGTATTCCGAGAAAACCCCCCTATGAACTTGGGTTCCCATGAACTGCTCCGGCAGGATTCTGTAGCAGAGAACAGTTTGAAAAAAGAATGGCAGGAGGGGAGGGTGCTTACGCTGTCATTGGTGTATACTACTTCAAGTCCCCCTAGAAGGGGAAGCAGGCACATGCTTGGGTAGGGGTGCTTGCTCGGGTAGGGGTGCTTGCTCGGGATTTTACGGTAGTATGATAATTTGAGCAGGAGTGGTGCTAGAGTATGTGTTGTGAGTCTACTCAAACTTCCCCCAGATGTACTAGTAAAGTTAAGTGCCCCATGGCGTCTGCCAATCTCTTAATCTTTGCCTACTGCTGCTAAAATGCTAAGTACGTGCAGAAGGCTACCATGTAAGGTTTAAGCATGAATGTGTGATTAATACAGTGCCACTTTTGTCCCACTGTAAAGGTTGCAAAGCCTTTTCCAACAAGCTGCATTTAGGCTGCTTTTTTAATGAGTGGTCTGAGCACAATAGCTTGGGTAGATTTGACACATGCCAACTAGCCAAACTTGACATCCTAGCTAAGCATGACAACTTCACACCCTCGTTCTCTTTCCCCCCTCCAATTGTAGGGTGGCCAATCGACCTCCCTGCCTTTTCTCGGCTCAATTGGCCACCCTACAATTGGGGTGAGGAAAAAGGAAGAACACGGGTGTGAAGTTGTCATGCTTAGCAAGGATGTCAAGTTTGACTAGTTGGCATGTGTCAAGTCTACCCGAGTCATGGTGTTCAGACCACTCATTAAAAAATCAGCCTAAATGCAGCTTGTTGGAAATCTACAGCTTGTTGGAAAAGGCTTTGCAACTTTTACAGTGGGACAAAACTGGCACTGTATTTATCGCCTTTTCTCTCTCTCTCACACCCTCGTAATTAACCTCTAAAATTTCTAGAGTTAATACTGCAGCTTCCTAAATGCCCAGTCTTGAAGCCACCTTCTCTCCACTTTAGCAATGAAACTGCCAGAGTATACAGAGTGACCTTTCACACACCTCGCTGAGCACGTTAATATCAAATTTTCAGTTATTCGCAATGACGACTTTTCCATTAGTGTAATAAAACAGCTGTTTCCCATTTTGTTCTTATGAATCGTACCTTTGTTTCTCTTACTAAGAAGAGCCTCTGTAGCAACTGAAGTGATCATTAGCGAAGAATCATGCAATTGAAGTTCAAAACTCACCTGTATGTTTGCTGGATCCTTGTATGATTCATCCATTGCCATTTGCAGCTTCTCTGCAATCCAATTTTCGATCTCGTCAGCATCTCTGCTGAATTGCTGCAGGGTCTGAGACTCTCCAAGCTTAGATCGCTTCTCAATCAAGGCTTCCTTGAGGTGCTTCCATCTGTAAAACAAATTCATAAATGAATTTCATGATGCTCAACAGTGAACATTGTCAGGTTCAATGATTTACATCAATGGTGCCACAAACAAGATTCAAATGGTCAATGCTGTGCATGCATGGTGTCATCTATATGTTTCAAAAACAAGCCATTTTTCACCTCTAGAAGAGGCACAAGGAAACAGTAGTTAGTAGGGGTGCAATTTCAGCTGTTCACAGGAGAGTGCTCGTAAGAGCAAATAACGTTACTGTGCCTGTACATTTTCTTTCCTAGTGTTCATGCATTTTTCCAAGCCTGTAAAACAATTACTCCAATGTGCATACTTCTTTATTACTAAAATAGGTTTCTTATTTTAACTCAGTTTCTTCATGAATAGGCAATGCAGCTCTATCCATGAAAAATATTTTTTGTCGCTTGATGACGTATAAAAAAATACAGAAATATTTTTTTCATAGGTCACTCACAGCACTTGGAATATGAAAAAAAAAAACAATTGTGGTGAGTCACATTTGGTAAAAAAAAAATTTGAACCACAATGGTTCAACTTTAAATGACGATAGTTATAGTGCGAGAACAGAACGACGACAAAGAGACAAGAAGGACACGAAAGACACGAGCGCTCGTGTCCTTGCCTATTTGTCGTCATTCTGTTCTCGCGCTATAACTATTGTGATGTCATACCAACTAGCCCAAGCTGCCACACTCAACTTTAAAACTTGAGAACTATGATAGAAGCTTTGCAAAGCTCCATGCAAGGTGAACAGTAACACACATTCACCATTTGCTTCCTTTTCAAGACTGCTAAGCGGTCGAGCTTCTGTTCAAAGATGTCCTTAAATGAACTTGAATTTTTATTTTTTTTCTTACACTTCAACCATGTGCACTGACCAAATGCAAAGCATGACTTCATTTCACTGCGCATGAAGTCATGAAAATGAAAGAAAAAAAATCCACATGAATAATGTGGCTGCATGTGAGTGACAAAAGCTCACTACTCAAAAGCTTGAAGCATGGAAAGCATTCACACATGGCTGTTCTCGGCATGGCAGAGAACACAAAAAGGCAAATCATAGTCTGTTGAGCAAATGAATGCTACAGGTCAGGAAGCTTCCCTTTAATTACAGGCTATCGATAACAAGCACCACATACAGATCAAGAGGCATCTCTATACATAGCACTATAAATTTATGCATCAAACCAATATGGTTTGCAGCCAGTGCAATGCATGTAATACTGTCATCCACAGTGCAATGGCAAGGCCAATGTACATATAATGTCCAAGAGCTTTTCTTCAATATTTTTGCTGCGAATATGAGGTGCCTCCGCTTCCAGAAGAATACAGCACGGTACTTCCTTAATGATTTAAAGTGGAAGCTGTGCACGGAATGATAAAGCATAAAATGTAAGGTTAACATGTGAAGATGTGGCTAGCATTGTAAAAAGAAGTACAGAGCAGGGCAGTATTACCACTAACCTCATAAAAAGACGAGCTACCGATAACAGGCATAATTGGACATTGCTGAACATAGCGACATACCGCTAGCTATTAAATCATCCGGTTCAAGTGATAACTGTAGTTCAAGACTGAGGCCATTTACCTGTTGAGCACTTGATCTTTCTTGTCCTTGATATCATTCGCTGCATAATGGTCAGAACTCACCAGCTTGTCAGCAAGAGCTGCCAGAGCAGCTATTTTCTCCTCCTGAAATACGTACATTAAAAATGCTTTGCACACTGATGTGAATAAAGGCAAGGGTATTCTGAAAGTCAGCCAACTTTGTGCAAAGTGAGTTGATGATGTCAAGAAGCAATTGAATTTTGCCAACGATTTCTCAAAGGCCATGGGAATTTTGTACTTGAACACAATGTTAAAAAAGATATGAAGTGCACACCTCATTTCCCAAAATGTGTGTCCAGACCAGCAGAACGAAAGTGCTTCCAAGCTTTAATGCTCAGTGAATTTTTAAACAAGTGCAGAGGCTCAAAAGAATGGCAGTGAAGTACTATTAAATGCAATTACCAGGCAGTGTGATGTGTAAGTCGCCAGTAACTGGTTTGCAAAAATGAAATATCCTCAAACGAATGTTTTAGCGTGAAGTGTGCCACTGTTATAATGCACACAAATGTGGAAACAATGAACTGTAGTAGTTTTGGAATACTTTATACCACTGTATACTTTCAAATGTAACACTCCCTTGTTTGCAATGAGTCTGAAAATGGCCTCCTCATTAAAGTGAGCACAAAACCGAAATAATATTTGATGCACTGGCTACATATGCAGTGGAATCATATGCAGTGGAATCATATGCAGTGGAATCATATGCAGTGTCATCCCCATCCCACAATGACGACTGAGCCAATTTTGTTGATAGGTTGCATAGGTTTATTTCTTGCTGGACTGCAACCGGTGTACTTTATATCGGACTCTCAGTGAAGTGCCGATCGCACCGCTTTCATTATGAAAGCTCATGTCAAGGAAAAGTTACTTTGCATGCTGAAGAAAGCTACAACACATCTCTTTTGTGTGCCCAAGCCTGGTGACTGTTTGTGATCCAGACAAAAGGAAAAAATCAAAAGCTGCAGTTTGATCAGCAAGAGCTTCTATCGGCTACAAGTATGAACATAGCAGGACTATGAAAACAGACTAGTAATCAACTTCTTGTAGACTAAGCTTGTCATGGTAACTGACCTTAATTTAGCATCTTATCAAGGCTTACCGTAATTACTCGAACCTAACGCGCACCTTTTGGCCAGTTAAGCGAGTTCATAAATCGCATGCGCGTTAGAATCGAATATGAAAAAATAAATAAATACGGTCATTCTATTGCCATCGGCATTCCAAAATGGCCGCCCCATACGTGTGTCGGCATGGCGCGTCGGCCATTTCTGCCTATGTGTTTCCCATGAGCGGCACTTTGTATGTGTGCTGAAGAGTTCGTCATCTGGTAGTGCACTAGCATCGACGGCATGAGAAGGCCGACTCCAAAAACTCGACGAGTGCATCACGCTGCCGCTTTTAAAAGAAAAGTCATCGCGTGTGCCAAAACGGACGTAAATCGGGCTGCATCGCGGTCGTTCAGAGTTCCCGAAACGTGCCTGCGGGACTGGCGGAAACAAAAGCAGAAGATTGTCGACAGCAAAGATTCACGCAAAGGTTTCAGTGGACCACAGCAGGGTCGGTTTCCGCAAATTAAAGAGCTGCTCGGCGAGTATGTGATTGAGCAGTGAACGGCACAGCGGCCCGTGACGACAGAACTGCTCCAAGTGCAGGCTATGCAGTTAGCCTTAGAAAAAGGGCTAATGCGGAGCCAGTTTAAAGCGAGCAGGTTCTGACTAACTTTATGAAGAGGAAAGGCTTTTCCCTCTGAAGGCGAACGGGCATATGCCAAAAGTTTCCAGAGGAGTACGAAGAAAAGCTTCAGTTTTCAGAGGTTCGTCCTAAACTTGCGGCACAACAACGGCTCCCTGCTTGGGCAAATCGGGAATGCCGATCAGACGCCTCTTTACTTCGACATGCCTGGCACCACAACCGTCGAGAAGAAGGGGGCGAAGCAAGTTCGCGTGCTGACATCGGGCCACGGTAAAACTAGAGTGACGCCAATGCTCCGTTGCACGTCAGATAGGCACAAGCTTCTCCCGTACCATTTAAACGGAAGACGCTCCCGGAAGGAGTCTTTTTCCCGAGTGGTGCGATTGTGTGGGCCAACGAGAAAAATGGGTGCGCGTTGCAATCGATGTCTTGCTTTTTTTTTTTTTTCGTCGTGGAAACCGGGTGCGCGTTACTATCGAGGGCGCGGTAGAATCGAGTAAATACGGTATATTAAAGATCACATTATCTTAAAGCCAGCAAGGCTGAATCACAGATGAAGGCAACCTATTTTGTAAAAAATCTGCATTGTGTTGAAAAAATTGAGATGGCCACTCACTGTATGTGCTATCTCCACCAGCCACCTCTGCCCCTCTTCCCGACTGTTACTTCAAAGGAGTTAGTACTTACGTTAACTCAAAGGAGTTATCTGCAACTAAAAGTATTTGCGCACTTCTGACAGTATGGTTCATCACATCATTACATCATTAAATCATCATCATGATCATCATCAGCCTGACTAAGTTTACTGCAGGACAAAGACCTCTCCCATGTTCCGCCAGTTAACTCGGTCCTGTGCTTGCTGCTGCCAATTTATAGCCACAAACTTCTTAATCTCATCTGCCCACCTAACCTTCTGTCTCCCCCTAACCCGCTTGCCTTCTCTGGGAATCCAGTTAGTTACCCTTAATGACCAGCGGTTATCCTGTCTACACGCTACATGCCCGGCCCACGTTCATTTCCTCTTTTCCTGACTGACATTTTTAATCATACAGCATGCAGATATGCTTCAAAGGTGCCAGGCACAGTGTCCAAAATGTAGGCTGCTGTAATGCAGTAGTTAAGCAGAGAAAGTGGTGGTGAAACATGTGACTTGAGGATGGTGTGTGCCATGCCGCACCACAGTAGAGGCAGAACTTCAAGGCAGAATGTTTTTTCGAAGTTTTGTTCCCTACAAGATAGCCTTATCCTCTTCCCACATCTGTACGCCAATGCTCATCCTATCGCTTTTATGGTCACCTACTCTATATCGTAAAAACCCGCGTATAGCCCGGTGTTTTTTTCTAAAATTTAGGGTGCGAAATTTCAGCCCCGTACTATATGCGGATCCCAAAAAGTTTCGGCCCGAATTCAGTTTTGGTTTCGGCATTGGTTGGTGCTATCATCATTATCAGGTGTCTGCGCACTTCTACGTTAGGTGGCGTGGTAGCGTGAGCGGCGTTAGTCCTAGAGACCTACAGGTACAGGCGTGCATCAGGCGAGCAACAGTGGCCATTGCAATCACTTGGCGCACATCACGACGGCCACGATTTTACTTCCATGATTTTAAGCCATGTCGGGACCGCGCAGGCAGTACTCGGCTGCCTTTAAGAGGAAAGTTATTTCTGCTGCCGAAACCATCGGCAACTGTGCCGCGGAGCGGCAGTTCGGCGTGAATGAGCGAAGCATTCGCGGTTGGCGGAAGCAGAAGGAAGCCCTTTTTGCATGCTGCGGCAAGAGAAAAAGTTTCCAGGGACCGAAAAATGGAGCATTTCCAGACGTGAAACGAGAACTGACGAACTTTGTTCGGGAGCAACGAGCTGCACAACTCGCTGTGCACATCGAGCTGCTGCAGGCAAATAAATGCATTTTTTCCGTTTTCCTCGAACAATATTCGCGTGAAAATGTTTTTTCTTGCGTTTGCTATCCCCGAGTTACACCTCGAACTATACGCGGGTCCGAACTATACGCGGGTTTTTACGGTATATTATGTTGCTATTTTGTATTGAGTAATTAGTAAATAGTCAACATCAGCCATTTACAACAAAGTTAAAGTTATGAACTCATCACAGTCACCGCAGAGATACGAAACAGATGCTGGCTGAGGACATGCGGATAATTTGAGCATCAACAGATGCAGACTGTTTTTATAAAAGTTTGCGAAATGCTTCCCATATACATGTAAAGCAATTTTCATGTCCACTGCAACTATCATGCTGGGCTATAGGTGGTGGCAGCTTATACATGTGAAAAATGTAGCACATATCTTAACATTTACCATCACTTGCATGCATAACCCACACTAAGAATCTAAAGAGCGAACAATAAAATTGGGGGAAAAAAATCTAGTTTTGACTTGAAGTGTGGCTTCACTGCAGTTAGGTCACCACTGCCATGAAACCACATCTTTAGAGTATTTTTTTTCAGTTTTTAACATCATTGCAGAAAAGAGAACACTTGCTAATAATTAGACATAGACTATTTCTGAATCAATGAATGGTAACTGTCTTTACAAAGATTTTAATGGTGTATGCGATGACTTCTGCAAATTATCTGCACAAATTTTGTCCTCTTTTTCATGAGTGCTGTAAGTGAACGTGTGGCAGAATATTACAGTGTACCTTCTTATAGTTCAGTGGATATCAAAACTCAAGAATATGCCCGTACATTCATTTCAGAAAGATTCAGATGAGGCAATCCGAGACGAAGCAGATAGAATGGTATAATCAACTTAAACTTCACACAAGCCCGATTTTCCCACACACAGTAGAACCTCACTATATCAAATACGAAAGGATTAAAGAACTGTTTCAGTAAAACAAACTTCAAACTGAACAAGTTCCTTTGGTTAAAGCTTCTGATAGCATGAGCTGTGTTTTTAGACAGCTCCTGCCTTAGAGGGTGAAACTCTTGGTGCACAAAAAAATACATGGACAAAGAAAGTGACAACAGGACAAAAGTGCATTGTCCTGTTGGGTCTTTCTTTGTCAATGTTTTTTTTTGTGTGTGTGTGCCACAAGTTTCACTATGTTCCACCAAGATTAATGGAAGCAACACTTCGATTCTTGGAGCAAATTCCAGAGCAAAAAGAATGGTGCTATCTAGCAGCCATTAGTCTTTTCGGAGCAGATGGCAAAATAGTCTAAACGACTCCTGGTGTTTAAAGTGTCATTTAAGCCTTTTATAAATATGGATACTTATCAAATATATTGCACATAAAATCACTTTAAATCACACGAAACAAACAATTAAGCAGATGGATGATCACTGAACAATCAGTAATATGAGCTACCTATATTTTAATAAAATAATAAATCCCAATAATTGTGGTATAGATCATATACTATCTTCATCATTTTCACTAGTAGCCAACCTTGGAACTTTCAAAAGTAAAATGCTGTATTTACGCACATATTTTGCGCCCTCGCATTTGAATGCTTCGGCCCGGTGCGCGCCTTGCCGAGCAGACGAGCCCAGTCAAGCAGGCTGCTAGTGCAAAGTCTCTTCTTCAGAGGACCCCGAACTGGGGTCCCCAGAACCCGAACACAAACCTGTTGACGGGTCGCCGGAATTGCTCGAGCGTTTGCCTACCCCTATTTCCCAATCTCTACCACCACGATAATAACGAGAATGCACACTCTCGTCATAGAATGGGTGACTTTCTGCATTGGAGGTGTGCGAGGGCCTGTCGCGACAACTGTTCTCGTTCTCTTGTGCGCGCTGCGACGCACGCTTGGTCAATATTGGAAGTTTAGGTTCCGCCATCCGGCCGACGCGTTTTGATGGTTCCATTGCGATGTGCTACAGTAATTTATATATACGACGAAATTGAAGCTCGCTGCAGTGAATTTCGCCGCAGAAAACAGGAAACATGCCGTCGCAACGCACTTCAAGAAAACGTACTTCAACGTGACGACCGGCGCTATCGATACGCGAGAAAGCAAAAAAGTGCGCGGTTGCTAATGCAAGTTTCCTTCCATTAAAGGAGGCCTTTTCAATTACGTGCGAATGCTTAGTTCTTCCGGTATCGCCGTGTTATGGGACTTGGTTTCTCCCAGCATTGTTGAAAGAGCTTCAAAAAAATTAGACGTGCGAATGCACTCGACAGAACCGAGGACGATGCGCTTTCGGGAGGGTGGTGGCAGTGGGCGCGACAATGATCCCCTATTGGACTTCGTGATCAGCGTTTTTCGCTAGACTGTGCTTGACTGGATCTGACTGGTTAAAGTATGCATTTATCTTTTTTAATTAACAATTGCGCTTCTTTTGTGCTCCAATTTATTTATTCTTTTTAAAAGTATATACTGTGCATATTCGTTTGTGCTCCAATTTATTTATTCTTTATTTAAATGTATATACTATGCGCATTAGAAGACTGACAATACTTCATATGCACTTGCAAAATCTCCGCGTAATTTGCACACCCCCTTCTCGGGGCTCCGAAATCGCAAAAAAAGTGCGCAAATTATACAAGTAAATATGGCAAGCTAAATGAGCTATTCACTTGAAATGCCTGTTCTTGTGGCACAAATGAGCTCAAAGCTGATAAAGTGGTGAATAAAGTCAGTCCCATGTCAAAGTCGTCACAGTCGCAGTTAGCATTATAATTCTGAACTATTCTAACATATTAAAACAAACTAGTCTGCTTGCCAGAATATGTGTGTGTGTGTGTGTGTGTGTGTGTGTGTGTGTGTGTGTGTGTGTGTGTGTGTGTGTGTGTGTGTGTGTGTGTGTGTTGTGTGTGTGTGTGTGTGTCTATATATATATATACAGTCGAATCTCGATAAATCGAACTTGAAGGGGTCAAAAAATTAGTTCAAATTAAAGAAGTTCAAATTAAAGAAGTTCAAATTAATGAAAGCTAAATAAACGGAGGGCTCTTCTTGCAGTGGCGTTTGTGCATTGAGCTAACACACGAAGGGGAAGTTTCAGAAGACTTGCATTTATTCACAAATCACAGGACATCCATTATTATTTGAAGTAATCAGTTATATGCATCTGCACACGTTTGCCTTGCAGTGAGCCAATTAATTTCGCACGCAGCTTGCAAAGCATTTCTACTTTGGCTTCAGCATTCTCCTGGCAAGAGAAGTTGTGCACGGAAATGTCCAGCGCCGACACTTTCTGAAGACGACGACAACTGCGTAGCGGACCCTCTCCGCTACGCAGCTGTCGTCGTCTTCAGAAAGTGTCGGCGCTGGACATTTCCGTGCACAACTTCTCTTGCCAGGAGAATGCTGAAGCCAAAGTAGAAATGCTTTGCAAGCTGCGTGCGAAATTAATTCTCCGCTACGCAGCTGCAGCGTGGCCAGCTCTTGACGAGAAAGGAGAAGCGTCTCCACGCGGAGAGAGGCAGATCGGTATTCGAGAGAAAACCAACACCCCACCGGAGCTTTTTTTTTTTTTTTTGCTCTCTTTGCGCGAGTCGTTGAACGGAGAAGGCAGGGACGGGAAAAGGGGAAGCGTAGCACCGCCGCGCGAGATCCCCGCCACCCCTCAAGGCGCAGAGCCGTGCTCCCACAAGGGGCAAGGGCTGCAGAAGATAGTGCCTTTTTTCTTTCAGTCAACCACACATTCATTCAACCCAGCAACAGCTTTTTCTTTTCCTCTCTCTTTCTCTCTCTTAGCGCTGGGCGTCGGAAGGAGAAGGGTCTTTACGTGGCAGGAACAGAAAAGGGAGAAGCGCGACACGGGCGCGTCGCAGATCGGCATTTGAGAGAGAGCAAACATTCCACCGCGGCCTTTTCTTTACTTTTCATTTCCTTCGCGCGCAGCGTTGAGGTGTCGCAGGTGCTGCCGCAAGATTGAGCAGGGTGCTGCGAGCATTTACGGAGCGCGGTTTGTTCGAATTAACTGTCGCAAGTGCTTGCGGGTTTGAATCACCGGGCGTTTTTGCTCATTGGAATACACATAGCTTTGACGGGACCTCATCGCGAGTTTGAATTAACCAAAAGTTCGAATTAGGCATGTTCGAATTAATGAAATTCGACTGCATATCCGCAATGTTACTACGTGTAGGATTGCCAATATGCTAGTATACATAGAAGTGTGGCAGCTTGGGCTAGTTCATATGACACGACAACAGTTATAGCGCAAAAACAGAACGACGACGCAGAGACAAGAAGGACACGAAGGACCCGAGCATTCATATCCTTCGAGTCCTTGTCTCTGTGTCGTCGTTCTGTTCTCGTGCTATAACTATCGGCTAGTATACAGCGTTTTTTTGTTTTCGTTTAAGCTCGCTAGATGGCCACGCGAGAAAAGTGCTGCATAAAGGAGCATGCAGTCTATATGAGAAGTACTAGTCACTGTTAAAAAAAAAAAAGAAGTAGAGGTACTTTTTGTAGTTTTTTAAAAAGGAAGCAGGGGGATAAAAGTGGAGAACACAGAAGGTTTCAACTAACATGCTGAGTGGGTGTCCACATCTAGCAACCTCAACTGACTAAACGGTAAACGCACCATCCACTCCTGATGGTTGTCTCAGAGCTCTCCCGGCTAGGAGCATTCCGTATTTTTGCGCGTCTAACTTGCACCAAAAACCCAAAAATTTCAGTGGAAAAGTGGAGGTGCGAATAATACGCGGGGTTTTTCCTATAGTGCTGCTTCACAGCAATGCGTGTTTTGCTGTGAAGCACCTTAACAGTGTAGCGAAGACTACGGAGGCGGTTTCCGCAAATTCGTGTTGCTCCGCAAGTAGCACGGCAGCTTGCGGCTGATTTTGGTTTCGCTTGCTTGCATCGTTGAAGCGTTTAGAAAAACATTTGGGGAGAGACAATTCGATTGTTCAGTGTAAAATCTCACTGTCACACCACAAGTATATTTTTTAGCCGTTCACGGCCGCTCAGTGACCCTCCACATGTCCCTACGTCATGGACGCCATGTTTACTTTTGGAAAGGGCTTGCCGAAAAAGTGGTGCTGTCTAAGAAAGTTCCATAATAAATAAAGTAAGTCCCATAATAAATAAAGCAGTATTTATTTCAGCAAGGCAAATGAAATGTTATAGTGCCTATAGAGATATTGTAAGTAAATTATTGTACTACTTTTCAACGTCGTAGCAGGCATGCATTTCGGTTCTGTTTCCAGGGTGCTGTTACAGTGTACTAGAAGGGGTAGTGCTGTCAAGTTGTCGCCGAGTGTGAGCGCTCTTTACCTCGCTGATACCACTAGTTCTCCGCATCTCGACCCGTTCGCCAAGCCTAAGTCGATCTGTTCTGTCACCATGAGTAGCGTACGGCGGCAGGCCTTCACGGCACAGCAAAAGCTCAAGATAATCGCCGTCGCCGAGGAATTTGGAAATCGCGAAGCAGGAAGATGGCACGATGTGGACGAGTCCTGCGTGCGACTGTGGAGAAAGAAGAAAGAGCCTACAAGCCGCGCACCGCGAGCGTAGGTCATTTCGTGGCCCCAAGACCGGTGCCTACCCTGAGCTGGAGGCAGAGCTAGTAAAGTTCATCGAAGATGTGAGAAGCAGGGGTCACGCCGTATCGACCAAGATGGCCCAAGTGGAAGCGCGGCGACTTTCGAGGGAGCTAGGCCTACCTCACGAGTTCTGTGCGAGCCGCAGATGAGCGGCAAGGGCTCTCAATCAGACGGCGGACTACAATATGTCAACGCTTGCCGGCTTCTTATGAGGAGAAGCTGCTCAAGTACCAGAGATATGTAATTGGCCTGCGAAAGCAGCACAATTAAATTTTCTCACAAATCGGCAATACGGATGAAACTCCCGTTTATTTTGAAATGCCGTTGGGCACAACGATTAAGAAAAACGGGCATCAGTTCGGTGAGCGTGCCGACCGGCGGGAACACGAAACTGCGCATCACAGTCTTGCTTTGTGCCCTCGCCGACAGCACGCAACTGCGACCGTACGTCATCTTGAAAAGGAAAACTCTACCAAAGGTTCGTTTGCCTGCCGGTGTGGTGGTGCGCGCACACGAGAACGCGTGGATGAACAGTGCCTTGTTCGTAGACTGGATCACGACAGTATGGGAGACGAGGCCCGGTGCGATGCTCACAAAGAGGACCATGCTCGTTTTTGACTCGTTCCGCGGCCACACAACTGAGGAAGTGAAGGACCGTCTTTCACGCAACGGCACCGACTTAGTTGTTATACCCGGTGGAATGACGTCAATGTTGCAGCCTCTAGATGTGTCGCTTAACAAGCCCTTCAAAGCGCATGTCAAGCGCTATTACGCCGAGTGGATGGCCGAAGGCTGCTACGACTTGACGCCGACAGGACGAGTCCGAAGGCCGGATATTGCCCTATTCTGCAAGTGGATTGTCGAGGCATGGAAGGCCATTCCAGGTGAGATGGTGCGAAAAAGTTTCAAGAAATGCTGCATCACAAACAACATGGATGAAACTGAAGATGATCTTGTGCATTATAGTGAGGACTGCGGCTCAAGGGATAGCTCTAGCGAGAGCAGCAACAGTGAGTGAATTGTGACTGGCCTTGCAGACAGCGTATTCTGCTTGCTAAATAAAGCTTTTTCTGTCTACATATGTGCTATGTTGCTTGAGCAGTAGCTTTTGTACAGCTTTTCCTGTATATCAAATGTGCGGGCAATACGCGAGGATTTTTTTTTTCTTTCTCGGTGAGCTGAAAGTGGGGGTGCGGATTATATGCAGGGGCGGGTTATACGCGCAAAAATAGGGTACATGCCTACATACATGCATGAATGCATGCCTACATACATGTGGCACTATTGCAGTGTCGTGTACAAGTGCACCACAGCAAAGAGTGCCGAATGAAAAGAGAAAGTGTGGCAGAGCAGCTGGTGGAAAGGAGAGATTTCAGATGAGCCCGAGGCAGCCCTGCCATGTGTGCATGAGTGGTTTGCATAACGACAGTTACGACAGGTAGCCACATAGGCAGCAGGTGCTCTTTATTTTGCAGGTAATCTACGACTGGTACAAAGATGGCTGAGAGCAGGTGGCTTGTAGCTATGTCTGCATTGTCTTCCCAGGTGCCCAAAGTAAACAACTGCATTATACCAAAGTTTCAGAGATGCACTAATGTGAGAAAGCGATAAAACTATTTTTTCCAAAACATGGCCCAGTCCACATTCATGAGATTCGGTCCATTTTCTTAAAAATTTTTGTTCAAAAGAACTTTTTTGGCAGTTGTTAGAATGAATTTGTGAAAGTTCTTTTCCAACTCAAGTAAGAGCAACCTTGAAAAAAGCAATTGTGTGTTTCAAAATATCAGTCGGTTTCAATTAAAAGGTTTTAAATGATCAAGAATCTTTGTACGACAAAGCCACGCCAATGTGCAGTATAAGATTATGTGAAACAAAAATCAAGCTTCAAAGACCACAGAGCAAAATTTTTGAATTGTGTGAATCAGCATTAGGCGGCCAAATAATATGAAGCTATACCAGAGAGTCAAAGGGCGTAATAAGCTAACCAAATGTTGCCGAAACACTGCACTATTTTATTTTAGCAATACCTTTTCCTATTACACTTCACAGTTTTTTGGCTGTGTTAAATGACCAGCTAAACACTTAGCCTGCATTAACTGGATCAGCAGATTGTCAGTGGTGCACAATAAAGAACGTCTTGAATTGAGTGAAAGTCATTGCTGAATTACACTTGCCCTACTATAAAATAACAGAAAAAACAGCAAACGTCACTAAAATTAACATCTTGAAAAGCATCGAAATAAAAATAATTGTCACTGCCAGGCTGGGTCATAACCCCACAGCTGCAACAGAACTGACAAGTGTCAGTACCATGATGTGTGAACATCATATGCTTGAACTGAAAAAGTGAACATGGAGACGAAATCTTGAGCATTACAGCAATGTAACTGCGATTCTTTCCTTAGGTGAAGAAAGTCTCACCTGAGCACTGATGGCTTTATCAAAGTCTTCGTGTTTTTTAATCAGGGCTTCCACATTGTCTCCACCCATATCATCGGACCCCAAAAAGGCTTCACGACTGGCCATCCAATTCTCAGCTTGCTCACAATCCCGGTAGAAGAGTTGCAGATCCAGACATTGGTCTACCTTGACTCGCCGTGCAATCCAAGCCCTATACAAAAAAGTACAAGAAGACTGCAACCAAGAGTTTGACGAAAGCTTGTCTGGGCTAGACTAGTCATGATTGGAAGGTAAAACGAAGATGCCAACCAGAAAAACATTAGAAGTAACACATTCTAACACGTTATTACTAATGTCTTTTTGGTTCACGTCTCGCTTTACCCTTTTGGCTACAAGAAGTGTTTACATTCATCTTGGCAAGGATGACATAAGGCTTAATCAAATGTATGTGTGTGTATGTGATATATATATATATATATATATATATATATATATATATATATATATATATATATATATATATATATATATATATATGATGCTATACAGAAGATACATAGACGACATCTTTCTTATTTGGACCCACAGCGAGGACGAACTTCTCAGCTTTATCGACACTTACAATGCTGTACATCCGAACATGCACTTCACACACAGATACTCGCAAGTAACCGTAAATTTTCTTCATGTTACCATAACGATAGAAGAAGAGAAGCTCTCTACAACCCTATATCGCAAACCAACGGATCGACAACAATACCTCCATTACCAAAGCGATCACCCACGCCACTGTAAAAACAGTATGCCATACAGCCAGGCTCACCGGTTTAAGCGAATCTGCTCTAGAGACGCTGACTGACACGAGCTCACAGAGGCTAAAACTTGTGCTCGAGAAACAAAAATACCCCCCACATGTAATTAATGACGCTGTTCAAAAAGCGAGAAAACTAAAGCGTGAAGACTTACTTATAGAGCGACCACCACAAGAAGACCCACAACGAACAAACCTCTGCTTGACTTGCAGCACAAACTTCCCCAATGTAAACAAAATCCTTAAACGACATTACAACATTCTGGAACAAAGTGAACGCCTGAAACGCGCATTCCCATTCCCTCCAGGCATCGTTTACCGACGACCACGTAACCTCAAAGACACCCTTGTCCACTCTCAAATTAACACATCACCCCCCAACAATTCATGCCGACCTTGTTTAAAGCCACGATGCCTTGTATGTAAGGTGATGCGAGAAACAGACAAAGCAACCAGCACACAATCCAAGTTGTCGATTAACATACGAGGAAACCTAACATGCGATTCCTCTAATGTGGCATACCTACTCGAATGGAACGTGTGTGGTATGCAGTACATCGGACAAACAGAAACACCATTTAGGATTCGCTTCAATCATCACAGAGCCCATGCGAAATCAGCCCCAAGTCTACCTCTATCAAAACATCTCAATCTTCCCGACCATGCATTCGACTAACTATCAGTAGCGCTCTTAGAGACGGGATTTAAATCAAATCGAGAACGTGAACAACGAGAGTCATACCTTATCCACTGATTTAACACCCTCGCTAGAGGAATAAATGAGAATCCTGGTACACTTGCAGCAATCAAAGCATTAGAAAACAATAACGGCAATAATGAAAATAGTAACTGAGTTCACGGCACTGCAGCTGCGAAGGGCACTGGACAACCCAAAACAATTCCAAGTGTAACTACTCTTCTTAAGTGCAGCTGTCGTCTGTTTTCTGTTTTATTTTACTACCCAATCAATTGTGCCATGCATGACATGCCCAACAGCAACCCTGTGCACAGCCGGGAGGCCCCCACTACACGCGTAATCCAGAAGCGGGCAAGGAATTCGCATTGCGCCCGCTTACCAGCCTCTGCAGCAATACGGGGCACCCCTCTTTTTACGATGAAATGTTGACGGGGCGCCGAGTAGTTAAAGGCTTAGAACTTCCTAAAATGCCCGCTTACCAGCCTCTGCCACAATACGCGGCACCCCTCTTTCTACGACGAAATGTTGACGGGACTCCGAGTAGTTAAAGGCTTAGAACCTCCTAAAAAAGCTCCTTTTTGCCCCACATCGAACCGCCAGTGCCAGGAGGCGCCGTCTGGTCGGGAGGAATGCGTTAGTGAAAGGAAGCATACACAGAGCGCTGACATCAGAAAGGTGAAGGGGAGAAGGGGGAGAGACATGAAGGGGGAAGTGGAAGGAAGACTAAAAGGGGGGCACCTGAAGGGAGTCCACCTTATATTATTTTTCTCTTCTTTTTCTCTTTTTTTTCTTCTTTTTCTCTTTTTTTCTTCTTTTTCTTTTTTTTCTTTTCTGTCTTTTTTCCTCTTTCCTTGCCCTCTGATTTGAGATTGTATAAAGCTGAGCACCAACAAACTATACCTTTAATCCGGACGAAGGCCAGACATTAGGCCGAAACGTCGAAATAAACCACGTTGTGGCCGCTCTTGGAGGATCTACTGGACTATATATTGTTACGAATAAATATAGCACCTAGTACTATATAAACTCTTTATTTCGGGCGAACTTGTGCCCGTAAACTCAAAGCTAAAAATGGTCAGCCAAGAATGCCTCTTGCTCGCTGACTACAACTTCGTCGGTCTCTTCCTCTGCCCCTTGAGTCTCGTGCCGGTCCCGTGGCGTAGCATCGTGGCACGTGCAGGACGGCGTTCCATGGCGCGGCTTTCTTGCTACTTGCTTGGCGGCTTTATACGAACGCGAATTGTGGCAGCGTCTTCTGCGATGTTCGAGCTGTGGCATTAGTCCCCCTCCTAGCACGCATCGCCCCGATGCGTAGAGCCGGCTGACAGTTTCTAAACAATAGGACTTGTCCTTGTATTAGACGATGTGAGTCAGTTCACTTGTTGAGTTCCTGTCGTAGTACGGTTTCATCCGTACTACATGTACAACATCCGGGAGATTCCGGCGTCGTGTTGTGCATACTTGACCTTCAGGGATCACTTCGTAGTTTAATGGGCCTAGCTGACGAAGAACCCTGTAAGGGCCAAAATAGCGCCGCATAAGCTTTTCTGATAGGCCACGTGCACGTACAGGCGTCCAGACCCACACTTGGTCTCCAGGGGAGTACTGAACATCCCTTCGTCTTAGATTGTAACGGTGCGCGTCGACGTTCTGCTGTTGAATGATGCGGTTCCGTGCTATTTGTCGCGCCTCTTCTGCCCTTTCTACATATTCCCTTATGTCAGGGTCCTCTTCATTCGTGCTGTTGACAGGCAGCATCGCGTCTAATGTCGTTATTACTGTCCGACCATCAACAAGTTGAAATGGCGAGAAGTGGGTTGTCTCTTGTACTGCGGTATTGTATGCAAATGTAGCATACGGTAATATGGTGTCCCAAGTCCGATGCTCGACGTCCACATACATCGCGATCATGTCAGCAAGCGTCCTGTTCAGCCTTTCAGTTAACCCGTTAGTTTACGGATGGTATGCGGTAGTTCTTCTGTGGTCGGTGTGCGTTAGCTTCATGACAGACTGTACAAGCCTGGCAGTGAACGCAGTTCCTTTGTCAGTTATAAGGACTTTAGGTGCGCCATGTCGCAGCATTATCTGGGTCACAAAAAACTGAGCCACTTCATTTGCGGTTCCTTTTGTGAGAGATGACGTCTCGGCATACCGGGTCATGTAGTCGGTTGCTACAGCTATCCGGCGCTTCCCAAACGATGACATAGGAAATAGTCCTAGCAAATCCATTCCGACCTGCTCAAACAGGATTTTCAGTGGCTCTATCGGTTTCAAAAGACCTGCTGGTTTTAGGGGTGGTACTTTGAGTCTTTGGCATTCTCGACATGATCTTACGTAATGCTGTACTGAATCCATCAATTTTGGCCAGTAATATCTCTGGCGGATTCTTGCCAAAGTCCTACTAATGCCCAAGTGACCTGCCGATGGGTCATCATGACACGCTTCTAAAATTTCCGCTCGCAGTGATGATGGTATCAGCAGTAGGAACGTTTCACCGGTGTGTTGAAAGTTTCTCTTGTAGAGAACGTTGTTGCGAAGGACGTAGGAACGTAGTCCACGGACGAAAACTCGCGGTACTTCGACTTCCTGCCCCTCCAAGTATTGAATGAGCAGAAGTAATTCTGGGTCCATTCGTTGATCATGAGCCATCTCCGACACATTCACAGCTCCAAGAAACGCGGAGTCTTGTTCATGCTCAGGAGACGAGGTCTGGACTGGTGCTCGTGACAAGCAGTCCGCGTCATTGTGCTTGTGGCCAGACTTGTAGACTACGGTGATGTCATATTCTTGTATACGCAGGCTCCATCTAGCAAGTCTTCCGGAAGGATCCTTGAGATTCGCAAGCCAGCACAATGAATGATGGTCACTGATGGCTCGGAATGGTCTACCATATAAATATGGACGGAACTTACTGATGGCCCATATAACTGCGAGACATTCCTTTTCCGTAGCTGAATAATTATACTCAGCTTTCGACAGAGAGCGGCTTGCATAAGCAATAACTTTTTCTTCCCCGTTCTGCCATTGAACAAGAATAGCACCGAGGCCAACGTTGCTGGCGTCCGTATGAATGTCCGTTTTGGCATCTTCGTCAAAATGCGCGAGTATGGGAGGTGACTGCAAACGCCGTCGTAACTCAGAGAAGGCGTCTTCTTGCTCTTGGTGCCAGATAAATGGTACACCTTCCTTCGTAAGCCGTGTCTGTGGTTCCGCAATCTTGGAGAAGTTTTCAACGAAGCGCCTATAGTAGGCACAAAGCCCCAGGAAACGACGCATAGCTTTTTTGTCTCTTGGCCTTGGGAAATTTTCAACCGCAGTGATTTTATCCGGATCTGGGCAGACACCGTGAGAACTGACAATGTGCCCGAGGAACCGAAGCTCCCGGAATCCAAAGTGGCACTTTTCGGGTTTGATCGTAGTGCAGCCATACGAATAGCGTCCAGTACCGTTCTCAATCTCTGTACGTGCTGCTCGAACGTACTGGAAAAAATTACTACGTCATCAAGATAGACAAGACGTGACTGCCATTTGAGGCCAGAGAGCACAGTGTCCATCATCCTCTGGAAGGTAGCGGGAGCAGAACACAAACCAAATGGGAGTACTTTGAACTCGTAGAGTGCGTCGGGTGTCACAAACGCCGTCTTTTCCCGATCTCGTTCGTCGACTCCTATTTGCCAGTACCCGCTCTTTAGATCGAACGATGAAAAAAAGTGAGCATTGCGCAGTTTATCCAACGTATCGTCAACTCGGAGTGGGTACACGTCTCGCTTCGTGACGAGGTTGAGTTTTCTGTAATCAACACAGAACCGCATGGTGTTGTCCTTCTTCACCAGTACTACCGGCGATGCCCATAGGCTTTTGAAGGGCTGTATGACATCGTTGTCGAGCATCTCCTGTACTTGCTTCTTTATCGCCTCCCTTTCTTTCGGGGCTACTCGGTATGGATGCTGACATACTGGTCTAACATGCCCTTCGATTACGATGCGGTGCTTTGCTACAGGTGTACGTCCGACTTTCGATGAAGAGGAAAAACACTCTGCGAATTCCTCGATAACTCCACAATCTGGTCTTTCTGCAGAGATGAAAGCTCTCGGTCAAGATCTATTTTCTCGAGGACACTGTCCACTGTTGAGGGCGTTGTGGGTACTCTTCCTATGGTGCAAACATCTGAGACTTGTATGTAGTCATGAAGTGATGCTATGGCTGCTCCCTTCGCCACATGCTGTACCTCATTGGTAAAGTTAGTTAATAGCACATCAGTATATCCGTTCCGCACATTCACTAGACCTCTCGCCACGCGTATCCCCTTTGTGAGTAGCAGTTCGATATTTCCATCAGCTAGTCCGGCATATTCACGAAAAACGTTGCTTTTCACAGAAACCGTCACGCTGCTACGTGGCGGCACTGTCACACCTTCATCCACAATACGAAGAGACGAAACAATTGGTTGCTCCGCATGACACATGGCAACAGCGTTCTCTGTAGAGAAAGAAACTTGGGATTTCTGCAAGTCGATGATGGCACTGTTCGCTTGCAGGAAGTCCATGCCCAGAATTGCCTCACGGGAACATTCGGGGAGAACAATAAAACTGCAGACGTACACAAGGCCTCTTATTCCCACTCTCGCTGTGCACATTCCTATGGGGCTGACTAAATGCCCTCCGGCGGTGCGTATCTGCGGTCCGGTACAACGAGTGAGCACTTTCTTCAGCTTCTTTGCGAGCATGCTACTTATTACTGAGTAGTCTGCACATGTGTCTATTAACGCTATGGCTTCGACGTCGTCGATTCTGACTTGTAGCTCGGATGTCACGTCACCATTACTGCGCTTGTCCGTCATTGTGTCAGTGTCGTCGTCTGATCCGGTTAGCGATGGAGGGTTTTCAGTTTTCCGAAAATCAGCGGCCCTGCCTCCACAGGTCGCTGGTTCTAGTTTTCCCGTCGAGGGCTTGGTGAACGACGCCTCGGGAAAGTAGATGATGGGTGTGGACTCTGCGACCTATTGCGCATTGGTGCAATCGACCGCGATTCATGTCGCTGAGTGTTTGGATATGCATAGCGCGAAGATAAATATTCTTCGATTTCGTAAGGGCGCTCACCGTTACGAGGGCAGGGTGCATTCACTGGAAAGCCACGTAGCCCGACCCGACGGTAGTGGCATGTCCGATAAAGATGACCTGCCTCCCCACAGTGGTAGCAGAGGGGCCGCCGGTCTGCCGTGCGCCATACATCACTTTTGCGGGGTCTCGCTTCTGGCATCGGCGGTGGCGTACTGCGAGGAAAGGTCGGTGGCATAATGGGAGCTTGTGCAAAGCTCGGGCGTCTCATGTCTTGCCGTACGGCTTGCGCGTACGACAGCTGTGGCTGAGGTTCCGGTTGCGTGTGGTGTGGCACCCGAGGCTGCGGTTGAATAATTGCTTGCCGCACTTCTTCACGTACAACGTCCGCGATTGAGGGCATCGCTGGAGGACTTTGGGGGAGTTGTAGTTTCTGGAGCTCCTCCTTAACAATAGCCCTCACCATTTCCCGCAGGACGTCAACGTTGGTGGGGAGGGTTGTTAACTCCACCCTGACTGAAGAGACGCTGAAGTCTCTGTAGTACAGTCGCGCACATTGTTGTAGTGTCCTTTCCATGGTCGTTGCCTCGGACCGGAACTCTGCCACAGTTCGCGGTGGATTACGCACCAGGCCTGCAAAAATCTCTTCTTTTACTCTGCGCATTAGGTGCCGCAACTTCTCGGCCATGTTTTGGTCGGCTCGGCGGAAGAGCCGCGACATGTCTTCTATGTACATGGCCACGCTCTCGTTATTCCGTTGGTTCCTTGCCTGAAGAACAGCCTCTGCCTTCTCTTTGCGGTCCGTGTTCGGATAGGTTGCGATTAGCTCTCGTCGGAAGTCGTCCCACGACAGCAAGGACGCTTCGTGGTTCTCAAACCATGTACGTACAGAATCTTGCAGGGCGACGTAAACGTAACGAAGTTTTCGGGCTTCGTCCCAACCATTCAAACGTGCAACGCGCTCGAAGCCTTCAAGCCAGTCCTCGGCATCTTCAAAGGTCTCACCGTGGAAGACCTCTGGTGTACATGGCGAATCCACAATGAGGTGAGATGGAGATGGCATCGACTGGGTGGCCATCGCAGTGACGCTTGTGATTGAGGTCTCGACAGGTCTTGATGGGTCAATTAGGGGGCCAAACTCGGGCTGCTCACCACGTAGTCGGCGACTTGTGCGTTGGTGCACAGGTGTCAATTCTGCTGGCTCCAATCTTCTGGGATCTGGGCTTCTCTCCCTTGCCTGTGGTGGGCTTGGAATCATACCCAGCACGTCCACCAGATTGTTACGAATAAATATAGCACCTGGTACTATATAAACTCTTTATTTAGGACGAACTTGTGCCCGTAAACTCAAAGCTAAAAATGGTCAGCCAAGAATGCCTCTTGCTCGCTGACTCCAACTTCGTCGGTCTCTTCCTCTGCCCCTCGAGTCTCGTGCCGGTCCCATGGCGTAGCATCGTGGCGCGTGCAGGACGGCGTTTCATGGCGCGGCTTTCTTGCTACTTGCTTGGCGGCTTTTACGAACGCGAATTGTGGCAGCGTCTTCTGCGATGTTCGAGCTGTGGCAATATATATATATATATATATATATATATATATATATATATATATATATATATATATATATACAGTATATGATATCCATGAGCACCCCCCAAACATCAAACATCCTATATTACTTTCGTTCCAAGGATATGGGGACATTTGTATGAGCTGCCATCTCTCCGCAACAGCAACAGCTGTTGATTTCTCGGAAATCAACGAGAAAATTAATCATGCACGACAAAAAAAGCTAGTTATCCAAGAGGACTCCCGGTTATATGCAGCTGAGACCCACTTGAACGTTTATGTGAAATTGCAGATTCACATTACCAAGCATGCTGCTCCCCAGGACAGTTGAACACCGCCCACTGGAAACGCATGAGGTGCCAATTCAAAATACTAAACACCCTAGGAAGCCATGCAGTTGTAATGCAATACTCTAATTTTACCAGAACGTTTAAATCAGCCTGCTGTATAGAACCAAGAGTCTTAACTAGCTTTTTTTTTGTGAGATATACTTTTTTTCATCTATTTAACATTCTCTTACGGCAGGCTACCATTGTCACTGACGAGAAATGGCCCTAAGTGCTAATGTCCCCAAATCTTGGTCATGATTATTTGTAGAAATAATATTTTGTAGCAGTTTCCTTGTAGTGCCATAAAAGGAGGACAAAAACAGACTCGCAGAGAGGCACAGGGCGTTATGTGCACCCTCTGCATGTGTGCTTATATTTTTGTCCAGTCTTTTATGTTCTCCTAAATGCTGAGGAAGTGTTCAGGGGTGCAACAGCCAAAATAGAATTTGGAGCAATTTTCGGAGCCGCGCAACGTTACTTTTGGAGCAGTAAAATGCAAATTTAGAGCAGAATATGGGAAAAAAAAACAATTTTTTTTTTTTATCAGACCAAATCTAAAGCAGTGAAAAAAGAAGGCCAACATATAGAAGAAAAAAATGTATATACAGTCAAACCCCTTTATAAGAGACACTGATATAAGAGACAAATATAAAAAAGAAACTATAAACAACAGGTGATACGTGAGGGTTTAACGTCCGAAAGACACCATATGATTAAAATAACAGATACCAATGTGCCTACAGTAAAATACAGGTTAATAAGAAAATGCATACAAGGATAGGTATCTGCTTACAAGACATCTCATATAAGAGACAAGAATTGCTGCCCAGAGCATGCCTCTTATAAAGGGGTTTAACTGTATATGCACACAATATTCAAACCACCTAAATTGTGCAGAGTGAACATGAGTCCTACTATATAACAAAAGTAGTATTCTGAAGTACGCTACTGAACAAACAATAATGAAGTCCATATTAGCATTCGCCCCACCTGTCAAATCCTTTGACAGACTCTGCGAATTCAAATCTGGTGCTGCCAGACCTTCAAATTCAGGAGATTCGTAAAGCCAAGGAGTAGGGGTGGCGAAAACAAAAAAAAATTTGTGCACAAGTTTTTTTTTAATAGGACAGTATAAATGTAATTTGCTGCTTCAAACGATTTCCAGTAACTTTTTAGTTCTCAACGATAATACTAGTACTCATAACTACGCGGTGCACACACGCATGAGCAATAGAAAAAAAATGTGCCGTGTCCGTGACTAGCGCTAACAGCCCCTTCCAAATCATGATACACTTTTCCGCAATACATCGGTGTACCGCGGCGAAGATGACTTAAACACCGCACTTTGCAGTTTAGAACAAGGCCAAGCAATTTTCAAATTGCTACCCCCCCCCCCCCCCCCCTCACACACACCCTGCCACCACTTTTCTTTCACAGTGGGGTTAGGTTTAGGATACAACTTCTCGGTTCGCTTCCAAGGCGGGTTTGACCATATAAAGTAGCAACGGCGACGCACGTTGGCCAAGCGTCAGCTGTCTATCATGAGGACAACGCAACTTAAAGCCAGAAAAATTTTTTATCAGCCGTTGCTATGGGAACCAACAGGCTGGCAATGACGGTGTTCGCAGAACGTAGATCTTGTTAGAGTGCGAAAAACATGGCATACATTTCTAACATCGCATAATCGTGTTTGCTGATTAGCAATTTCACATTTTCCGCTAAGCCTTTGGTGGCTATGGTTTGTCTTAAACGTTCTGTCGTCCCGCCGATAAGTATCCACTGTGGTCAGTGGACCGCTGGGCACGCCACGTTGTCACTTTATTTTATACAGGGTCATTCCACGCCAACTGTCCCAACCTTGGCACTCGAAAAAAATTCAGAACTATCTACTTAAAGCCAAATGTGTTTCCCCAAAGCATTTTTTGCGAAAAAAAAAAAATATTTTTAGTATCGCAAACCTTATTTGAATTTTTTTCGGAAAGCTCAAAATCATAGCTCGTAAAGCACAACGAAAAATCCATTATTCTTGAACTAGGTTCGAACAAATTTTTGCCTTCAGAACAATGATAGGCGCTCTACTAGAAAAAAGTTGTACAAGCTTTTCCCCTTTCGTGGGTTTTTTTATGCGGCCTCAAATATGAAGAATCTGGTCCATAATGGGGATTTCTTCATAGACAACATTAGGATAAATGGTTAGGATAAATGGGATAGTTGACATTAGCATATTGCCAGAATGCTTTACTCTAGATCAAAAATGATTTCAGGCATATACAGTGTGAAGTAAAGTTTACAGGTGGCGACAAAGTTGGAAAAATGTTTTTTGCACACGTTCGGCCGTGAATTCATCATTGAGGCGGTCCTACTAAAAATATGTTGAATAGCAGATTTAGTAGCAACCTTCATTGGCTACTCACTCAGAAAGTTTTATGAAATCAATTTTTGTTTTAAGCGTGAAAAATATTTTTGAATTTGAATGTTACACATCTCGGGGTTTGGATGTGTTTATATCCGTAACAATGCGTCTTAGCAGTAAGTACAAGCTGCATGGACGTGGGGATCATCTGGACAATAATCAACTTTGTCCATGCTTACTTAAATTATTTAAAAGCTAGTATTACCCTCAGTTAAGGATAAACCTGAGACCTACAAGGCAGCCTGGATATATTTATGCTTAGCAACACCGGAAAGTGGTACCAATGTGTGACGCACTGCTACCTATATGCTAACATTTAGAAGTAGGAAGAGCCCAATGAAGGAGCAGGATGAAGGTTGCTACTAAATCTGCTATTCAGCATATTTTTAGTAGGACCACCTCAATGTTGAATACATGGTCGAACATGTGCCAAACTGAACATTTTTTTAACTTTGTCGCCATCTGTAAACTTTATTTCGCACTGTATATGCCCGAGATAATTTCTGAAGTACAGTAAAACATTCTGGCAATATGCTAATGTCAACTATCCTATTTCTCTTAATGTTGTCTTTCTATGAAAAAAATCCCAATAAGGACCAGACTTTCCACATTCGATGCCACATAAAAAACACATGAAGTGTAAAAGCTTGTAAAACCTATTTTAAGTAAAACGCCTACCATTGTTCTGAAGGTAAATATTTGTGTTAACCTAGTTTAAGAAGAACGGATTTTTCGACTTGTTTTACGAGCTATGGCATGGCATGAAGGTTGCGGTACTGGAAAAATTTTTTCGCAAAAAATGTTTTGGGGAAAGTCTTGGCTTTAGGTAGATAGTTCAGATTTTTTTTTAAGTAAATAAAAGATGGTCGAGCGCCAAGGTCCGGACAGTCAGCGTGGAATGACCCACACCTTATCTGGTCGATCACGTCTCGAGAGTGTCCTCAGTTAACAAATACAATATAAAAGCATGGTTTAGGGTTAGGGTCTGTGAACTTGGGTTTGATTGATGACACTAAGTGCATGTGGCCAATGTGGCCTCCATTTCTCGCTAAAGTTAGCGTAGATAATTTTGAGGCTGGTCGGACATTTTGGCGCAGCATGGCACAATTTCAGCAAATTTCATGGTTTTGGCACAACTCTGCGCAACAATGGGAAATTTTATAAGGTCGGCACAGCTGTTGCACCCCTGTGTGCTACTAACAAGCCTGCATCGCATCCCTAGTTAATTTTCTAGCAGTGCGTAGGTGTGTGTATTATATATGCAGCGCATCCAAACTTAACTCTGACAGACTAAAAAAAGGAACAGCAAAGAAAGCCAAAAGCTCCAGAAAAATCACACCAACTGCATACGTATTACCAGTGGTCTGTACTCACAACCAGTATTTTTTCCAAGACAATGTGCTATGCAACAAATCCTAACTATACAATATTATTTTATTTGGTATTCTTTGAATAGCTAAAATATTTATTTTATGTTACAGCCCACTGCTAAGAACCTCAAAATTAAGCATCTACTTGGCACGTAATATGCTGGGTTGTTTTTCCCTACAATAACAAAAACAAGAGCCCACCAAACTTGCGAGATAAGAAATAGATGCACACTTATGTGCTGCTACTTATGCGAGCTTTGAAAAATACAAGGCTGCATTCTTTTATCGCTGCCCCGCCGCGGTGGTCTAGTGGCTAAGGTACTCGGCTGCTGACCCGCAGGTCGCGGGTTCGAATCCCGGCTGCGGCGGCTGCATTTCCGATGGAGGCGGAAATGTTGTAGGCCCGTGTGCTCAGATTTGGGTGCACGTTAAAGAACCTCACCCAGGTGGTCGAAATTTCCGGAGCCCTCCACTACGGCGTCTCTCATAATCATATGGTGGTTTTGGGACGTTAAACCCCACATATCAATCAATCAATCATCTTTATCGCTGCATCGTGCGGGGCTTCATCATGCAAAATCAATGAATAGGCTTCGGACCTACCTAGCAGCGAAACTGTCGGCATCTGTTTACACAACAATGTCTTATACGGTGCTCACAGTAGCTCTAACAGGCCCCCTGTCGACAAAACAAGAGTAGTGTGCAAATTGATAGTCGTAAGTGTGCCCTAGAGTTTCCTTGCTTTGAAGTCGCTGTCATTTCTTCCACCAAGCCCGACAGAGCTGCGTTTATCAATGCGTCGGCGGAGAGTTCTCATGCCGCAATCATGTCCCTGTTCAAGAAGATAAGTTCCCTGTTTGATGTAATAATAATATCTGGGGTTTTACGTCCCAGAACCCCATCTTGAGCAACACTGTAGTGGAGGGCTTCGGATATTTCAACCAACTGGTGTTCTTTAATGTGCACTGACACAATACACAGGCCTCTGGCATTTTGCCTTCATCGAAATGCGACTGCCGTGGCTGGGTTCTAAGCAGCCACCTTCAGGACAGCAGTCAAGCACTATAACCACTGCTCCATCACAGCAGACTATGATAAACAAATTTAGCTGTGTATCCACCAAAGTCCACTTTGAAGCACTTGCGAAGTGGCACAAGAGTATGCATCTGCAGTAACACCTCGATGATACGAATCTGACGGGGTCACCAGAAATATTCAGACCATCTGAAATTTGAGTCACCAAAAAACATGGAAAATATGCATATAATAAAAGAAAGCTGGCCCACATTTTCATTTAACATTTTTCAGGGCAGCAGCAATGACATGAACCACTTTGAATGATTGTCAACAAAGTTTTTAGATGTCAACAATCACACTTGTACTCGTAAACACACAATGTTTTTTTAAACAATGTAGATTTTTCCTTAAACTTATTTCGGGGCGTTTGTTTATATGGTAAAGTTGTTCTATGTCACAATTTATGGCAAGGCTAAATTTTAAAAATCCAAAATATTATGCATAGTTTGAAAGATGCATAGTCAAATTTTCTGACCACGATGCCGAAAATGCTGGAACTGCAAGCGACGGATGTGCCAGAAGGGCAGTCCCTGTGTCACGCCGGAAATTCCTTTTACGTAATTCAATTTATAGTGCGCCATGCGAGAACCTCACCATGCGATAAATGATGCGTCATCCTAGCAGAGCCTGCCAACCGATGGTATCATTGAGGTTTTACTGTATTTCAAATATGTATTGAGTGTTTTGCATGCTTTTGTTTTGCTTACAAAAACAACCACAGTTTTCAGCATGCAATGACTGCTTGATTCAGAGGTTATTTTGGGTGGCCTAATTCCTAAAATTGAAATTTGAGCAATTCACTAAAATTGAACAAATAATTAGTGATAAAGTACTGTAGGTACACATGACTACTACTAATATGGAGCTGGTAAGATTTTCCCATTCTTTTTTTTTTCTTTTCTGTTTTAATGATGGTCACAGCAGAGGCACCCTGTATATATACACATGTGTGGATGTGTAACAAAGATCTGTTCTAATGAATACCTCTACTTGTAACTTGCAGTTTTTAAACCTTTTGTAAAACAATAGCCTCTCTGGAGGAGCTACTTACTTCTCTAACTCCTTGCGGGCTTCAGTCATCATGTCAAGTTTCTGCTGAATCTCTGCACTCGCATAGTGGCCATTTTGAAGCAGTTGCTGTCCAAACATTTCGAAGGCCTGAAATGTTCCGGCCCGAGCATCTATTTCTGTGCGGTGCTCCTGCAGAAATAATTTTCTTTAGATACTACTGTAGCAGTTTATTTGGCCAGACAATAAAGTAAGAGCACAAGCTACTCTTTACAACAATAAAAAAAAAACTATCGTGGATAATTTTGTAGGGAAAAATTTGACGAGAATGAACCCCAACTAAAGCAGTTGATTATGGTTGAATATATCAGTGCACATGCCAATGTAAGCAATTCTGAAAATGGTGATAATAAATTAGGAATTGACAGTGATCCTACTTCAAATTCATCATATATCCATGTTAACTGGGTCAAATAGCTTAATTTTCATTCCTGAACTATATTCACAAAAACTGATTTTCAAAAGGTAATATAAGAATTGCAATATTTTATAAATCTGTTTTACAGAGACCGGCAAGTTTCAAGCTTATGACCGCTTAGCATGGCAAGATTATGCTGCACAGGCCACACCTATTCTTTTGGCGTAGGCCTATAAACAGTAGTTGTGGGAGTGTTGCCCTGACTGCATGCACTCAGACTTGTCATGGGCAGCAGAACATGGGCTGCAAGATCACTGGTGTACTTATGCAGGATTTCTGAGAAGCACTGATGCAGATAGGACAATGTGCGTGTGGCCCACAAATGAAAGGTTTTTAATACACAGATTTCAAATTGTGACGTAAACTTTTATTTTACCAGCAACTCAATTTTTCTTTCTTGCAAATGATGCGGGTCTACATAAATACGATCTATGATTTCAACTGGATTTATTTACTGCTAGTGTCCCTGTAAACATTGAGCTTATTTAGGAGTACAACTTGCAGACTAAAACCAAGGCAACCTATTTATGCTACACCAAAACAGAGGAATGAAAAATAGGCTTTTATGCATGTAAAACAATCATCAGGTAAGTAAATGTTTTGCACAAAAAAGGCTGCAGTTTGTCTACTCAGTCAAATGATTCCAATAAAATCAAATTGTGAAATGGTCCAAAAACGTTATAACACAAAAAACAGAAAAAGAAAACTTGAAGAAAAATCACACAACCAGGTGCTAAAAAACAAAAAATAAGAAAAAGAGGGTCAAGCTTGCCCAAGAAAAAGTAACACTCGATGCATATGTCTAAGATTCTGTCTTTCCTGCTACATAATCAACTCACTAAGCATTACGTACACTGTATGCACAAAAATTTCAAAACACAACTTGCACAATACTTGTATATAAGTTAATGTCACAAGGAAAGAAGCATGTTACAAAATACACCTTCTGAAGGATTAAAGATCAAGCAAGAGTTTTATTTCATGGTAAGTACGTATTAGAAAGATAGGTATTTTTACAAAATGGATGCCAGAATGAAAAAAAGCTTTGTAGACAAAAAGTAATATAGAATACTGTAATCTCATAAGGTAATGAAGCTTTGTGCCAATGATGTAGTGCAGTCGAGCCCGCTTATAACGAACCTGAGCCTGACGCGGCATTCGTTCAATGTATACCGAAGTTCATAGTAAATGAAACACAGCTTTTAAAAAAGTTGCAAGTGAAAACACAAACTTTTTTTGCCCAAAAAAGTTCGTGATACAAGTGTTTCAAAGAGCACAAGCGATAAGGGCGGTCTCAAGTTTATTTCACACGGCAGCATGCTCGTTCGCAGAGGCCCGTGGCATAAACTGCATGAGGCACCGGCTCCAAAGTTTTGTCGTTCTCAGAATCAGATTCCTCCAAATCACTCTTGCCGCGTCCATCATTGACAATCCTAATCCGTGCATGGTTTCACGGTGTCTGAATCATCATCGGCCATAATGGAACCATCGCAACAGACGTTCTACCTGCTATCCCAGGTCCGAGTCGACAACGCGCTGCCACAAATCACCGCCGCAGTGGTTCTGTTCGGAAGCTTCAGGCTCAGCATCGGGCCCGACGTTGACGACGAAGTCGGCCTCGCAAAAACAGTTTCGCTTGCATGTAGCCATCACCGCCGCCCACAAAATATTCACCATTTTTACAGCTGAATACCGGAACGCCCGAAGCGGCAAGTTGGCTGCCAGGTGCTCACTCCGCAAACACTGCACCTAACGTGCGAATTACGCTCAAGCTAAGCGGTCACACTTTCGACGTTTTGTTGAGCAGCAGGAGTCAAAGCACGGCCACTTGGATCAGCGTGCACGGCGGTGTTCAAAGAATAGCCGGCCGTGGTAAAAAAATAGTTTTGTTGCACCAGCGGGTTTGCGTGGCCTTACCGACTTCGATATTTTGCGATTTGTTTCGTGCAAATGAACAGCAGTTTTCACGTTTCCGCACGCGTGCGGAGGGCATGCTGAGCTTGGTGCGAACTGAGCGAGAACAGGTCCTAAACACGAAACGAATCGCAAATTATCAGAGTCAGTGGGGCAGCGTACGCGGGTGTACTAGAGGCAGACGATCGGATACAGTCGGTGGCCGACGATGTTGGCAAATGGTCTGGTCACTCAAGGCCGACGATGTCAACGACAGTACCAGCGATCAAAAACAGGGGAAATGGCCGACCGGTCTTCGAAAGATTGGTGGCAGTGTAAAAACACGGGCCTCGTCTGGCGATGCGGGGTGCTCAGAGTAGCTGGGGGACGAAGGACTGAGGGGCGCGTAACAAAAAGCAGTCGGGGAGAACGGAAACTAGAGGGGCGTGGAGGCAGGGTCGCCGTTTAACAATAAAAATGTATGGGCACCTCGCCGATGCTTGCTTGGTGGTCGAAAGTGGTTTTCCGGGAAGTCTGCAGAGCACTGACCCCGTTCGCTGTAACCCATCGGCGGTGCTCTGAAACGTTTGTTGTAAGTGCGATATTGTGCAATTGAACCAATGTATATTTTCATAGTCACGCGGATATTGTTTGTTTTAAGCCAAAGTTCGTTTTAAGTGGGGCCGTTATATGTGGGCTCGGCTGTATAACTATGTATACTATTACAACATGAGAAATCTTATGTATACCTTCAAAAGTTAACGAATTCCCAGGTCTATATCAAAACAGAATTCAAAAAGAAACACATTTAGAATAAGGCCCGACAGAGTTAGAATATTTCGTACAGTTTGAATACAGTGATGCGACAAGAAACCTTTTAGGTAGTTCGTTAAAAGCAAGGCATAATTACAGTCCTTCAAAAGGTGCATTTGGAGGCAAGCACCCTAGGGTATTTAATGGTGGTTTTGACAGCATAATATGCGGTGCAAAATGGCACAACTCCATTCATGCTGTGCAGGCTCGAAGGGCTGTGAACACTGCCATTGGTGCAGATGTGGTATAAAGCCAGACCAGACAACAAACATGCCGCTTTGGTTAAAATGTTAACTGACAATTAAAGCAGCAGCAGAAACACAACATTAAATAACGTCCAACTAAGTACGTTATAGAGATGTCCAGCAGTGCTACAAAAGAAAATGTTACCAGAACTCATACTTCAAAGAACTAAGGAAAAGTTCATGCAACTCTGATATTTATGAAACATGATTAAACAGTATTGTCTCCAAGCATGGCAAACTAATAAAATGGAACGCAAACATCCCTTTTTAGAGTGTTACCCCCATATTCATAAACATGCTGTAACTTCAAGCTCTTTTTCAAATGCTTATGCAAGACTGCACCAGACACCTAGCAGACCAATGTCAATTTTGAATATAAACAACACTCCCAACTAATTCCACTAAGTTATCTGTGAAACATCTCCATGACATTTTGCCACAGTGCAGGGTAACCAAGTTCAATAACTGACAAGGTTTGCTATTGAAGCCCAGCGACAACTTCAGTTCACAGTTAGCATTAGCATCTACATTCTGGAAAGTGGAGCATCAAATTACAAGACATTTAAGAATATGAAAAGACATTTAAGGCATTTGCTGACATTAAGTTGACTATTCAGGCGTTCAGCCAGTAAACTAAACTAGCACCTAATAACTTTTGTAGCAAAATGTCGTGCACCTAAGGGAAATGACAAAAAATATGACCTACAGAAATGAAATGGCACATTGCAAAATAGTAGTTAATCTAGCACGAACCCAAAAGCTGGGCATTATTCAATAATGAAATGACTTGTTAGCCGTTTTCGCACACAATAACACCTTGCACTACTAATTAGTAATGAAGAAGGGTAGGAAAACACGACCATGCTTTTTCAAAGCAAGATCAAAGGTTTACAAAAATCTTCACTGAAAGGTATCACTTCTGCAGCTGATGACCTAGAGCTCAGCAGATTTTTCTCAGCAGATTTCCAGGTTGGGCTGGCCAGCTTACATGCAGCACATGACCGCACGTTCAGCGCAGTGGCAGAACACAACTTGAGCCAGTAGTAAGTAAAGCACACGACGGCCAAACACACAGTAATAAAGGAAAGTCGACACACACATTAGGAATAAACAAAAAGGAACTTCTGGGGAACAAAAGCTGCAGCAGAGAGACAAATTAAGCACAGCCTGCAGAGAGCACGACAAAGAACTCAAGTATAAGAGGGTAAGTAAGCACATCGAAAAGACACTCCTTGTGAAAAATATCACCCTCTGCGGAGAATGCTGAAGAGAGCAGTGGATGTACCTGAGGAATGCCATACCGGGCGTCTATTTCAGAGCGGTACGTCTGTCATGAGAGAGAAAATGACGTGACGAATACGAAAAAAAAACGAATAAAGGAATGTGACAAAACGGAAAGGACAGCAAGACTATGAGAGTGTCGCTGAGGGGGCATGAACCAACAAAACCACTGAACACCTCCCAAATCCTGCAAACAAGAGCGACCAAGAAACATAACACGACAGCGTTACACAGAAATGACACACTGATAACAGACATAATATGGAAGCTAATGAATCGTATGTATGACAAATTCTAGAGATTTATGTAAAATGCACACAAATGAAAATACCTCGTTAAGAACTGTTTCATGCCTCCCATGCTTCAACAATGAGCAGATAGACACAAATACAACTTGGAGAATTGGCCACGTATGGCTAGATCTTAAACATATTTGCCACAAGATCTTAATTGGCAACATCTGTGGTCAGAACAGATGCTATCAAACAAAATCATGCGGCCATGTCTATGAAACCTGTTAAATAAGTCAGTTTGCAGGTAAATGTTCTATATCTCAAGTGCATACTGCACAATGGCATAATGTACCAGCCAGGAAGCGTCCATAAAGAGCATGTCAATTTCTTGCAAGCTCTTCCAAGGGTTCAGCCTTTTACATAAATTCTTCACGGCAATTATGCAAAAATCATGCCAATGTGATACTTCTACAACCTCACTGAAGAGGAAAGAAAAAAAAGGCTAATCACATACCTATATGCGCTGAAGATGGACAGTTAGTTCACCTTAACACTGTATCAAGCTCATGAAATCATGAAATACAAAATGCAGGCATCTAATTAACCCACATGTTCCCCAGACAGCATGATACAGTGACAAGTTCCAACAATCCTCTCTTGAAGCTGGTAAACACAAAACTCACCAGATGCCGTTCCAAGAGTGCTTCAGCACCAGTCACATCATTCGCCAACTCGTCAGAGGACACTAAAGCCATCATGCTATTGATCCATGATGTCAGGTCTCTGAAAATACAAACCACACATTCAGTCGAGCCCACTTATAACAAATCTGAGCCTGACGTGGCATCCGTTCGCTGTATCTTAAAGTTCGTAGTAATTGAAACACAGCTTTTAAAAAAAGTTGCAAGTGAAAACACAAACTTTTTTTGCCCCAAAAAGTCCGTGATGCACATGCTTCGAAGAGCAGAAGCGATAAGGGAAGTCTTGAGTTCATTTAAAACAGCAAGGTGCTCGTTCGCCGAGGCCCATGGCATAAGCTGCATGAGGCACTGGCTCCAAAGCATCGTTCTCGAAATCAGATTCCTCCAAATCACTCTCACCACGTACTTCATTCACTATGCCCTAATTCGCGCACAGTTCCGCAGTGTCGGCGTCTACATCGGCTGTAATTAAACCATCGCAACAAATGTCCCACCCGCTTTCCCAGGTCCAAGTCGATGACGCGCTGCCACAAATCGCTGCCGGAGTGATCCTTTTCGGAAGCTTCAGGCTCGGCATCGGGCCCTACGTCGACAAAATCGGCCTTGCGAAAACAGTTTCGCACGCATGTAGCCGTCATCGCCGCCCACGAAATATTCACCAACTCCACAGCTGAATACCAGGACGCCTGAAGCGGCAAGTTGGCTGCCAGGTGGTCAACAGCTATGAGCAAGCGCTTTGCAATGCGGCACCTAACGTGCGGAACTACGCTCAAGCTAAGCGGTCACACTTTCGACATTTTGTTGAGCGGCAGGAAAAAGCGTGCAAGTCCTCCCGTCTGCCATCCTGACCACACACGCACACTAAGAGCAAGCAGGACTAGCACACGCGATACACATACCAGGCCGCATAAAACAGCTCTGGGCCCGTTTCAAGTCAGAAAACGAAACTAATTCGAGCCAGTGTGGCTGGCGTTGCGGAGCGGTGGAGACGGGCGAAGGGGTTGTGATCAAGAGAGGAAAGCAGATTTGCGAGAGAAGGGCAAGGAGTTGCGATAGAGTGAAGAGAGGGGAGGATGCGGCGGGAGGGCGACATTGAAAACCAAAACACTTGGGAAGGAGGCAGGTCGGGTAGCTTGCTTGAAATGTCCGCGAAACGCGCAACTCGCACGTAGGAAAACTTGAAAGAGCACCTGCGCGTGCAGAAGTCAAAGCACCGCCGCCTAGATCGGTGCGCGCGGCGGTGTTCAAAGAATATGCGGCCGTGGTCAAAAAATCGTTTTGCCGCGCCGGCGGGTTTGTGTGGCCTCACGAACTTGGACATTTCGCGACTCGTTCCGTGCAAATTAACAGCAGTTTTTGCACTTCCAATTACGAGCGGAGGGCATGCTGAGCAGAGTGCGAAGTGAGCGAGAACAAGTCCTAAGCATGAAACGAATCGCAAATTACCAAAGTCGGTGGGGTAGCGTACACGCGTGCACTAGACGCAGAATATCAGATACAGTCAGTGGCGGAGGATGTTGGCAAGTGGTCTGGCCACTCCAGGACGGCGACGCCAAGAACAGTACCAGCGATCAAAATCGGGGTAGATGGGCAACCGGTCTTAAAAATATCGGTGGCAGTGTGAAAACACGGGAGCCTCGTCTGGCGATGCGAGGTGCTCAGAGTAGCGGGGCGGACAAAGGACGGAAGGGTGCGTAACAAAAAGCGGTCGGGGCATGGAGGAAGGAAACAGCTTTCCTTCCTCCATGGATCGGGGAGAGCGGCAACTAGAGGGGCGCGGAGGCAGGGTCGGCATTTAACAATAAGAATGTATGGGCACCTCCCAAATGCCTGATCGGTGGTCGAAAGAGGTTTCCCGGGAATTCAGCATACCACTGACTTCGTTCGCTGTATTCGATCAGCGGCGCTTGGAGACATTCCTTGTAAGTGCGATTTTGTGCTATTGAACCAATGTATATTTTCACGGCTAGTCGGATATTGTACGTTTTAAGCGAAAGTTCGTTTTAAGTGCGGCAGTTATATGTGGGCTCAAATGTATATACTTCATCATCCATACCACTCACACCTGCATTTTGCACACATTTATGCAGGCTATGTGCCGCAGCTGCTTTTTAAAAAGAGAAGGCAGTTTTAAGAAGTGTTGGCAATTCTAGAAATTGTAGGTCCTACCAAAGAATAAATACAAATATCTATTCAAGGTAAACAATACGATTCGCTTGCAAAGAAAGACTTTTGAAGAGCCTGAAAGTACTCTATGTTGAAATACAGACTACATATACTGGTACATTCTCACTTTGCATTCAAGTCGCACAAGCATGCCTACACTGCACTGCACCAGTTGCAGTATCTACTGTATTAGAACAACATGAAGTTAACTACTAGTTTGCTTGCAGTTATATCGTTTTAAAAGACCTGCATTGAAACAGCAGAGTAGGGGCCAGTCTTTTCTATTCATTCCATTCTTCTTGATTCCTTAAGTGATTATGATTCTCATGTGCTGATATATCGACTATTAACTCAGTTTTCATGCAGACTGTGTGATATTCTGCCCCAAGGAAAGACAGGTTTAAGTATGAAGTTGGATGGCAAACGTATCAGTGACAAGTTGATGCAGGTGCATTCTTTAGAGATTAGTGTTTGACAGCTGGCTACATAAGGCAGCATTGTTGGCTGTTCTGAACATGTGTATGCAACATGCAAATGTTCACTTTGTTTCATACTTGAAATAAACCAGTTGGATATGCTACCCATGCCGTGCTCGTGTCTTTCTTGTGTTGTCTTTACTAGTGGCTAAATGTCATACAGTACCGTATTTACTCGATTCTACCGTGCCCTCGATTGTAACGCGCACACGGTTTCCACGACGAAAAAAAAAAAAAGGTAAGACATCGATTGCAACGCCCACCCATTTTTCTCGTTGGCCCGCACGATCACACCACTCGGGAAAACGACTCCTTTCGAAAGCGTCTTCCGTTTAAACACGAGGTACGGGGGAAGCTTGTGCCTATCTGACGTGCAACGGAGAATTGCTGTCACTCTAGTTTTACCGTGGCCCGATGTCAGCACGCGAACTTGCTTCGCCCCCTTCTCGCCAGTTGTGGCGCCAGGCATGTCGAAGTAAAGAGGCATCTGATCGGCATTCCCGATTTGCCTAAGCAGGTAGCCGCTGTTGTGCCGCAAGTTTAGGACGAACCTCTGAAAACTGTGAAGATTTTCTTCGTACGACATTTGTGCCGATTGCTACAAGCGACCGCACGAAACCACGCCGCGACGAGTTGAAAACAAATGCAGTAAGCGGCCCGTCAGCGCTGTCAGCGCGTAGAGCAGACGACATTTGCGCCGATTGCTACAAGCGACCGCACGGGCGACCAATGCGGAGCCGCCGTACAGTCACGTGACGCGCGTCGCCAATCAGAAACTGTTGTGATACCTTTACACTTTGGCTTGCTGTGGTTCAGCTCTTGCCTGGTTCAGCTGGCCGAGGCGGCAAATTTGAAATGGAAGAATCGCGCTATCCATAGAGACAAAGATGGCGGCGCTAGGTTACGTGGTTGCGGAGATATCGCGGTTCGAAAAACGCCGTTTTTTCGCAATTTTCGTGAAATTCATCGCCACCCTAGTTTCGATAAAATTTTTAACGTCATTTCTACGCTGTTTTCAGGGACGAAACTTCGAAATTAGATAGAAAAGGGGTCACAGAATGTGAAAATGAGATTTTCAAAAAATCGATTTTTTGGCCAAATTTCGCGATGCCAAAGCCGCGTCCCCCCTTAAAAGTAAAAATACCAATGCACAAAATCTTATCAGTCACTAATGTGATATAAAAGGCTGTTATGACTAAAATAATGATCTAAGACGCATGAGAGTGGTGAGGTTAGGTATCAGTATGCATAATCCAATATTACCATCTCTAAAGATTTTTTTTTGTAATTTTTGTTCCTGAAAAGCAGCTTTCCCTCAGAACACAAAACTAAAGTTTCCCGAAACTCACCAATTTGCATGTAGAAAAACAGATCCAGTCCCCGATTCTGCCTCAGCTTGATCAAAATCAGGACACACTCACTTTTCTTGTTTTTGTCAGAAGCCACTTGGAACATTTCATTTCTCCCATAACAGCTGATAGGGGTCTCAACGCATCTTTTTCTCCTCCCATGGGGATTAAACAGCAAGATAGACAAATTTTATCTACACGGCAATGCTGCAGGAAATCTGATGCTTTTATGGAATGCCAGAGAAATTAAGCAATGCTGAATTATGCCTTATGGCAATGCTTGTTCAGAGTTAAATATGTCAGCTACTGCACCTGTAGTCAGCAAGAAACCGCTGGAGGTCGTAGGAGTCGAGCAGCTTCTCCTTGCGTGCCTTGGCCTTGGCAGTCAGCCTGGTCCACTCCTGAATGATCTCCTGCTTTTTGGTAATCATGGCTTCCGTAGACTCTGGGTGCGTGTTCACTAGGCGTGCTGCCGTGTCATCTAATTGGTGAATCTACAAGGGGAAAAAAAAACTATTACAATTTTCAAAAGCTACACACCCAAGGGCTCTTTTTTACCGATTTATTTCTCGAATTCCCGAAAAACATATAACGTAAGAATAGAACTATTGCTATGTTTACAAGAGGACTACAAGCTTTTATCCTAATTGCACAGAGACACTATGATTTCAGTGCTGCACAACTGCAAAGTAAAAACAGGTGACAGCACTATAGTGACATAGGCTTTGTTCAATTTGCATTTTTTTAGGGTTCTGCAAGGACTGCCTAAGCATATGAGGATGTGAGACAAATACTCTGTGAGAGCAGAGTAAAAAACCATTAAAGTCACCCCATTAAAAACACGTTTTGAAGGGCTGTCACTTCATTTTTGCCTCTTGACTGTACACAACCTGAAACTTTTAAGCATAGTTTACTACAAATTGATTTTAAAAAGCAAAATCACTAAAACAGCACCCATAGGCGAACGGACACTAAAAAAAAATCCAGATAGCTTCACTTTGCAAAATCAGTTGAAACAGTGAAGCTGATGCTCTCCTTCGTCAGGCTATCATGCTTCCACGTTTTTCAAGTCTTCCCTTCGTTGGCACTTAGCTTCAGCCTCTCTCGCGCGAACGTCGCAGTAGGTTCGCCGACGACATGAACATCTGAGGCCCAAAAAAAAGCCACCCAATGTGAAAAAGCGATGTGAGGAAGTAATCATATGTGAGTCAGCGAGAGCCGACAAGAGCTGTGGGCAGCTTCTTCAAGACTTGTCTCGGCCGTTACAAAAGTGCACACTCGCTAAGAACCAACGCCCTCGTTTATACTCTACTCAGACACTCATCTCGGAAGATGGCTGGATTACTTTGCTGAGCCTCCCTCTCGCCCCTTTTGAGGTGCCTCTAATCAGTTCACTCTATTCCACAAGGCCTCTCTCCCGGGACTTCCTGGCGCACCTCTCTGGTTTGCAAATGTCTTTCCATCACCTTCCAATTTCAAATCAAATCAAATTTTCAGATAAAAGTTTCATTTTAGCATAGCGTGGTTACAGCATGAACGATATACAGAAGAGTGTCCCAAGGTCATGGGACCGTACCGAAAACCTCTTACTGGGATTCTCTGTACAGAATGATCAGATACAAACTACCAATTATGCACAAAAATGTAAAAATATAAGTCAACAGCAACAACAAAAAAACGCGGGTGCAAAAGTTGCGCAAAAGAAATATTGCAATAATAGGTGACAATATAGATGTATTTCAGTACACATAACTGCTTTTCTTTCTTGGGGATCTTCAATTTACAGACCTCTGGCAGCTCTCTGGCAGCCAGAGCTAGCCAGAGGGTCAGCCAGCTAGCTCCGGTCAGGACAGAAAATAGCGGCGTGGTCACGTGTGTGGGGAACCCGAGACAACCTGAAGCTGCCCGAAGATTGCAAAATTGAATGCTGGGACAGCCAGCGTAAACGTAAACAAACGCTACCGTTGTGGCGTTTACATAATACCAAACCACATATGCTGGCCCATAGATCGAAGTACGCTCGCACGCCATTTGAGACCAGCTAGCATCCCACACTTAAAAACAACAGTCATGATCTAGGGCATTCTATCAACATCAAATACTGCGTGGTCAAGTTCAAAGAGGTTCATGCATGAAAAGATACGACGGAGCGAGCTAGTTCGACCACAATCATCTTCACTAAGTGCACAGAAAGCAGACACAGCACCACGAACACCACAGAAAGAAGCTTCACAGGAAACGTAACAAAAGCGATGAACAGTAGCTTCAAACACTCATCGCCACTCGTATCGCCCCATCTCACACGGCGGAAAAGGCTTTAGAAGATAACGCCATTCATAATGACAAGCGAAGGCACAGTCCCTAAGTGCCCGCATTGCAATTTGTAGAGTCCTCATAATGATAGCAGCAAGCGCGCATTGAATCTTTTCAGCTTCTGCTAGCCCGAAACCTGCCCAAAACCTTCCAGAGCGATTCTATGACTAAATTGGCCTGAATGCTCTTGGTGACTCTCCGGCTCCCTGCGAGTAGCCAGAACCGTCCAACATGAGAAAAACGAACGCCTACCGGATGTACGCCGCAGGGGGGGGATGGAGTAACTCGAGAAAAACGAGCGCCCTCTGGCTGGCTGTGGCAGCCCGTGGGTAGCCAGAAATAGAAAATCGAAGAGCCCCAGTGACTACCCCTCAAACTTCAACCCTGCTACTCTCTGCATGATGCAGCCCTCCACTTCCTACATAACCTCACCCTCACCACACTGCGATGCAACGTGATAAGCATTACGCCACCCGACGGGGAAGCCTTGACTAAGAACAGCTTCGTTGTTAAAAAATTGCTTGCTGCACTGCAAGTTAAACGACATTGTGCACTCCTGAAAAGTACCGAAAGTTAGCAGCTCAGGATAACAAAAAAATTACTTAAAGGTCTCATTGTAGCACTCAACAAGGCTAGCCTGTCCCTACATCTCAAATGCACAAACACTCCGGTAAACAGCAAGACGCGGTAACTCACTCTGTCTCCCAGAGCAGTCAAGTCTCGCTCAAGGCCCTCATGCTTGCGCTGAAGGGTTTGGACACTGCGAAGGTCATTGCCACAGTCATCTGCAAGAAGGGCCTCGTCCTTCTCTTGGATCCAGTCTTTCGTCTCATCCACATCTCGGTGAAAACGCTGTACTTCATGGGCAGAGCCGAGTTGTTGCGCACGTTCCTGTGTCACCTCCTGCAGGTGCTGCCACTTCTGGTTCAGATCCTGCAATGACAAGCTTTACATTAACCGATCTGTGATATGTATAACCAACAAGCCCAAGCTATTAAAGGGGCTCGGCAGCACTTTTTGAGCGTGATCAGGAAATGCTGATCGATAGTCGAAGCTCCTGAGAACACGCGAGCCGTGCAGAATTCAGTCTTAAATTTACTATAAATTCTCCATGTCAGCCAGAAATCATTCCCTTATCTTTCTACAAATGATGCCAAATATCCAAACAAATGACCCTCCCATATACCCAAATGCACAGCCAGTGGCTGAATCGAGCATTATGAGCTACATAGTTACTGAGGCCAGCACTGAGGCTGCCCCGTGTATGCGCGCTTGCTTGTGATCCGCGCATTAAAAGAAAAAAAATCCTGAAGGTGATGATGCACGTGTAACGTAACTTTTTCCCCCCAAGCCATCCCTCCCTGCTTAGCTTCGAGCGCACTTGTCACAGCGAGAGAAAAGAAAGCAATCACAGCAGGCAACAAATATAACTCCATTTATACTTGATGGATTCTAAATTTTTGCAGCGGTCGATTCGCAAGGCAATGAATGCCTTTTTGATAGTGACTTAGAACAGTGCTGCAGGGGCCTTCGAAGGGTCACCGGTACAGCTGCTCATCAAAGTGCATTAAATCCAACAACGGTCTTCCACACCACACTACAGAATCGCCATGAACATACAAACTGCATGTAACACCTTCTGAAGATGTTTCACTGCAGCGGAGGAATGCTATACCGTGAATACACCTAGCAGAAAAAAAATCTGCACTGCCACGAAGCCCCATTACAATATTAAACGAACATATTACCCTAACAAAGATTTGTCATTGAGTTTAAAACCTTGTCATACCGACTTGCATGCACTAAGTAGGTATAGTAAATTTTAAAATGTAGCATATCTTAGATGATCACTTGCACAAGTCAAATTGTGCTACTATTCAAAGTTGCTTCCACTTTCTGTTGAACCAAAAAACAATGACATTTGTATAATCTATGTTTAATTTTTTTTTACTATTGTGCGAGTTAGTTGGATCATAATAAACACTCATTTTTTTTAATATGTGATATATTTCATTCGAGTTCAATTTAATATCATTCAACCATATCACTATTCCCTTTGAATTCACTTCGTTCAAAGTAAGTTCAAATCTAGCTTAATTTAAATACTAATGACATTCCACAGCTCATCTACCTATAACTATTTTTAAAGATGATTGCAAGTGTTTTCTCCTACTAGCACACAGACACCATGTGTTTGAGTCACATATGTCTGATAGAGACTTACCTCAATTTGCGTTTGAATCTTTACAGCAGCTTCTGTCTGACCCAAAGTCATAAGCTTATTGGCAATGTTGTTCATCTCTCCCAATCGCACCTCGTTGCCTTTGAGGTCGGCCATAAAGTCATCAAACTTCTTCTGGAGAACTTCCACTTGTTCAAGATCTTCCCCAACTTCTTGAACTTGGGCAACTTGCTCCTGCATTGAGACAATAATTTTCAAAGACATCCAAAACTCACCAGAACAAGTGAAAGTTACAATTCTTACGTTCTAATAGAGCGATCACAAACCAGGTTTTTTAGTTTACAGTTGACAAAACATATAAGCACTTTTCAGCACAGTTTATTGATGTAAATGGTAAGCCACACATGGGATAGACAAAAACGGTACTTCAAAGTTTTTTAGCAGCACTGAAATGCATAATGAGCATTAAGCATAATGGACGATCACATTCAGACTTCTCACAAGGCTTTTATCTGTATTGTGCGACATGATTGGGGTCACTGTAGCATGATAGTTCAGAGTCTTTCCCGACAAATGACAGGAGCTTATTCTCCTTGTTGACTTCGTAAAATCATCATTTTACCGGCATTCACAGCACATGCTAGTTTGTTCGGGTGCAGAAGACGCGGCATACGCTTCTCGCTTTACTCCTTACCATTCCGTAGCCGCGTTTGCAGACTAAAAAATTCATATTTCCCACGAAGCATTGGTGGCTACAGTAAAGTATTTTTGTCATGAAGTTGCGTTGTCTTGCCAATAGGCATCTGCTGTGATCAGCACACCGATGGGCACTGATCTGGTGAATGGCATCTTGCAAGTGCCCTTACCTAATGAATATATGCGTCTTACACTGTGGTTAAGGGTTAGGGCCTGTGGGACTGCATTGGTTTGATTGACGACGAAAACTGCAGGTTATCAACATGGCATCCATTTCTCACTCCTATTAGTGTAAGTTAGAAAATTTTGAGGCTGGTTCGGCATTTTGGTGCAATGTGGTGAAATTTTAGCAAATTTCATCGTATTAGCTTAGTTCGGCAAAAAAATTGGGAATTGTATCAAATAGGCAGAATGACCGCAACTGTTGCACCCCTGCACAACAATGAACCCCTATGAACACGAGGCAAACTGCTTCGCTGTAAATATATGCTCAGACAAGTGACCTTCCCTTTGATCTTGACAAGAATTGTAAAACTGACCAAGTTGTCTAAAGCACAGAATTGAAGGAAATAAAGAAAAGTAAAAAAGCCCAGGCACATTGCTACTAATGGTGTGTGAATATTTGGATATCCAGATACTGAATATCAATTACTTGATAGTACCTGAATAGATCTGAAAGACACCGTCGGACCGAAACATTAAAACAAATAAATATTTCACAATGTATATTAATTACTTGGTAATATCCAATTAGATCTGAAAGATACCGACTGATTCAAACATGAAAACCAAAAATTTCGCAGTGTATATTCAGAACATGTTTTAACAGGAAAGTAAGAAGAATTGCCACGTCCATCTCAAATGATGCTATACTAAGTTAGTGTGCTTTTGCAAAGACTGTAGCAATGTCTTCCTGTAATTGAAAACGTGCATGTAGCTAAGCATTCTGTTAGAAACCAAGCACTGAAATTATCCCAAAAGAAGCCACTAAAACGAATATGCAGCCATCACTATATAATGCAAATTTTTTAAATGCAGAAGAAATGCTTTACGATGAGAAAACCTAACAATATACTGGTCTAGCCTATCAGAAGCCACTCAGGAACATTGCGCCTATAGTTTGTCTTCCCTCCTCCCATTTGCGGACTAGTGGGCTTCAAGGATTTGACAATCGTGACAAATCAAAACATGTAAGCACAAGTGTGTCTAGCGAGTGACTGTTTTCATTGCCTGGAGTGTGAAATGCAGGAGGGTGTCCCTGCTTCCCTAAGCATGTCAAGGAGCAATCCTTCCTTCATTAAAACAAATAACGGCAGTTGTGGTGCTATCCAGAAACAGTTTAGGTAAAGCCCCATAATTTGTGTGTTTTGCCACCATGTTCCCTGTCATTTTCAAAATGCTCCTTAGTATCGTATGCTTTTGTAAAGGCATGCAAGAGAGCCAAAATTTCTTTTCAAGCTTTCAGTTTCGTTCCCGCCCTCCTAGTAAGTAATAGGACTACTCCCTCTCGACTCTTCTTCGGCTACTACACACTCAAGTTCGCTTACTAATGAGGTGCACGACTGTTCTACAAACCTGTGGGCCTAGTTTTACTTCTGAAAGATTGGGACCATGACTAGAGAAGTGCTATATAACAGTTGCTATATACTAAAGTTTTCCGTTTCATTGTTTTTTGACTGTTTACCTCTGTTGTAAGCTCGTGGCAAACAAAAACAAAGTAGATAAAGAATACCTTATCCTTGATCCACTGGGCGAGCTCAGCAGCCTCTCGCACCAGCTGGTAGGCACGCAACGATTCAGCCAACTTGTCACAGCGGCTGCGACCCAGGGCCATCAGGTTGCCATACTGCCCTTCAATCTGTGCCTGGCGGGCACCAATGCTGTTGCCTTCTGCAAGGTGCTGCTGGCTTGCGGACAAGCCAGCCTCGACCTTCTTCACATAAGCTGCCGGTACAAAGCCCTGCCGGTCATTCACTTCCACCTTCCACCAGTCCTGCATACAAACAAGCCACCCCTCAATATATTCAGTCAATTCAACAAGAGCACATGTGGTGGGAAAAAGACAAGACGAATTGACAGGACAAGGATCAGAATCTATACTGAAGCTTACAAGCATGTATAACACAACACAGTCGAACCCGTTTATAACAAGCTCGAAAGTGCCGCGATAAATGGTCGTTATATCAGTAGTTCGTTGTATATAGAGTCGCCCATAAAAACGGCCACATAGCGGCAAAAACGTTTTTTCGTGTGTATTTTTTTTACTAAAAAGTGCAAACTTTAAAAAAAAAAGTCTTAACTTCTCCGCTGAGAAAAGGCTCAACTTCCCCGCAGAAAAGTTAAGCCTTTTCGCATGTTAAACGACGCCCGTTCGCAATGAACTCGCGCCGTTCTACTGTATCGCGATCCGCTGACATCAAACCAGTCATCTCTGGCTAGTTGCGTGCAGTATATCACTTACCCTAGCTACTCTCGCTGTCGCATGCCAGTTCGCTTGTAGTCCAATGTATGCACGTGTTTAGGCATTCTTTGTGCGTGTTTCACTCGGGATCACGCTAGGGTGCGGCAGGTAGCCTGTTCGGTTTTTGCGAGCAAAGTGCGCAAGCGGCCTCGCACGAGGCAGCGGCGGCGAACTTGTGAACGGCACCATGACGTGCTTGTACCACACTTCGTGGAGCAGTTATCTTCAGATGACTGTGATAAGTTCACCAGCAGAGAGTCAAAATGACGCGTTCATGTTCATAGCCACCGGTCACCTCACTATCCCTCTTTTTTATGCTTATTCGTTAAGGCATCACGACTGCAGGGAAGTCGTTATCACTAATCAACCGGTCTTTGCTGTTACCGAAAGGTGGAAAATTAAGGGGGTCGACGGCTTTAGAATGGTGAAAAATGAGGCAGCACAGTCACAGCGAAAGCTGGAAGAGCGGCCTTTCAGAGCCTTTTTAGAACACTCATTGGGTAACTACTGTAAGCACACTTGCTTGGTACCCACTAGGGCATTAATAATAAACTTTTATGTAGTAGGCCAACATTCGCTATGCTATTTTTCGTCATTCTTCTGAGAAGCGTAGTAGCCACTAAACACTTGCAAGGAATCTTGTGCCAATTGTCCATGCAATGGCAGACGACGATGAGGAATTATGGCTGAAGTGGGTATGCGCTGCAGTTAATAGGGAAACAAGAACAACCTTTTGTGATGGTTTGGAGCATTGGACGGCCCACTCATTACACTATTCGCATTGTGTGATGACTGGTTCTTTCACTGTTGTAAAACGCTTTGTAAGTCGTTTTAACGCGATTGCTTTCCAGACATCAAGCCTGCCTAAGGCAAATTTGACAAGTCACAAGCACCGGTGTAGCTCAGTGGTAAAATACTGGGCTGGCACCCAGCGGAGCCGTGTTCAAGTCCCATTATGTCATTAGTGCAAGTTTTTTTTTTTTTTCGATTTTGCGCGATGTGGTTACAAACACCAGCGGTGGACAACAACTGCGCGTGACCCGAAAAGTGGTCTCATAACAGCTTTCGCTGTAAAAGTCAATTTTTGAAATTTTTATTCCTATACGCACGTGTTCTGAAATTGTGAACGCTAAATTCGATGAATAAATTGGCTAAAATTCGTTATAACGTCGCTACGAGAGTTGTGAAATGCCCAGCGAAAGATAAAATTTTTTCGAACTTCGCGTGCGGGCCGCTGGCAAAGCTTTTGGCCGATAGCCGCCATCTTGAGCTCGTCTTGAAGCAGATTTCTTTGTGCGCACTTTGCCACCTTTCAAAATGGTGTCACATGAAAGGAACGGCTGCCCTTCCCCTTTTCTGAAGCCCCCTTCCCGATCACTCATTGGCCAGAGCCCATGCACGCCAGGCGAGCCCCCTCGTCTCTCGCTTCCCATTGGCTGATGTGACCAACGAGGCTGTGATGTTTTATTTTTTCCTGGTTGTTTGTCAGACACTGGCTCCCGTCTCGCGCGTGTGATGTCCGCTTCCCGCTCGTGCTATGCAATCGCGCAGCAACTTTACGTCTTTTTGCCGGCATGACTGGTGCCGCTCGTCTAAAGAAGACGCACCAAGCGTGCGGCAAGAAATGAAGGCGTCCGTGAAGCGTGCCATAGAAGAAAGCCGCCAAAGTGATGGTGTCTCATAGTGGTGTCTGAAGAGTTGAGCCTCGCAGGGAACGTTCACACAACAAAAGTTATCGCTTCTTGCATTTATCGCTTCATGCGTTCGAAGGAATTGTTCGTTTATCGTCCGCGGTTGTAGATGCCGAGAACGGCGTCGGAAAAGTTCACCGTGCGAAAGCCGACCGAAATTTTTTATGCTGCCTCCTATTTTTTCTTTTAGTTTTTACCCCCTCTCCCAGTTTGCCTGTGAAAGAACGTCTGGAAAGTTAACCACCTCGCTTGCAACGTCCAAAATGTGCGTGCGGTGCTCGCTGCATTCTGTGATATCTTTCGTCCTAAGCAAACTGCAGCAGTACACACGCGAGCGCGCCTATCATATGCTTCAAAATGCCTGCTTTACCTTTTTTTTCCCTCTTCATATGCGCTATATTTTTACTGCAACAGTGTTGACAATGTTAGCAGGCGCTGAAAAATGTTCGCTGTATCTGGACTCAGTTTCAAAGGGTAGCATGCGTAAATCGAAAGTGCACCGAAATATGGTCGTTATAACCGATAGATCGTTATATCTGGGATCGTTATAAGCGGGTTTCACAGTATAAATGAGCCTTGTCGATGTAAATGAACCTTAAGAAGCAAAAAGCAAGGAAAAAGCGTGCACAAGTTGTCTCCAAGGGATAGAAGCACTCACTAAAAAAAAAAAGCTAGTGAAAAAGAAGTTAAAAACAACTTGTTTCTGCATAAATCTAACTACAACCTTTCGTGCAGAACCTGAACATTGTAAATGTAACACTATAAATGAAGGCATTCATGCAACTAATAGAATACTCTAAGGTTTCTTTTTGTGTGCAAGGCAGGTTAACACTGAGACACATGATTAGTTTTCATTTTGCTACGGATGTATCCTCCCAACCTGCCTGTAGCTATGTCAGTTCGCTGCAACATTTCACGCAATGCTCCACAAAATCAGCTGACAGATGACACACAACTATATTATGCTTAGGCATTATACGTTACTTCAACTACAACGAACCTTTAATTGCCTACCAGATGAACTGAATACCACACGTAACAATTAAAATACAATAAAGAACTTTTCTAGTTTTGTTGTTTGTTTCAAGAAACAACGCACAGCCTTGAGATGTAACCTTGCAGCTCTTATAAAGGTTAACTGTTCACTTCCCCTTGTGCAAATGATCACAACTGTCAAAAATGATCAGAAAATGTCAGAAACAACATCATTCTAACAAATAACTCGGGGGTAATCTAACGGCTTATTTTCCAGACCCTTTTATCATTGCAAGTACTGCTGCCTGCATCTTCATTTTTTTGGAGGAGATACCACAGCACAAGAAAAAGTGAATAGCCCCTTTAGACCAACAGGACAGGCATTTTGACACACCTTGGAGTCTGGAGAAGCTAAAGTGGTAGAAAACTGTCGTACATATAATCACAAAGACAAGTGTATCACAATGAAAAAAAAAAAAAAAAAACGCCATTTTACTTATTTATGATGGGACATCTGGTCAACTGAAGTAAACTCATATTACAGTAGAATCTTGGCAATAGGATCTCAAGGGGGAGCGAAAATACTCGTATTACCTGCGGTTTCATACTATCAAAAAACTAGCAAAATCCGTTTTCAAACTAAAGATATACACGAAAAACATTTATTACTGTTGAAAGAACTCGTGGATTTCTTTATGGGACCTACACGAACAGACCGTTAAAAGACTGTGCAGCTGGCCACCACAAACGAGCGTGTCAAAGCTTAACTTTATGCTATCCAAAAACTAAGCGCGCTTCGTGACATTCATCAGTGACAACAGGATCACTAAAATGTGTCGTGCCTTTATACAGACCTTATTGCCTTTCATCTACAACTGTATTAGCCCGATACCTTCAGAGCTGTGTAACAGCTATCGAACCCGTCCATAGCAGCTGTGCTTTGTGCAGAACGGTTGCAGCAAACTGTAGTTTCGTTTTTAATCCGTGTGCACTGGCCAGGCATGTGTCTTCAGAACTACACCAATGCAAACTGCTTAGCGTCTACAGTGCTTTTGTCCACAGCATTTCAGCAGGCAGCAGCGCTTTGACTTGGCGAGCATCGGACATGCATGCACTTTTCGCAGTTTCGTCGTCGTCCACTTCCAATTGACCAGGAACTTCACTGCAATAATGTTTCGTACTCGTGGTGACCGTTCGTCCGTGCCTTGGAACTGTGCAAGCCGTGACCTCTCCCCCTCGCACTCTCTGAGCAATCACGTGATGGCACAGAGCCTCGCTACAGCAGTCTAGTAAGTCAGATCGCTCTCAGAGACACGTCTCCCTCCTGTAGTACGGCTGCAACCCATCCACTCAGGCAAGAAGGAAGATGCACATATTGCGTTCCATTCTGACTGACCCTGTATCAACGGACACAAGCTTTTGCCGAACACACTTTTTGGAATTTACAAAGGGTCCAATTTTTTTTAATCATAAAAGTTCAGGCTTCTGGTTACGCTGCACTGCACTAAATAAACCTACTAAGACTACTAACCTTGTTGTTGCTGTTCAGTAATGCCAGAACATCATTCTTCTTCATGGACACTTCACGGGGACTCTTCTCAGTGTAGTCATATAAGGCCATGACAAACTCTTTTCCAGCTTGATCTACAATAGGCGCTTCTTGTTGCTGCAAAACGCACGAACACCCGGTCACTGCCAGTGAAAAAACTGTTCCATCCCATCAAAACAAAACAAAAAAAACGCTATTGCATACTCATGTTTTTATGTACATGTGGTATAACCAATGCAACAAGGGGTTTGACAACAGCAACCAGCAGTCACATAATGCCTTGTAAAGAAAAAAGGCCTTTCATTAGATAAAAGCAGTCTGCAGGCTCGTACCAGTTGAATTTGCTGACATAAAAGCACTGTTTTACGGCTCTAAAGCAAGTTCTACAATTTGGAGCTGCCATTGGCTACAAGTGGGCAACATCCACTACGCAGCTCTCTGCCTTCACTATTTTCACACTTTGCACTGGCCCAACTGGTATGCTTTCCGTACCTTCCCAACTTCAACATTCAAATATGTGACACGTAAACGCACTGCTAAATTGAACTTAGGTTTAGTTTTCGTACTTTTTTGCTTATTAAAAATTATTTCTGAATTCACTGAGAATTTCTACAAGCAGATGCATAATAGAAGCGCATAGAAAATACAGAATTACCATTAATTACCTTGACATGGTAAAAAGACTGCTACAGTTGGGCTTAGCATTGTTTTCTCTCAGTACCATCACACAACCGAAAAAAATGCCTCCTGCACTACAGCTTTGAAACCTTACAGAACTTGCATTTAGCAAATTTATATCCTTGAAAATATTGTTTCAAATAATAAACCGCTGCTTTTAATGCATATGCTTGCCTATTCCATAAAAATTAGTCCTGAATGCACAACATAAACCAAATCAAGTAAAAAACCAAATGAAAAACAACTTTGTCAATGTCACAGCGAAGCATGGCAGTGGCAATGCTGTTCTTCATAACTGAACTATTTTAAATACATAAATTTAAAAAAAAAAAACAAGTCATTACTTATCTTTATGGTACATTCATGGGATCCACACAATGCTCAGGAGCTCATTCAATTGGAAAAATTTTTTTCATTGCCCTTTACCATCTGACAGTAAACATATGACATTCCAAATGAATGCTATTTGTTGTAATATACATTAGATTTACCTTGTGCCAGGAAAATTAAATTTATTGTACTTACATCAGCAATTATTTGCTAGCCTGCAAAATCCAGGTATAGTGGAAACATACTTATATTTGTACCTCCATGAAGCATAGTCCTCACATTTCAATTTATACATATATTAAAACAAACATTTACAATGTACAAAAGAAGGTACCAAGGAGCTAAAACAATTTTATCCGAAGAGTGTAATAAACTGTAATGGTGAAGCAAACTCAATAAAAATGACTACGTACTGATAACAGAGAAGGATGAAATATAACATTTAGGATTCTGCCCAACTATAGAGGACAGATTGTGTAGCACAGTGGACTCTCAGTTAATGAAAATCTTTCTAAACTGAACTGCTAATCAAAGGAAACAACTGTCTCCGATATTATTAATTTCGTACCCAAGTTATGCATCGCGGCTTGTTCCTCAGTAAATAGAACTCCTATTATAAGGAACATATTTTCCTAATCCCTTCTGGTTCCATTTAATTATGGTGTATTCGGTTGGGCATTTTCGAGTGCTCTGAAAAGTGGCTGTGCCTTCCCTCTGGTTGGTTCTTTCAGAGTGGCAGCCTCCAACTCTGAGTGCTCCCAACCGCTCAGACTTCAAAGTGAGAGTGTGGCGTGATCTGACAGGGGGGGGGGGACAGATTACGTGACTCAAGCCAGCCAATCACATGGCTGCTGGCAGGTGAGCAAGGTGAGGAGCGCGAGCGTGTGATTAGAAAGGGGCTATCGCCGGGCGCGTAATACTTATTGCACATACATGCGTTGTCAATATCATTTTTATTTTGACAGATTACGTGACTCAAGCCAGCCAATCACATGGCTGCTGGCAGGTGAGCAAGGTGAGGAGCGCGAGCGTGTGATTAGAAAGGGGCTATCGCCGGGCGCGTAATACTTATTGCACATACATGCGTTGTCAATATCATTTTTGAATGCGTGTGAGGCGAATTCATATCTACGAAGCGATAAATGCACCATGTCAGTAACGAGGCAACTAGTGAAGGCTGAAGATACATCAGTGCTGTCGTTTCAGCAGCTCGCAGTCAACCTCATGATTTGACTTGATTGATTGATTTGTGGGGTTTAACGTCCCAAAACCACCATATGATTATGAGAGACGCCGTAGTGGAGGGCTCCGGAAATTTTGACCACCTGGGGTTCTTTAACGTGCGCCCAAATCTGAGCACACAGGCCTACAACATTTCCGCCTCCATCGGAAATGATGATTTGACTTGAAGATAGCAGCTTAGAGGAGGACGAACGCCATATGTGCTCAGCTCAGAAGGCTTTCGCTACATCTAGACATGTCAGAGAGAAAAAGAATACAACAAAGGCCAGACATGTCAGAGATGTCCACTGAAGTGATCGGAACCATTCGCTGACGCTGCACAGCAATGTTTACCACGGCCGCCTGGATCGGGCGCCCGATCCACCTGATCTAGGCGGCCGTGTGTTTACCAGGCAGCTTTCCGCGGTGGCTGTACGGTGGCGCTACAGGCGCGCTGCTCTAAGTGCTCAGAGATTGCTGATGTATTCGGTTGGTGCGCTGCCTGTCGCGCTCCGATTTTGAGCTGCCTTTGCATCTAGCGACTCTGAGCCAGAGCGACCCACTGAATACGCCATTAGTCTACTGTATGTGAAATGCAAATTAGCATAGATAAACTAACTATACCAAAGTCATAAGTAAATAAAATATTAGAACAATAACAAAATATAAGATTTAACGTCCCGAAACGACGGTATAATGAGATGCCGTAGTGGAGGGATCCAGAAATTACAGCCACATGGGGTTCTTTACCTCAAAACCTAAATCTAAGTACACAGGCCTCAAAAATTTTTGCCTCCATCGAAAATGCAGCCGCGTCAGCCAGAACTCGATCCCGTGACCTTCGAGTTAGCAGTGCAGCGCCATAACCACTAGACCACCGTGGCGGGGCAAATCAAAAATGAGAATAGTTTGTGTGTCCCTATACAGTGAAACCTCGTTAAACCGTAGCTGGTCGGAGCTCGGAAAAAGTACATACTAAACGGTAGTACTGCTGAACCTAAATATCGTCAGGTCGCTCACTTACCTGTCAAAAAAAGAAACCTTCAGGAAGTGCGATGACAGAACAAAAAACATGCATTTATTTATTAACTTCGCGCGACAAAGTCTGTAATCTTCATTTGACGACGCGGCGGCCTAGCAACAACGACAGCGGCCTCAAACTCTCTTATGCTGTGAGCCAGCTTTTCCGCCAGCCCCCTCTTCTCGGCAAATACCCACATGACGCAGACGCAATGCGCAGCTTCGGCCACTATTGGACCTGGTCACCCGTGTTGTCGCTTTCTATGTCGTCCTCATCACTATCATTTGGCGACACTTCGACAACTGAAGCAACAATGGCTTCGTCGGACATGTCCGGAGATGTCTGCACATCGCTGTCTGCGTCTCTGAAGTCGGGGAAGGAAATGCCTTCCGTAGCAGCACAAGCACACATACACAACACGTGAAAAACGACGCGAGATCAACCAGAGAACACCTATGCACGGCGCCAAAGGAACAAAGAAAGCAAAGCAAGCGCACACAGTCTTTGCGTCTTTGTGCAAAGCGCCATCGCGTGGACAACACCAGAAGCCTAGCCGGTCGAGTGCTTCTTGTTGCAGAAAAATCCAAGAGATTGCGCTCACGAACACAGCCGCCATCATCATCAACACAAACAAGCGAGGCGTGTTTCGATCTCTGGGGCTTGCTGTTCTGTCGGGACGCCCAGTGGGGGACGACATGCCGCGGCGAATGTGCAACAAAAATTGGAAAAACTACTTATTAATAGATACATATGCAATAAGCTGGTACGGCTTATGCGGATACAAAATGCATTATGCAGGGATTTGACTTCACTACTTTTAAAACGAAACTACTGTTTACGCTGGTACGGTTTAACGAGGTTTCACTGTATTACGTATTCGAGCTTGTGAAAACAGAGTTCCAGAAAAATGAAGCACTAAAAAAAAATGCCTAACGTCTTTAAGGCACTGCAAGCATACTTTATCGCAATAAACTGTTCGCACAATCTCATGAGAAGTATACTGCTACGCTTATCCTATGCACTGAAAAAGAAAAGACATAACAAATTATAAAAAAAGATAGTCATAAATAATGATACGAGAAGTATATCAAATATCAGCCATGTTCTCACCCTGCACAGCTGAGCTTGTTCTTTCAAGGCCTCTACAGAGTTGCCAAATGCTTCCAAGTCGGCCATCAATGCTTCATGCTTCTTTAGAAGGGCCTGACAATAAAACAAAAGCAAGTAACGATATAAGAGGTCACCCCCATCTGAACACCACCTACTTAATAAATGAATCACATATCACACAGAGGATTAATTTTGCAAGAAAGTAACTGTTTCCAGTTAAAAAAAGGGTAAGCATTTTCTACCACGACCAGTATGCAGAGTTTTAAACACTCTGTAACAATCAAAATATAGCTTTCACATCCACATTCACCGGCAACATACATCAATTATGGTTCAATTTAGCACCCAGATATGCGCATTGTGAATAAAGAAAACATCGAGGAAAATACAGGTGTGCATAAAGAAAGAAATGATACTCCACAGACTGTTGTGCAAGCTTCTTTTGCAGTATATACAAAAAATGTATTAATCAAATAAATAATGTGGAGTGAATTAATGAGTGGTAGGACTAGAGGTGGAACTTTGCTTAAACTTGAAAGGGAAAAATTGTCACCCGTCTGACAATACAGTCAGACTTGAGTTCATACCATTTTGCCCATTTCCTGAGCATTGACGTTCGTACTGAGTTCTGGCTATGTATGCAAATCACTGAAAAGAAACAGTTTACACCGTTACAGACGTTGTTTCGGGAGATACGCCAGCAGAAACGACACGAGCGGACGCACCAGCAGCGGCGGCGACTGATTCAGCTGGCAGTGCAAAAGCAAAGTCATGTCGACTCGCTGCTGCTGCTACACCTTCTTTGACTTCCGGTGTTCGCAGCGATCATAATCTAAACCAGGCTCCAGATGAACGCATACTTGATACTTGTTAAGGCCATGAGGTTTGTCGTGCTGCGGGGATAGTTCGCGATTGCGCAAATGCAAGCCACCTCCAAAGCCTTTGCCGCCATGTTGAATTTGCTGCTCGTTTAAATCACGTTGTTTGAGAGCTAGTGCAGCCAGTGTAGCCAAAGCTTTGAAGCAAAAAGGCGATATGCTACCACAAAGTGGAAAACTATCTCGGGCCGAGTTTTCGCGTCAGCCTCACGGCATTGTTTTCTGGCCATTTAGGCGGCGAAGCGAGGAAAATTCCGGCGAGTTTTGCCGCATCCACTCCCTTCGAGGCACAGTGTGAGCGGGCGTTCCTCCCATAAACAAGCCGCGTTGCGCCGTTCGCGTGCGGCAGTCAATCGCGCGTTCACACCATCCACGGCGGCTGGGGAAATCGTTTGTGTAACAGAGAATCACGATGTATTTTACATAATGTAGTCTATCCGAAGCAACCTTTTAAGATTCTTATCACGAAATTCGCATCGACCGTAATCGTATAATCAAGATTCTTCTGTATTGGAACACGGCCCTCATTCAAAACAAGCCGAATATAATTACTTCGCATAGGAGTACATGTGCGGTAGGCTCCACCCGCGTAATTTTCCCTTCATTGCGAAGAAAAGTTGTCTACGAGTATAGTGACAGTGCTTTTATTTGAGACAGGCAACATAACGCATTTGAAGTGCAATGACAGGTTGGCACAAAGAAGTGATAGCAAACGGCAACGCGGCATATAGTGGTTGTTGCTTGAAAAGCATTTTATAACACTGCTACACCACACCAACAACCAAATAGTAAAATTTTCTTGCACTGGCACACGGATGTCAACGATGAGTTTCAATCAAGCATTTGTCAGTGGCAACCATCACATGTCAGTGCATTTCCAATGTGTACCTGTTTGCGCATTGTGCCAGAATCTTACTCACTGGTTGGCATACTTCTGCTACCAAAAATGCAGAATACTTTTTGCGGCACAGCATGGTGTTGATTCTCTTGACTGATGCTTACAATCTAATTTTTATAGAGGGACCAGGTAGTATATATATGCGATGTGCGAGAATTGCGTTACATCAAAACTGGGATATGAATTAAATTCCCCATATCTCAATTTAAAAATTGTCTTTAATGGAGTCAATTATAGAAAATGAAAGTTTTTCACAATGCAGATTTAGTTAAATCAATGTTTATTAATTGAGCTTTGATTGTACGTAGCATGAGGCTATGAAGGTACAGTGCGAATGTCAGCAGGTTTGTCCAGGAGCTTCCCAGTTCTGATCTGGGGATCAAACCCAAGACTAACATCTCTGAGGTGCTCACTAAACCATCTGAGCCAACGAGGAAATTAACAGACAAGTCTAAATATTTGCACAATTAACGTGTAGAAACAATGTTTGTTTTCCATTTTGGCCCAGGATTCAATTCAACTGTAACAAACTGTCAGAGAGCCTTGATGGTTCACCTTCATAGTTTCACCCCACTTTAAGTTGGGTGAAAAATTCCCTCTTTCATGAAACTGACAAAGGGACAGTGTTAGCAAGCAGAAGCAGACCTCAGCAGAGTCCTCATCCTTGCCATAGTCCTGGCTGCCAACAATGGGCTCTTTCTCTTTCATCCAAGATTCTGCTTCGTTAGCATCAGCAAAATATTGGTGAGCCTGGAGAGAGTCCTCCAGATCACGTTTCCGTTGTAAGGCCTTGTCCTGCAGAATAACAAAAAAGGCAATACGTGAGCTATTAGAATATATTTGCAATGGCATAAAAAAAACACCAGTCACACATTTTCGATTCAGCTAGATGCAAAAAAAAACGCAATCTCATACATGTAGAACAAGCCATATAGCCCGAGTACCATAAATAATGTACATGGTATCCATAGGTGTGCACTAATACTGTACTCACCATTAGAGAAGGAGATGACAATATCAATTAGGTAATATGCTGAAAATTAAGTGAGCTAGGCAAGCATAAGCTTAAAGCAGAACATTTTAGAAGTAATTGCAAAATTTGTGTTGAAATCAACTGATAGTTATTGCATGGCCATGCAAGTGTGGTAACATACATAAATTGTTTGTACTGCTTACACAAATTTTCCATGAAATTTTTTATCTGTGGGGGTGCTGTCCCCACATGTAAAATCATTTGCACGGAGTTGCGCACACGTTTCTCACATATAAGCTGCATTTATGTTTAACAACCATTGAGCGGGAGGTGGCTGTGCTCACACGGGTTACGGTTAGCGTGGTAGCACAGCCCAGCGGAGGGGCTAGCAGTATCGTCATTGTTCTGATGTGTCCGTTTGTTCCTAGAGCGCGACAGTTATCAAAGACCCCACATTTTTTTAGAGTATTGAGCTGCCACTATTATTTTTCTGAACTCAAACTAAAGCATACTTCCCAATTTCATGCTGCACAATTAGATTTAAATGCCAGCTTGCAACATGATTTTACTACAGAAACATGGTTTGAACAAAAAAATAGCTTAGATGTACAGTGAGCTTTACGATAGTGCTCAAGGCCACATAACACCGCACGCAGCAATACCAAAGCTTATTGCCTCCACCACATCAAATACGGCTCCACCACATCAAATATGTCCGAGACTCGTAGGGCCATTTATTCAGCATACTGTCAAACACTCGGAAAATTACAAAAAGCTGCCTGCATCTTCCCATGGGGGGAGTTCGAGCAAATGCGTCGTAGAGTGGTGGAGTATCGCGTGAATGGTGCGCAATTTGGTATGACTTGAGTAGCTATTCAGTGAAACATGTCTGCAAGTGTTTACATTAACATTCACTGCTGTACAAAGAAAACTTGCTGCCAGAGGTTATTTAGGCAACATTGCTTGAAGGGACAATCTAAACCACAGTGCCACAGCATTTTTGATGAACAATTTACTTTTTTATATATCTTAATTGCTGTACCTCTAACCTCAAAACAACCAATCTATTGATGCAAAAAACTACAGTATAATGACATCCATAATTAATAACTCTTCAATAATAGATGCAGCTGAGTGCAAAGACCACGATGAGCAAGAAGATGAAAATGCATTCCTTTAAAATAAAGGAAACCCTCTGAAATACAGCACACAGAAACTGCACAACAGGTCTGAAAGACTCACTTTAAGTTGCTGCCATTTTTCACTGAGGTTCTGAATCCGCTTGTTAATCTCATCATGAGCAAAGTGCCCATCTGCCACCATGTTCTCCCCAGCCTCACAGACACTGCGAACACGGTTCTCATGATTGTTGATTTCCGCAAGTACGGCCTGGTGCTTCTTGATAAGGTTCTGCACTCCAATCAAATCCCGTCCTGAAAAAAAAAACATTAAAAATTTGTCCCGAACAAATGTGGCTTATGTAGCACAGGACTTGGCTATATGACAGCTGGCATATTTGAGTGCCAGCAAGCATGATGTTAGGCAAGCAAATTTGACAAGGGAATTCCCTCAGACGCCATCTCTTCTATTCCTTTCTTTTTTGTATTTAACAGTGAAGCAGCTTTCATGCTCAGGGGCCATCGTAGATTGTAGATCGTAGTGGGATTTGCCCGCAAAAAGTGGGTAAATCCCCCTACAGATGTGCGCACTATTTTTAACACTAACACTACTCAGTACACCCACAACGCACCACTATGCCCACAACTACTTTGGCCGCCACTCCTACCACTTCATTCTATTTCATTCAATCCGACTGCACACCCCCAGCTTCCCTGTTTCAGCAGTGTCAACTAAGCGGAACTGGCTGAATTTATTTGAAGGCTCATCAGTGCATTAACTGTTGAAAAAAGAGCCTTTGAACACAATTGCCGCAGTTTTTATGGCAGTGTTCAGTTTGCGGCAGCTCCTCGTACTGCATGAATCACAAATGGTTCATTTCAACCTGCCCGCCTGTCTGTAACGAGTGGAATGCTCAGATGTTACTGTGCGCCTCTTGCATAACGAAAACCTTTTTCCTCAATTTTTTGTATTTTCATGACAAGACTCAAATCGTCATGCAACACTGCCTCCTACAATTGTTTTACCAGTCACTTAAGACACATCGAACATGGAGACAAAAAAAAAAAATCCAATAAGCTCACTCTTTGACAATTGCAGATCTAACAGCTTCAGGGCTAGCTATGTTTACAAAAGGTGCATTTTGTCCTTCAAAGCAAGTCATCTAATGAATAATGCATGGCTCCTAGCAGTACCAGCCACAGGTGGGGTGTGGCTGAATTTTAGTGTGAATCCATAACCTTTTGAGAATGTAGCAGCATGCCCATAAATCCTCACACAAGGACTGTTACTGGAACCAATGCCAGCAGTTGCTGCCCTAAGCAAGACAAGTCTTCTAGTCACAATACTGGCTCCTGTAGCATGTTTTCCACACAGTTTCATATCCCTTCAAGCACCCATCTTCTGCAAAATTTGTTTTGATGTACATCGACGCTAGTGCCAAAATGGCAACCATAAATGCTCAAGCAAAACATGAGCATTCTTGTGCACCCCTGCCCACACCATCATTGGAATGAGACTGCCATGGCTCAGAATCACAACAGCAACCTCCTGTTCAGCAGTGCAACACAACATCCACTGAGCCATCAAAAAATGTAGAGGGCATTTGCTTAGTACGAAGTTCACAATGTGGGTTTTTATTTTGCAGAAGGTACCTCTGTTAGTGGAAGCAGCAATGGGCTCTTTTTCACGAATCCAGGCTTCTTCATCTTCAATGTCACGGAACAGTTGCTGCACGCGCAAGGAGTCCTGCAGCTTCTGGCGTCGTGTTGCCATGGGTGCCTGCAGTGTATTGTATCGGTCTACGAGGGCTGCCTTTTTGGCCACGATGGCAGGTGCATCAAAGTGGCCCTTGTCTGCAAACTGTTGTGCCTGGATCATCACACCATCCACACGATCCTGCGTACAAACAAATACAGTAAGCAGCATTCATGCAATGACTAATTAGCTTGTCATATTGCCTTTTTTTTTAAAATAAGCACGATATTCCTCAAAAATGTGCAATAGCTACGTCATCTAGCTTTGAAAAAAAAAAAGACTTGCATTCTACAAGGAGGCTGAAAAGCAAAAGAAGGGTTTGGTGTGAAAGACACAAAGTCCACGGTGAAAAGTAATTTACTCACGGAATGAGAAGCAACATCTGTTTCCAGAAGCGCATGCTTCTTCAGAAGGTTTTGCACACTTGTAAGGTCCTAAAAGAAACAACCAGGTTCATCAGTAGCAGCACAAAGCTGCATTGGTATGTTGCTACATGAAATTTTTTATATAACACATCTTCAGCATGACAATGTTTTACAAGTAACTCGTTTCTGCTGCCTACGAGCATGAAACCAGCCCCTGCACAGCTCATTCTTCATGGTATGTTATGTTTCGGCAAAAGTATTGTGAATTAAAAATAGTGCCACGTGCACCTTATTTTAAAGTATGAAATCCCACATAATGAAATTTGTATCAGTACGACACCTTCCAACCGGTTGATAATTTTTGAACTAAGACTCCATACATTTTGTCGAGAAATCTGTGGTCTTGAAAACCAACAACTCAATATTGCACTTGCACTCAGACTCATTATAGGTTTGGCACTTGCAGTGTACTGCTTAAATTGAAGTGAGCCAACATCTGAGCAACCGTTTCAGTGCAAACACCTGATCCCGTCATATAGAAATGAAAAAACTCCTGCAAATGAAATCAATGAACAGATGTTACAAAGTTGTGTTTGTGTAAGTAGGCTTCCGAATACCCTACTGAGCTAAAAACAAAATATAACCCAAATGAATTAAGACTAAACAGATATTGCTTTTTCGACATTTTTGTTTGAGGTACTGCCAGAATGAGGGATAAGTTGCCAATATAGCAGCTGCAGTTAACTCAGTATGCTTTATGTGGTAAACAAAATGGCAGGCTAGCTCAAGGAACAACTTATTTATAGTGTTGAGCACTTTAATGAAGTTAGCATTAAGGAAATGTAGCAGCACCTCATAAAACTGCTGACACTAGCAGAAGCACATCATATTTTGGCCAACAAGCAAATTTCAGTAACGGAAAACTATTCTGACAAGAGATGTATGCTGTATATTATTTTTCATGTCCAATTATGTCCAGTTGATACAAGAGTCAGAAAAAATGTAGCCTATGATCATTCCATTTTCGTTGTGTCAAGTAGGCAAAAAAACATCCTTCAAAAAAGACCAAAGCCTGCAAAGGAAGTCATAATATTGCATGCATGAGGCCCATCTCAAGTGTGAAGAGCATTTGCCAATTTCAAATGCCTTTGAATGGCACCTGAAGGCATCAAACCTGCTGGAGTTGACACCCTATGCTACACTATGCCTTCAAGTGGCATACAAGAATTGATTGCCTACACTTGATATGCAAAACCATAGGGCAAAATGATGTTCCACATCTAGAATTACGGTCACAAGAGGCAAAGCTGAAACTTACAGGGTGAAATTGGAGCACAAACCCAAATACCCAAGAATTTGGATGAGGTAAAAAAAAGCTATTGCCACAGCAGAGCTGGTGGTACAACCCACTTGTGATGTTGAAGTTGTGAGTTTGGCTCACACTCGTAGCAAATGATTTTTTTTACTTTCATTGTTTACTACTCTAGCTTATACTTCAAGCAGTTCAAGTAAAATTACAAATAACACCTCCTACACTTTTCTTGGCCTCATGATCTGTTGGCGTCATTAACATAGAGAAAGTTCATACAGAGCTGTCTCTGTAGTCAAAGTGGTACCTTGCCACAGTCTTCAGACATAAGTTGTCCTTCAACCTCAGAGAGCCAAAGCTCAATGTCTTCAACACCTCTGTTGAACTGCTGCTGGGCTGAAGCCTCACTAAGCTTCGTACCCTTGGTGTCGGCAGCCTTGCTCAAAGACTGCCACAGAGTAATGATTTCTTCCATGCGCTGGCTGTAATGAAAAAAGAGAGTGCTCAATATGTACTTTGATACATAGCTACAAAGAAAGAAAAACGACCACTGAAGTAGTACTGCAAAAGCACAGCTGTACATCACAAACATTTGCACAAACTGAGCCGTGCAGCAGCTTTGCACTTTGATCATGAAGTTTGGTATGTAAATCTCAAGGCGGAGTAGACAGAAATCATTTCATTAAAAAAATGAACTCAATCTCTTCCACATCATCCCATGTAATTAATATTTATACAAAACCTTCGTGATCAGATGTCCTACAGGTATTCCAAATATTCAAGCCCTACAGCTTCAAGTTTTTGATCGATAAATAATTGATTTATTTATTTTTACAATACTGTGCACCTTTCTCTACTCTTAAGGCCATTGAAAATGTGAAGTTTCTAACATAGTAAGTTACTGACATCACAAAGAAAATCATCCAATTTTAACCTATCTTAAAATTCTGCCCTTTTTCAGATATTCCAAGTAAAGAAATTTTAATGACTACCAAGAAAAAGCTCTGTGGTCATATAGATTTGCTATAACAAATCAATAATATATCAGTTATTCCTATGCAAATTTTCTAACCTCAAAATAATTGTCGTAGTGTTTCTGTACATATGCCAATGGAAACGATTTAACGAAAACTGCTAATCTGATTTTAGTTAAAGTTTCAAAGGTATACAAGAACAAAAAGAAATCTGAAAACATGAGTACTATGTACAATGTCACCATTACCCTACTTATAACACATATGGTTACCAAAGACGATTCCAAGTGCTCCAATTCAAAAAAGATGTCAAAATATATGACTAAGGCACAAAAATGCTTAACGAGTTTAGAAATGCCAAAATTTTATGCAGTTTCACTGTTCTGACATTATTTTTAAAAGCCTCTCAAGTACAAAAACAGTTGAATCTTAAATAGGGCAGGAGATGAAAAAAAAAAAACTTGACACGTGCGTGCACACACACACACAGCATAAATTTTCTGAATTGAGCACAAATATTCAAAAGCTTTTTTTTTTCCTCCCACGTGATTAATATCCCTTCAGATGCATGCAAACAGCAAGTTCTCAAGAGAAGTCAATTTCTGTGCAGTACCCCCCTATACTCTGTTTCACACATCATGTACAACGTTGCGGAAGCTAGTGAGACTTTTTGCAGTCGATGCATTCGCAACAAAAAGTAGTTCGATGTTCTTACCACCAATAATATAATTTTTCTTTCATTACTACGGCGAGAAGTAACTGAAGGTATTATGTGCCTTACAAACGAAAACTCCATTGAACGTCTGTTATATGTGGCTGTGTAGCTTAGTTTTATGTGACGTCACATACAGGCTTTCTACTCTGGGTACCTCACGATGGCGGCCACCTGGACTTTCAGTGTCAGTGCAGGAGAGGACACCACAAAGTCGTTTGGTACCTATGTTCTTTTGTGCTCACCATGCTTTTTTTTTTTTCTGTTCGGCAGTCGCGCCAAAGGGGAGCCCAAAGAAACGCGAGAGTTCACCGGCACTAATCATATGTGCGAGCGACCACAAAACGCGCGGAGTTATACGCTTTGCTGGCCGAACTTGCTGCATAGCTTCAACATAATGCACTTGATGTATGAAACAGAGTATAGACAACGTAAATGACAGTCTTACCCACAAGCACCAATAATGTTTGCAATCACCATTATCTTAATTTTAAGATTTGCAGCCATAAATTGTAGCAACTAGCTTTTTTTTCTCCATATCTTGTGAATTTCCAATACAGGCAGTGTGCCTGTAATAGTTTGCTTTAGTTTTTCCACCTATATGTCAAAAATTTCTGGATGCAGCCACACCAATAATGATCAATGAGAAATGTTACCTTTGCGATTACAAACAGTATATAGTATTTTCTGGCACCAGGTATACTAGATAACAATAGTGATTTATCATCCCAGCATCTCTGAAAACTTTGTATGCTGACGATGACATAGTATTACAGTTTTCATGCTTTCATAATGAAAAAAAATTTTATAAGAAAAAGTTGGCTCCGCAATCTGTACTTAAAAGGGCCCCCACAGCGCATGCAGTAAATAAGTTTGCTTAGCTTCTACGCGATAGTGCTATGAACATCTGTGCGAAGTACGACTCCTACACATGTAGTTAGAAACCCACAATTTTTATTCACACGCAGTAACATCTTCAGTTCTAAAAGCATGCCACCGTCTTTCAGTTCTCTCAAACAGAGAAGTACGCAGTTTGGGTGCTACTAAATTTTTTTTGAAGAGGAGATGCGGGTCGAAAAACGCGAGTTTTTTTTCAAAATTACCGATTTTTTATTTTCGCCTGTTTTGATAAGATTAGTACTTCTACTGTTATGAAAAAAATCATTCAGGTCGAGACTTAACTGGAAATGCTTTGAAATTTCATCTAAAGAGCACAAGATGCCTGTTAAAAGGTCGAAAGTGTTCAGTCTTCGAGCACCTTGCCGCCGATAATGCTCCGCCGCTAGCCATTGTTGATCGCATGAGTCGAAGATTCGAGCCTCACTCTTCAAATAACAACAGTTTCTCTTGCTGCTGCAGCGCAAGTAATAATAAAAAGAATCACTCTTCTGCGCAATTTTCGAGCGCCGCGACTGGCTTATCACATGGTACGAATTAGGGACCGCCATTGGCCGCTGCGCCCCTGTATGTGTTGTGAAACCTATTTGCGGGGTCCATGTCTTGTCGAGCAGCACAGCTGAACAATACTTTTCTCGTGTAATTATCTCCGTTATGAATTAAAAAAGGCATTGCTCGCAAGTGAAAGCCGTTGTGCGGCGCACGCTGTAGGAATAGGCTACGAGCAGCTGGTCCGATTTGCGGCAGCTGTTGGCTTGCAAAAGCCAATGCATCAAAGTCATTCACACCTGCCAGCCGGAAAGTTCGTGATGCGGCAATGGATGACGTCAGCGCCAATCTTGAGAGGTCGAAAGAACTCGCAGTGAGAGAACTTAGCAGGGACGACATCGCCATTATGTACGACGGCATGTGGCACAAACATGGCTGCAAAATGGCATGACAATGGATTTAGTTTGGATTTCGCAGTCCTGTCGAACTTCTTCCTAGCTTGCAGTTGGCGCATGGCTCTGCTAAATGGAGCGAAAGTTTGGCAAGCGTTTCATGGCCCTGTCTGTGAGCGAAATGTCTGTGAGGAGTCAGCTCGAAAACGCCGAGAGGGACAAACTAATGGTGCTGGCATATTTTAGTCGCAGTGGCCAGTACAAGAAGGATTGTTCTTTTTGGTGTGCAAATTTCATCTGATTTAATAATATCTTTCATCAATAAAAACTCAATTTTAACTTTAAAACTCTTTTTTCTCAAAACACAAATTTGCCATTTTTTCCAATGTACCCCTCCTTTTTCGGGCACTTCTAGTGCTCAAATCTGCATGAAATTTTGCCCAAACGTTTTCCAATGTATGACAAATGCAATTATCTAGTTTAAATTTCAATATTTTATTGTATATTAAAAACATTGTACGTATACATTTACTAGGGTAGGTGAAATATGGACTTTTTACGTCTATTATTTTTATATGTGCTAATATATAAAAATAATATATACTGCTTAGATATGCTAAGTATAATAAATTTATAAAAAAATTTATATAAGTTATGACTACTTATATAACTGCCAAGTATAATATATTTTAAAATGTTACACATTATAAGGGTTATGAATCGCATCCTGACGAAAGTCAAATCCTGCTACTACTCGGTTATTTCGACTGCCTTTGAACGAAAAAAAAAAAAAGACATTTGCATGGAGGCCCTATTTTAACTTTTTAAAAATAGTGTGCAGGTTAGTTAGGTCATAATAAATATACCAGTTTTTCTTCATACGTCATATGTACAATTCGAATTCAATTCAAAATTATTCGACAAAAATCACTATTCGCTTCCTTCGAGCCTAAAACTCACCATTCACACAAGCCTAGCCAGAGCAAATGCTAGTACACGAAACCATATGCATGCTAATGACATTTGTTATGATATACATCAGCTTTTAAGGCACTATGCATATAACAAATTTTTCATATATCCTGCTTCTCTCATGCAATTTTTTCTGCTGGACAACTCATGCATTTAATGCAATATTTAATGGTTCGCCAAAATAATGTTCAATGTTAAGGCTTCAAAAGCAGCGCACTAAAATCTTATACCCAATCAGTGGTGAAAGACAGGCTAGGGTTCCTACCTCTCAGTTATACACATTTTTTAATTTTTGCAGGCAATATTCAGTGTCATTTTTAGCAGTCATAACAGCTTTAGCAGAACACTTGAATACAGAACGAAGCAAGGACTATTGGTAGGATATTCAAAGGGAAATTTTCTAAGGCAAGACCCAAAAATGACATGCAAGGTGTAAAAAATAACGCAAGCTAGAATGAAAATTGCTAAAGTATGCACCTGATACGGTCTGACGCATAGTGGTTTGCATCCACAAGCTCCTGGCCAGTACTTGTGATGTCCTCCACACGACTTCTGTTGGCGTTCAACTCCTGAATAAAGTTCTGGTGCTTCTGAACTTTTCCATTAAGGTTGGTGGGATCCTGAAAGGATTGAACAAACAAGTTAATGAAAGATATAACAAAACCAGCCTACTCACCCCTTGCCCATGTTACAATGCATGGCAGAGCTTTAAACTAGGCATTATAAACCAAGGTTCAAAAAATGCAAATACGGTAAATCTTCTCGGCTATGAATATGGCATCACATGGCTTCATGGCAGCACATGCAACAGTACATTGCCAAAACATAGGCAAAAATCAGAAAATCGTGAATTAAGCACTTATAGCAAAAAGATTTGAAGTGTTTCTGGACTGCATATGCTACTCCAGGTGCGCGACAACATATACATCAGCCTGACCGCAACCATTTGATGCATCTTTTAACTTGCAATAATGCAACCTGCAACACAAAACATGCAGGAATGAAGCTCACATCAACCATCTCATTCAATCTCTAGATTTGCACCTAACTTTCAGCAAGACAGTGTGTGTAGGCTGCCTATATGCTCTGATGTGTCAAGAGCCAACACAGCCACAAAAGCAAGGTATGGGGCTATAGATGTGTGCTAAGCAGTCATCATCCCTTCTGGTGGGCATTCTATCATGGTACCACAAACTGCCTGCTTTCTTGCATACTAATATGTTACATTTGGGGAGAGAAAACTGCAAATTAGAGTGCATGCCTTCTTTCACCCTAGATTAACACTACAGGTTACTAGAACTTTGCAGGCCGATGTCATGCTCTTCCACACCCTGCCCTCCAAACATGCCATGCATGGCGCATGGGACAGAGTGACGAATAAGGCTGTGCAGCCATACGACTTGACTGCCTGTGTCGTGAGCTGGAGACTACAAACACAGCCGTAACTTTTTTTATTTAGATGAACTGCAGGGACACAACAACATGCTCAGAACAGTGAATGTTTCGTGTGTTACTACAAGCAATGCATTTCTCCCAGGGCATATTCCGAAAATTCATTGCTCCAAAATTCGCAAAATCATGAACCTCGACTTCACTGTAAAAAAAACATTTTTGACAAAGTCGAGCTCTTATGTAAAATGATTCTGCCAATAATTACAAATGATATTTGTGTTGCACATCAGTAGAAAATGTGCTTTATCCCTGCATTTTGAGCAGTGACCTGCTTCTTCAAAAATATTTACAATGCATAGATAACAAAAATGTTAATTCCTAGATGGCCTTTGATTGGCAAATATTTTTAATGTTCCTCTACACCAGCCCTTTTTTTATTTTTGAATTGCATGTTGGCTTGGTGAATAGGCCATCAAAAATTGATGCTAGATCTTTTTATCACTTCCTCCCAATACAGGATTGATGAACAATTTTGAAATGCTTTGCGGTGCACGAAACACAAACGCATGCATGCAAATCACTGACACAAACAACAAGAACACAAATGCCGCCTCGTATCAACCAAAAGATGGCACAGAGGCCTGTATTGTGAGACCGTGTTTTGCACCTGCATTTCCTTGCCATGTGGGGATACAAGCACAATGGTGTAAACTTTGTGCACCATCGGGCAGAACTTACCAGATAGCTTTCATCCATGGCAATCTTGAGCTTCTCATTGATCCAACCCTTAGTCTCATCGCAGTCCCGCTCAAACTGCTGCAGACGATACGACTCCTCCAGCATGGTATGGCGAGTGTGAGAGCGCTCCAGCAATGCATTCCTCCGCTCCAAAAGCTTCGAAAAGAAAACAGAGAATCAATTTGAGATTACATGACAGTTTTCAAGCGATGTCCCCAAGGTAATACCACTGAAAATAATGAAGTACTTACAGCAGCTCTCCTTTGAGCAACATCATCTGCGGCATAATGCTGCCCTTCAATGAGCTTGGTTGCAAACTCGTCCAATGCCTGAAAATAAAGAGAGTCAGTGAGTCTTACTTCAATCTAGTCTACAAGAGACTTGGGCTGGCTCATTAACAGGAAAAGTTTGTTCGTGCAAACTGTTAAAGATGGTGTTCCCCAAGGCAGCATACCGGGTCCCCCTTTGTTCATAATATCTATAAACAATATTGTACATGTTGACCCTTCATTCAGCCCAATACATATTCTACACAGACGATACAAGCTTATTTTTTTCAGGTACGAATGTTAGTCATATCGTAAATACAGCTAACTCAACATCACAAAAGATATACAGTTGGACCCTAAAAAATTCTTAACTTATGAAGTGTTCAAAAACAAAAGCTGTTCTTTTTTGCTCCAAATCCCCCCTCAATGAAATCACTGAATCCCACAATCTCATGTTAAATAGCAGCATAATTGAATTCGTTTCCACCGCGAAGTCTTTGGGTGTTCTTTTCCATGAGCACAAGAAATGGGATTATCATACGGAATTTTTATAGAACAAGCTTTGCCAAGTTTTGGGTGTCTTGAGAAAATGTCAGGGTTTATTGCAAGCTCTTCAAAAACTTGATATTCAATGTGCTCTTTATATCACATCTGAGTTATTGCAACCTATTTTGGTGTAATGGAACAAAGCAATCTATTATTAGATATCTTATGTTACAGAAAAATGCACTACGATCTGTTGTTAACCTCCCTTTTAATGCCCATACTTCACAAATATTCACTAAATATAAAATCAAATTAAACCTGCTCAACAAATATTCTTTGGCAATCTCTTTTAGATCTGATACCATAAAAGGTCGCGGCTATATACGTAGTTCAGCTAACCTGCAACTAAACCCTTCGACGCGCCTCAACAGACACTCTGAATATTGGCATGTGCCGAGACCGCGCACAAATTATGATTTTCAGACATTGCGTTATTGCTTGCTGAATATGCTAAATAAATTTGGAATTAATTGTGAAAATGTTCGTTCGCTTTCTAATATTTATATTTTAAATATGCTTTATTAGTTTGCGTGTAGTATTATTTTCTGTTTGTATACTTCTTTCTTTTGATGTATAGCATGTACGTTTCTGGTTTGTATAAGTTTGTATACCATAATTACTCGAATCTAACGCGCACCTTTTTTCCGGTTAAGCGAGTTCATAAATCGCATGCGCGTTAGAATCGAGTACGAACAAAAAAATTACGGTCAATCTATCGCCATCGGCGAATCCGAAATGGCCGCCCCCTACGTGCGTCAGCATGGCGCGTCGGCCATTTCTGCCTATGTGTTTCCTATGTGCGGCACTTCGTACGTGTGCTGAGGAGTTCGTCATCTAGTAGTGCATTAGCATCGACGGCGTGGAAGGGCAGACTCCAAAAATTCGAGTGCATCACGATGCCGCTTTTAAAAGAAAAGTCATCACGTGTGCAGAAACGGACGAAAATCGGGCCGCATCGCGGTCGTTCGGAGTTCCCGAAACGTGCGTGCGTGACCGGCGGAAACAAAAGCAGAAGATTGTCGACAGCAAAGCTTCACGCAAATGCTTCAGTGGACCACAGCAGGGTCTGTTTCCGCAAATTAAAGAGCTGCTCGGCGAGTATGTGCTTGAGCAACGAGCGGCACAGCGGCCTGGACGACAGAACTACAGTGTACTACAGAACTGCTCCAAGTGCGGGCTATGCAATTAGTCTTAGAAAAAGGTCTAATGCGAAGCCAGTTTAGAGCGAGCAGGTGCTGGCTAACTAACTTTATGAAGAGGAAAGGCTTTTCCCTCAGAAGGGGAACATGCATATGCGAAAAGTTTTGCAGAGGAGTACGATGAAAAGCTTCACAGTTTTCAGAGGTTCGTCTTAAACTTGCGGCGCAAAAACGGCTACCTGCTTGACAAATCGGGAATGCCGATCAGACGCCTCTTTACTTTGACATGCCTGGCACCACAACCGTCGAGAAGAAGGGGGCGAAGCAAGTTCGCGTGCTGACATCGGTCCACGGTAAAACTATAGTGACGGCAATGCTCTGTTACACGTCGGATGGGCACAAGCTTCGCCCGTACCTCATATTTAAATGGAAGACGCTCCCGAAAGGAGTCGTTTTTTCGAGTGGTGTGATCGTGCGGGCCAACGAGAAAAATGGGTGCGCGTTGCAATCGATGTCTTACGTTTTTTTTTTTTTTTTTCGCAGTGGAAATCGGGTGCGCGTTACAATCGAGGGCGCGGTAGAATCGAGTAAATACGGTAACTTTGTTCCGATGCAAAGCATATGCATTGCTGGTTTAAACTGTCCTGTGTTTACTTTGCTTCTGCCATTTTGTTGCTACAGTTACCATGAGGATATGGGGCTTTGTCAAGCTGTTTTATACAGCTTCTTTCTTCTGTCCCAGCCAATTACTGTACAACTGTACGTGGTAAAATAAACTAAACTCTAAACTCTTATTACTGATTCTGATCATCCCAGGGCAATGTGAAGATTTATAGATGTAAAATATTAAACAATAGGACGAATCCATAAAGCATGCCATACCTTGATCTTTTCCTCCTGAGCATTGAGAGATTTTTCAAAGTCTTCATGCTTCTTCAACAGAGCTTCAACAGAGTCAAGAGAGTCCCCAAGGTCTTGGTTAGCAAGGAAGGCTTCTTGCTTAGCCATCCATGTATCTGCCTGCTCCGTGTCACGGTAGAACAGTTGCAGATCCATACACTGCTCATATAAGATCCGTCGCTCTTCCCATAGGGCCAAGAGTACACTCTTCTCATTTTCCAGGACACCCAACTGCAAGGGGGAAGTGAATGCAACTTTGTCTCGGAGACAACAAATATCTGGTCAATCATGCTACAAAATTAAAAGCAAGCAGGAACTGCATGGCTGTCTCATCTAAAGTCTTGTGAACTTTCACATTATCTCAAACATAAAAGGTAAACTACAAAATCGCAAAAGTAGCCTGTACAATTCTGTAAAGTGGTTTACAAGAAATCACATACTAGTCTAAAAATTGAAAAATCAAATGTACATGAAACCCACGTGAGTAGCGGGCAAGATAAATGAACAGCTACAATCACAGCAGAAATGAACAAAGTAAAATTTTGCGTTACCTTCTCTTTGACTTCGTCAACAGCATAGTGTTTCTGGTCGAGCAAGATCTGACCGGCTTCAGCAGTTGAACGGAAGCTGTCCTCTCTTGCATCAATTTCACCCTGTAACAAGACAGCACATAAGTGACAATGTTTACACTGGATCAGTCTCTTTCCAAGGGCAATGCTGCACTTGAAAGACGGCAATGACATACTAAGAAGAAGAAAGCACCTTGTGCTCCTGGTGACGTTCCAGCAAGGCTTCTGCACCAGCAACGTCCTTAGCCAATTCATCAGCTGAAATGATGGCATTCATGTCATGAATCCATGACACGAGATCTCTAAAATCTGCCAGAAAACGATGCAGCAGGTAAGATTCATCCAGGCGTCGTCGTCTTTCTTGGGCCTGAAAAAACATCGAAACAATTTATGCTTGCGTGACAAACTGTGGTTTAATATAGTTCAATATTTAAAAAATTGCAGAAGCCATTAAATCAAAGTCCTAAGAGGTATTAAAATTTTTTTTCACAGAAAACAGTCCAATTTAAAATAGAACCTTCACAATGATGAGACACAATAAGTAGTTTGTATGCTGTACACTCTTAAAATGTGTGACTTATTCACAATCATGATACCTTCAAAGCAATCATGGTATCTCTATAAATAACTGATAATAAATACAGAAGCAGGGAGGAAACATTCACCAGGCTTACAGCTATAAAAGTATAAAATTGGAAATATAGTAGCAATCAACAAATATTGGAAAAATACACAATCCAATTCCTTTTCTTATCTCATTCATACTGCATTTAGAAGTTTTAGTACCTAGTTTACAGCAAGATTTCCCTTGGAATAAATGTTTACCGAGCAGATGCTGTTCACAATAACTGACTAAAATCTGAAACGATCAGTGCTGAAGCATAAAATTTTGAATGAAATGTAAATATATCAAGGTTTTCCCCATTGAGCACAAGTTTTTAATAGCAAGGTTTGACTGCAGAAAGATTTACAGCCCAACAAATTGTCAATAGGGAGTCTATCTACTAGTTTGCAATAAACAGCAGTTATGTTAGACATTGACTCCCATTTGCTAGCAGTTACGCATACAAATGCAAAAAGGCATGTAAAACAAAACCCAAGTTTACAGGTAGCACAAAAAAATTACTACATGTTTCAGGCTACACTTGCCTTTCTCTTGAGCATCTCCCATGTAGCCATGATTTCAGCATGTTTTCCCCTGATCTGGCTCCCATGGTCACTGTGAATGCTGCAGAGCCTGTCAGCTTCTTGGCCCAAGGTCATCACCTGCAAATAAAGCAACATGCCATTTAGAACACCAGCCACCTATAAATCGATAATAAAACCGAATGTTTGCAAGGTTGACAATTTATAACGTCCTACTTGCACTTATCAGAACAGAAAAGATGTGCTGACCCTACCTTGTCCTCCAAAGCAGCAAGGTCTCTCTCGATGCCCTCATGCTTGCGCTGAAGAGTCTGCACGCTCACCAGGTCCCGGCCATAATCATCAGATGACAGCACTACGTCTTTCTCAGTTATCCATGTAATTGTCTCGTCAGCATCTCTGCAAGCACAATGAGTTGATTTTGATTGATTTGTGGGGTTTAACATTCCAAAACCACCATATGATTATGAGAGACGCCGTAGTGGAGGGCTCCGGAAATTTCGACCACCTGGGTTTCTTCAACGTCCACCTAAATCTGTGCACACGAAACAAGCACAATGGGACAAAGTTTCTTCAGGTAATGAGAAAACACTCAAGAGTAACTGTCACTTGGGCCTGTTTGTACATGCCCATGATTGTGAAGCGCTATAAGAACGGGGACTTCTGAAAAACACAGGGCAATGCATTTGTCGCATTGCCCTGTATTTAAGTTCTTACAATGCTTCACCATCATAAGCTCAAGAGTAAAGTTTGCATCTCTTCCACAGCAGAAAAAAGAATGTACAAGGAGCTGGTGGAAGTGATACACACATTTCAAATTTGATGGCATGGTCAAACCTTTTCATGTATTTATTATATGGCCTCACACTCTGAATACATTAAGTTACAATGCACACTATCAAACTACAAACCTAAGTACAGATCCTGCACAGGAAGATATTGGGAAGCTCATACAAAACACCAAATGCACCCACAGAAAAGCTATCGCATGTGTACAACCACAGAACCCAATATGATAATTCCAAGAACACAATATGATAATTGTGACAACTCTGAAATTGGAAAAACTTAAAGGAGGATTGTGCCCACAGTATGCCAGTTCAGCCTTTTTGCTACAGTTTTAGAGTTCCATGCGACTGTGCCAGGCTAATGGCAGTGGAGCACATGTGACTGTGCCAGGCTAATGGCAGTGGAGCACATTCCAAACAGAACTGCGACCCTGGCTCTCTTCAGGAGGAGCCATACACAGCTAAACTAAGAAAAATTCATGTCAATAAAAATTTGCATATCCTTTGAACATTGAACTGGCACATCATGTCCCCATCAACATGTTGTGGGACCGTAGCAAGGTCACTGGCAACCACGCCATCTGTAGATTGTAGGCTTGTGCGAACATTCGAATGCTTAGAATATTCAAACAAATATTACAGTATTTGAATTCATTTTGATTCAAACTTAAATTGTAGAAAATTTTGAACTACTATTCGAAATGAGCGAACAGATGTATATAATTCCACATAAAATGCCTATAAAGGTTCACTGCAGTGAAGAGGTGCTAAGCCGTGAGAGCACCCATTTAAGTGTGTATTAATTTAAATGTAACCCTTTGTGAAAGTGGTTTCACTGCAGTGAAGGGATGCTTAGCCGAGAAAACACCTAACCATAAAAAAATCTGCACATGCGGCGAAGGCACACTTAAAGATGAAATTAACATACTACCCTCACATCGATTCATCATTTTCTACAGTTTAAAATTTTGTTATACCAGCTTATATGTTCCAAGTATAGTAAACTTTAAATTGCAACATATTTTACAGGTTGTCACTTGCATTCTACCAAAAATCAAATCCTGCTACTATGCAAAGTTGCTTCCACTTACTTTGAACCAAAAAGAATGGCAATTTGTACAGGCCTTATTTCAATTAAAAATATATATATTGTGTAGGTTAGTTGGGTCATGACAAGCAAGCCAATTTTTCTAAATAATATGTAATACATACTATATTAGAATTTGATTTTCAGTTATTTCACTAAAATCGCTATTCGCTTCAAACCTAAAATTCACTATTTGCACAAGCCTAGCAAATTACATAGAAACACCAAGCTTACAGGTAAAAGGCAAAAGCGCTGCTTCAGTGCTAAAACAAGTCTTCCTACACGTTTTGGATAGTCTTCAGGAATAGTAAGAAAGCTGGCATTAGAGTGGTAATGTCAGCTAGTTCAAAATTAAACAGTGTAGGAAGACTTATCCCATTCCCTAGAAAAAAACAAAAACGTGGCATCAACCGCCACAGTAAGCACAACCACTTTGCATGGGTGTTTATAAAATTATATTGTGACATGGTCAAGCTTACACTGTGCAGATTGGAAGATGTGTTAATGAATGGCTTAAGGGGGACATAGGACCCGATAATAAAATATATTAGTATTAGGCCTTGAGACATAATTTTTTCAAGGAATATTTAGCTTTGTACACTGATTAAAAATTTGTAATTACATTTTCTTTACATCAATCCAAAAAAAAGTTACAACTATTCTTATTTTATGAATTTGGGATGTGACTTGCATAAAAAGTAATGCATAAAAAGAGCTATAATTGAACCTGTATATTGCTGAATATTCAAATAGTGCAAATATGCACTTACATGCTGGTATCTAAATTTTACCCAAGGTTATGAAGTCTTTATGTCGCAGTCTCTTAGCTCTGAATTTTCACTGGTGATTTCTGGAAAATTTCAAAATTTTACAATCTCCTTGAACATTTTATCAAGGTTTTCTTGCACACTTCAATACCCTAGCATTCAAACAAAAAGATCAAGAAAATAGAATCGGTATTAGCGACACAGTGCTCATCCCAAAATTCAAAAGATGCAAAAATCTGTATTTGGGAAAAATGCAAAAAACAAAAAAGTTGTGAAAATGAAAATTTCATGCATGAAAGCCACAGCACTCGTTTTCACAATCACTCAGAAAAAGCCCCTGCGGAGTAGTCTAAAGCAGGCTTTTGCTTGTGCTTCTTTGCGGCTGCCTGGAACGCCGCTGAAGATGCACGTTTCCTATCCGAGCTGACGGCACGGCGATAGTCTTTCTCAACCGCCCGCTGGTTACCTGTGCATGTTTGATCTAGCTGCAGTTCACGCAAAATAAGCGAACTAGATTCCTTGTTCCCCCAAGTTGAAACGCATAACAGTATCTGCCATGGCAGTCTCAAAGGCGAACAATGACGCGTTCTTGTCCTTCGGTGAAAGGCGCCAAATGACCGAATGCAACACCTCATTTGCATTCAGTGTCTTCCCTCTGGCACATCTCTGCAGGAGCTTCTTGTCGGGCAAGCGTTCATAAACAGGACGCAGTGCATTGCTCTCACAGCCTCAGGCAAATTGTACTTGCTTTTTGGGATGGGCTCATTCCTTGCCGTGGCTGCATTATGCTTGCACCAAGACTTAGGACCGTGTGGACAGAAGCTGTGGTTTGATTTCTCGTCAGTGGATGTCACATGATACGTAGCCCACACAGCCTTGTGCATCTCGTACACATTCCCAGAAAGGGATTTAAAAGCCCAGCCGTAATAACTCGTCAATTTTGTGATGAGGTCACCCGTGAGACGGCCCCTGCCACTGATGCGCTCGCTGCGAAAAGTTCCGCTGCTTTTTGCTGGGCGCGACGCTCGATGAATTCTCGGGCAGCCGATGTCAAAAATGTCGCGTCTATCCTCGCAGCTCGATGGCGCATACTTGAAGTATTGCAGGCAGTGGTCGCAGTCGCCGCCGCACTTTCTCCGGCTGCGAGATCTGCTGCAGCAGCATTCTCTGCTGTCTTAATCACAAGCGGCGGCGTTGTTTCCTGGCGCCTTGTTGAAGTATCACCGCAATCAGATGATTCCAACAGCACCGTGGTCGCCATCGCCATCGCTTGTGTAGCAACGCCGCTACGTCGCGGAATCTGTTGCGCTCTTCCGCCGAGATCTGCAGATATCTTCGTCGGCAGTTGCGATGACTTATGGCACTGAGCGCGTGTCGCCACTAGTAGAAGTTGTAGCGATCGAAGGCTGCCTTTGTGTCGGGCTGCTGCATCGTGGCGACTGCCGCTCCTGTCCCGATCGGCTCTGCCGACGTAGCCTGCGCTGGCTGCAATGACTCCTTGGGCTGCACAGCGCAATTTTTCTGCTGCTTGCCGAATTCGTGAATGTGTGGAACTTTCGAGCATGGTTCGGCATCTCGATTTCGATCGCAAAACTACAAAACTTCTGAAATGGCGGTGACAACGCACGTGTTTGCGGCCGCACACGCATGATCACTAGTGTTGTCAGTCCCCCCGCTTCAATCACGAGCCGCTGTTCACTCACGTGACTGCTATGAACCAATGATACTGCACGGTTTTGACGCTTGTTTTTGCTTGGTAGCGCAGACTGGCTGCAGCGTTGAAGGTTCGTTCCTGGCGGGAAAGCGAGCTCAACAGAAGCTCTTTCAAACGAGACTAAGATGGCCGCGATCCGATGAGTAGTTAGCGCGATCCGAGCAACGCAAAAAGGGGCCGTTTTCGGCAATTTCGTAAGTGAAACCAAGTGCTGGGATGAATAAACATGACATTTTTTGGCTCCACGACGCGTCATTTCGAGTTCATTTTTTCCTGGCAGGTGCGGAATATGAAGGTAACGAAAATCGTCAAACTGAAAAATCGATTTTTGCGTTTTTTTCGCCGCCAAGACCCGTGTCCCCCTTAAGCATAAGTTACAGAAATATGTTCAAGGACACTTCAGCAATTTAATGTCATGATTGCGGATGTATGCCTTATTTTGAAAACACTTATAGTATACCCCAACAAGAAGCTGTAATGCTAATAGATTGTCACGGCTGCACAAACACAATGGAATGACTTTAAATGTGCAAGTGCACTGTCAATGCATGTCAAAATTTAAATTGCAATATCTACAAGGTGCAAACAACAGAAATCGCTGAGATTAGATTAGCTTGCCTTGAGGAACCATGATCATTTCTTCTCTTGTCATACCTTTATTTGTAAATGCTTCCTGCAATAAACTTTTATAGGAGTAAATGTTTCTGACTTACTGTTCTTGTTTGCTTCTTTGTCGAAAATTCAAACTACCTAGAATAATGCCTCATTAGCAAATTACCCAATCAAGCTGTCTGTTAGGACCCTTTGTTGCATTGAATAAAGTCCTACACCAATGTGTTTGATCAATGTTTGACTGAATAAAGCTGATAACTGCTTCAAATCTCGTGGTGTGATCATGACTCAATGGCTGTCGTGCCGCCTACCAGCTGAGTATGAAGTTTCAATTTTGAGGGTCCAGTGAGAATGCGCCGAGACTGGACTAGACGTAAAAACACTTGTAACTCATGCTTTGGCAAAAATGAGAAGAACCTCAGGTTGCCAAAACTGCTCAAGAGCCCTCCCCTACAACATCACCCCATTGTCCACACTGTCCAGTTTCCGAACCATAGAAAATCCACAAGTTTAATTTTTTACTGTGCAGTAGAAACCTACATTCGAAATCTTGATAGCATTTTTTCCAGTTTGCACAAAACACTGTACAAACCTGTTGAAGCGCTGGATCTCGTGCGCGCCAAACAGCCTCTCCTGCCGCAGCAAAGTGAGGGACTTCAATTTGTTCCAAGCCTCGTTCAGCTCCTGAAAGCATCATTCGATTCAGTTTCAATACAAAAGGTGTATTTCACCTAACAACGAATAGCGTACAGGTAGAGCTTGAGGAGCAAGATGCTACAATGCTATAGGCAATTGTGCTTTGAGAATTCAGACGTCTTTTTTTAACGGCCAGTACCCAAAATAATTGACTGTTAGAGCATTTTTAGTCATTTCTGAGAAAGCCTGATAACAAAAAAACTTTTTCAGAAGAAGACAACAGACCAATAAATACACCAAGTTCCTTCCACAAATGATCTAAATTTAGGTGAAGTTTTTCACACCAGCAACATTGCAATGCTACCTATGAACAAGCATCAAACATAGTAGAAGCACCAAACAAGACTAGTTTAGAGACCAAGACAACCTTGTCATAACCAACAAATTAAAGAAAAATATAAACAGAACCTCAAGAAGCTGAAAAAACGCATACCGATTAGAAAAAGTTCCATTGATAAAAGATGTGCAGAGATACTGCTTGATTGATTTGTGGGGTTTAACGTCCCAAAACCACTATTCGATTATGAGAGACGTCGTAGTGGAGGGCTCCGGAAATTTTGACCACCTGGGGTTCTTTATTGTGCACCCAAATACGAGTACACGGGCCTACAATATTTCCGCCTTCATCGAAAATGCAGCCGCCACAGCCGGGATTTGATCCCGCCACCTGCGGGTTAGCAGCCGAGTACCTTAGCCACTAGACCACCGTGGCGCGGCGTGCAGAGATACTGCAATGCTTGTCATACACATTCTAAACACTGTTAGGTATTTTAAACATTCAAAAGCTAGGCTTGTCCCATGCTGTGTGGTATGGTTGGTTGCTATTGGGACTAAGCTTTGCTAGTCTCAGTTTCAGGGCAGTCACGGAAAACGTAGGTCCAATTTTTATATGGTTATCAATTCAACCTAGCTATCTTGAGCAATTGCGCATACCTGTTGTGATAAGAAATAACTATGTCTCATATGAATCCATGAGTGCTGTACATGGGTATTGCATACAAGTTCACGGATTCTGAATCCAGGAGATTTCCATAATGGGGGGAGGGGGGGGGGATCGTGCTGAATTAAAGAAAACAAAACGAAGAAACAGCAAAAACAAGAGGAGGGGGGGTCGCAATCATAGGCGCAAGCATTGGCGTTGCTGTCTTTTAATGGCTTGAAGTGGCCGAACACATAAGGATAGGCTTTCTCAATAAGGTGAGTCTCCCAAAATTTCGAGTCATCAAAATACCTAGCAAAATCTATTTCCATCAAAAGAGCTCGTGTATGTCTCCCCTGGGACACACGTGAACAAACGGGATGGCGCAGCTGGCTGCCGCAAAAGCGCGGGTCAAAGCTTTGCTCGCTACTAGATTCTTTGGACCGGAACGCCAAGACACTTTTATGCTTTTAAAACGGTAGTTCCGCTTTCGATCCGCGTGCACTGGCTGTGCACGTTCCTTCAAAACTAAGTCGCTGAATGCTATCCATGACCGCATCTGCAGTGGTTTTGTCCCCATAGTTCGTGGAAGGCAGCGTTCCTTTGACTGACCCAACGTTGGGCGCACACACACTTTCGGAATTCTGTCAGTTACTTCGTCGCCATAAATGATTGTGTCAAGAAGGACCATGATTTTGTTCACAGCGGTTGTGGCATCGACAACCCCATGCACTGAACAAGACAGTGCATGTGCTGGTCAAACGCGTACTTCTGAAGCTTCGAGCATGCTGCTCTCGACCTTTGTTCGACGGTTTGCATACTAAAGTTAATATCACCCTCCGCAATTAGGAAAAGTGTTCAGGAATGGACACAGCAGAATTTGGCTGGAGAATTGCACGAATTCGTATATGCCGTGGTGTCGCGTCACTGTGATTCTCCTGTACATTTAGATGAACGCCTCTTAAATTTGTTTATAGTAAAATGGAGTGGGTTCGCAAAAAGCCTGGAGCGGACTGACTTGCATTTTTGCCAATGCGGCCAGATCACGCACAGAAATTTTGATTTCCGAGAGATTTTCATGACAACCGTACAAACAGAAGAAACGGTTGAAATCTGGGAGTCCCCCGGACAATCCGGGAGACTTGGCAGGTGTGCTATTGATGTTCCAAGTTCGATCAGATTAGAACAATCAAAAACATGCTAAAAGGTTCCAATACACCCATGCATGACTTGTGCTGAGCAATAGAACATGTAACAGCTTCAGCTGGTGAAACCCGATCACAGTAAAGATAAGTGTACATGTCAATATTAGTAGTACAATGTCCTGTTTGGTGGCTTGTTTTCAGGGTCAATTTGAACACCTGTTCTATTGGGACTTGTCATGAACTTGTATTGTCACGATATGTATAAATAAATATTGGTGACCTACACTCAGATAGTGCTCAGGTCCTACCTGACCTCAACTGTGCACATTTGGCAAGTAACGCACTCCAATTTTTTTTTTTTTTTCATTCTAATAGAATTTGATTCCAGAAAGTACAACATGACCTATCAGCTCACTATAACAACTGCAGCACTGTCTCAAAAGAAAGATGCATTAAGCGTGAACAAGAAACAGACATTAAAAATAATATTTCAATATCGATCCTCCCCAACTGCTGGGCATAATATTGCCTATGAGATATTCCTACCTCTCGTCTTTTTCTGATCGTTTCTCGTTCGGGGTGGTCATCGTTGATCAGCTTCTCCGCCTGTTCGTTCACTTCAGTCACTCTGAACTCTTGGCTGGCCATGTCCTATTTTTATTTAAAAGTAAGAAAAGCATAATTACCACTGAGGAACTAATAATAAACAAAGAAACGAACACACTACAAGGACTACAGAGAGTAATAACTAAAAAAAAAAGAATACCTTTTGGAATTCGTCAAACTTGCGTTGAAGAACTTCAACGTGCTCCAAGTCCTGACCGAACTCGTCAGCCATCACGAACGTTTCCTGCGGACACAACCGATCGGGTATAGAAAAAATGAACAAATTCAGTCACAATAGCATTCCCATTATGGTACCTCCTATCAGTGAATGCTGCACGCCCTGTTAAACTGCAGCTGAACATTAAGAAGTAGCACCATGTCTGAACAGCATTTTTAAACCAACTCTTTTTAAGTGTTATATTCAGTATCACCACCAACAACTTCCCTTTAGCTGCTTTAGTAAGGACCAGGCTACACAAAACTTTGTCAAGATACAAGTGCTCGTGCTGGAATGTGCCTACGACCACTCTTATTAATGACAAGAAAGTTCCCCATGCAAATGTGCAGTGGCTTGCTGTGGCTGCAATGCAGCTGATGAGGGGTAAAAAAGTTGTTTCCTCTATCAACCATGAGCGAAGGTGCTTTTTTCTTCTTTTAATGCTGGTTTACAAAAAAAATAAAAATTAGATGTTTATGGGATCTGATAAGCATTTTTATAAGCATTATCAATTAAAAGTTCAATGCAAAGTGATGTCTGCAAAGGTGTCTAGCCAGTAATGAATACTATGCACTGGAGCTGCACTCGAGCCATTCTTCACAAGGCGTAGCAGGTGTACAGCAGCAAGCTGGCTCATACCTGCATGCACTAGCAACTGTACAGACAGTTTCAAAAGCGATGAGACTAGGTCGGTTGTATGGGCTATGGGGCAAAATAGAGATAGCCTTTAGTTCTGATAGGGATAGCCTTTAGTTCTGACAAGTTATGTGTTGTTTTGGTAGCATAGGACTAATCCCAGCTCATTGAAGTACTTTTTTGCAGCTTTTTCCTTGCTGGTCCTTCCTCAGTGAAAAGTGATTAGTGAACCACAAGCAAAAACAAATGCACCACTTTCAAGTTTCAGGTTTGGCATGAGAAACTACATCATAAGTGTTCCATATGCTATGGCAAGTGTAGCAAGATGATACTATATCCTGTACACGTGTGCTTGGGTGGCACAAGAGCTGTGAAAGAGGAAGTCTTCAACAAGCAGGTATGACGGCAACGATGAGAGCATAAGGAAAATGTGTGTTGGCCATCCGGTGACTGTGAATAATACCCACCCAGTTGGACAAGAAAAACGATGTTTGAAAAATAATCCCTACATGTTGGGGTATGCAAAAAATCTGCAAATAATGGTGCGATGGCTGTCAAATACTCATTTCGGAAGCTCTGCACACAATATACCGTATTTACTCGCGTAATCCTCGCACTCGCATAATTCTCGCATCCCCCACATCGCCCAAAAAAAAATTAGATTTCTTTTTTTCCTCGAGTAATTATCGCACCCCCGAAAACTGCCGCAATAATGTCGTCTGCTCGTTCCAGCCACTGATGATGATAGCATGCGCCATCTGGCGCCATCTCTTAAGCATCAAGCGTACTATTGCACGCAGATTCAATCCAATCTAAGCCAAGCTGAAATGGCCAGTGCGCGTTGCGACGTGTTTTGCATACTGTGTCTGTAATCTCGGCACGTCATAGGATGATACTGAAGCTACACGGCTGCTTCAAGTTGCAAGTGATAGATCATGCACTAAACGACGGCAACAGGGCCGCCGGTAGGCCCTTCGGAGTATACGAGTTCTGTGTTCCCTACTGGTGACGGCAGCTGAAAGCCACCAAGACGCGTTGGGGCCTGCCGTGTGCCTAAAACTGGGATTGATGGTAAACTATTTCTTCAGAAGGAAACTGCGGACAATTCTGTTAAATAGCTATCAGCCCAATACTGACGTCCTACGCTTACCTTTTGAGGGCTCCTGTTGAGCGACGAACGCTACCGCAACGCCCACAAGCTTTGCGTATGATATTCTAATTCTTGACTAGTTGCTTCCACTTTTTGTGTCTCAAATAAATCTTGCCTTGTGTTGAACCTCTGCTTTTATTGTTGAGGTAAGTTCTAATTAGTACTTCTTAAAGCTTGCTGTAAGTTGCTGGTGTGAGAATCCCGATTTGCGGCCACTTCATTTTCTTTGTCACTCTGTACGTTTTCATGGAAAGTTTTCCCCGACTATTCTTGCGCCCCACAACTTTGCAACAGTTTTTCGGCAAAAAAAGTGCGAGGGATTGGGAGGGGTGCTGAGAGCATTTTCGGAGAGCGGTATGTTCGAATTAACCGTCGGAAGTGCTTGGACGTTCAAATTACTGGATGTTTTCGCCCATTAGAATACACATAGCTTTGACGGGACCTCATCATGAGTTCTAATTAACCGGAAGTTCGAATCAAGCGTGTTCGAAATAATGAAATTCAACTGTACTTATTTACCATAGCCAGTCGTGTCTTATCGAATAGCTATTAGCAGTAAAATTCAGATTTCTAAGTAATGTAGAATCAAGTGCCAGAGTTCCAGTGGAAGCCTTCGTTGTTGCCGAGGCTGACAAAAACAAGAACGATGAAGTCAAAAGGGAATTTTTGAATTCATCAATTTTTGGTTCTTATGACACGGCCAGACGAATGACCAACAAGTTTACGAAGTTTTCGCAGCATCTGCTTCACTCAGTAGGTGAGAAGAGACCAGTGAAAAAATAAGAAAATGCACCACGATGCAGTGCCTTCAGCATCTGGAAGTCTTTATCCAAAAGAAATATCGTCCTAAAAGACTCCCAACTGTCCTGATATTGCCACCTGCGACTTTTTACTGTTACGAGATCACAACACGGATCACGTGCGGCACCATAGTTGTCCGCCACTGCTGCTGGTGTCCATAACCGGTATCCCATGAAATAAAAAAAAAACTCCGTAAATAAATTAAAACCTGAAGGACACAATAGGATTTGAGCGCAGGTCCCCTGCGTGCCAGCCCAGTATTCCACTGAAGTACGCCCGGTGCTTGAACTCTTCCAAACTGACCTTAGGCAGGCTTGATGTCGGGAAAGGAATCGCATTAATACGAGTAATAAAGCATTTTAGAGCATCTAAGGAACAGCCCGGTGTCACACACTGCGAATTACATAACAAAGGGGTCGTCCAATGCTCTAACCCATTACAATTCCATCCCTCACCAATCTAATCTATCTGATCTGACTGTTGGAATCTATTCAGAATGGAACAGCAAGGTTCACTTACTCTGGATATTCATATCACTCAAGTGTCACTAATCTGAAAGACCAAGCCCAACTTCAGAATCCAGAATTGCGACGCAAGGCCGTTAGACTAACCCTTTTTCACAAATTCTTCCATTCATTGTCTGACTCATCCAGTATCTGACCCGTACATCGAGTCTTCTCGTACTAGCCACCGCAACACTGTTTATCCTGCGCATACCTGCACAACTGCCCACCTTCGCTCGTTCTTTGTTCAAACAGCAAAGAATTGGAATGATCTTCCACCCGACGTCGTGCACCACACAAGCCCAGTTCTGTTCAAAACCCACATCGAAAGAATTTTGTACCACAGCCCACCCCTCCTGTAACACTCCGTACCGAGGTATTTGAGGTATAATAAATAAATAAATAAAAGCTTTTTCTTGATCACCTAATAACTGTGGCGCATACCCACTTCAGGCATAATTCTTCATTGTCGTCAGCCACTGCATAAAAAATTGCACTAAATTTCTCACATGTGTGCAGCGGATACCACGCTTCTCCGAAGAATGACAAAGAATAGCATAGTGAATGCCGACCTACTACACAACAATTACGATTACGGCATAGTGGGTACCCAGCAAGTGTGGTTCTAACTGTTACCCAAAGAGTGTTTACAAAAGGCTTATAAAGGCCGTTCTTCCAGCTTTCGCTCTGACTGTGCTGCACATTCCGTGCAAGCCTGGGGATTTTTTTTTTTATTCCCCCAAGCACAAAAGAATCACGAAAATATGCCATGAATGCATGGAGGTTATCAAGAGTGCTATAACGATAGAGCTCCAAATTATCCCAGAGTAATCCTTCTAGCAATGCACAGAGGTATACACTGAAACCTTGATATAACAAACCCAGATGTTATGAAATATCGTTTATAATGAAGTAAATGAAAAATAGTCTTGCAATAGATAGTGTAAAAATATACCTTTATAACGAATTTTCTGATATAACAAACTGATTTTCCTGTAAGATATAACTTGGTAATAATGAAGTTTCAGTGTAGATGGAAAAGGGCATTAAACTTAAAGTAAATTACTTTGGAGGGAACTCATCATTTTCAGTTAGGTACAGTAGTTATTACTTTAGTCCTGTTGATTTTCAAAGAAACGTTACATGTACATGTTTAAAAGCTTAGGCCACCGAAAAAGTATGCTCTAGAAAGGAGAAGTGCAACATTGTAGTGCAAGCACTCACCTTGTCGTTGATCCAGAACATGACCTCGTCACAATGGCGCAGAAACTGAACCAATACCAATGCTTGCTGCAGCTTCTGTCCCTTGTCTGCCAATTTTCTCAGGAGAAGCTCCCAGAGCCGATGAAGCTCATCAAGGCATTGCTAGCACATCAAAGAGAATAGAAAAAAATTACAGCTGTTCTTCACATGACCTCTTGCTATGCGGCACCATGAGCACAGTTAACACATCAAAACCATGTACTGAACTTATTCATATAGTATAGTTCAAACTACAGCTAAACCTCGTTATAATGAGACGAGCTATAACAAAATAATGGATATAACAAGCAAATCCTAATTCCCCTTGAAAGTCCCCATACAAACCAATGTATTCAAAACCTCATTTTAACGAGGAAAAATTTGCCTGTTATGGGATATAACGAACAAATTTTGTTAGGAAGTAAAATTTTGAGCCGATGTCACGACAGTGCACAAGGCGAATTTGAGACGGCGCGCAGCGCGAGAACTGTATTTAGCAGTTCAAAACTCCCGCCACGCACCCTCCAGCAACGCGCGCAAAGCAGACGGCACGCGCTGTTTCTGGAGTAGAGGTCGCTGCACTTGCGCCGCTTGGCTACCACCGACAGCGGAGCGCTCCGCAGCTCCGCGAACGTCTCGCCCTTTTCTTTTCTTTTGTGTCTTCTTTATATTCTCCCTCTACCCTTTCTCATGGCGCTGAGGCACGCTTTCTAATCTTACATACCCCTTTCCCCTTGAGTAACCGGTTCCTAGAGGGCAGCGCAAAAGAGCACCCCTTCTGCCCCTTCCTCTTCACAGTCACTTTCTCTGCAAGTGTTGTCGCTCGCCGATGTGAGCCGCGTTGCTTTTGCGTGCGTGTTTCTTCTCTTTTTCGACCGCTTCCGCCTTATCTTTTATCGTGCTGCGCTCGCGATTCCAGCAACATGAATGCGCCAGGCGGGAAGCGAAAGCGCATAACGCTAGATCAGAAGGTGGCTATGATAAGAGCCGTCGAATCGGGGACCAAGAAAGGCAACGTGGCAAGAGAATTTGGCGTATCGACGAGCACACTGCCAACCATCTTGAGCAAGCAGGAGTCCATCATCGACGCTGTTGCACGTGGCGTGAAAGGAAGCGCTAAGAGGATGAGGGCACCTGCCTTTGAAGGGGTCGAAAGGGCCATTTTTAAAATGGTTCTTGGACACGCGGGCCGTGAATCTGCCGGTGAGCGGCGCCTTGCTGCAAAGAAAAGCGAGAGACTTTGCCTGCATCATGGGCTATGACAAGTTCGTAGCAAGTTCGGGTTGGCTCCAACGCTTCAAGGAGCGCCACGACATTGTCGGGAGAGCGGTCTGCGGCGAATCGCAATCTGTCGACGAAGCAGAGGCTACCAAGTGGGCAAAAGAAAACATCGTGCGGCTGCTAAAAAAATACAGCGTGGAGAATATTTTTAACGTGGACGAAACCGCTCTCTTTTTCAAGATGTTGCCGCACAAGACAATAGCCCTCAAAGGCGAGCCGTGCCATGACGGCAAACAAAGTAAGCTGCGGATCACTGCGCTACTTTGTGCAAACATGACCGGCTCTGAGAAGCTGCCAATTTTCGTCATTGGCAAAAGTGCATCCCCTCGCTGCTTTAAGGGGAAGAGGCAGCTCCCAGTCAAGTGCGTACCCAATCGCAAAGCCTGGATGACCAGGGAGATTTTTTCAAAATGGCTTTGCGAATGGGACGAGAAGCTGGCAAAGGCAAACCGCAAGGTGTTCCTTGTTTTAGATAACTGCACCGCACACCATACTGCTGCCATGCTTCAAAACATTGAGCTGCTGTTCCTTCCTGCCAACTGCACAGCAAAAATACAGCCGCTTGACCAAGGCGCGATTATGTCGCTGAAGGCAGGTTACCGCAAGCGTATGATAGACAAGCTCCTGCTCAACATGAGGATGAAGCGAGACACCGATGTTGACTTGTACGCTGCGCTCGAAATGCTTCAGGCGGCGTGGACGAGTGTTGCAAACTGCTTTCGACACGCCTCATTTGCCGCCGCACCAGAGGCCAGCGATGAGCCATCAGACGAGCCCACTGTGCGGGACGGTTTCGCCACATCAGATGAAGTCGCTGCATCATGAACGGCACTTTGCGACGCTGGTGTCGTGCCTGACCGCGAGTCGTTTTGCGACTATGTGAGTGCGGACTCGGAAGTGGTGGCAACGGGGCAGCTCCTGGATGACGATATTGTGCGTGCTGTCAGTGATCATAACGAAACCAATGACGATGACTCTGTTGACGAACAGGAGACAAACGTGCCGACGGCGTTGGAGGCATTAGACGCGGTGGACGTACTGTGCCGCTACTTCTGCGCTCACGAGGGGGGTGAAGATGGCTTGAACATTGCGGCCGCAGCTGAGCGAGCCATCGTTCGCATCAGGAAGATGCATCAACGTCCAATTACGGACTTCTTTGCAGCTAAGTCTGCCTGAAATGCAAGCTGTGTATTTTGAAGTGCATTAAAACAGGTGCATGACTTTTTCCTTTGTTATTTAAAAATGCGGTTATTTTGTTGCATACCACAGTGCGGCGGGATGCTATTTCGCCCGCTATTTTTTGGGGTAAGTACAGTGCATAATATTTGCGGTAAATACCTGCTACGGCTATAACGAAGTATTGGTTATAACGAGCAAATAGCGGTGGCCCTCCAATTTCGTTATAACGAGGTTTAACTGTACTAAGTATGCCTATTTGAGCAAAATCATAACCTCTATATGTCTCGATCACTCTAAAGGCAGTGGAATACACAAATTTCTTCATTTGTCTTTCCAAAGCCAAATGGAAGGCATTGAAGTTTTATTATCCATTTTTGTCCCTGCCTCGTGGACCGCAAGTATCAAACTGATGAACAGCCACATGTATGCTTCACTGCATGGCAGCTGAGTATACTTGCCTGCATTTCACAGGTACTTTGCAGGGCAGCCTAGTACAAAAAATTAGTCCTCATGAGGAAATAAAATCCCAGCTGCATGAGCTATCAACATTTTTTAATAAAGTGCTATACTTTTGCAAGGGATTACTACGGGGATGTCACAACTGTTCGATACAGTAAATAACTGGATGTGTAGAACATGTGAAACTACATGCCAGCAATCACCTGTTATGCACACTCGTTCATACTAGGCACAGCGCACTGAATAGCAGCTTCCACAGTGGAACACTCAGCACTGCAGATGACATACAACAGCGCAAATTCTGAGAACAGCATTGTTTACACAGACAATGCAATTTTGACCTGCATGCCAACTGTCTGTAGTTTTATGGCCCTAGCTACAGTAAAATCTCATAAACTTTACGCTTAGCAATTCATGACTGCCATTAACACTATGATACAGTGGCACCTCGATTATGCAACTTTCAGGGGACCATGCAAAGCCGTTGCATAATCTAGGCGTCGTATAATAAAAAAAAAACTAAGAATATAGGCTGTGGCACTCAGCCTTGCCCAAAAATTGGGTGAAGACCGTCTGAACAAACCCACGGTATGACCTTGTGCCTCTGCAAGGAAGGTTGATTAAATTATTCTTGCCAGGTGGCAGCTAATAGCAGCGTCACTTAGTTAAAAGATGTGCAAGCGAATCTATTCTTAACCTCAAAAAAAAAAAATCGAAACTAACGCGCATCTTTCTACCGATAAATGCAGTCTAAAAATTGGCTACGCGTGAAAGCGAAACCAAAACCGCTTTGCCAACAGCCTCCCAATAGACAGGTCTGACACAGTGTCATCGCTATGACATAATGACGACAGACCACAGGTTTACGTAGAATGGCTTCATGCACGACTGAAATGTGCGCATTATAATTTGTTGCCTTGGGAAGTGCAACTGGTGGTGTCCCACTGTTATTATGAATGTTGACGTCAAATGAAAGCAATTTCGCATGGCGAAAATACCTGCGTCGTACCCTTATGCCTGTGCAAGACTTGACTGCAACAAAGGCAGGAGATCAGCTGTGTGTTGACCAAGAAAAGTTTCCATGGACCAAAAACGTGAAAATATCAATTTTTCGGCCGGTTGAAGCTACTCTGTGTGGATAAAGCTTGACTAGGTAACGACCCCAGATATGTATGCACGCGATCAAGGTGTATGGAGAAGCTCATGAACTTCCGGGAAAATAAATTTTACATTCTAAGATCCTGTCTCACTCTCTACCTTTCCAACAAATGCACTATATCTATGGGGATCTTGCCAGGACCGAACAGATTCGTCAAAAAATGTGGGTTGTCTCGAAACCGAAGGACTTATAATCGAAGTTCCATTGTATACAGGATTGTTGCTAGCGAGCATGCTTTCACTAGTACAGATGTGGCATTCAGTAGTTATGTTTTGACACCACAAAATGCAAGCGAAGTATTACAAGCATGATAAAAACTGTTGAAGATAAACAGTAATCCTATGGCAGTCTGCATGTTAATATTTTTTTAATGCGGAATAATGTGCATGCTGCCACCAAACTTGCCAGACCAAATGCAATAGCAGCACACAACACAATGTAGCCATTGATTTAGATGTGGGGTTTAAAACAAAATGTAGCCAGGAAGCTCACTTCTAGCCAGCGAGAAGAAAGGAAAGCTCCTTCCAATTGTAAATGTTTTAGTATTTTAAAGGCACTTCTAAAATACCCATAAAAGCTTAGCAATTTACATTAGGTAGCCCATATGAAACAAAGTGTAGTAATTAGAAATTCTTTGGCCAATACAATGGACTCCCAAAACCAAACCTGAAGGAACCATGAAAATATGTTCCATTTAACAAGAGTTTCGTTTACTGAGAGATGTACAAGGTTGCAGAATACCAGCACCAAACCAATCTTGACAGAAGCACTAGTGCCATTTAAGGGGGCAGACTGGTCAGACATTTTCTTGTTTATTTCTTCAGTGATCTTGATCAAATTGCACTGGATTGTGCTTTTTTTTTCTTCTGATCTCAAATAATTAGTTTTCCTGTAACTCATCTTGTTCCTGAGATAACTTAATTTCACCCTTTATTGTTCAAGGGCACCATAAAAAAGTGCCTAATTAAAAGTGATATTTAAGATATGCCAACATAGACTAATAACGACAGATTGAAAGTATGCAAGAGTTTTTTTCTTGTTATTAAGCCTTTCTTAGTTATTTTACAGCAAAATGAACTATCTTCAAAATCAGTTGGAATTGTGTAATAATTTTGATGAGTAATTAATTTAAAAGGCTTGTGCTCTAAATTCTGCACCCATACTTGCATTCTACACACATATAGGTGTCCATTGCAAGAAGAATTATTGTTGTACCTGCCCAAGCTAGAGAGATATTGAGGCCTTAAAATTGAACAGTCGTAAATTTACTTTTTTGAAAAAAATGAAAAAAAAAAACTGAAAACACAGTCTTCAAAAAGCAACAATCATGGTTTGCATGTTTTGCAAACCTAATAAAAGTGCTGATAAATTTGCAGCAGAGCTTCTAGGACAGGTGCTGGCAAATTATAAAGAAGCCTCAAAGTCTGTGCCCCATGTTATTGCAGGTTCAACATGTTAACAGCACCAGGAATCTTGACAGTTAGCATGACATTACAAAAAAATTACCACTTCCTGGTGTGAAAATTTGCAGAGATACTTGCAGAAACCAAATGCATTAATTATAAAAAGTGAATTTTTTTGTGTCACTTTTTGGTCCCAAAGACCAGTCTGCCCACTTAAGCAGCAGTTTCGTTTAACAGATTTTCATTTACCGAGGTTCTACTGCATGTTATTTATTACTACTGAATGATCCCAAAATATTTAAGTATGAATTTCTAATAGGTCAAGACACTTAAAACTATACTGCAAACAAGCACGCCAGCTATAACGCATAGCACTGACCAACTGAAATCATATCATACCTTGATCTTTTCCGATTCGAAATGACCATAGCCAATCATCTCCATTCCAGTATTGTCGAGTACAACGATGGCATTGCCATGAGCAGCAACTTCTGCTTCGAAAGCTTGATGCTTCTGAATTTTGGCCTGCAAAAAGGAAAGTAACGAATATGCAGCTTCACAGGAATAGTATAAATTACAAATTTTGTGCCTAATGCGATGTGTTACAGATGAACCTCGTATAGGCAGAGTGACACTAATTACTAGAGATAAAGCAGCAACACTGCAAAGAGTAAATATTCTGCTGACAGCAGCTATGTGCTCTTTGGGTATATTTACTATAACATGAGACAACTGCTGCATCACCAGACAACAGGTAATCAGCATGCAGTGACATAGTCAGCCATGCATAGTACAGTCCTTAATAGCATAGATTGACAGGGTTGGCTGCTCACCTCTCAATTATGTAAGCAGCAATGTAACTTCTAGGACTGATTGATATGTGGGGTTTAACGTCCCAAAACCACTATATGATTATGAGAGACGCCGTAGTGGAGGACTCCGGAAATTTAGACCACCTGGGGTTCTTTAACGTGCACCCAAATCTGAGCACACGGGCCTACAACATTTCCGCCTCCATCGGAAATGCAGCCGCCGCAGCCGGGATTCGAACCCGCGCCCTGCGGGTGTAACTTCTAGGACTGCCCAGCTATGTGCATGCATTGGCTTTCTATTTTCGGTTTTATGGTTTGCACAACAATGTGTCAACATATCAGCAGCAATATCAGTATTTTTAAGTATACTACTGTAACTGGAATATCTTCAGGATAATGTATATATTGCTACGGGCCCCAGAGATAAGCACTACAGGGAAAGCTATGTTTCGTGATATACCATGCTGACTGGGCTCCATCTTGTGAACCTTTCTTCGAGTGCTGTATATACATTCCAAATATAACCTTAAATGCCTTTTTCCTCGTAACGCCATTTTTAAAAACTGGAAAATGTTCAACCTTTCAAATTGCCATATGGATGCTTAGAATATGATAGCCTTTGCAAGAAGTCATTGGCGATTGCATTTAAAAACTTATGCTCCCAACATAACTCTCAAACGTATCTTGATAAAACATCTAAAATTTTCGCCCAGTATAACAGTTTTGAAGTGAATTTTCTGTTACTAAGATGCAACTGAATTTTTCACTTTAAGTTGCTGTCAGCACTACTGCAAGAATAAAGTGCTTTGTTCATGTAAGTGCCCCAAGGGTACTATTCCATAACGTTGCTTTATTATTAATGGCAAGCTTCAACTCACTGGCATTATTTGAGACACCAAAAGAGCATCAGTTTTCGTTTCCTTGGCATGTAGAGATTATGTTTGCACACTGGAGCCAGGAAATACTTGTGTAATCAAACTCTCATGTGCTAAACAGAAAACTATTTTACTTTAAAGTTTTCATTCCTCAGCATCTTCTAGCCAGCCCCGCTGCATTATCATGACGAGTCAATACAGTTTACTCGAATTTCATACTCCATCCTTCATGCAACCAAATCTTTGAGTCACTGGATGACAATTTACTCAGTTTTACTCATAACAGCATACGACAGAAGTGCTGCAAGTAGGTGGCAAGGTGCTGTCCCCATGTGATTTAGACTTGTTGACACATCCCTATGAAACTGCCCTCTTGCAATCAAAAATGAAAGTAGTCTGTTAAAGGGGCCCTACAACGCTTCCTTTCAAATAACCATTGGATGGATCCACCGAAGGAGTTTATTGCACGACAAATTTACCACCCAGAAAATTTTTAGATTCTTTCAAGTACGAGTGAAATCGGAGATTTGTTGCTCGCTGTAGTAGCTTTCTTGTCTTGTCCCGACAAATGCACTGGAAGCTAAGCAGGGAGGGATGGCATGAAGGGAAGTTAGTGACGTGCACATCATGAGCTTGAGCATATTTATTTTTTCTTTTGGACGCATGGCACCTCCAGCTGAGAGCGCTGTGCACACGGGCACATTGTGGCCTTTTGTAGCAGGCACAGTTACTAAGCAGCCCACATGGCCTTCAAGACTGTCATTCCAGCGATGCAGGCGGCGCCATGTAGCCGTGCTCCAAAGCTGTCACACAGTGATAATCTGCGATGCAGTCAGTGACGCAGTTCGGTCTCTCAGTTTATAAACCAATGAATGCGTTTTCATGCTCTCCGATGCTGAAGTGCACGCTCGCAACATCACCGTCTTGTCCGCCATTTCGAAGTACCGTTGTGCCTCTTATGGTCACTGGAATGGTCGAATTGCATGTAGGCCCGATGCTCAAATCGGCCAATGGCCATGAATCAGGGGTGTATCACAGCCGCGTGCTGTGCAGTAATGTTTGGCTTCCATGTTCAAGGGAGTGTCAACTACTGATCGGCAACATTTGCCTGCTCTTGCCAAAAGTGTTGCAGAGCCCCTTTAAGGTAGCAACATAAAAATAGATTGCATTCTCAGGCATTACGATACTCTTATGGTTTTTGACACCAGTGTTCTCATTTAGAGTTACAATACTAAAATTTATAAAATTCTACAAGTACGCCTTTAATAATACAGGGAAGCATCGCTCTGAAGGTATCACCACAAAAGAGCAGCTCTAGTAAGCAATGTCTGAATTTGTTGCCTGAAGATGTGTTGTCCTCTGCCTGTTACCTGAAGATTTGTTGCATCTTTGTAGCTCTCGTCCGAGGCTGCCTGCAGTTTCTCGTGAATCCAAGACTCGAGCTCGTCAGCATCGCGCTTGAAGTACTGGAAGCGGCGAGACTCCTCGAGTCGATCCCTTTTATGGCGGGCCTCACTCTTGAACTGGGAATAACGACCCAGGACCTGCTCACGTCTCTCCTGGATGTCATCCACCGTTTCCAAAATCTTGATGTCCCTTGGTTGGACATCCATGGCTTCCTACGTTTGGTGGCTTCAGCCTGCCAGGGAATCGCCTGAAAGGCAAAAGAATTTTACTCACAAAACTGAGCAAGCACCGCTGCTAATGAGAAGTAAGCAGCCCCAGTGCTGAAACAAAGGTAAGTGCCAAAATGAAAAAATAGCACACGGTGCTTTAAAGGAACAGCAGCAGCAAAATAAGTTAACCAAACTAAATAAAATGGCTACCTGGAATAGCAACAACATGTAGTAAGGATAGATGCTAGGTGCTGTAGAAAACATTAAAGGAGTGGTGCCATCAAATTTCGACACCATAACAAGCCTATCGGTTTCCTCTGTATGCAAGGACATGCATACAGACACACACAAATGGTCGCACACAGCAAGCATTTAAAATATATTTCAACTCTTCCAAAATCTACTTAACAGCTTATTCTCCCGATCGAGGCCTATCGAAAGCGCATCTAGCACCGACATTGCTCCATAAAAAGGGCAACAAAAGTTTTAGTGACATTACACCAGACCTATTGTGAGCATAGGCGTGTGAACGTTTCCCCTTCACAAGGGGTGAAGGTTCATCACAGCATCGCCCTCCCTATTATATATATGTACGGGGCTGATTTGAAGTATGTTTTCAAACAGCCCTTTTTAAGGTAAACACAAAGTCATCAGTTCAAGGACCAAAATCTAAAGATTTCCAAAAAGATGGCAACATACCTTAAACCACTAGCAATTATGCACGTGAAATGTTTTCGAACTTTTTAACTTTCTATGCACTTACTACAAGGTCTAAAGAGAATACGCATAGTAACGTGTGATTGATTGATATGTGGGGTTTAACGTCCCGAAACCACCATATGATTATGAGAGATTCTGTAGTGGAGGGCTCCGGAAATTTCTACCACCTGGGGTTCTTTAACATGCGCCCAAATCTGAGCACACAGGCCTACAACATTTCCGCCTCCATCGAAAATGCAGCCACCGCAGCCGGGATTCGATCCCGCAACCTGCAGGTCAGCAGCCGAGTACCTTAGCCACTAGACCACCGCGGCGGGGCGCATGGCAACGTGTGTGCTTTCTGTAATAGGTGGCTGGCTTTAAACCACGTAGTCATTATGATAATCACATGTTCCGACGCATGATCCCTTGTACCATGCAATAGTACTGCGATATTATATGTATTATGAAGCCTGTATACAGAACATGTATACAGGCATGGAATAATGAAGTGGTTATTGTCTCGCCACACTGAAACTTGCAAGTCAAGCACACTGCTCGGATAACTAATGAACTACAGTGAATTAAAAGAAGTATATGTTTATCCTAGACAAGATCAGCATCATTGAGATGGTTGTTGCATAAACTGTCCTTAAGCATCAACAGATTCTCAAATAGGCTGGCATTCATATGTCAGTTCGGTCTAAGCTCAAAATTGTGAAATGACTCGCCGCCCGAGACAGATTTGGTGCGGCACCTGCCTTGGGACAGAAACTTTCATTAGCAGAGTATGACAACACTGCCTCCGCGATTCTGCCACCACAGCATCCGACGCTTTACCAAATGGGCAAAAAAAAAATAAATAAGAGGATGACCTTAATGTTAAGTATGACGGTCACATGACACCAGTTTTCCACAGAGTGGGTGCCCTCCCAAGCTACAATGTACTTCATTTTGCAGAGCACGAGGCCAGAAGTGTCCTTGTACCTATTTCACCGACAGCTACCCAGCAGCAGCAATTCTCTGCCTCGCACAGCAGCGGCAGATGCTCAATTATTTTCCAAGGGCGTGGTAGATTAAGATGTGCCCAGGGGCCCTTGTAGAGCTTTATGGGGCCACCTTTCGAGATGACTACCCATAAACAAACTAGTGCCAGGTCGGTGTACTCCTCTACCCATTAGAAAAAACCAGTGGGTTCCCGGTCTGCACTGGGAATCAAACTCAGTCCCTCCAGCATTGAAAGTGAACACTCTAACCATGTAGCCACCACTGCCGTTAAAGCGATGTGCCCATGCTTGGCATTGCACAAGTCTTCCTTTCCCCACTAGAAACAGGTCACCTTATTTCACTCATTTCTAACGATTGAGGTGACAAATTGAAATCAGCTTGAAGTCTTCACACAAGAGTGTTAAGACTTCTAATTAACCTCAATCCACTTGACTGGAGCAACCAATAATAGATTATTGATTAATCCTTCCAATATTAGTTTTATGCTTTTTCATTCAACAAACAAAAAACTAGCATTAATTCCTCCCCTTTTTGTCAACTCAGTAACTATTCCTTTAAGTGATCATATGTCATTTTTAGGAGTTATAATGGACACGCATTTCGAATTGCACCAGCGTATCTCTGTAAAAAGATTTCATGCAGTATCAGGGCAATGGTCAAGTCACGAACGCGTTTTCACATTGACACTTTAAAAGCACTGTATGATGCATTCATACACAGCCATCTCAGTTATTGCCTTACATCGTGGGTTAATTCATATTCAGTGCACATTTGGCCGTTAGAGGTAGTGCAAAAACAAAAAAATGCGACTCATAACTTTGGCTTCACGTCAGATGCCATAACATCCTATTTTTTGACCCCCCTCCCCCCCAGCCAGTTTGACACATTACCCACCTCCTAAATGTACGTTTATAATGCACGTGTATTGTTTTCCAAGGTTTTCCTTTGCACCCTTGTTACCGACATTTTCTAGTCCTGTTGAGTAATCCCAATAAAACTAAATTTGCGGTCTCCTATGACCTTTTACTACCTAAAGTTTGCCATAATAATAAAAAAATGAGCATTATTTTTTTATCAACTTCATTATGGAATTCATTTTAATGTTATTTAAAAGACAATGTGCATGAATGTTTTTAAGGCAGAATTGAAAAAATGTTTATTTGATGTATAACTATTGCATTTTATTGATTTCCTATAGTTGTCCTGTTTGTAAACAATTCTTGAAGTGCTAATCTGAACACTTTAAAATGTCCTTGTTACTTGTAGCACTTAAAAAAAAAAGTTCTGTTGTTCGTATTTTAGTTTTTCCTTTGTATTGACATAGGAGGTCCCACCTGAGGTCTGCAACCTTGGGAACTCCTCCTGCATATTTACATTCTATGTATTATATTTCTGACACCAATAAAGAATATCGAGATTGAGATTGTAAAAAGAAGTAATGAGATAACCGTGTGCTGTATAGTATCTCAATATAATTGACAAGTCTTAAAAGTATTTCACTACTGAGATAAAAATACATTTGCCATTGATCTCCATACAGAAATGCACATACTCTAAAGAATCTATAAGATACTATCGCAACACTATTGTATGACTGTACTGCCCAGCCTTGACAGCTAAGCCACAAACATGGGCAATCTAAATAAATGAAAACACCACCAAACTCATAATATTGCACACATGATGAACTAATACGCAAGAAGCCAATTGATGAACTTGTGGTGAGAGCGAAAGCATGGAATTCAGACTTTCGCTTGAGAATATATTTGAGGCATGAACTAGGTACCTGAAGTTAGTGTTGACACAATAAACGATAATCTTACTAATATCATCAAAGAGTGTGCAATGGAATTCGGAGGTACAATCAATAGACAGCAGCAGCAAGCTGCTGCTGCTATGTAGCTGTGCTATGTAGCTCTGGTGTGGGGAACAACTACCAAAACTAACTACAAGAAACTTGTACTTCTACAAAAAAGGGTTCTCCGCATATAATGCAAACACCAAGGAAATTATGCAAACTTGAGGACAGCACCTTTATTTCAAAGATATCATATGCTTCGTGCTGATCAAGTCTACTACATGAAAATATTGCAAATCATATACAGCAAAAAATTGTATGAGCCCAACGAAGGAGCTAGACAACACACTTATCCTATCCGCCAAATCTTACGCCGTCCACAACGAACACGAACAAATTATGGTAAACAAACTTTTACCCGTCAAACAACTTGCATATTAAACAAATTAGAACAAAAGCTTAATTTTAATTGTACAGAAAAAGCATATAAGGTACAAGTTAAAGAAGTGCTAATGCAGGAAAACATACTTTTTGATGATCCTAAAAATACTGATGTTAGCAATGGTAGTAGTCGGGCGAGGGAAATCTTGTACTGTATGTATTTTATTAACTATAAAATATAATGGTATGTATCACATGTCTCTAATGTTCTAGTCTGATTCTTTCCTGAGTGATTGTTATTTAAGTGTGTTATGTAATAAGTATGTTACAAGATTTGTAGTCAGTCAGATTCAATGTAACATGATATGTTTTGGCAGCTATCTTTTCTCTGTTGCTTCTTTTGTTCATGAATTACTGATGCCACGAAAGCTGTTTTTTATTTTTATTTTTTTTATGTACGAACTGTGTACAAGGGTGTTGGGTCCTCTGTCAGGCTATATGCCTTTAGCCCCAACATCCTTTTGTTTCTTGTGTCTTGTACAAGAAAACAGTAAAACAAATTTTGAAATTGAATTGAAGCTGAATTGACACTGGCAAACTATTGCAGGAGACGAAAAATCTCATTAAGAGACGACAAACCATGAAAGCCTCAAATGCAACCGAAAAAATAGTGCTAGAGGAGCTTTTGAAGTTAATCAATAGGTGTAAGGTAGCCGACATCAAAAGGTATAGCATGAAAAGAATTGAGCAGGCTGTAAAAAGCGGCAGAAGCCTAAAAGCTGCATAGGCAAACTTGTGCATAGGCAAAAATCTGCTGTACGCATTAAGGGACAAGGAAAGCAATGTCAAAACCAATATGAATAGGATAGTTCAGGTGATGGAGCAGTTCTAGAGAGAGCTGTACAGAAGCCGATACAACCAGGATGATATCGTAACAAGCTATAATAGCCCAGAAGAATTCAATATCCTACCAGTAACGACATGGGAAGTAAGGAAAGCCCTAGACGAAATGCAGAGGCAAAGCCCCTGGTGAGAATAAGATAACAACGGATCTCCTGAATGGTGGCGAAGAAATTGTGTTAGAAAATCTGGCCACCTTATACACAAAGTGCCTCTTGACGGGAAGGGTAGAAGAATCTTAGAAGAACGCCAACATCATTTTAAACCATAAGAAAGGAGACATCAAGAACTTTAAAAGTTAAAGGCCGATCAGCTTACTATCTGTTCTTTACTAACTATAATAGTTAATATAGTTCAGACGATATTAGAGTTCAATCAAGCAAAAGACCAAGCAAGATTTCGTACAGGCTGCTCCACAATAAACCATAGTCGTCCTATCAATTAGGTAATAGAGGAATGGGCAGCATACAACTAACCCCAATACATAGCTTTTATAGATCACGAGAGGGCATTTGACTCGGTCAAGACATCAGCAGTAATGCAGGCACTACGGAATCGGGGCATCGAGGAACCCTACACAAACATACTGGAAGAAATCTACAGTAGATCCACAGCCACCATAGTTCTCCATGAGGAGAGAGAATCCCAATAAAAAAAGAGTGTAAGGCAGGGAGACAAGATTTCTCCAATGCTATTCACTGCATGTTTACAGGAGGTTTACAGGGCCCTAGATAGGAAAGAGTTAGGAATAAGAGTTAATGGAGAGTATCTCAGTAATTTGCAATTCGCTGATGACATTGCCTTGATGAGTAACTCAGGGGATGAATTACAGCTCATGATTACTGAACTGAACATGAAAAGCAGAAGAGTAGATGTAAAAATTCATTTGCACAAAAGTAAAGTAATGTGCAACAGTCGCGGCGGAAAACAGCACTTTGCGATAAGTGGAGAGACGCAGGAAGTTGTAATGGAATATGTCTATTTAGGAAAGGTAGTAACCGCAGAGCCAAACCATGAGAGTGAAATAACTAGAAGAATAAGGATGGAATGGATCACATTCCACAAGCATTCTCAAATCATGAATGGTAATCTGCCACTAACCCTCAAGAGAAAGGTATATAACAGCTGCATCTTGCCGGTACTTACCTATGGAGCAGAACCTGGAAACTTACAAAAAGGTTTCACCTTAAATTGAGGACAACGCAGCGAGTGCACAAAGACAATGTTAGGTGGGCCGCTGAGATTAAAAAGTTCACAGGTATAATGTTGCAGCAGAAAGCACAACCAAGTTGATTGGCAGATCATGGAAGAGAGGCATTTGCCCTGTAGTGGGCGTAGTCAGGCTGATGATGACTTGTTTATATTTCTTTTGTTAAATTTCTTACTAGTAACATTTTATTGCACGGTTCTGAAACCTGATGGAAGCCTCCCCTTAGGTAATGTTTTCACACCCCCGAGCTGCAATAAGTGAAAAAAAAAAAATTAAACATCAGCAGACGCTCACACTAGGTAGCAAGCCTGCAGTAACTCTGCCATGGGTGGACCCACTGTAACACTATCTCCAGGATCAGCCAGTGCACAACTTTAGGCAGAGAGCCTGCATTACCTTTGCAATGGGTGCACCCAGTATAGCCCTATCTCTGAGATCAGCTGGAGCTCACTTTAGTTGGAGACCCTGCTTTACCTCTGCCATGGGTAGACGCAGTATAGCCCTGTCTCTGGGACCATCCGACATACTTTTCAGCCACAAAAAAGTGAAAATACTTCGATAGAGTCGTCAAGCAAAGCTATTCTTTAAGATAGTGTCAATAGATGTCTTTCACAAACGTGGAAGTGCTTTACTACTGAAGAATGCTAATAGATTATGAAACTGCTCCAGGTGACTTGTATGTCAAGAAAAGTACAGCAGGACTGATGTGTTTTAAATTTAGCGGCCTAATTGTATTACTAAGAGTAAGATATGGTGTAAGATAAGATGAAAAATTAATAAGCCCCAATATGCTACCATATGACAGCCATTACCAAACTAAAGCAGCAGCCTTACTAGTTCAACCCTTCCAATCATAGACCCAAGCCAAGCTTCTATAATGTAGCTTTAGGTTATTGATATCCAATCACAGGTATCGCATAAAACGATGTCGACAGATATTCAGCCCTTTGTAAGTTAGCAACTTGGGAGAAATGAACTCATGAGGTGCAGCTTCTCATTTTCTTCAATGATGCTAGGAAGTTAACTTTTGCTTATATGTACTTTATGCACGGAGGCACCAATCAAAAGCAAATCTTATTTCGAAAACTATATTTTATGCTGATAAAGTGTAATACATGCTATATGTTGGAAATGAATCAGGAACACTAGTGCGCAGTCCATTCCGACCACCCTTTTAAGGTATAAGTGAACCAACCGTAAGAGTGCTTTCGTTAGACAGCCACTGAAGTAACTAAAAATAAATTTACATTTTAATGAAAAATATTGCACCAAATTCTGAAAGCCATATTCACATTTGGGCTATCAGGGATTTCAACATATTACCAAACATTCATAAACAAATAAAACTTTTAAAACTATCCCTTGAGAAAGAGTACATAAATTTTGCATTCGTTGAATTTTAAATTCGTTGAGGCGATAAGGCAAGCAAATGTGATGTAATAGTTTCGACCGTGTGCAGCATTTTTAGCGAGCCCAAAAGCTGTGCAAAAACTATGTACCCAAATTAGTGAAAAGCTTGAGAGAATTGCATAACATCTTATTTTATCCGCCATCCCCCCTTCCCTTTTCATATCACGACAATTTTAGCCGCCGAGGTGAAGTTCAAATCAAACCATTTCGTCCACAAGTTTGTGTGTTGTGGAACACAAGGGGTCGAGAAAGAGTGGAACTATCCACTTAAGAAGCCTCGGGCCCCTGTTTTACAGGGCATACAGCGAAAGCGCACAATACATATACAGTTTTTATGGAACATAACACGTATACTAATGCCACAGAACAATAAATTATAAAAATACTATATAATATGATATTTATATAATAAATTCTTCCAAAATCATGACAACAAAATAAGCTTTCCTTTACATAATTTTTGGGTGAACAATAAAGAAAAACGTAAAATCTAGAAGCGTATCGAACAGAAGCTGTACCCTTTACAAGAAGGAAATTCATTACTCTTTGGTGGCAAAAAACGCTTTGATTGCATGCTTTCAAGTTTTTAAATCATTACCACATTTAATAGTTTTGGAAATGTATGACAAAGCATTTGTTATGTTAACATGATGTGTGAAAATGGCATTTTCCAGATATAATCATTGTAAGCAGTGTCAATAAGCCCTTGTAAGCAGTGTCAATTCGGATAATGTACGAAGTAGTCCTGCTGTATCATGTTTATACTTTCTGGCTGGATTTAATGGGTACAAACTATGAACTGACGTGATATTCTATATGATATACAAGGGTTTTGTGTACGCAGTTTTTGGAACACACTCAATGTGACATAGTGCTTTTTTTTGTAATATAAAGAGTTGGTTGAGGTTAGTTAGCATTGTTGTGCCCCAAACTAGACAGCAATAATTCAAATTTGACAGAATTAGTGCATTGCCACGTCGCGGTGGTCTAGTGGCCAAGGTACTCGGCTGCTGACCCGCAGGTCGCGGGATCGAATCCCAGCTGCGGGGGCTGAATTTCCGATGGAGGCGGAAATGTTGTAGGCCCATGTGCTTAGATTTGGGTGCACGTTAAGGAACCCCAGGTGGTCAAAATTTCCGGAGCCCTCCACTACAGCGTCTCTCATAATCATATGGTGGTTTTGGGACGTTACACTCCACATATCAATCAATCAGAATCGGTGCATTGTAAATATGAAGCTTGACAGCTATTGTCAAGTAGAACTTAAATTTCGCCAATATTCCTACTAACTTAGCTACCTGTGTAACAGTATAATTAGCCTGAATGTCCCAGGATAGATTCTTTTGAAAAAATACACCAAGTGATTTTACCGAGTCTACACGCAGTAATTTCTATACTGCGAGTGTACTAAAGTAAGATACAAAATGGGTGGTTCAAGTGATTAAAGGGGTGAAGATAACGGTTCCCAGCTCGATGCCTCATTTTTTGCAACGGTGTGGCTAGGGTTACGCCCAGACGTAACTAAGCATCGCAATCGTTACGTCCAGACGTAACTATAGCCAGCGCCATTACGTTACGTCTAGACATAACTATAGCCAATGGTAGCGCTACGTCCAGACATAACTACAGTGTCTAGAAATATAGTGCCTAGTGTGCTGAGCGCGGGCTAGGAGATCGCCCCGCAGCTGATGACTGCCGGCGGCGCCCACATGGTGCGCTGCTGTGCGAGTGGGTGCATTTGCGTTCAATCCTTGCGGTCTGCAAGCACTGCAAAGCTTTTAGGAGGCTGATCCGGGCGAGGCCAACTATTATTTTCCTGCATTTTTGGAGTGTTTTTTTACATAATGCTTTATTGTATAAGACCTCTATTGCTTTCACAGTACTGGCACTTTCCAATAGCAAATGAAAATCATTTCGTGGCATACATTTCGCCATTCGAGACTGCCCGCAAAAAAAAAAAAAAAAAGAGGCAGATCCCACGTAACTAGGGAATCAATGCTATGCAAGGAGACACTGTTGTAATTTTTTATTAAGTGAAACATTATGAAGTCTCGCTAAATATATGCAAGAAATTGGATAGTCAACACTGGAACCGGCATTGGCGTTTCACGAACATTTGCCTCTTCTTGCAAGGTATTTCGAAGACCTGGCGTGGCTCTGTAGTAGAATACTTTGTTTTTACGCAGATTGCTTGGCTTCGATTCCTCTGCTAGGACACAAACGTTTATTATTTGCATTCGTAGGGTCAACGTTGCCAATGCCAGCTTAATGCTCATGCTTTATAAAAAGAAGATGTGGCGAGAAAGGTTTGATGGCGTACGTGACGGGATTGTGAAATTATTCATGTCAGGACCAGCGAGTCATATTCATCGAAACCATCTTACTCGCCCACACTAATTTTCGTTTACTCCAAGTTAAGGGGGTGATTGTGAGGGCACCCAGACATATACGATTTGATTGATTAGATAGATAGATAGATAGATAGATAGATAGATAGATAGATAGATGGATGGATGGATGGACGGACGGACGGATAGACGGACAAACGGACAGAGATACGGAGAGACAGACGGACGGAGGGACAGACGGACAGACAGAGACAGACAGATAGGTGCTCAAAGTGGTTGCAGTACGCAAAGAAATTAATTTTAAAAACCATTGACAGTATAACCACCAGAATTATTTTTAAAAATGTGCTTTGTTCTTGAGAGCAAGAATTATCACAGAAGACCCTAAAACACTTACCTCTTAGCCTGCATTCCATTAGGATTAGAGTGAAAAAGAATGATAATATGCCAATGAACAATCTGACACTCGCCGCATATGACACTCAAAACGTTGTTGGAAAGCGAGTCCGGCGTTGAAACAGGAGAAAAACTGTGTGAATGAAATTCGAAAGGGTATTTCAATTTTTTTAAACGGCAATTTCGTTCCCGACACCATTCACCCTAATCCGAAAAGATGGTTCGATGGTGTCGCTCTCAGAATGCTTTTCTCACACGACAGCCTTCAGATTAAGCCTTCAGTCTGCCCTATTGATCCTACTTTTTCATTCAGGAAACCGTGTTGGATTAGTTAGTGCGGGGAACAAAACACCTTTTCCTTGTTCGACCGATAACTTCTTTGACACAGCGGCACAAGACACGTCCTTTCTTTGCATTGCCGCTTAGTTTTTAACATCTCAGGATGTTGCAGTGTACATATGACGCCGTCGAACTTGACAGTAAGTCAGATGGCAGCTGCTGCGCACCGATTTTAAACGTGGCGAGACACCGGCAGCAGCAGAACGAGAGGAATTTCGCGCGTTCGTGCACCCTCTCAACACGCAGCGCCGCTTGTGGCATCTGAGTGCAGTCATCCCATGCGGGGTCACCCTCTCTTGTACGGAATGCGCGCTCAGCACACTAGCCAGCATATTTCTAGACACTGTAACAAAACTATAGCCACTGCTTGTGTTACGTCCACGGTGACGTTCGCATCTGCTGCTGTAACGTTTGGTTCTGCCGTTCGCCGAATTAAGTGATCAGCTCAGATTCACCGATTTATTCGAATAACTTGCGTGTTGAAAGCTGCGTCATTTATTGTGCCGGGCGTTTTTCGCGTATCAGCAGCTCTGTTTAGACAAACCAGCTGACGAGCTTTTGGAAGACATTGCCGGTACCACTCCACCATATCTGGTGCTGCCTTTTCGTTAGCTTTTTTGAAGCGGTCAACAGAGCAATCATGATAGAACCCTGTCCACACTGCGGTTAGTGGTAAACAGTGGCTCTCCAACTGGATGCAAGTGCGGTTTGCGTGCCCATGCTGATGTACAAGACGTTCAATAATGTTACGCCCATACGGTAACAGTAGTTACAGCTGTCCCACGTCGCAACATGTAAATTTGTCGTTGTCCAAAAACCTCATCCGCCTAGGTTTAATGGCGCAGCCCGCGCCAATGTAGTATCTATTAAGGTGTTCTGTGGAAGTATCTCTAAACGTTGGCCCGCGCAGCCTACTTGTAGCGCATTGCTACTTGTAGCAGCCTGTAGCCGCAATATTGGGCTACAGGTGACAGCAGCAATTTTGGAAGATTTATTGTGATTTTAGATACATTATCATGAATAATTCTTGGTTGATCACGTAGTTAGCATGATTTCAGAACCTCTAATTTATTTTGCACTGATATTGAGCATTGATAGCCTGTTTTAGGTCTGTATTGGCCACCGCGCGATCGCGTCAGATCAGACAGTGGGTGGATGACACATACACATGAAATATAGATTAATATAGATTACGGTTATTGTTGAGCGGCAAAAAGACATCCATCTGACTCGTTATATATATATTTTTAGGGGTGTAATAATAAAAACATGAAAAAATTACCTTAGAACACAAAACGACTTGTCACTGAGGCCATAGAGTTTTCTGTGGGAAACTCTTCGACTCTGAGTTAATACACAGACTCTACAGGAAAAGCTCCCAATAGCGCCCATGCTGGGATAACCTCGTGGTGCACTTTCGTCGCTAACACCTACTATTTTGCTGCAGCAGAACTGTACAGTGCTGTAGCAACGCGGTTTTTTGCGTCCGCCGCAGCCACGAAGGCTATGTTCTTTATGAAAAAAAAGAAATATATATATATATATATATATATATATATATATATATATATATATATATAGACAAATTTCACCAGACTTGCGTCACGAAAATGCGATGGCACTGTCTTGGTAGCGAAAAGACTGTCTACCGCAGTTTCTGCTGGGTTTTAAAAAACGGTATGCCGACGAGCTACATAGCAGTTGCAGTTGGATGTGAGTTGCGTCTCACAACTTAGTTTTGTTTGTTGGCGCACATCGCAGCCCTCAGCTACAGTGCCTAGAATATACTTACTAGTGCGCCGACCACCGAGCGTTTCCAATGGGAGACGCTAGCACTGCCGATGATGCCTTCCTCCGAAGGCCACCAGACGGCGACACCCTTGGGGACCGTACTATCCGAGTAGCGGGGCGCACCGTGCGAGAGCACGCGTCGCATGCGCGTCGCTTGCGCTTTGGATGTACTTCGGATGCGAGTTTGTAAACCCAGTCAGTTGCGGTGTGGTTGAGGGGCATTTCTGCTGTTGCGCACATAGCACATGCCTCCGCCTGTCTTTGCCGTGCTTCTTTTCTGAGCGCGTTGTTCACGCTTGCGTCTCTTCACGAAACCGGGATGTCGTCGCAGAAAAGGAGGTGTAAGAAGAGCACCTCTTTTTTTTTTCATATTGTGTGAGTGAATACTGCTCTAACAACGAGCGGATATTATTCAGCGCCCCTGCAGACCCAGAACGCTGAGCCAAATGGGAGAAAAACAAAAAGTGAAAATACCGAAGACGGTAACTGCGGCGGCTGTCGTTAGTGACAAACATTTTAGTGAATTCTACATTTAGCGCTCCTTGCGTTCCTTCAAAATTACAGCCGATGGTGTTATCAGTGCAATTACCCGTGAAAAAGTCAAACCAAAAATTTTTATTCATTTTATTTGCAACTCTCTCGATTTCTTTTCACGGCCAAGATGATTTTTCATTTAAAAAGGTGACGCCGACACCGGCATATCCACGAAATGAGCTCTTTAATGCTGTTGCATTAATATTCATTCTTTTCTTGCACTAGTCGACAATTTCAGCATCTGTACCGGGTGTTTCAATCAGCAAGTCCAAAATCCTCGAAAATGAAGAACATTCGATGTGTGCTGTAGCACTCGTAGCTTATTAGTTATGAAAATAAACTAGTTACGCTTAATGAGTTAAGCTAGCGTCAACGTCAATAGAGTATTGAAGCTCACGCGAAAAACTCATCCTACCTTTGAGCAATAGAAAAATTGGCTTATAATAAATTTGACATAATTAAATCAACCAAATGCCGCGAGTATCACTTAAATTTTATTGAACTTCCTTACAGTTTTCCTTTTTCCTTGAAAACCACGCATATTCATTCATTTATTGGTAATTTTTTATCAAACACTCGATTTCGTGTACCGTATTAATGATAAATAAATAAAATTAAAATGCTTAGTTGGGCTTAAACCAATGTCCTGCACGAGCTGTGTTAGCAGACTACACCACAGGTGCCAATCAGTTTCGACGAGTTTAACCAGCCGGTTTCGTATTGTCACGCTGGACGTAACTAACTTGTTTTATTTTTACGTCTGGACGTAAATTTAACGGCTTCTATTGTTACATCTAGACATAACGCTAGACACACTGTTTTCACAATGTTCATAGAAATTTCCTGGTTAAGGCAAAAAAATTTTGTTTTGTGAATGCTGCGCAGAGTAACTTTTTTTCTAAATTACTTAGGCAGGAGCTTCAGATGTGAAACTTGACGCACAACTCAAGTAAGTACATCTGAAATTTTCACGCAATCAGAGAAGGTGTGCAGCTAGAACACATTAAAGTGCACTCAATCACCCGTCCTCATGGTTGCTTTAATTGAGACACACTAATGTCCAGTTACGCCGCTGCAATCGAGCTGTCCGCGTGCACGGCGGCCGCACCGACACACCCACGAGGGAGGAGGCTGGGGAGGATACTCTCATCAGCGGCATTCCTTATGGAGGCCAGTGATCTACCGCGGGATTCATACTGATCGCCCTACTTATTAGGGGACAAAGCCCGCGTACGGCACTCTCTATAAATTATTATAGTGGGCAAATTCACATCCAATAAAACGACATTGTGCACGTTAAAGTAACCAGCAACGCCCGCTCTACTTAAAATTTTCTGCGATAACTTATGCAATCAATTGCGAAACGAAAAATTATTTCTAAAAATTGCATTCCATTGGCTGTAACACATTAGCAACTTATCAGATGGTCAAATATCGGTGCACAAAGCGTCCAACCGAGCTAGAAACCAAGCGGTAGAGTGATTTCGGTGACACACCCCAAAAACCGCGTCGAGTGCGATGATTGTGCAAGCGATTAATGCATTCCAGATGGCTTACCTGCGCCAGATCTTGCTTCAAAGAGCACAAATCGCATAAAAAATCCGCTGTTCAATTGAATATGCACAAACTGCAGTACAACAAGCAAATGCGCATTTCCGTCTCAGGTGAGTTACTCGCTATTCGACCACGATCCCGGAAGACCGGCCACGAACCGTTACATGGCCGGGGTAGAACATTGAGAACAAGCCCCCTTAACGCTGTCAAACTAATACTTAGCTCCCATGTCTGATCGTTTTTCTGCCTCTAAACTGCCTTCGGGTAGCACAGAATAAAGATACACGCACAGGAAATAAGTATTCACAAAATGGAGCGTCAAGAGTTTCGCTCAGCTACAGCTCGGCAACATGCGAGTAAGGTCACTGCAGCGAGCCCTCGTGGATTTGACACACCCCAGCGCCTCACCCACGCCGGAAAACAGTTCATAGAAAAGCTGTCCGCATAGAGACGTGCGACAAAAGCCGTCACTCGAATCATTTTATCGAGAGAAGCTAGTTTTTTTTAGGGCGAATGATCGAACTGAACATCCCCAATCAGGGCGTTGCCAGCCGTACTGCTATCACCTCCACAACCACCACTACTGCTTCACGCTACCAATATTTGCTAATATGGTTACTAGAGAGGGACACGCTATTCCTCATGCAAGCATCAGAACATGTTCTCAAAGTGCGCAGACTTACTTTCGAGGGCAAACGTGAGATACCCACCGGTATTGATCACCGAAAAATGGCGACACTCGGCGAGGTCAATCCGCAGCACCGGCCGTGCAACGACGCTCAGTCTGCTGGCGCCGGGATTTTTTGGTTCTAGTTTTTGTTTCCGCGTGCGCCGCTTGGTGACACTGGCTTCCTAAACCTACTTTTTGATGTCTTATAAAAAAGAACCTTGTGACAAGATTTTAATTATATATGAAACATTTATCACGTTGTAGATTGTTGTTTCAACTCGCAACTCAACTTTATAAATTTATATGTACGAGCTTACGAACTGGAGCGATTGGCAACCTGCATTTTACAGGTTTTGTGTTAGTTTTCTCTTCAGCCATGTCGTCAGCCAAGTTGTGTTGCTGTGCTGCTGAAATGTGCCCGTGTTATAACTTGACGTGAGAAATGTCGCGGCGGCTGTTTTGTCGACAAACGAAGTATAGACTCAATTGATTTCTCTCTCGCGTCTTCTTTCTATCAAAGTGAGGACATAACGCTTTTTTGTGCCAAGTGTCAGCCCGGCTCGTGCGGAGCGCCGGAATTGTGAGGCGTTGACCTATTACTGCTGTTCGGCCACTGTCCTGGAGGTGTTGCCGTAATTTTGTTGCTCTAAGGACAACCCTCCAGGTGCAGGAACTTTATATGACGTGGTTTTATTCGATGTCGTCTGTTGAAGTCGCCGAATGAGCGCCAAAAGGGCTAGGGAAGGCTGCGTTGTGCCATGTAAGACCCGAGGAATATGAACGATATTCGTTGCTTTCGAAGCACCATGGGCGAAATACTGCACACTGATCTGGACAGTTCAGCGTCGCCCGCGAGGCTGGAGTATACATCCGAAAAGCATTCTAGGCACACTCTTGAAGCCATAAATCTGCTTCGGCTGCATCGAGAGCTTTGCGACGTCGTTTTGCTTGTGGGAAACAGGAAGATATTCGCTCACCGAATAGTGCTGTCGGCATGCAGTCCATATTTTCACGCAATGTTCACCGGGGAATTGGCAGAAAGTCGGCAGACAGAGGTAAGGCCTGTTGTTTCGTTTGCCTATGGAATAAAAGTCCTGTTAGTTTAATTGTCAAAACTACTGTGCTGTAAAAATAATGCGACATCTTTTAAAAGACCTGGAACCCCGTCTCGCATGCACTGTGAGCGTGTTTGAACGAATGTGCGATGCAGATCGAGCGTTGCTGCATGAAACGCTCTCGACATCGATCGCGCGCCGCGTTGAAACATTCAATATGGGACCAAAGTGTTGGAAGATCCAAACGCTGCTTGTGAAAAAACGACATACCACATAATCGCGAGGTGTTCGTAACCATATGCGGCTTGTAATTTCTGAACTGCTAAACCAAGCATCATATATGCAACTTGTTAGCAAGCTGAGGAGTGTTATTTTGGAAGAGATAAGACATCAAATTACTTGACCTGTGTAGTGTTGCCTGTGTTTTTCTTTGTTTTTTTACCATCAAGAATCTTTCATTTGAATTCGCAGTGTTTGTATGCCTTTTCACGTCTACAATCTGACCTTTTGCGAACGGCATGCTGTTATTATCAAGCATTGTCTTCTGTAGCCAACTCTGGTGAAGATAATGTTTAGTGCTGAAAGGTACCCATTCAGCAGGTCCAGCACATGCAGTTCATTTATTGGCAAATTTTTCTTGACAACTGCTGGAGAGACTCCTTTTGTGCACTTCATACGTATTGTAAATTGCAGGACTGGTGTCTTTGTAAAGGGGCTACTGATTAGATTTCTTTTGAAAAATACTTTAAGGAAAATACTGTCAAATCTCAACAAAATTTTGTTATAAGAGTGAATTCACAAGAAAAAAAAACTTGGAATGAAATGAAGCAAGTTATGGGCGAGTTGGATTTCATTGATACTGCACAGTTATTGTGCAAATTTATGACACAACTGAACAAAGCAGACATAGACAGAGAGAGCAATTATTGCACTCAGTGCCATTCAATAAATCAAAAAATAATTTTAACGAAGTGCTCAAATTGTGAGGTCAGTAGCGTTGTGTGAGAAAGAATTTATGTGTTTGGAAAGTTGAGCGTGCATGCTGACTAGAGGCAATCATTCAATCAGTTTTTTTTTACCTCTACCCTCTCTTGTTCATTCACAATAGTTCACACTAGTGTGCCAACATGGACCTTTAGTATGCATTACTTTGCCCTGAATGTCGTGTGTTATTTTGCGCCAAGCACTGCATTTTCATTATGTTAGTCAAGTACTTTGGAAAATCTCCAACTGGCCCAATCCATCACACTTCAGTGGTGCTAGAGCTATGCTCGCCATGTTGTCAGAAAACTATGTTTTTGCAGGTCATAAGTTGGAAACACAGCCAAAAAATTTATAAAGTTCAGGAAACAAATACATTTACATAGTGATGTTGCTGAATGTTATTTGCCATATTGTATTTTTGGCATTGCTTGGTCCGAAGCATCCTTGGCATCTTTCACAACTTGGACAGTACTCTTACCAAAATTAAATGGGAAGGCACAGGAGTACAAAGGATGCAAATCTACCATTGCTTGTCTCAAATACAGGAGCTTGTATTGTTGAAGGGAATAAAAGTGCAGTTTAGCATGTGATAAATTTTGTCTAGTATAAAATGTTCTAACTAAATAAATTACATTTGTTGATAGGTTGCATATGTGCTTTATGTTCAGAAGTGTACACAGTTAATGCTCATTTATTCTATGGTTGTATATTTCGCTATTATTTCAAGTTGCTTTGGTTGCAGTGCTGTGAGAGTCTATGTGAATGAGGTTACACGGTCGCCGTGGTGGTCTAGAGGCTAAGGTACTCAGCTGCTGACCCGTAGGTCGCGGCTTCGAATCCCGGCTGCGGCGGCTGCTTTTCCGATGGAGGTGGAAATGTTGTAGGCCCATGTGCTCAGATTTGGGCACACGTTAAAAAACACCAGGCGGTCAGAATTTCTGGAGCCCTCCACTACGGCGTCTCCCACAATCATATGGTGGTTTTGGGACGTTAAACCCCACATATCAATCAATGGAATTGCTATGATATTTTTATACTCTTGTCATCTGAAATAGAAGCTTAAGTCATGAGTTATATTGGTTAAATTTTACTGCATTGAGTGGCTGCTTGATTATTCATGCTTATGATCTCATTTCATCTAGGTCACGATACGAGATATAGATGAGCATGCAATGGAGCTGCTTATGGACTTTGCTTACACATCACACATAGTGGTGGAGGAAGGCAACGTGCAGATGCTGCTGCCAGCGGCCTGCCTCTTGCAAATGGCGGAAATTCAAGATGTCTGCTGTGAGTTCCTCAAAAGGCAACTGGACCCAACTAATTGCCTTGGCATTCGTGCATTCGCTGACACACATTCGTGTCGTGAACTTCTGCGTATAGCAGACAAGTTCACGCAACACAACTTTCAAGAGGTATGTCTATGACTTCTTTGCTTTTGAACGCTCTGCCTTTATCATACGTGTACTTTAATGTGACTTACGTGCACTTTAATGCAACTAACACTGGTATAAAAAATACGGTAAAATTATTTGAAAGAACCTAAACCGAATTTCAGTTTTATAATGCCACTTGAATACTGCGAAAAAGATGAAAGTAACACAAACATGCATGAACTTAAAGGACCCCAAATAGGAAAAATGACATGGTTTAGATTGATAAACTGCACCATGAAGTTTCACTATCATAAGTTCATTATTAGCGGAGAAAATCAAGGTGTAAATTTCGTTTCTAAATTTCATGCGCGATCTCTGCATGTGACTTCAAAAATATCAAAATGTATTTTTTGTATTTTTACTAACTTGACTATAAAATTTTCTGAAACTTCGTATGCTAAGGCTATGGCACCTATAGATGACAATGTGCTTCATTTTTATCGTTTAGAAGCTACAAAGAACTCCGTAGACGCCGTCAAAATCTATGACATCACAATTTTTGTGAAGCAGTCCTTTAGGTAACGTCTCCACCCGCATTTTATTTTCGCGCATCTTCTAGGTTAACAACTGTTATCTCGGGGTAAGAGTGGGCTTTTCAGGATTGTGAAATTGTACTGTACTAATACGCAAAAAATTGTTTTTCTCTTTGGTGTTCCTTTAGAAATCATAAAAACAAAAAAGGTCGCTTGTGTGTGTCATTAAACATATCTTCCTATTCTTCTTGGTCAGTGGGTTATGCCCTCACTTTTAATGTCATGACTACATATAATATAGACTGTATTGTAACCAGCTGCTGAAGCACCATTCTGGTGCATGCCAGAGTTATATGGTAGAGTAATTGAGATCTGTCATCAGCGTAGATTCTGTTGAAATGCAGCGAACAGAAAAGCTATCAGCCTTGTGGGTTCGTCCGTGTTGTTTCAGTGGTACATACTACTCACCCAAAATAAATTTAGTGTAAGTGATATTCTGCTGCAGTTCATCTTTAAGTTATTAATGCCTATTTTAGGTGCAACCTCTGCTCCCTTCTTTTATTATGAAACAACTGGTAGAAAAATTGACACTGAAAAAAGAACTACGTATTTGCCATTTTCATGGTGTTGGGAATTGTGCATTAACATGCGCCTTTCAAAAATATGGTGGCAGCATTCGAAAGTAGGTTCTTGGTAGCATTAGTTTTTTTTTTTTTTAGTCGTTTGTTATCTTTGCAAGGACTTCGGAATAGAAAACATACCATGCTTCACATGTTTCCATGGCATTCATTTTGGTAGCTAGTGTACTGTCGCCTATTGACTAGTGCGCGCTCGTCACCTGAAAACTGTAGTGGGATTGTCGCATCCTAATCGGTTTCACCGCAGAATTATAACTACTTGATGGTTTTGATCTTCTTGATTGTCTGCATCTCTCATTTGTTGAATTGTTGTTGGTTGTTGAATTGTTTGTGTTTTTTATGCATTACAACAGCCCTTATTAAAGTATGTGCTAGCTCACTTCCAGTTTCTGCTGTCCACATGGAGGTGTTTTATTTTAAAGGGCTGTGACGACAACTTGGCGATCGGTGACGTCAACGTCACCGATTGCCAAGTTGACGTCACAGCGTGTGAAAGGAGGTTGGTCAGGCGTAGGAAAGATAAGCGGGCTTGTTTGGGGGGTGTAATAAAAAAGGCAGAGCCTGTTGACTGGCCCCTTAAGTTAGGTTTGTTGAACAAACATTGTGCTTATAAGTTGCCAACCAAAGTTTTTACCCCTGTTGCACCTATGTCACATTTTCATTAAACCAATTTTCATTTTTCCAAAATCCATTGTATCTGAGGGACAGCCATATGTTTTTTCAAGGATGGTGTTTCAAACTCCCTTTATGAATGTTTGTGTGTGTGTACGTACACATACAAAATGTTAAAATCTCATAGTGTGGGCTGCTGGAGCCATAGAGTTTCCTAAAACAGCGACCATGGGAATGATGGGTAGTTCACGGATTTGCCTAGTCTTCATACTTGCGGCGAATCGCACTTGTAGCTTCGTTTATTGCTGTGCTTCGGTTTCGTCTTGAAGGAAAGAATGAAGCCTTATGAACTTGGTGACCTGATTAGAAATAGTAAGCCTAAAAGAATAAGGTGGTGAAGCTGTTTGTTCTTTTTTGTTTCGTGAGAAAACAGCTTCAAGCCACACAAACACACACGGAGCCGAAAGTGCGAAGATTAGACAAATCTGTGTACTACCCATCATTCCCATGCTTGCTGAAGCGCCGGGCATTGCAGCTCTCATAGACGCTTGCGCCAGAGTTTCCTCTAGTGTATATTTAGGGAACTCTATGGCTGCAGCCCTTCAAACAACCACCTGGCCGTGTCACTGGACGTAGTTATGAGAGCAGCTGATGCTCTTACGTGATGGACCTTGGGTTTCTTAGAGATAATTGTCTGTACCTACTGTATGAAGGAAGAAAAAGTTCATGTTTGCTGCCTTCACACCTTCATTCAATTATGTGTGCTTACTGCTTGTTTGGTGCTCTAATATCTTACGACAAATGCCTTCTTTTTTTTTATTGCAGGTGATGGAAAGCGAAGAATTTCTTCTTTTACCTGTCAACCAGTTGGTGGACATAATATCAAGTGATGAACTTAATGTCCGGAGTGAAGAACAGGTTTTCTCGGCGGTCATGTCTTGGGTTAAATACAATGTTACAGAAAGGAGACAGAACTTAGGACAGGTGAGAGTGTTCATTTCTCATTCTTCAATATACAAAATATAACTAGACAAGGACACTGAGATGCTAAGTCAAGCCGAATCGATAACAGAAGCCGTTTCAATCAGCGCTTTCGCTGGGATCAGAGCTTCATAAATAGTGATGTAAACATAAGATATAATTGCTTTTACTTTAATGGTGCCAGCACCTGTAAACATTCACTATATTGTAATTAGCGATTTGTAGTCAGCCACTTATGTAAGAAATGTTATGAAACTTCTCACAAAATGAAACTTCAAGATTTAGTAGTTTGCTTCTGTGTGGGTGGAATTTTGTAACAAAATGAAACCTGAGTGCAAGTAGAGGTACCAAAGTGTATTTTGGAACAACTGTTGTGGCTCTCGGCACTGTTCACCAGTTGTTGCGGGTCTCAGCACTGTTTCCAGCAGTCACTCCGAATCCCAGCGCTGATCACCAGTTGTTGCGGACCGGGGGTCTGCTTGGTCTTTTGTGGTAGCGTGGTGTAGCTTCGGGTTGAGGAAACAAATGCTGACAAGATGAGGATACAAAAACAAACAGGTTTATGGCACTATTTACAATTATTTACAGCATAGAAAGGTTAGGAGCCACAACTACGAGCATGGTGGTTGAACCGTTACATGGTTCAGAGCGACGTCCAGCACTCTGCGACGTCGTTTTAAGCCCTGTCGGGCTCCTCCTCCTTGAGTGGAACACCAATCACACACACAACAGGCGAGGGGTACGAGCATGCACGGCCCACGTGAACATCCAGTATTGAGTCGTGATCACTGCACTGCAAGGTGGCGCCAGCGGGGCTCTTCCTCGTCGTGTGTGTGCCGCTGGTCGAGGGGTTCCAAGCTCCTGACAGCATACATCAAACGGTCCGCCGATCTGTTAGCTCAATTAGCAGGGCAAATAGCGACGGCGGCCACGGTTTCTTCCAAGGAAGATGCCGTCCTTGTTGTCCTCTCTGGAACGGCTTACGGCGTCGTGGCGACACGGCGTCTCGTCCTCCGGCTAACAGGAACAATACCTGGCGGGCATAGGCAGCCGGCCAGTCGGCTACTTGTTTGAGGATTAAAAGAGCGCCGCTCCCCCGTCAGCTCTGGCACTGGTCATAACACAAAATAAACTAAAAGGTGCATTTTGTTGTGAACTTAGAGTGAGAAAAGAACTTTGGCAAGCAACCTTAGAGCCATACTTTTTTGTATTTCTAAAACGGTAGACTCTTGTTAAGGGGACCCGGAAACGATTTTTGAAGTTTTGTCAGTGTTTAGGCTAGAGCATCATCAAACCATTCGCACCACAAATTTAGTGACATGCCGTGTACCAAGGCTGCTACGAACAATTATATCATATCCTGCTTCTCACCTCTGTCGAGGCACGCTGGCATCGCTGGCGAAAGCAGTGCTCTCGTGAGCGTGCCCAACGATTTGAGCTTTTACCAGTCTAGCCTCCAAAATCGCACCCCGACAAGTTGCGCGCAGTTTCAGAAGCCATTGAATAGTGTAGATGGCAGCACTAACGCCATCTAGCAGCAGTGACGAAAATTGCAGAGTGGTTCGTATCTGCTCCAACCCTACCAGCCGATCTTACTTCCGTGCATTCTGCAGCCCATGACAGCCAATCAGATCAACAGCTTCGGTGACGTGGCTGCTGACGTGCTCTGACCGAGATGTAGCTCTGTGTATGGGCGGTTGAAAACGCGTTTGACCGAGTTACGGTCATCTGCACCTATCTGCGGCAATTCGCAGCTTTAAAGCATTGTAATGAATTACACAGTTTACGCAGATAGCTCAAATCGATCTAAATAACCTTCGGGACTTGGTCTACCAGCCCAATGTGTTTGTGCAAAATCGCCAAAACCGTTTCAGGGTTTCTTTGAACAGAACTTGAAAAAACCAGGCAAATCTGTTCTATTTAACGTTAGTTTCGTTTAGTGAGAGATGAACAGGGTTGCAGAATAAAAGTACTAAGCCAGTCATATCGGACAGAGTTCCATTTAAGCAGCAATACTATTTAACAGATTTCTGTTTACTGAGAGTCCACTGTACTCCCAAAGCCTCAAGGTATCTTCTAATAAAGTTGATAGAATAAAAAGCAAAATGAAAGTTACTGGGCATTTTGTTAAGGTTTTGCTGCAACTTGTAGTGGCATTGAACTTTATAAGGTTGTACAAATTCTTGCAGGTTCTTCAGCATGTCCGGCTTCCTCTGCTGAGCCCAAAGTTTCTTGTGGGCACAGTTGGCTCAGATCTTCTCATTAAAAGTGATGAAGTATGTCGTGACTTGGTTGATGAAGCCAAGAATTATCTGTTGCTGCCCCAAGAAAGGCCACTCATGCAGGGCCCTCGCACGAGGCCAAGAAAGCCTGTGCGTAGAGGTGAAGTCCTGTTTGCAGGTAACGCTTCTTATGTATAATTTTTTTAAGTTTTCCTAATTTTTTTCAGTGGTGTTCTCTTGTTGTCAAAAAGACATTGCATTTTCACTTGGCTAATATTGGCAGCTTTGTGCAGTGTCTTGTTAGTTTGGTACAGATAGTGCCACATTATTCTTCATAGCCTGTGTTACATTTATGTCTCACCTTCAAAAGCCTGCAGGCCATCATGACCATGATGGGCTTGCACCACAGCAGCTTGTTCTTGCTCGCCAGCAGACACTACAGCATAGGCCAACGAACTCACTCATGAGTCGACTCACTCAGACTCAGATTGAGCCATGAGTCTGGGTCAGTAATGTTTCCGTGGATCTGACTCCTAGTGAGTCCACTTGAACAAAGTTGTCGGGAGTGTGAGTCCGAGTGAGTACAACTCAAAAAAACTTTTAGTGAGTCTGAGTCCGAGCAAGTCCAAGCCGCCATATATATTTCTTGAGTGAGTCTGAGTGAGTTCTTTTGCTGAACTAGTCATCTTCAGCATTACTATCAGCCTTACCTGGATCCCTGTTTATACTCATGTCTACTCATGGGTATTCCTAAGCAGTGTCGTTCATACATCGTTTCATAATTTTTTGATCAGAAACACGAATTATGTAGGATGTGCCTGGACCTCCAGCCCACCAACATGTCAAAAAAAGTTTTTGATAAAATATCTCCTGCTGTCATCTATTCAAGAAAAGGGGCCTTACTGATTTGTAGCACTCAAAACTCGTTTCCGAAGATATCATGTGAAGCGGCTCCAAGAGCACCGATTACATGAAATATTGGTGTTAAAGAGCACTGATGCCACGATCGCGAAGAAGCTAATTCTAGGCTAATGGACTTGTGAGTCGACTCACTTGGACTCATTCAGACTCAGATCGAACAGTAAGTCGGAGTCTGAGTGAGTATGTGGGAGTATTATCTAGGTGAGTTTCAGTTCGAGCGGATCTGGTTGAAATGAATTGCCGTGAGTGTGAGTCTGAGTAAGTCCGGCTCAGAAAAATTTTCGCGAGTCCGAGTCCAAGCGAGTCCAGAACTCAAATGCATTTCATGAGTGAGTCCGAATGAGCTCCACCAGTTTTGCCGACCTATGCACTACAAGCATGTCTGCTGAAAATGAGAATGCTTCCCTCACCCTTTTCCTGTTACTGATAGCATAGTTGTGCAGTATAAATGAGCCCCTGGTTTCTTCATAGATAGGTTCACCTTGCAGGTAAAAAGGGGAGTAGGCATAATGGTTCTGTTGCTACCCTTGTGACACTTTTGACAAACACATGGCATGTTCAAGGCATACCTTGATATGCTTACCTTATCTGCCATTTCTGAGAACTACAGCTTGTGCGACAGTAACCGCCGTATTCATTAACCGACCTTAACTTATGGCGGTAAAGCTACTTATGAAAGGACGAGAAAAGTATAAATATAAGAAAAGTACAAGGTGCGTTTCAGAAACATTCCTTATCCTATCATAAAGTAACTCGCCAAGTATAGCCCCTGGGTGCGAGGATAAGTAAGTTTTCGCTACAAAATCATTACCTCAAGCAGAAATAAATTAGCTTCACTGCAAGAAACCAACAACAGTAGGCACAGAAGCAACCAAACATAAACAGTAGGAATGTTTGTTTAGGGTCCAGCAGCTGTTGGTAAAACACACGTTTTTCGTCTGGCCACTTTTCTGCAATTCCCGTCGACGCAGGTCACTTTCGTTATTTCAACGTCTTGTGTATGTTTTTGCTGTGTTTGGTGGTGGTGTCATGCTCGCTTCAGCATTTGCTGTTTTCTTTCACTTTTTTTTTAAATTTCACTAGATTTGTTTGATAGTTTCAGCCGTTTTACAGCTTTTTTTACAAAGTTGCATTTATTGTGGAACAGTGCACTGAAGATAACTTCACCCGTGAAGTAGCTATGTCCTGACGGATTTTGTGAATAAGTACCAAGACGGATGCCGTGCGCCTTCAGAGAAAACGAAAAACGTGGAAGCAGCTCGCGATAGAATTCAACAGCCAACCTACTGAGCATATGTGAACGGCTGACCAAACAACTAGAAAAGTGTTTACGCCACTTCGAGAAGTTTTACCAGTACTAGAGAAAGTGTTTTTGCAAGCATAGCGGGTATCTGCTCGACTGTATATTCATGACACAGCCGGCTACAAGACACTGACAAGGCCATCGCTCCCAAGTTGAAACGTGCTGACTCCATAAAAGTGCGATGTGATTAGCAGCTGCATGAGGTGGGGCACAAAGAACCCAGAACTATGGATGGATATTTTCCTGCAGAAAGAGTGCAGCGTGCAGATTTTTTACGACACTTTTTCTGAAGCGGGGGTGGCACGACAATTCCTGCTTGTCGTAGGTCTCAACGAGCTTCCATCGATGGTTGAGAAGTTGCCGTCGCGGTGACGTGTACGTGTGTGATGTGCCGTTCAATATTTTTTCTTTGCGGTCCACATTGTAAATGAAATACGCAAAGTTGTTGCCCCCCGCCCTGTTTAGGAAGCCTTACGGTAGGTCATAGGCTACCTTAACCGAGCCTTACTTAAGTACAAGAAAAGTTTCTCAATGAGTACAAGGTAGGTTCTTGAAATGCGTTAAAGGCGGACTTATGGCTAAGGTTAAGGATAAGGTTAAGTTTATGATTACGGGGGTAAGGCACTAGGTCATTTCTCTGGAGACCCAGGTACAAAAAGACCTGTGAGAGTGTGTTGAGGCATTAAAGGTGAACATTTTAAAGAAGCATTCTTTCGGTGAAACAGTGTGCTCAAGCTTTCTTTAGCTATAGTCCTCAACAAAGTGTCTATGGTCACCTAACAACGATACTCACAAAACTTTTGCTGTTGAAAAACACAAGTGCACCCTTAGTTCTATTTCAAGATAAATCTTCATTTATTTTAGCATGCCTCGTTCTCTTTACACTACCCCTCCTTGTTAACAGGCTAATAAACTGTAGTGTTAGAGTTCAAAACAAACTGATGCATAAAGACCAACTGCAGTGGCATTTCATTTTGACTAAAGTTTTGAATACATTTGTTTCTCTGTTGTAGCTTGCTGTTGTAAAGGCCTCTAGGCTATTGGTAGCGAATGAATAAAATTCTCTGCCACTGGTTTATGGACCAGGCAGGCTTCATATCATTGGGTTATCTTTCTTAAAGGAACACTTTTTCAGAATGGTCAGAAAATGTTGCCTATTGGCAGTCAAGGCCAAGCATTAAGGCAAAGTACGTAGCCTGAAATTAACAATTGATTCTAAAAATTGCCTATAAATGGCTGCCTCTTCTCTCTACAAATGATGCCATAAGTCCATGGCTGTTCGCTGATTTGAGCATTGTGAGGTGCATAGTTAGCTTGGCTGCTGCAAGATGGTGCCACATGCTTTTGCTTGTGGTCACTTTGAACATAAGCCGTGCGTTTGAAGAAAAATTGAAAGGAAAGTCCTCAAGGTCATGACACACGCTGTCGAAGGGACACATCTGCTAGCTCCCTTGTCATCCATGTCCCGGCATAGCTCTTATTGTGCTTGCCAGCATGAAAGAAGAGAGAAAGCGCTTAAAGTGTGCGGCAAATTCTTATAACTCTGCTCATATTCGTTGGATTCTAAAGATTTTCTAGCAGTCCATTGATGAAGCAATGAGCTCTTTTACTATAGCCATTAGATGAATACTTAGAGTGGAAGGGCCCTTTCAACACGTGAATTTCAACTGCAACACATACACCCTGAGGCACAAGAGGAAGTCAGGGCTGATATCTCCATTCAGTGTCTATCACTGTACAAGTTGCACTCAATGAGTGCATTGTTGCTAACTTGTAAGAGTGTTTTTTTTTTCTGTATGTACTGTATGACAGGCTGTTCTCAACTGTGCATTCATTCTTGTGCCAAAATAGTGTTTTTTTTTCTTGGCCTTTTAACACAATTAACAATGTGTGTTTTCTGAGCATTATGGGTAGTATTTGTTTTTATACATCAATTCTGCATATTGATAACCTAAATGCATGGTCAAGTCAATTTAGAAGGACAATTAGTAGTAGCAATAACAATGGCTTCAATATCATAACTCTCATGGCACCTTCATTGTTGCGCCATTATAATTATACTGCCATGGGCTGTTATTTCATAGATGCACAAGTTTTGTTTATATTTAGTTTTGTTTATGTTACCATGAATAGTTTTGTTTATGTTACCATACAGTGAAAACTTAGTTTTTAAACAACACTGCCTGAAATGCTTTCTGAGCTAATGTAATCGTTACTGTTTTGCTAATCCCTTTGCGCAAAATTAAGTTTAAAGCAGCTGGTTGTACAGAAAGGTCAGGTTGGTAAAATAAAAAAAAAAGTTCCTTTCCTGTGTCTTTTTTTTTTTTTTTTTTTCACTGGAAAGTCGTTCTGATTTATTCAATGTAACTTTTTTCTACTTCAGTCGGTGGATGGTGTAGTGGTGATGCTATTGCCAGTGTGGAACGCTACGATCCTCAGGCCAACGAATGGCGGATGGTGGCCCCGATGAGCAAACGTCGATGTGGTGTTGGTGTTGCAGTACTAAACGACCTTCTTTATGCTGTTGGCGGTCATGATGGCCAGTCATACCTTAACAGCATTGAACGGTTAGAGTTTCTCATATTGCTCTTAAGCCATTGTTAATTAAGAATAATACTACTGTGGCTCATTGAAATGAACAATTTGTAGCATTGACAAATTAATGAAATGGGTTGAAATGGGTTGAAAATTCGTCAGAAGTTGCTTCTGTGCTCTTCTTGCATGAGTCTAAAAAGAAGGTACTTGGCATTCTTTCAGCAGCATTACGTAATGCTTTGTTTCTTTTACTGCAACATAACCCTTTCATTCCTGGAATTTTTATTTTTGTTAGAGACGTTTTTAGGTACATATAAAAGGTTACATTTAAAAATAATTATTTTGCAAAAACTATCTTCTGACAGTTGTGGTGGATTCTTTTTGTGTTGTGCTAGTGCATCAGAACACACACAAAGTAATGGAGTTATTGATAGTCAGAGCAACATGTCAGTTCCTTTCAACAGGTGAATTGAGTAGCTTCATGTTTCAGCATATTATAATTTCGAGTGTACTTAGAGCAGTATAGTCTACAGAGGTCTAATATTCAAGTTCTGTATTAAGTCTTTGAATGTCAATATAGTTCTGCAAGTCAACTAGTAAGACCTGTACAACAGTAAAAAAGTACATTAAAAACAAACTTTAAGAAGTAATTTACTATTCAAAGTTGGTTCAACTTCCTCTGAACAACAGCAACAACGAAAATCACACTTGCACATGCTTTGTTAGATTTTTTTTATATTGTGCAAGTTTTTTGGGTCATGAATGTTTATTTTTTTTTATAGCATGTGATATAGACTACTCGGATTCGATTAGAATTCGCTTTGAGCATAAATTTAGCTATTTGCACAAGTCTATTGCTTGTTAACCTGTAGTCTCCGACCCACTGTGGCATGCATACCTCATACCCATATGATTGTTCTGGCAGGTACAATGCCAGAATTCATTTATTATGGTCAATTAACCCAACCTTTCATTCTTGTACTTTACCAAGTTTTGAAATGTTCCTTTGCACTGTTAAACATGCCATTGGTGAAATTTATTAAGATTTTAGTGCTAAGTTGTGCCTCTGGCTAAAATAAAAATGAGAAAATGTAATTATAGCTTTGACTTGTGGGGGAGAACTGTACCATTGTGCTGGTATTATGGTCTCCAGGTCAGATAGTCTGTGTGGAATAGTCATATTGCAGATTTGGTAATGTAAAAAGCATAGCCGACATTTTTTATATTAGGGAAAGACATAGTGTTTTAAGTACACTTTAAATGAAGGGAAATAAATTCCCTTGTATTGAAATTATAACAAGAGTTGACTTTATATTGGGCCTATCCAATTTTAGTGAGACCACTACTTAATTACAATGCAGTGCTCAGAGCTTCACTGCTGTTGTGCACATGTTATAGCTTGATGTTTGTGTTTCAGTTCAGATTAATCCATGCTTCAGATAAGTCTGAAATAAACCACTGTCAAATTCAAGCTAACCTTAACTTGGAGAAATGTATTCTAGGCTCATTTGACTTGCTACGATTTGGAATTATGCTGAGAGTATGTTTGTCTGGCTTTTTTTTTATACCGCAAAAAACAATCATGTTGTGTAATTGTGCACTGTTATTTATGCTGTGAGCTCTACGTGTATCTTGTCAAAACATCATTTTATCTTTGTTGTAGGTATGATCCCCAAACAAATCAGTGGTCAAGTGATGTTGCCCCGACAAGCTCCTGCCGTACAAGTGTTGGAGTGGCTGTACTTGATGGTTACTTATATGCTGTGGGAGGTCAAGATGGTGTGTCATGTCTCAACTTCGTTGAAAGGTGTGTGTGCTACTTGGTGGACCTATTTGAGTAATACAATTTCATGAGATTAAGAAGTACCAAAAGCGTGTGACATTAGCTTGCTGAAGAAAATTTTTATTCGTACTTGTTTAAAGCTACCGTTACTTTCATGCATGTAAATTGTATTTAGTGACTTGAGTCTTGTTGTGTTCAATTATAAGATGAGTACAGTAGTGTGTCATCAAGTGAAATGGTAGATAGAGGTGTATGTCAGAAAAGTAGCTTGCGAGGAAGCAAGAATGTATCTCTATCCTTTTGAACGTGACAGTGCACACATTCAGATGTATGTCCCTGGCACACATATCACCTTGAGAAGATTTTAAAGCACATTAGGTGAGTTTTGATGACTTATAATTCAAACTGAACTCACAACAACAAATGAGTGTCTTTAGTAAATTGCCATTTTTTTTATTAAGCTGCACAAAGTCTCGTGTGGTGAAAATTTTTCACTTTTGGTAATGCAGCATATCGCTACTTAATTTTACTGAAATGGGATTCTTGTTTGATAACAATTTGATGTGACTTCTCCTGTTACCAGTTTGTGTGTAGTGTGGGTGTGGTAAATGTACCTGTATTTTATTCATAGGTACTTCAGTTTTGCTGCTTTCTAATCTATGAGACGGGTTGAAATAAAAAAAAACACATTGTAAACACGAAAATGAGTGTAGTAAATATTGGCAGTGTAAAACTAGCATATTTTACCTCATGGGTGTCATACTTCTTGATAAACGAAAGCCTATGAACCCTTTGATACTGAAATTGCAGAGAACATAGTAAGGCAAGTCGAATGTTTGATTTCCATGTGCTCTTCATGGACCATTAATGAAAATAATCACACCCTTTCCATGTCAAATTAGTCAACTGAGCCAAAGCTTTTTGGCAATTTATTTTCTTAATGAAATGACAGGTAAGTGCCAATATATTTCATGTTATTCCACTTAAATTTGTCGCACATACTAGTATTGGTGAATTCCTTGAGAGCAGCACTTAATGTGTCACTTGGGCAGGTTTTTTTTTTTTTTTTTTCAGAAAGAGCTGCTAAAACTAACGACCTTTGAGTACTTTCTATGGCTGCACAGAACATAATAAAATGAAAAGGTGAAAGTTGGCTCCCACCCATGTGTCCACAGTGCACTTGCAAAATCTTTACATACAGCAACTGGTGCACAAAAGAGGATTTTTTTTTCTTCTTTTGTGTTTGACTGTCTAAAAAATTGAAATCAAATAATGATCTTGCTTGTGCTGAAGTAATTATTTATTTATTTATTTGTGTCCACATCATCCAAAGGCATTGTAGAAAGGAGTGGTAAATGATTAAAAATTACCTGTTGCAGTAAAGGTTTTCACATTTTTATGGCAGCCTCGTGGAATTGCAGCTTCAAGGCAGTTCAATCATCTGTATAGCTAGTATTACTGCCCTTGTTCATCTTTGTGTCTTGGTATATAGTCAAACCCTTTTATAAAAGACACTGACTTGAGACAAAGGGATATGAAAGACACCAGTTTGCCTACAGTAAAATACGGGTTGATAAGAAAATGCATACGAGGTCCTCTGCTTATAGGAGACATCTCATATAAAAGACCATAATTTCTGCTAGGAGCATGCCTCTTATAAAGGGGTTTCACTGTACGTGATGGCAAGGTGTGCTGTGAAAACACTGCAGTTTGATTACAGATATGACCCACAGACGAATCGATGGGCCAAGGTGGCACCTATGAGCACCAAAAGGCTTGGGGTGGCGGTTGCTGTGTTGGGAAGTTATCTTTATGCCATGGGCGGCTCAGATGGCACATCTCCACTCAACACTGGTCAGTTATTGCACTATTTCTTCATATCTATTGCTGTATGTGAAAACTAGTTCAGTCAAACCCGCATAAATGAACCGACATATAAAGAATTATTTCACATATTCAACAGTTGTAAAATTCCCTTGAATACAATACCCTACATTGAACTCTTTTCTGGTATCCTGCAGATTGAATATATCCAGGTTTGGCTGTATCCATGCTCTGCATTGTTGTCATTGCGTACCATGTACACATACATAAGACCATGTTTAATTCTGCATGATGGCACTTGTTGCTTCACATGATGTTGTATAGTTCACGCCATCTCGCATGCATGAGCCATACTTCTCCCAACAATTCTTAAAATTGCAAAATCTAATTTGTACTTGCACTGGTTACAATTCCATTTGTATGTTTGCCAAAACCGAATCACTTTTATCACTATAGTATTAAAGTACATAGAGATGAGTATTGAGACTCATGCATGTAAGCTTGCTCATAATTATGGTAACTACTTCTCCGTTGTTACGTTTCAAACCGATAGCTTTTTTGACAAAAACATCCTTTTTTTATAACTGGCTTTCTTTATGTACGTTTGGATGTATATGAAAGACAGACCATACACATAATGCTTATAATGGGGGAAATTATGCCCAACATAAAAATATTGTCTTTAGTGGACATACTCGCTTTCAGTGACTATAGGTTTGACTAGAAAAAAAAAAAAAAAGGAAATGGTTTCCTGAATTCATTTACTAGTTCAAGAATTGTGAAAAAGTGATAAAATAAATGCTAGTGCACTTGCATTAAGGGGAGACACGGGTTGTGGAGACCAAAAAAATCGCAAAAAAACTTTTTTTTTTTTCGTATTTGAAATCTAAGCTACTAGTGCACTCATATCGTGAATTTAATGCCTATAATATCATTATTTTAGCCGCTAAGACCCTTTATAAGGTGCTTTCTAGCTAAATCAGAGCCGAAATCATCGTTGAAATCGCACATTTTTCGTGACGTGCCCCTGCCCTTTCATGTGTGCCAGCACGGCCCGCTTGGTCTCATTTGAGAGAGCTGTCTTTCCCCTTCAAATTCCCGCCAGAATGGGTCCAATTCAACCATTGGCAGCTTTAAAATGAGCGGCAAAAAGAAGTATCAGAGCGCCTTCCTATTTGCTTCTTCGCGCAGGTGACTTGAGCTTGCCTCCCTATTGGTGGAGGCTCCTGGCTTCGTCTGCTCTGAGTATTGAGGTGCACGTCTATTCGCGCCGTTTTGCCTCAGTGTCAGCGGAAGGACACGCGCCATTTTGCCTCAGTATCAGCGGAGAAGTTTCGCGATGTCAAATCCTGATCGCGAATTCCGCACGCGGCATAAGTTTGGTGCGAAAAAGGTGCGAAGGATGCTAGTAGCGAATTTCAAGAAGTGCTCCATGATACCGCGAAACCCCCGAGACGCTACACTCTCCGCGTCCCATGGCAAAGTCATCGACGCTACCACGGAAGGCCTAGCTGCCGCATCAGTTGTCACGGAGCCTGTGCAAAGTCCGTGAGCCGCGGAGCCTTCGAGTAGCGGTCGCGTGCGTCTAGATGCTATCTATCAGCAGCAATTTGACTTGGAAGAAGAGTGAGCTAAAGCCGAAGATAAGTTATCGGAGTGTTCGTTCGCTGCAGCGACGGAGCGGAAACGCGCATTCGTGGTTGACGGTGCCAATGAAGCAGCTCGGCCGCCTGATGGAACCACGTTCACAATTCTAGATTTGGAACGGCAGATACTTATAGAACTGCAGATTGTCCGCGACGACCGGGAATCGGACTCGTCATGCAGTCGCGTTTTGTGTGTTCAACCTGCGGGAAGATTGCGTCGTTGTGGAGCTCGCCACGCGTACGTAGCGATTAACGCATGAAACCTTTTGCTGTGAACATTTTGGCCGCGCATGCCATGCAGGCAACGGGGAACAGACAGACACGCTGAATGATGTGTTCTCGTTGATGGCATCAGCTGTCAGGTTCTTCACACAAAAATGTGGCAACACTACGTGAAGACGAAGTTGGCACTCGCGGCCGATCGGGCTGCATGCAATTTGACGAGCGACTGCGTGCGGTCAGTTCGCGAACTTTACGCCGAACTTAATATAGGCCACATGGGAAACATCGCAGTGTCGTTTGATGGATCATGGATGACTCGCGGTCATTCGTCGCATATGGGTCTTGGCATCGTCATAGCATTGTTCAGCGGGCTAGTGCTTGACTTTGTTGTTTTGAGCAACTTTTTTGCTGGATGCGAGTCGGGCCCAAAGGAAGGTGACCCTTCTTACGCAGCGTGGAAGGAACATCACCAGTGTCAGAAAAACAGTGACAAGAAGGCTGGGGAAATGGAGATTGAGGCTGCCCTCATCCTCTTCAGGAGGTCACTTGAGCGGCACAACCTGCGCTACACCACAGTGCTTCGCGACGAGGACAGCCGCAGTTACCTTTCGCTACTAGAAAATAAGGTTTATGAGTATACCTCAGTGGAAAAGGAGGACTGCATTAATCATGTCCAAAAGCGTATGGGCACTGCTTTGCACAATTTGATTGCAAAACACAAAGACCCTGGCCTTGAGAGTATTGAGAGGAAAGGGCCGCTTGACAGGAGACCTGATCTCCAAGCTCACCAATTAATATTGGTGGGCTCTGAAGACACACAGTGGTGATGTTGATGCTATGCACACAGCAGTGATGGCCTCTTATCATCACATCACGTCCAATGATGATGTGGCAAACCACACTCTGTGCCCATCTGGTTCAAATTCCTGGTGCAAACAAAATGGGGCAAAGGCCAAGGTGGAGCCCATTCCCAAACATTGTCGAAAGCTGCCTCCACATGTCTGCCAAGCCTTACTTCCCATTTATGAACGCTTGTAAGACAGAAAGCTGTTGCAACGATGCCAGCGAGGGAAAACCCAAAATAACAACGAATGCCTGCATCCAGTGATCTGGGCACTGGCACCAAAGGAGCGACTTGCTTCGCTATTCACGGTGGAGGCAGTCAGAAGCAGTGCTCAAGTTCAATGCAGGCAATAAAAAGGCATCAGAAAACATTATGAAAAAGCTGAGCCTAAACCCCAGCTGGCAATGCCGCAGCCGCATGGCTGAAAAGGATCGACGGCGCACGGCATCAGTCAAGAAGCCACAAGCAACGAAGAACATGCACCAGTCCCTGAAAAAAGCGGATCGACGGCGCACGGCATCAGTCAAGAAGCCACAAGCAACGAAGAACATGCACCAGTCCCTGAAAAAGCGCCACACAGGGACTCATAGTCAAAAGGAGTACACTCCCGGTGCAGACTGAGCATTTTCAAGTGCAGTTATGTAAATGAATGAGTTTTATTTCTTTTTCTCAGTTTTCTGAAAGCATGCTTTTTGGTGACTTTACTAGTTTGTCGGGTTGATATCTTGCAATCTAGAACAGCTAGAGCAATAATTTTTTCATTAACGTAAAGTCCTATCTATGTATTACAAAGTGCTGAGAGCAGAATTTCCATTTGCTGCCCATATAAATTCAGAAGGTATGAAATTTCTTTGTATGTGATAGCCATGACATGACTCCTCAACTTTCATCATCTGCAGAATCACTAGTTTTTCTTTAATTTGAAATCTGCTTGCAGCATTGCACTTATTGCTAATTGCACTGTCTAGCTATGCAATAATATTTACTTTTTGATGAGCACTTTCTTTTCTATTGTGTCCGAAATCAGCAGAGTGACAGCATTGTGCATCTTCTAAATTAATTGCCCTACAATGAAAATTTGTGCATATTTGAATTGAGCAGGAGAAACTACATAAGCATGTATACCTTCATCATGTTTGGTCCACAAATACAGAAAATATCTCCACACACAATGTGTCCCCCTTAAGCTATTAAGGAAGAAGTAGATAAGCATTGTTGTGCATGGAAGTACTAATCATGAAGACCACCCCCCCTCCCCTCATGAGTATGTGATGGCTAACTGCAGAACATTTTCACAATATTCGCCAACAAAGTCTATTGAAAAGCTCTGCACTATGAGGCACACATTTCATCTGCACTGAGCATGAATTATCATAGTGCTGGCAATACATTATTGTGAAATTTATTAGGGTAAATTAGAGCATGTAACGGCTTCAGTGGATGTCATCGAAATTTGCACTTTAGTAGCAATTCTGTGGGAAAGCTGGGAGGTTATCAACCTGAATTTTAAACAAGAATTTCTGGGTATACAGTGTATAATATTACTGTGATTGTGGAAAGCCAGTAGCGTTTCTCAATTTTAGACTTTGCTTCCCCCCTGTTTATTGTTTCAGTGGAGCGATATGACCCACGAACCAACCGCTGGAGTTCGGTGGCATCAATGGGCACTAGGCGCAAGCATCTGGGCTCGGCAGTATACAGCAACATGATTTATGCTGTTGGTGGTCGTGATGACACTACAGAGCTTAGCAGCGCTGAACGCTACAATCCACAGTTGAACCAGTGGCAGCCAATAGTGGCCATGACTTCACGACGCTCTGGGGTCAGTAATTTCAAATTCTAGTGGAGGGTAGCTTGTCTCTGTGTCACTGTGTAGACTTCTGCTGGCTTATGCACTGTCTATGACTGCCTTACCTGAAGTTATTATATAATAGGCAATGTAACGATAAGGGAGGCCTGTTGACGTGGCTGTTTTTTTTTTTTTTTACGGTTGTTGTCAAAGTCACTGATGCAAGTACATTGCACCTATAGCAAGAAGATACACGCGCACTCAGTGCCCTAGAATTGCTGAAATGAGCATACTCTATTTGAATAACAAGAATGACTCCAGTTTTAATAGTTCAGCAGGAAATTTACTTAAATAACCTGATCTCGAATCATTTTTAGGAGTCGCAAAAAGTAATTCATTTTTTAGATTAGATATATTTCTTATCAGATGGTCAGTTCTAATTGTAGCCTGCTCTTTACTCTTGATGTTCTACAAAGACTGAGTGTTCTCTTCATTTTTTGTAAAGTGTTCCACTGGTATTGTTTAGGCACCACAAGAGCCATAGAGTCCATACATTCTTTACACCATACATTTTTCGTACCTATGCAGGTTGGACTAGCAGTAGTGAATGGGCTTCTTTATGCTGTGGGTGGATTCGACGGCACCACTTACCTGAAGACAATTGAAGTGTACGACCCTGAACAGAACCAGTGGAAACTGTGTGGAAGTATGAACTACCGGCGCCTTGGAGGTGGAGTTGGTGTTGTAAGACTTCCACAGCATGAGGCACACTACTGGTGAAAACAAAGCCAACTCATTGGAGCTGCCCACAACCTTTTTGTGGGCCCATGAATTCGGAGACATTGAATCGCCTCAGAGGTTGCAATCTTCATACATACGAAGGACCTTGGTGGTTTTAAATTGTGCACCAGTAATTGAAGTTGGCTGAAAGGCTGAGCTAAATATATTGACTGGCCAGTTCTGCTGTATACAACTTCGTGTTCATGTTTGCAACCGAGATTCATTGGTATTGACAGGCATTATTGCTTGTTTCCTTGAGTTGCTAAAAAAATAATCTTGTACCATACCTGGGGAAGCTTCTTACTGTATATTTTTTGTATGTACATTTTAGGCTACAATTGCATTAACTTGTCTAACCATGTTATTGCTATTGTTTGTCAGAGACAGCACTTTGTTTGCGACTGATGACTAGGCGTGCACCATTATTGTCATGTATGACTTGGCTAGCTGTTTTAAATACTCACTACACCAATGCTGTTAGTGCCTGTGAAGGGAGGGTTCAAAAGCTGTGTGTGACAGGTATGAATGTTCTTGGAAGGTATGAAAATGTTTTTAAGCTTCCCCACTATGCACAACCAACTCTACACATACTGTGGCAACCACAGGCTCCTCAATTTCGGTATCCTTTCTTATCTTGTACTGCTAGTGCCGTACCAACGGTATAATATTTGGCATGTTGGGGAACAAGTTCTGTACACACTGAACCACTTGATTTACCTTCTCTTGCATAAACAATAAAGATCTGCAGAAAAGACTTATTTTCAGTGTTGACCGTTTTGGACAATGTTTACGATTGAAAAATGTAAGTAGTTTGCCATTGCAGTGCATCAATGTTGAATTTTTTTACCAAACCATCAGCATCGAGTTGGAGAAAATTTGACAGTGAGTTTAATTATCTGTCATTACTGAAAGGTTATAGTTGGAGGTAAGTGTCCTTGTATACATTTTAACAGATTTTTTATATCCTCAAATTTACATTGAAAGGTATGCTGTACATGTGACATGCACAGCTATGCATTTTCACATTGTTTAGTACATCTGCACTTCCAGAGATGATCAGGAAAACCTATGTGCTGTAAAATCAACAGCAAACCATCAATAACAATTCAGAAGTGTAAGTGGTAATAGTGCTGGATGTACCATCTGGAACTTGTGAACAGAAAACAAATATAAAGAAATGCTGTGTCTGTGCAGTTGCCCTACAAAGCAAAAAGAACTGCTTCAGTGAATAATGCAAACACTGGAAACAAAATTCTTTTTAGTTTTTTTATATAAAAAAATTGTTGAGTGAACAGTTTTTTGGTGTACTTATGTAAATATTGTAGATATAACATTCAAAATGTTTTCTTTAATAGAATTTTTGTAAAGATGTATGTTTTCGTAGTATCTATAAATGGAACTGGCCACGAAAGTGCTGGAATCTCAAATTTGTGTAGGGTACCGTCTAAGCCGAATGATAGTTGTCTTAACACATCCATGGGGAAATAAATTACTTAGTGGTACAAATTTCTTCATTCTGCATTGCCGGTTTAGGGATTTTAATCCGTTTATAGAATGTGAAAGGAATGTTAAATTCAAGAATAGAATCAAAAAAGAAAAGCCATTGCATCCGTATTCATTCCATGCACACCATGTATTAATAGCATTAAACCAGTTTCATTCATCTCGGCAGCACCAGCCTCGAGAATATAGGCTATCTACTGCTGCAATGTGCCATACCAGTTGTATGTGCAGCAAGACACTATCTCACCAGAAGAGTTACACGTGTCTGTTTAAGGGAAAGCTTGTGGGTGTGGACTGATAAATATCGTAGTTTGAGTCTCTCAATCTTGGCACATGTTTAGTAAGGGCATAGGGTAAGGCTAGTTAATAATGCAGTCTAACCTTGTTGCAATGTGTGTGACAAGGCTAGTTAATACAGTGTGAAGAAATGGTGAAACAGCAGACAGACTAATTGAAAAGACTAGGTGGTTCCTTTGTTCCCTGTTTTACTACATCACCTGCTCTTTATTTGTGCACAAAAAAAAGGAAGGGAAGACAAGCACTCACGTACACAACTAAGCATAGCTGCGGCAGCACTTGCCACAGAAGCTTAGCGGCTAAGATACATTTCTCTCTTAAATTTGAAGGTGCAGGTTCGATTCCATATTCCCAGCCATGGCAGCTGCATCTAACCTAATAGAACACTCAGAATTTAATTCAGCCTTGGCACTTTTATATAGCTGAGACTCTCTGGATTCTGTGCTGACAGATTCGCTCTCTGCCATCTCCCGACGCCGTGAAGCGCTCGCCAAGTGGTACGTACGCGTCCTCGCACTCCTTCTACCGTGTCCCCATCCTTCTCTTTCATATCTTTACTTCTCCTTTTAACCCCCAGCCCCCTTATTCCCTTCCCTCAGAGCCACTGCTAAGGTGTCCCACTTAGATGCAGACAGTTGCGGGGCTCACTCTTCACTCATTTAAGAATCACTTCCCCCCCATGTGGCTGCTCTAGCCCTCCACACGGGCGGCAGAGCACACTGGATGATTCTGCACTCTTTCTTGGTGGCAATCTGCAATAGGGGAAAAGGCTGAGCAAGCCAAGATGGTTTGTGCGTTTGTGTGTGCTTTATTGTTGCATTATCTCTGTTTTTGAGAGGCTTAGGAGCAAGATGCAGTCAATCAGAGACCTTTATTTCGTCCTGAGGAGACCAGTGTGGCCCCGTCTGGGGGTCCCACCCATGATGGCGCCGAGGTTCAGGCTCTCGGCGACTTCGCGGGCTCTCTGGACAGCCCTTAGCTGCTGGTCTTTTGCGAAGATGGTGATGAGCTGAAGCCAGTCTTCTTCGGTAGAGAGAGACCCTGAACCCCCGCGCAAGCCGTGACACTGCCACAGCATGTGTTGAAGGGTCTGTCTCAGCCCAACATTCAACTAGCCTTCACTAATATGTGCGCGTGCGTCTCAGTGGGGGAAGTTGAATGGTGTGTTGTCTGTGTGTTGGGGGGGGGGGGGGGGGTCTGCCTCAGCAGATCAGTGGCTATGGTGCTCGGCTGGCGACCCGAAGGTCGCGGGTTAGATGTCTCATTTCGATGGATGTGAAATTGGAGAGGCCGGTGTACTGTGTGATATCAGTGCACGTTAAAAAACAGCAGATGGAAAATTTCCAGAGCCCTCCACTACAGTGCCTCTCATAATCATATATCGTGCTTTTGGGGGTAAAACCCCACACATTAGAGAGGCCCTGATACACTTTTTCCAAGTAACCATGGGATAAATTCACTGGAAGAGCTTATTGCCTATGAATTCAATGCCGCACAAATGTTAAGAATCCGTCCATTAATTGCGAGTGGATTTACAAAGATATGTCGCATGCTTCCCTCGTCCCGACGAAAGTGCCGGAAGCTAAGCAATTGGGATGACAGGGGCTAAGAAACTACGTCACCGCGCCTCGGGACCTTGAGCACTTTTTTTTCTTCAAATGCGAGGCTTTTTTAGTGTGATCTTGCGCGTTGTCGCGTCCTCCCCCGGCGATCTCTGTAACGACCGAGCGCGCCATGTTCAAATCATCGAATGGCTGATAGATCAGCTTGTTACGTGTGATTTTTGAGCGTGTTGTGTCATTTGTCGAGAGAAGAGAAAGCAATCTTTAGATGACCTTGAAATTTGTTGTGGATTCCAGGCCGCGTGCTGCACTATGATATTGGGCTCGCGTGTTGTTGGGAGCCTCTACCGATCAGCAGCGTTTTCTGACCATGCAAAAAAAGTGTTGCAGGGCCCCTTTCATTGAGTGTGTGTGTCTAATATACATATATATGTTGCAACTGTGTACTTGAAAAGGACAATTGTCATTTTCAAGTACACAAAACTGGTTGCAACAAGTTGCAACCAGTTTTCGAAAATTGTGGGCAGCTTTATTTTAAGTAAGTGCTGGGGAAGTTCAATGTTCCCTCTTCCTGTACTACACTTTTTTCAATAGTTCTATGATATCAGGTTGTTCGCACACCTCGAGATTGGCTTGATACGGGAATTTCGCTTGTATTTCTTTAGCTGTCACCTTGCGATTTTATTTACGTTGTTGTAATTTGGCTACTGTGTCCCGTATAGATGAAGTCGTTCTTCCTCGCCTTGCTTTCGGGCAGGTTTTTCCTGTACAACGCAATTAATAGAATTTAGCCATGATCTCTTCTCATCATTTGACGTAAAAGAACAGACTGACTGTGTATTTTTGGATTTTAAAAAAGCATTTGATTCTGTCCCGCACTCGTTGCTGCTCCATAAGTTGTCTTTTCTTGGCCTACATCATGATGTTGTCCAGTGGATAACAGGTTATTTGCATAATCGTACCCAATGTGTCCTGATAAACGGCTGTAAATCAGGTGCTGTGAATGTTAGTTCTGGTGTTCCGCAGGGGTCTGTTCTAGGGCCCCTGCTTTTTCTTGTATATATTAATGACATTGTAAGTAATTTGTCCTGCAAAGTACGCCTTTACGCAGACGACTGCGTTGTTTATCGCAGTATCAAAAGCCCACTTGACATGGACTATCTTCAAAGCGATCTCGACCATATCCAAACGTGGTGTGCAAAATGGAAAATGACTTTGAATATTGCGAAATGTAAGCACGTTTCCTTCACACGCAGTCGCAGCCCTATTTTATCAAAATACTTTGGGAAGTACGCATCTTGATACAGAGCTAGATTATAAGCACCTCGGCGTCTATTTTTCATCTAACCTAACCTGGAAACGTCAGATTGAACACGTGTCCGTTTCTGCTTCCCGCATGCTCAACTTTCTAAAACGCAACTTCAGTGATGCTCCTCCAAAAGTTAAAGAACTTTTATATTTCACTAACGTAAGATCCATTACGGAGTACGCCTGCGCCGTGTGGGACCCACAATTTGAAAATTTATGTACACTGCTAGAACGCGTCCAGAACCGCGCCGCCCGATTTGTAACTAAAAATTATAGTTTTCGCACTAGCATTACATTACTTAAATCAGAGTTGGGCTGGGAAACACTAAGTAAACGTCGGTTGCATCACAAACTTGAACTACTATATCGCATTTATTTCAATAAGACTGGTCTTGATCCTAAAATTTTCTTACTAACCCCGCACTTTGTATCTAAGCGACGCGACCATGAATGGAAAATTCGTGAAATTGATTGCCGTACTGATGTGTACAAGGGTTCTTTCTTTCCCCATTCCATTGAGGCCTGGAATAAACTACCTGGTAATATTGTTAATTGTACATCTGATGCTCTGTTTCACACGTTTTTTGTCGCACATGTAAATTTTTCATTGTGGCACTGCTTGTACATTTGACGCGCTATTGTGCAGATTTGTGCCACTTACTCTCATGTCAGTTCTCTTTTTCCTTTTCTTTCTTTTATTTTTTCCCCATATGATGAATCGTATTCATGCATATACCCCCCTGCTGTAATGCCTTGTTGGCGCTGCAGGTAAAATGAATAAATAAATAAATTAACGCAGACGGCGAGATCCACTCTTTGTCGGCAATGAGGTTCGCTAGGGAGTACGCACAATAGTTCTTGGAGAGTCTCCTCTACAGTGTTTATGGCGGGAAAGATTCTCCACCAGCCAGCACCTTCCTATTGGCTGCTAAATCCCCTAGAAGTAACTAAAGTAGAGCCATTCGTGGTAGTATGCAGGATTCTCTTCGCCTCTGTGCATGGTTCTGCCAGCAAAATGTGTGACTCCGCACCTTTCGTGGCTGCTCGCGTGACATCCGAATAGTACCGGTTCGCTCTGGCGTTTCTTTGCGCCCCCTTCGGGGCGACTGGCGTACAGAGAAACAGTAGGGTGAGCACAAAAGAACGCGGGTACTAAGCGACCCTGTGGTTTCTTCTCCTGCACTAACAATGAAAGTCCAGGTGGCCGCTATTGCGACGTGTCCCAGAATAGAGTGCCTGTATGTTATTAACACATGTTCAACAGCGTTTTTGTCTACAAGGCACATAATATATTACTTCTTGCCATAATAACGAAAAAAAATTAAAATATTGGTATGATAAGAACATGGAATTCCTTTTTGTTGCGAACGCATCGACTGCAAGAAGTCTCGCTAGCTTCCGCAGCGTTGCACGTGACATGATGAGTGAAACAGAGTATAGAAGTGCTTGTGCCATGACCATGGGCAAGAGACAGAAAATAAGCAGAGCCATACCTTATTCACAAGGTCAACACACTCCGTCTGTCGATGATGTCTACAGACGGAGTGTCGACTTAACACAACCCCTGTTTACGGATTTTTTAAGTGTATTTGTGTCCCCTTGTTTGTCCTTCATTCATTTTTTTTTTCACTTTCAGTATATCTTGACAACGAAATTGTTTGAACACTAGGCCTTTTTTCTCCTACTTGAGTGCAATTTTAGCAGAAGTGACAATATACCAACTCTAATACATATGTCAGTAGAGTCACTGAACAGGAGCTATGTGAAGATGAGGCGAGACATCTGCAAAATGTGGAGAGAAAAAAAATGTTTGCATAGCATTTGTTTGACGTAGGAATACTTCGCAGGTAATGTCACTGAACAAGTAATGTCTCATTTTTTAAGGGAGCACAGTAATGTTCTCTTTTTGCAGCCCACAGCTTTCTGATGAGATGTGATCGTTTAACCCCTTGACTGTTTTGGACGAGCAGAACTCGTCTAAAACAGTTAAGTTCTGGAGCCCTCCACTACGGCGTCTCTCATAATGATATCGTGGTTTTGGGACGTTAAACCCCACAAATCAATCAATCAAAGCAGTTAAGGCCACACGCCTGCCACACGCCGACCATCTCAGAGGCCAGGTGTTTTTTTTTTTTTTTGCTTTGTTCTAAGGCCACTGTGCTTGTGTGGCGCTGTAAGCAAACAAGTTTCTCTTGCATTTGAAAAATGGCGCTTTGCCGTGAAAGGCGCGGCTTTTAAATTTCTCGTGGCACCAGAAAAAATTTTAAAAATGGGAGTAGCTGTGAACAAGACATTCTTTGAGCAAGCCATTCTTCCTTGATCAAGGTACCCGCAGGGGCGCCTGCGCAAGTAGGCGTTTGATGTGTAGCGACACCACGGACCCGAGCTAACGGGGAAGTTTCTACTCCCTCCCACGCCTAGCCGTGCGTGGCTTTGCCGTGTCCGGGGAAAAGGGGATCCTGGGGGTTGAGCCGACGCTGGGTGATTGGACTATTAAGGCCCCCCGACAGAGGCAACACACCCCTTTGGCCCCGGCTTCACGTAGACGGCACCCCTGGGCTGACCCACCCAGGGGAAATCGGCAGTCGCCTTTTCCTATCTCTCTCTCCCTACATCTTCGTCTTTCTTACTTTTTTAGCTTTCCTGTCTACTTCTCTCTTCTGCTTACTTCCAATTTTCTCGGCAGCAAGGGTTAACCCTGTGCAAATAGCCTACCTTGGCCTAGGCGCATTGGGTTATAGCAGAGTTCTATGGCTGACGTCTGCAAGCTTTCAGCATCCGCAAACTTGCAGCGTCCCCTCGTTGGGCTCCGTGGTGGGTGGCCGCCAACGCTGCTGAACAACATACAATTAGCATGCACAAAGCATTCCCTTTACTTAGTGATCGTACCTCCTCAAAGCGGGTACGCACCGAAGATATCAATTTTTTCATCCGGCCAAGACAAATCTTTCCTCATTTTCACGTTATACACTGCAAAAAAAAACTAACAAGCAAGCCAGAAGTGTATCCCCCTTCGTAGTGGCTAGGTGCTTAACCGAAACTCTCGGTGCCGGGTACAAGGTTACAAAAATGGCCAGCGGAGATCTACTTCTTGAGATACGTGACAAAGACCAATTCGATAAACTGAGCACCCTCACAACGTTTGGAGACACACCCATCAGTATTACGCCACACAGGTCCATGAACTCATCTCGCATTTCCGATGGAGGCGGAAATGTTGTAGGCCCGTGTGCTCAGATTTGGGTGCACGTTAAAGAACCCCAGGTGGTCTAAATTTCCGGAGCCCTCCACTACGGCGTCTCTCATAATCATATAGTGGTTTTGGGACGTTAAACCCCACATATCAATCAATGAACTCATCTCGCGGGGTCGTATCGGACGCAGATTGGCTTGACCTGACCGAAGCTGAACTTCTGGAAGGATGGGAGAGCCAGAACGTGACAAACGTACAGCGTATTAAGATAAAAAGAGATAAAAAGGAAATACCAACCAAACACATACTGACCTTTGCTTCGAGCGATTTGCCGGAAACCATTCAGACTGGGTATACAAAGACATCCGTGAGGCCATATATTCCCAACCCCCGCCGTTGCTTCCAATGTCAGAGATATGGCCACGGCTCGCAAAGCTGTCGTGGCCGGAAAACTTGTGCTCTGTGTGGAGTCGTGGGCCATGCGTCCGACAACTGCGAAGCACCTGCACACTGTGTGAACTGTGGCGGTAATCATGCCGCGTACTCACGTTCCTGTTTTTTCTGGAAAAAAGAAAAAGAGGTCATCCCTTTAAAGATAAAAGAAAACATTGCATTTAAAGAAGCAAGAAAAAAAAGAGTTTCGTCATTTTATGGCCCCACATATGCTGATGCGGCGCGCCAGGGGGAAGTGTCGCACCAGCCCTCGCCACTCCTTCGGCGTACGCAGAGCGAGCCATTGGCTGTGGCGCCTGCCCCCAAGGCGGCAGTAGTTGAGTCTACTTCGCCTACTATTGAACAGAGACCAGAGACTCCAGGGTCCTCGGGTCTCAAGGCCTCCCCTCGCCAGGCGAGGCCCAAGCTTCGAAAAACCAGCTCGCATGAGCGAGCATCCAGTGCCTCCGAGAAGGCAATGGATACGGCGGCACCCCTGGTGCCAAAAGAGCGGCGCGGCTCTTTGGAGCGCTCCAAGAGAACTGAAAAGCTCATAACAGGGCCTGATAATAGCCCTGTTACTTGAGCACGACCTTTCAGCTTAAAAGTCACTCCCTTAACGTACACACAGCACTACTTTATTTCCAATATGGAAACACAAATTATACATTGGAACGTCAGAGGACTGCTTAAAAACCTCGACGACGTCCAAGAGCTTTAATACAAACACTCACCTCAAGTGCTGTGTGTACAGGAAACACACCTAAAATCCTCCAATACAAATTCTTTACGTGCTTACGTCATATACCGAAAGGACCAAGATGATGATGTGGCGTCATCCGGTGGCGTAGCCATTATTATTAAACAAGGAGTAGCGTGTACACATTTACCACTCCAGACATCCCTTGAGGCGGTGGCTGTTAAAGCGGTACTTTTAAACGAACTCGTCACCATCTGCTCTTTGTATGTACCTCCCCACCACCGTCTTGAAAGACGTGAATTCCAGTCTTTAATAGACGAACTGCCTGAACCTTATTTGCTTCTTTGGGACCTAAATGCGCATGGTGGACTGTGGGGCGATTCTCGCTGTGATGCACGAGGTCGTCTCATTGCACAATTTCTCTTCTATACCGGTGCCTGTTTGTTGAATAGGAAAGAGCCAACATACTATAACGTTGCCAACAAAACTTACTCGTCTATAGACCTCAGCATCGTATCACCTTCACTCCTACCCCTACTGAAATGGAAAATCATAAATAATCTATATGGAAGTGACCATTTTCCTGTAGTGATGAGCTCACAAACAACATATGAAAGTCCTCTACATGTTCCCAAATGGCTGATAAACAAAGCACACTGGAAACAGTTCCACAACACTACACGTTTGAGTTGGACAGACATATGTAGGTTAAACATAAATGAAGCTGTGCAGCACTTCACAGCTTTTCTAACTGACGCAGCAGCCAAGTGCATACCGCAAACATCTGGAATTCCCAGCAAACGACACGTCCCATGGTGGAACACAGAGTGTCGTAATGCGCGAAAGGAACAGAACAGGGCATGGAGGTTGCTTCGGAACTCACCAACAGCCGAAAATCTTGACACCTTCAAGAAAATAAAGTCTCGGGGCAGGAGGACGCGTCGGCAGGCCAGAAGAGAAAGCTTACAGAAGTTTTTGTCAGGGATCAATTCATACACACAGGAGGCTAAAGTCTGGAACATGGTCGTATAGGATAGCAGGAAAACAAGTACACACACTTCCACTCGTAAACACTCAGGGTGATACCTTGGAAGATCAGGCAAACTTCCTCGGTGCACACTTTGAACGGGTATCCAGCTCGTCCCACTATACTGACACTTTCCAAAAATACAGAACAAGAATAGAAAAGCAGAAACTCGAACACAAATCCACTAGATACGAGGCATATAACCAAGCTTTCAGTCTAGCTGAGCTCCGAACATCTCTAAACTCCTGCAGTACTTCTGCCCCAGGATCTGACCGTGTCGTGTATGAATGTTAAAAAACCTACCAGCCGAAACACGAAAAACCTTACTTTGTTTGTACAATGCTATCTGGTTTTCTGGCACTATCCCTACCTCCTGGAAAGAGGCTATTATTATTCCCATTTTGAAAGAGGGCAAGGACCCTTCTTTAGCTTCAAGGTATAGGCCTATTCCACCTCCCCACCACCGTCTCTCATAATCATATTGTGGTTTTGGGACGTTAAACCCCACATATCAATCAAGGCCTATTCCACTTACAAGGTGCTTGTGCAAAGTCTTCGAAAAAAATGACAAACTGCCGACTTGTACATATCCTTGAGACAAACAATTTGCTCGACCCATTTCAGTGCAGGTTTCGAGAAAATAGATCCACCACAGACCACCTTGTTCGTATCGAGGCACAGATCAGAGACGCCTTCGTCCATAAACAATATTTTCTATCTGTGTTCCTCGATATCGAAAAGGCTTATGATACAACATGGCGTTTTTGGAATTCTAAGAGACCTGTCCCACCTTGGTGTGCGCAGAAGAATGTTTCACATAATCGAAAGTTACCTGTCAAACCGGACATTACGTGTCCGTGTGGGCAGTGTTCTCTCCCAAACATTTGTCCAGGAAACAGGCGTGCCACAAGGTGGTATACTTAGTTGCACACTTTTTATTATTAAAATGAATTCTTTGCACTTGTCCATCCCCCGCAATATGTTCTATTGTACATATGTCGACGACGTTCAGCTTGGCTTCAAGTCATGCAACTTGGCAATGTGTGAGCGGCAGGTTCAGCTGGGTTTAAACAAGGTCTCCAAATGGGCAGATGAAAACGGATTTCGACTTAACCCACAAAAAAGCACGTGTGTCTTGTTCCCTCGAAAGAGAGGCATGCACTCGGAACCTGACATTCGACTGAACGGGCAACGTCTGTCTGTCAAAGCCGAGCATAAATTCTTAGGCTTAATCTTGGACAACAAGTTGACCTTCGTACCGCACATGAAGTATTTAAAAACAAAATATTTAAAAGCCATCAATGTTATAAAAGTGTTGTCACGTACTACTTGGGGTAGGGATAGGCAATGCCTCATGAATCTGTATCGAAGCCTCATTCGCACCCGCTTAGATTATGGGGCCGTCGTTTATCAGTCAGCAACTCAAAGTGCTTTGAAGATGCTAGACCCCGTGCACCATTTGGGCATCCGCCTTTCTACGGGTGCTTTTCGCACCAGCCCTGTAGAAAGCCTTTACGTTGAGTCAAATGAATGGTCGCTTCATCTACAGAGAACTTTCATGTCCTTTGTATATTTTCTTAAGGTGAAAGCAGACAAGAAGCACCCCTCATACTCTATTATTAGTGATCTGTCAAGCTCCATTCTGTTTCAAAACAGGCCTTCGATGAGGCAGCTCTTCTCAGTTCGCCTCAAGGGTCTAGCTGAAGAAACTGGAGTGTCACTTAAACTAAGTTTACTGGCTCCTGTAGCATACCCGCCACCGTGGCAGTGGCAGACTATAGACTACGATGTGTCTTTCCTAGAAGTTACAAAACATGCACCTATTGCCCATATCCGAACATACTTTCTGGAACTTCAACACAAATACACACGTTCTGAGTTCTTTACAGATGCCTCCAAGTCTAACTCCTCTGTGTCCTACGCTGCTGTCGGTCCATCCTTTTCGGATGCTGGCCCTCTACATCCAGGCACAAGTATCTTCACAGCGGAAGTTTACGCGATACTTGTGGCAGCTAAACACATCAAACAAATACAAATGCAAAAAGCAGGAATTTATACAGACTCCCTCAGTGCGGTAACGGCTCTGCACAGTCTTAAAAAACAAAAAAATCTGGTCCTTGTCTCACTTTACTCCATTTTATGCACACTCTACACACTCAAACAACATGTTGTAGTGTGCTGGGTGCCAGAGCACCGTGAAATTCAAGGCAACGTGATGGCGGATCAGCTTGCTGCATCCGTCTACAAAAGCACTGCCCCTACACCCATATTAATCCCGGCCCTTGATCTTAAGCCGTCTCTCAAACGAAACCTCAGGGACTACTGGCAGAGCAAGTGGGATACACACACACAAAACAAACTACACATGATTGAGCCTCACCTTGGTCATTGGCTGCCAGTATCAAAATCGCGTCATACAGAGGTAATACTAACGAGACTCAGGATAGGACACACATACACGACACACACATATCTTTTGTCCGGTGGCAATCCACCATTGTGTGACACCCCCGCAGGGGCGCCAGCGCAAGTAGGCGTTTGGTGTGTAGCGACACCACGGACCCAAGCTAACGGGGGAGTTTCGGCTCCCTCCCACGCCTAGCCGTGCGTGGCTTTGCCGTGTCTGGGGAAAAGGGTATCCTCGGGGTTGAGCCAATGTTGGGTGATTGGACTTTTAAGGCCCCCCGGCAGAGGCAACACACCCCTTTGGCCCCGGCTTCACGTAGACGGCACCCCTGGGCTGACCAACTCAGGGGAAAATCGGCAGTCGCCTTTTCCTATCTCTCTCTTCCTACATCTTAGTCTCGTCTTTAAATCTATCCTGTCTTCTTCTCTCTTCCATTTACTTCCAATTTTTCCTGGCGGCAAGGGTTAATTAACCTTGTGTATGTGCTCTGTCTTGGGCACAATATATTTGGCTATAGCGGCTGTGTACAGCTGACGTTGACATGCCTGATATAAATTTAGGACTTGTCACGTCCCCGTGTTGGGCTCCATGGTGGGCGGCTGGCATGGCTGCCGAACTCATATTTAGTTTATGGCTTTTTCTTCTCTCCATTCATTGCACGATCGTCCTCTCTCGAAGAGAGGGCGCACCGAAGACTTTTGCAATTATTTGAGCAAACCGAAAGAAACCTTTCCCCGCTACCATGTAATCCACTGTGAAACTGCTGAATAGAATGCCAGAACTATTTCGCCTTTCGTTGTTTCCAAATGCCTCACCACTACACTTGGACCAGGTTACCAGGCTAAAAGAATGGCCAGTGGGGATCTCCTCCTCGAGGTAAAAAGTCATAGCCAGTATGAAAACCTCTCAAAACTAGAAGCGTTTGGAAACATTCCTATCTCAATTACACCACACCGCTCACTCAACACTTCCCGAGGCGTTGTATCTGATCAAGACTTGCTTGGCCTGACTGAAGGTGAGCTCCTCGAGGGCTGGAAGGACCAGCAGGTGACACAAGTATCAAGAATCAAAATTAGGCGTGATAAGAAGGAAATCCCAACAAAACACATAATTGTGACATTTTGCACCAGTACCCTGCCTGAAAATCTCGAAACAGGATACTTGAAGTTGAATGTGAGACCCTACATTCCCAACCCACGACGTTGCTTCAAATGCCAGCGGTTTGGTCACGGCTCTCAGAGTTGCCGCGGCCAACTCACCTGCGGAAAGTGTGCCACCACAGGACACGCCACAGACGAGTGTAAGGTGGAGGATGGGGCCCACTGCGCAAACTGCGATGGTGCCCATCCCGCATACTCCCGAACTTGTCCAACATGAAAAAAGGAAAAAAGAAATTGTTACAATCAGAATCACACAAAACATTACTTTCCGAGAAGCCCGTCAACAAGTATCTGGTCTTTCCACAAAGAAACCATCGTTCGCCGATGTAGTGCAACAGGGGGCCTGCGGCAACTGCCCATGCCAGGCACAGTGTGCCCAGGCGGTTGCCAATGCCCCCACCAACGGTGGGAACAGCCAAGGCTGCCCTGCCACTCGTCAACACGGCGACACTAATGGCCGCTGCAAGTTCTTGCAGCAGCTAGGGTATCCCAGCAGCAAAGGAGGCCCCTTCGACCTCTAGCCCAAGAGGACCGAAGTTTTCGCCTCCCGAGGTGAAGGAGACCCCAGGGTCGGCCGATATGAAGGCCTCGTCTCACCAGGCGAGGCCCCAAGCCCAAAACATCAGCTCGCAAATGCGGGAATGCAGTGCCTCTGAGGAGGCAATGGACACCACGGTACCCCTGGTGCCAAAAGATCAGCGTAGCTCCCTGGAGCGCGCCAAAAGAAAAAAAATTACGGCATATTCACGGGGTGAATGATGATGAATGAGCGAAGCTCCGGAGGGATTCATCGGTAAACTGTGAATCTTCAGTGTAATTCGCCCAGTCGATCATCATGTAAAGACGTGAGAAACGCTGTGTGTGTATATACACAAATCAACTTTTATTTGTTCTTAGACGATGGATGGCTTGCGATGTCCCTTCATTATGACGGCTTTATGGTCTGTGAAATGAAGGGAGAGCGGTTCCTGTATAATATCTCGCGTCTTTCATCAACTACAAGTACCGCTTTCTACTTTATAACATCTTGCATCTTTTCATCATCAGCTACAAGTACCACCATCTAGTAAACACTACAAGAACTAAACGAGAGGTGGCTACATGGATGGATGGATGCTATGAGCGTCCCCTTTATAACGGGGTGGTGACAAGTATGCCACCAGGCTCGACAAAAAAAAAACCCTTTTTTTCTTTTTATGTTGGCCTAATGCCTCTACTTCGATAAATTCTATCTTAATAGAAAAAAAGGTAAATTTTCAGCTTAAGTTCTCTGCCATTTACGGCACACTGTCCATATTTTATTTTTCCAATATTTATTTTTGTCCTTTCTCTCTAATTTTCTGCCACCAATACTCTAACCGTCTCTTACTTATTTCAATCGCGGGTGTGTTCAGCTTTCCATTGTTGTCCCTAAAACCCAAGGCTTCCTGTAGGCTCGTGCCCAAACGTACACCTGGGTGGATATCTCCACATTCAATCAGAACATGCTCCGCCGTTTCCTTATCTTTCCCGCAGCATGTGCATTGTTCTTCTTCTTTACTGAATCTTGCTTTATAACTACGCGTTCTAAGGCAACCCGATCTCGCTTCAAACAGTAAAGCGCTTCCCCTTGAATTATCGTAAAATGCCTCCCTCCTTATTTCATTTTTGCCCTTTCGGTAGTTACTCAAAGCCGGTTTTTTCTCCATAGCTGCCATCCAGTAAATCCTCTCCGCCTCCCTGACTTTTCCCTTAACGCTCTTTGTTGACATACGGCTTACAATACCAGCCGTATACTTACTAGTGAGTCTTCTAGTTCTTTTTCTCCACTGTGTGTCCACGCTCTTCCTATACAAATAACGGAACACCTTCTCTGCCCATCTACTCTCCTTCATATTTCTTAGCCTTTCTTCGAACCTTATTTTGCTCTGCGCTTCCCTCGCCTCAAAACCTGCCCACCCCATATCGCCCTTTACAGCCTCGTTTGTCGTCTTCCCGTGAGCACCCAACGCGAGGTGTCCCACAGTCCTTTGATTTACATCCATTCCCGCTTGCACCTCTGCCCTCATGCACACCACTGAGTTCCCAAAAGTAAGCCCTGGAACCATTACACCCTTCCACAGACCTCGAAGCACCTCATACCTATTGTATCCCCACAACGCTCTGTGCTTCATTATTGCCGCATTCCTCTTTCCTTTTGCTGCCGAGGCTTTTTCCTGTACCTCCATGTATCTATCACTCTCATTTACCCATACTCCAAGGTACTTGTATTCACTTACCCTCGGTATTTCTTGGCCTTGTATGGACACCGTCTGATCACAGGGATCATTGAATACCATCAATCCACACTTCGTTACACTGAATCCTAGTCCAAGAGCTTCACCTTCCCTTCCGCATATATTCGCCAGCTGCTGTATATCATCTCCACTGTCCGCAAATAAGACGATATCGTCCGCATAAAATAAACCTGGAAGCTTCTGCTCAATCATCATGCCGCCCTGTTTGTGTGACAGATTAAAACCAATGTTGCTACCTTCTAGCGCTTTTTCAATACTCACCATGTACAGCATGAATAACAGCGGGGACAAAGGACATCCCTGTCTCAGACCCCTGCTAACCTCAACGTTCTCTTTGCTACGCATTCCTTCCCACTCTATGCAAACTGTATTTTCTCGGTATATCTCCCTCAAAAGCTGTATACAGTCGTCGCCCATGCCCATTCCTTTCAATATATCCCACAAAATTTCCTGATTAACGTTGTCGTATGCCCCCGTGATGTCTAGAAAAGCCACGTACAAGGGCCTATTCTCTATTTTGGATATTTCTATACACTGAGTGAGAACAAACAGGTTATCGTCTAACCGCCTGTCGACTCGAAATCCGTTCTGAAGTTCTCCCAAAATATCGTTATGTTCGGCCCATGTTTCTATTTTCATTTTTACTGCTTGCATCGCCATCCTGTATAGTACCGATGTAATTGTTAGTGGTCTATACGAGCGAATGTTGTCCTTTTCTCCCTTGCCTTTATAGATTAAGTTCATTCTACTTTGTCGCCAACTGTCCGGTATTTGTCCGTCCTTTAAGCTTTTTTCTACTGCTTTTAACAATGCTTCTTTAGTGTTATGTCCTAGTTCGTTAATGAGGCTAACGGGAATCCCATCTAAACCCGCGGCAGTGCGCTTTGGAATTTTTCCTTCGGCCTTTTTCCAGTTGAAATTATCAAGTACTAGCTCTTCCTCTGTTGCTTTCTCCGCCACACTTTTACTCACCGGGGAGATCCCCTGGACGCTCTTTTGAAACGAATCGGCTGTTACCTTTTGGATGTAACCTAGCGCTTCGTACCCTTCCAATTGATTTCCTCCTTCATCTAGAATATGTTGTTGCGTTGTGACAGACTTCCTACCTAGCGCCTTTATGTGGCTCCAAAATATCCTAGGCGCGGCCTCCTTTTTTTCGTGTATCTCTGTCATCCAGCGTTCACTTTCACCTTTAATTTTTGCCTCTACCAATTTCTGTACAAGGGATTTTTTTCTCTAAATATATTTCCCATATTTTTTTGACTTCGTCCTGCGGCCGCTTCTCCTTTTTTGCCTTTCTATGCTCCCGTGAGGCTTCGCGTCGCTTCTCGATCGCCTCCCGGATTTCCTTGTTCCACCAACTTTTTGGCTTCCTTTTTCCTTTCCAGCAAACAGTTTTCTTCTCTTTCCCTATCTCCTTCGTCATTAGATGTAACAGCTCACTATACTCCCAGTCCTTGCCTGGTATTTCGCCTACTTCTTCCTCGACTCTTGCGGCTATATTTATTATTTGTTTGTCATTTAAATACGAGCTGCCAGACTTTGATTCCATGCTCATATTTTCAGTTTCGTATCCCATTTGTAATGTTATTCGTTTATGATCACTACCCAAGCTGTTAATGCCTTCCTCGTCTATCCTCATTTCTGTCAGTTTGTGGTAAATTCCTTCAGTCATGAGACAATAATCAATACTTGATTGCTTGTTTCCGACTTCCCATGTGATCTGGCCGTCACATTTAGGCCCCGTGTTAACTATCTCCAGACTATGTTGCTCGCAAAGATCTAGTAATAACTTCCCATTGATGTCTGAATATCCGTCAAGGTCATGTATGTGGGCATTCATGTCCCCTAGAAGGATGATTTCGGCCCCATTACCAAATTCCTTAATATCCGCACTCATGCAATCCACTATCTCCTGATTCTTTTCTCTGCAGTTATTCCCCGTCCACAAGTAGGCTACCCCTAGCCACGTTTCCTTTCCACCTACTGTGCCCCGAACCCAGAGGTGCTCTGAACACGTCTGTTTCACTCTAACCCATTTGGCTCCGCGGTGAATTAGCATTCCTACACCCCCACCTTTCCTTTCCGATATGGTCCTGTTACACCCTTCCCAAACATAATTTTTAATATGTGGTGGCTCTTCCAAGTCTCTAAGGTGTGTTTCTGTAACCGCATACACGCCTATCTGTTCTTTGTTTAACTGCTCCTCAATCTCTAACCATTTTGCCTTCTTTCTGCCACCCTGCATGTTTATGTAACTAATTGCAACACGCGCCTTTTTCCTTTTTCTTTTACCTTTTTTCTGGTTTTTCGCAATTCTACCTGTCAAAGCGTCCTCCTGGTTGCTTTCCCTGTTACGAGCTACCCCGGACTCCGAAGGGCCCGTGAGCCCCCCAAAAAAGCTACTGCGCGTCCTGCCAGTCGCCAGCCCACCTCGTGTCCAAGCCTCTTATCGAAATGAATCCTGTCTCTTTGGAATCCACCCCACCTGTGCACTTCCCTGTTTAAATCCACTACCTCGAAACCCTTCTCTCGACTAATCCGCCATATCTCCTTGTTTGCGTCGACAACCGCTCTTCGCAGGTTGACGTTGCGCACCGGTACTTCCGGTACTGTGCATACTACAATTTGCACCTGGGGGGACACGGTGCGCATGTCATCCACCCCTCTCGCCAAGGCCGTCGCTAGTCCTGACGATTCTTTTTTCAGGACGTCATTTAACCCTCCCGCAATTACAACGAGGTTACGATTGCCAGCCTTAGCTGCGAGTTGTTCACCCGCTTGACTCATTACTGTCCCCAGCGTTTGTCCTGGGAACGTCCCTATCGCAACTCTCTTGTCGCCTTTCACCCTTTCTTTGATTCCCGCTGCGCATCGGACCAAATTTGAGTCACCGGCGATGATGACCTGTTCAGACATTCCTTCTGAAACCTGCACCTGGCTGCTGACTAGGTGACTAGCGTGAGTCACGGCTGCTGGTTTGCTCCCTCCCTCCCTCAAAACTACTTCCCGGTAGCTGGGCCCTGTGGCCAATGTATCTGCCTTTGTCATGCCTGTTTCCTTCATCTCTCCCGCACGGGGGGTCGTCGCCATAATGCTTCCGCCGTCACCTGCGTCTTCGTTCCCTTTCACGACCTTCGATAGGCCCTTCTCGGCTGCCCGGAGCCTTTCTTCCATGGCTGACGTTTTCTCTCGCTCCTTCGCCAATGCATTCTCCAGCGCTGCGATTTTCTCCATGAGCCCACTCTGGACCGCCATCATATTTTTCATTTTCTCCTCGAACTCGCACTGTTTACACTTGGCGTCATCTTCTGCTTTCTCCTCCGCACTAATTTCCACCTTCCGCCCTACCCCGCACTCGGAACACTTTACGGTCTTTTTGACCATGGCTAGCTCAGTTTACCGATGCCCACGTGTTAGAAAACTGTACTAAAATACACTGGTCTAAGCCAAAAAGAACCACAATAATAAATAAATACGCTACACTTCACAGCACCTGCGCATGCACGTGGTCGGTCTACGCGCAGGCTTCAGCCACGTGGTGGCTGGAGAAAAAAAGACACAGTACAAAATACTAATAAAAAAAAACCGTACACCGTACTAGACCTAATCAAGCCTTACGCTAGCGCCTTACGTTCTCATAACGCTACATATAGATACACTTGTACCATTGCTCCAATGGAAAGTTCTAAATAATTCCTACGGAAGTGACCATTTTCCTGTCGTTTTGAGTACACAAACATCATACGACCGTCCCCTACATACAGGAGACGGTACCGCCATCTAGTGAACACTGCAAGAACTAAACTAGAGGTGGCTATATACAGGGGATGGTACCGCCATCTAGTGAACACTGCAAAAACTAAACTAGAGGTGGCTACATACAGGCTACAGGGGACGCACAGCCCACGCCCTAAGGAGCTTCGCCCCTAATAAAAAGCCAATAACGGGGCCCGGCAACGGCCCTATTCTTTGAGTCTTAACGTTTAGCTTAAGAAGCAGACACACCTATTTTTCCATACACACAGCACTACGTTACCTCCAATATGGAAACACAAATAATACATTGGAACCTCAGAGGACTGCTTAGAAACCTCGATGATGTTCAAGAGCTCTTTTGCAAACATTCGCCGAAAGTGCTGTGTGTACAGGAAACTCATTTAAAATCTCAAAACACAAATTTTTTGCGTCGGTATGTTCTCCTCCAAAAGGACAGAGATGATGCTGCGGCATCATCCGGTGGTGTAGCCATTATTGTTCATCAAAAAGTAGCATGCACACATTTACCACTGCAAACAACACTAGAGACAGTGGCTGTTCGAGCAGTTCTTTTCAACAAGCTCGTCACCATCTGCTCTCTGTACATACCCCCACACCACTGTCTTGGAAAACGAGAATTCGAGTCCTTAATAGCTCTACTACCCGAACCTTATCTGGTCCTTGGTGACCTGAAGGCTCATAGCAGTCTATGGGGTGATTCTCGCTGCGACGCACGAGGTCGTCTCATTGAACAGTTCCTTTTTTCCTCCGGTGCCTGTCTGTTGAATAGGAAAGAGGCAACATATTATAACCTTGCCAACAAAACCTACTCTTCCATAGATCTCAGCATAGCATCTCGTTCACTTGTACCATTGCTCCAATGGAAAGTTCTAAATAATTCCTACGGAAGTGACCATTTTCCTGTCGTTTTGAGTACACAAACATCATACGAATGTCATCCACGAGTTCCCAAATGGCTTATACACAAAGCCGACTGGGAACAGTTTCATAACAAAGCTCAGTTATGTTGGACTGACATATGTGGGCTAAGAATAGATGAAGCTGTGCAGTACTTCACAGCTCTCCTTATCAACGCAGCTACCAAATGCATCCCACAAACATCTGGACAGCCCGGCAAGCGACACTTCCCATGGTGGAACACTGAGTGTCGTAATGCGCGAAAGGAGCAGAATAAGGTATGGAGGTTGCTTCGGAACTCACCGACAGCCGAAAATCTTGACACCTTCAAGAAAATAAAGTCTCAAGGCAGGAGAACGCGTCGGCAGGCCAGAAGAGAAAGCTGGCAAAAGTTTTTGTCAGGAATCAATTCATACACACAGGAGGCTAAAGTCTAGAACATGGTTGGTAGGATAGCAGGAAAACAAGTACACACACTTCCACTCGTAAACACCCAGGGTGATACCTTGGAAGATCAGGCAAACTTCCTTGGTGCACATTTCGAACGGGTGTCCAGCCCGTCCCACTATACTGACACTTTCCAAAAATACAGAACAAGAATAGAAAAGCAGAAACGCGAACACAACTGCACTAGAAACGAGGCATATAACCAAGCTTTCAGTCTAGCTGAGCTCCGAACATCTCTAAACTCCTGCAGTACTTCTGCCCCAGGTTCTGACCGTGTGATGTATGAAATGTTAAAAAACCTACCAATCGAAACGCGAAAAACCTTACTTTGTTTGTACAATGCTATTTGGTTTTCCGGCACTATCCCTACCTCCTGGAAAGAGGCTATCATTATTCCCATTTTGAAAGAGGGCAAGGACCCTTCTTTAGCTTCGAGTTATAGGCCTATTGCACTTACAAGCTGCTTCTGCAAAGTCTTCGAAAAAGTGATAAACTGCCAACTTGTACATTTCCTTCAAACAAACAATTTGCTAGAACCCTTTCAGTGCAGGTTTCGAGAAAATAGATCCGCCACAGACCACCTTGTTCGTATCGAGGCACAGATCAGAGACGCCTTCGTCCATAAACAATATTTTCTATCTGTGTTCCTCGATATCGAAAAGGCTTATGATACAACATGGCGTTTTTGGAATTCTAAGAGACCTGTCCCACCTTGGTGTGCGCAGAAGAATGTTTCACAATATCGAAAGTTACCTGTCAAACCGGACATTACGTGTCCGTGTGGACAGTGTTCTCTCCCAAACATTTGTCCAGGAAACAGGCGTGCCACAAGGTGGTATACTTAGTTGCACACTTTTTATTATTAAAATGAATTCTTTGCACTTGTCCATCCCCCGCAATATGTTCTATTGTACATATGTCGACGACGTTCAGCTTGGCTTCAAGTCATGCAACTTGGCAATGTGTGAGCGGCAGGCTCAGCTGGGTTTAAACAAGGTCTCCAAATGGGCAGATGAAAACGGATTTCGACTTAACCCACAAAAAAGCACGTGTGTCTTGTTCTCTCGAAAGAGAGGCATGCACTCGGAACCTGACATTCGACTGAACGGGCAACGTCTGTCTGTCAAAGCCGAGCATAAATTCTTAGGCTTAATCTTGGACAACAAGTTGACCTTCGTACCGCACATGAAGTATTTAAAAACAAAATGTTTAAAAGCCATCAATGTTATAAAAGTGTTGTCACGTACTACTTGGGGTAGGGATAGGCAATGCCTCATGAATCTGTATCGAAGCCTCATTCGCACCCGCTTAGATTATGGGGCCATCGTTTATCAGTCTGCAACTCAAAGTGCTTTGAAGATGCTAGACCCCGTGCACCATTTGGGCATCCGCCTTTCTACGGGTGCTTTTCGCACCAGCCCTGTAGAAAGCCTTTACGTTGAGTCAAATGAATGGTCGCTTCATCTACAGAGAACTTTCATGTCCTTTGTATATTTTCTTAAGGTGAAAGCAGACAAGAAGCACCTCTCATACTCTATTATTAGTGATCTGTCAAGCTCCATTCTGTTTCAAAACAGGCCTTCGATGAGGCAGCTCTTCTCAGTTCGCCTCAAGGGTCTAGCTGAAGAAACTGGAGTGTCACTTGAACTAAGTTTACTGGCTCCTGTAGCATACCCGCCACCATGGCAGCGGCAGACTATAGACTGCGATGTGTCTTTTCTAGAAGTTACAAAACATGCGCCTATTGCCCATATCCGAACATACTTCCTGGAACTTCAACACAAATACACACGTCCTGAGTTCTTTACAGATGCCTCTAAGTCCAACTCCTCTGTGTCCTACGCTGCTGTTTGCCCTTCCTTTTCGGATGCTGGCCCTCTACATCCAGGCACAAGTATCTTTACAGCGGAAGCTTACGCGATACTTGTGGCAGCTAAACACATCAAACAATTACAAATACAAAAAGCAGTAATTTATACAGACTCCCTCAGTGCGGTAACGGCTCTGCACAGTCTTAAATAACAAAAAAACCCTGTCCTCGTCTCACTTTACTCCATTTTATGCACACTCTACTCACTCAACCAACATGTTGCAGTGTGCTGGGTGCCAGAGCACCGTGAAATTCAAGGCAACGTGATGGCGGATCAGCTTGCTGCATCCGTCCACGAAATCAGTGCCACTACACCTATATCGATCCCGCCCCTTGATCTTAAGCCGTCTCTCAAACGAAAGCTCAGGGACTACTGGCAGAGCAAGTGGGACAGACACACACAAAACAAGCTACGCGTTATCAAGTTACACATTGGCCATTGGCCACCAGTATCAAAATCACGTCTAACAGAGGTAACACTAACAAGACTCAGGATAGGACACACATACACGACACACACACATCTTTTGTCCGGTGGCGATCCACCATTGTGTGACAAATGTGGTGAGGCCTTAACAGTTCTTCACGTTTTAATCCAACGTAAACAATTAGACACTCTAAGAAGACAACACTTTCCAATACCCTACCGACAACATATACCATTACACCCCGCAATGTTTGTCGGTAGGGAACCACTTTTTACCCATAAATCATTGTTAGCTTTTTTAAAAGATGTCAATTTTTAACATGTAATATACCCAGGCATTGCGTAGCGCGACCTCTCAAGAGAGGTTGCTGCTGCAGTGATTACATTTAAAAGCACTTGCCTCGCAGCCCTTGCACACAAGGGCGCAGATGAGGCACGTGTGCTAGTGCGAAATATTTTTACATGCTTTTATTATCAAAACCTTTGTTACCCTTTTTAGTATGCATATCACGCCATTGTCATGATCTTAATACTCATGTTTTTACCCACATTATCGCGAGGAATTTTAAGGCCCCTATACAGCCACGCAACATATCATTGTCTGCATCTCTACTCATCGAAATCGCGCTGTTTGGCCATCAATCGGCCCTTGCGCCACAAAGCGCCACACATCATCATCATCATTGTGTGACAGATGTGGTGAAGCATTAACAGTCCTTCACATGTTAATTCAGTGCAAACACTTAGAAACTAAGAAAACGGCATTTTCCATTACCCTACCGACAACATATACCTTTACACCCTGCAATGTTCGTTGGTAGGGAACCGCTTTTTAGTCATAAATCATTGTTAGCGTTTTCAAAAGAAATTCATAATTTTCATATCATATACCCGGGCATTCTGTTGCACGACCTCTCCAGAGAGGTTTTTGCTGTGGTGGCTACACAGGAAAGCATTTGCCTCACGGCCCTTGGACGCAAGGGTATGAACGAGTGAGGTACTTGTGCTAATACCATACATGTCCATCATCGTTTTTCATTATCACCAACTTTTGTCACCTATTCACCCCACACACACTTTTCACGGCATGGTCATGATTTTATTACTTGTATGTTTTTACCCGCCTTACTGCGAGGAATTTTATGGCCCTTATACAGCCGCTAATCACAATCATTGTCCACATTCCTTGTCCCATGAACTGGCGCTCTTTGGCCATCCTTGATCAAGGTGCTCAAGCAATCTTCAATACTAAATAAAATGCAACTGCGCCTAATGCGGATGTTGATCACTGAACCTGGGGTGGTATTCCCAAGCTCTAATGTCTTCGGTAATACTCTTGCTTTTGAAATATTCACATGGGGCACGGCAGTCTCCCGAGTGACAAGGTTCGTGGCTCATTGTCTTGGCATTCTTTTAAAAAGTGGTGGACTGCCATAACTCGTTGATTGTTTAACACCTCGTAAAAGTGAGAGTATCTTAAAATGAATGTGATCATCCAAAATAGAACCTCTGCTCCACTTCCTCCTAAACTTCATCATCATTTGTGCTCTCATCGGCACTCTAAACTGGTAACTCATTTTTGCCTTTGTCACAGACAACCAATGTGAGGGCTGCTTTTTTGTATTTATCTATCTATCGAATGTGGTATTCGTGGGCTATAGCAATGCAGACACAATATTTCTTGTGATTAAGACAACTCAGATTCTTTGCCTTCACTTGCAAGCTCGCTTCCATTTTTTCCCATATTTAGTGGCCTCTTGTTCATTCAGGAGCATGTCCACAAGCCAGCTTAGTTTTTATATCACACAGTTAAACCCTTTTAAGTAAGAGACATGCTCCAGGCAGCAATTCTTCTCTTTTATATAGAAGTGTCGCGGACAGGAAACGCAGGAGGCTCGCAATGGCGTGAGACACGGCTCCGCGTCGGCTCCGTGAAATGACCACTTTTTCACGCGCAAAGGACAACAGCCAGCTGATAAAGTGCTGTGTTTGGTTGCGGACGTGCTCAGGATCCTGTGGCTACCATTCTGAAAACTGTAAGTAGATTTTAAAGGATTTTATTGCGCCTTCGGTGTTCAGCTACGTTGTGCGTCTCGCCAACTCCACCGTTAGGCCTAGCGCCGAGGCGGTCGGATCGGCATTCGAGGCTCCAGGCGTCGGCTCGTAGAGCGTCTGCGGAGGCACTATGACGACGCAAGTGACTGTTAATGGTAGATATGCCGATCAAGAAGAATTGGAAAGCTCGGACTGGGTGACGAAAGTGTCGATACGTGTGGCGGAGCTCCAGGAGAGTCAACAACGGGAACGTGATCGCGCCACCAGGGCGGCGTCTACCAGCAGTGGATGCGGAAAAGAAGGCAGGACGATGCCGGCCGGCTTCAATGGCGACAAGCATGGTGTAAGTGGGAGACCCTCATATAAAGTGTCGGGCAAAAAGCTCGCGGAGCGGTCAGTAGCGTCGCATCTACCGCGTCTTCCAAACGCGGATCACAAGGTTATTATCAGGCCCAAAGAAGGACTGACGCTCACCAGAAACTCGGCACCTGTGATTGGTGGAGCAGTAAGGATGGCAGCAGACATTCCATGGCAGAAAGGTCGGGAGGAGGACAGGATCGTTGTCAACGACAAGCAAGGAACATTGATATACAGCACGCCCAGGGAGGATGATGCCAAGAAAATGTTGGACCTGAAAGTCATAAAGCTCGACGGCAAGGAGTACGAGGTGAAGACATACATGGCTGCGCCTGAAAGCTGTGGCAAAGGAGTGGTACGTGGACTTGATATCAGACTCTCTGAGAGAGAATTCGAACTGGCTTGCTCACACGAAGTGAATCATCCTATTCTTGGTGTGCGAAGGATGGGCAACTCAACTTCGGTAATCATCACCTTTGTTGACGACTACGTGCCGAGATGGATGATCTGCTTTGGGACGCCGATGAAATGTTTTCTCTACAAGAAGAGATATGAAGTGTGTTACAAGTGTGGTGAGCTGGGACATCGATCCGACGTATGTGACAGCCCATACGAAAAATGAAGAGGTTGTGGGGTGGCCTTCTCACCCAAGGACCATGAATGTACGCCGAGGTGCCGTCTGTGTGGCAAGGAGCACGTGACCGGAGACAAAAGGTGCAAAGAAATTTTTCGGACACCTTATATAGGGAAGAAGCGACAGTGGGAAATGAAGCTTGAAGAAGCGCGGGAGCAAGAAGAACGACGCAAGGCCGAAGAAGGCACGCAGCGGCACAGCAGGACAGACGGGGTTCAAGATCGTTCGAGGCGCAAATCCAAGCATCGAAGTAGATCGAGAGGGCGCTCGGAATCCTTCCCCCGATTTCGACCGCTGGAAAAGCCGGGAGTTTCTCACAAGGCATCCCATGATGGTGGTGATTGTGCCCAGGAGAAGTCAAAATTCACAAGACCACAGGTGGGTTGGGTAACTAAGGTCTCCCAGGATGCTAATACAGAGATGATTAATGCTCTTAAAGAGCAAAACAGGATATTACAGGAGCAAAATGCAGAATTACGCAAACAACTTGATGAGAATAAGGCTCATCTAACCAGTAAACCAAGGAAGGCGTTGGAAACACCCCAGGTAGCAAACCAACCGCCTTTAAAGAAGAAGAGGGCTAAAGAAACCGAAATTGAAGAAAATCACGGAGCGAGAATTGAAGCGCTTGAGGTGGAAACAAAGTCATTACAAGGTATGCTCCAAGATGAAACAAGTAGGCAACGCTATTGAGCAAATTAAGGCTGAATTTGCTAGCAGGGACCGACAGATAGAATGGCTATGCCAAGCGCTCAAGCTAAACCAAGATGGCTCTGCACCCTTACAGTAATACGATTTGGCAGTGGAACTGTAGAGGTTTCTCGCGCAAACGTGCTGTTTTACAATCTTTTCTTACCAACGCCGATCGACCGGAGGTTATTGCGATCCAGTAGTGTGGAAAAAATGCAAAATTAGCAGGTTACAAATCTTTTGCCGGGTCGGGTAATGATACCCAAGTTACGACCTTCGTAAAGAGAAACATTACGACATTGCAGCACGAGACGGGGAACTTGCAGATCGATCATGTTTTAGTCGAACTCGTGCGTCGCAAGCGCAAAGACAAGAGTCTTTTTATCCTGAATGTGTATAATTCCCCCAGGAAGCGCAAAATCAACTTTGGTGATCTTTTCACGAAAACAAAGGTTATTTCAGCAAACGGTCTACTATTGATTTTGGGCGACTTTAATGCGCATCATACGACATGGGGTGATAAATTCACCCAGGTTAAGGGCAGAAATTTGTTGAACGAAATTCAACAACATGAGCTTATACTTATAACAGACCCAATGCATCCAACGAGGACAGAAAATAGCGTATCTCAAGACACGACGCCAGATCTTACCCTGGTCAGCAGTGCCACCGCCGCCACGTGGTGCAATACCGGCGAAGACCTAGGTAGTGATCATAGAATTTTAGAGATTATCGTTGCCAATGGCCCACTGGTGATCAATAAGAGAAAAGTTAAAACTACAGATTGGGTGACCTTTAGAAATATCAGGGCGGAACAAGACCCCATAAATTATATTAACGATTGGAGTAAAGGGGTGATCCAGTCGGTTCAGCACACTACCGAAGAGATTGACGCTGGCGATGAGGAAGTTGTTGATAGACATCTTGTAAGCATGTGGAAGAAAAAGAGAAACCTAGAGCGAAAAATCAGACAGAAAAGAGGAGACAGGAATCTCCGAAAGGAAGTTGCTGCACTGAATAAAGAGATCGAAGATTATGCATTGAAACTTACCAAGCAAAAGTGGGGTAGTATGTGTGATCAGATGGATAGAGAGATTGGCAGTGCTAAAACATAGCAGCTACTACGGCATCTATTAGACCCAGAGAAAACCAAGTCGGAGGCCTGACAGCAACTTCAAAAGCTTGTGTATAAATATGAAGGTCAGATGACGGAATTATTAACGGAAGTTAGGGATCGATACCTCTGCTGCGCAGAATCTCGAAAGCTCCCTGACTACGCTGGTTCAGAAAACCCGGACCTAGACAGCCCCATCACGGTTGGAGAAGTCAAGGCTGAAATTAACCGACTTAAAACAAAAACGGCTGCCGGTCCGGACAAAATCAACAACAGAATGCTCAGAAATATTGACGACGGCTCCATTCGTCAACTTGCAGCTTATATGCAAGAATGCTGGGACAAGGGAGAAATACCGCAAGCTTGGAAAACGGCCAATGTAGTCTTCATTCCTAAGCCAGGGAAAAAGCTCAGTCTTGAAAATCTCAGACCCATTTCTATCACATCTTGCGTAGGAAAATTGATGGAGCACGTCATCCAAACAAGACTGACTAGGTTCATGGAAGATGAAAACCTGTACCCTGATACTATGATAGGCTTCAGATCCCACCTATCGACGTGCGATATTATGCTACAGCTAAAGGACAGCTTTTAGCTAAAGGAGGAGATAATAGACAAAAAGACTGTTGACACCAAAGTAATTGTGGGTCTGGACGTCTCCAAGGCGTTTGACTTTGTCAAACATGAAGCCTTACTTAAGAACCTTGGTGCGCTAAACGTAGGCGTCAAGACATACAACTACGTGAGGGGCTTTCTCTCAAATCGTACAGCCACTATCAGCATGGGAAGGCAGTCGCTCGAAAACATTAAATTGGAGAATAAAGGGACGCCACAAGGGTCTGTACTCTCTCCGACTCTATTTAATATAGCGATGATTGGACTTCCCAAGAAGTTGGAAGGAATCGAAAATCTGCACCACACAATATACGCAGACGATGTGACGCTGTGGATAAACAGGGGTAGTGACGGACATATTGAAAGCGTACTTGAGGCGGCTATAGATACCATCGAACAATATCTCGAACCACTAGGGTTAAAATGCTCGGCAGAAAAATCAGAGGCTCTTTTTCTACCATCCCAAAAAAGAAAAACAAACAATCCCCTCGGAAGGGGTTGTGACATCGCTTTGCGAGTGAATGGTAATGCTATTCCAACCGTAGACAGTATTAGAATTCTAGGGATGCGCATACAAGCAAATAGAAAAAACACTGAAACTATCCGGAGACTCGAAGCTAGTACGAACCAGACGTGCCACCTGCTTAAGCGCATTTCTAACAAGAATGCGGTGATGAAGGAAGCCAATCTTTTAAGACTAGTTCAAGCTTTCGTGATAAGCCATGTACTATACGTTGCCCCTTATCTTAAATTAAGTAGAGCAGAAAAAGATAAAATTGAAGCCATTATAAGGAAAGGCATCAAGACTGCGCTAGGGCTTCCCCCGAACACCTCTACGGTTAAACTTCTTGGGCTGGGTGTCTCCAACACTTTAGATGAACTAATAGAAGCCGCCATGATGTCACAGCACCAAAAACTTCTGAGAAGTAGAACCGGGAAGAAAATCATGGATCGCTTGGGGTTCGAGCCCACGGAGTATTCCAGGCAGACCGCTAGCATACCTAAATCAACTAGGGCAAGACTGAAAATTATACCGCTGCCGAAAAACATGCATCCGGCGTTTCATGAAGACAGACGCAAAGCTAGAGCTGTAGCCCTGCAGGCAAAGCTTGAAGGTCGATCTGGCGTGCTTTACACGGACGCTGCAGAATACGAAAGAAAGGGAACACACACAGCGGTAGTGGTTCGCGAGAACGGGGACCTGGTCTCGTGCTGCACCTCTAAGAACACAACCACCACAGAGGCAGAAGAACTTGCGATTGCTTTGGCAATAGCTCAAAAAGGCACTCGAGTGATTGTTAGCGACTCTAAGTCAGCCATTAAAAACTACGATATGGGCAGGATCTCTGCTACAGCCGTCAAAATTCTAAGACAAGGACCAGTACCCGCAGAGCTAATCTCACTAGTATGGTCCCCGGCCCATCAAGGTCTGAAGGGGAATGAGAAGGCGCACGCGATCGCCCGAGGGCTCACTTTCCGGTCGATCGACGCTGACCCGCCGCCTTCGCATGAGCAGCCCCTCTCCACAAGAGACGAACTACGAACGTTTCAGGAAATCACCGCACACTATAAACTCCACCGTAAGATTTATCCAGAGGCAGCTAAACAGCTGAGCAAAAAGGAGGAAATTCTGTGGCGAAAATTGCAAACCGGGGTGTTTCCAAACCCTCCACTATAAACTCCACCGTAAGATTTATCCAGAGGCAGCTAAACAGCTGAGCAAAAAGGAGGAAATTCTGTGGCGAAAATTGCAAACCGGGGTGTTTCCAAACCCTCACCTGTACAGTAAATGGCACCCGGAAGTGTTCAGCTCCAGATGTGCGCACTGCAACAGCACTGCGGGTTTAGTGCACGTGGTATGGACCTGCCCATCCTACAATGATCCAAGCAGAAACGTAGAATCCTGGGAGGCCTTATTACACAGCCGTGACGCCGAAGAACAGCGTCAAGTCAACGGTCTCGCCCTGACCGCCGCCGAGTCCCATGGGATTCCGGCTGATGGCTAGGGGGATGATTGGGGGCAGAGGCCGAAGCCGCCTCCCCCGTCATTCTAGACGGGTGCAATAAACGTTATTTCTCTCTCTCTCTCTCTTTTATATAAGATGTGTCTTAAAAGCAGGGCACCTCGTATGCATTTTTATGCCCCCCGCGTTTTACTGTAGGCATACTGGTGTCTCTTATACCCATTCGCCTTTAATATCAGTGTCTCTTTTAAAGGAGTTTGATTGTACTTTCAATGTATGCATAAGTAATATTGCCCTGTATGTGTTATCCGGGGCTAAATAGTCTGGGTTGCTTTCTTTGCCAACAGTGTTTTCACATGAAAAGATGCATGCATGAAAGTTTTGGAAAAGTATTTTTCTTGCTCATTAAAACTGCTCAAGGTACATGGAAGTGATAAAAGTGCATTCTGTGAAATCGGAACAGCAGAATTCAAATTGCATATGTAATTGGGGAATGAAAAAAAATGGAGGATTAAATATGAAGTCCATGTGAACATGCATGGCATACATGTCAGGAACTGCAATGATGTATCTTTTTCTTTTACAGAATCTTACGAAGGATATGGCCGACTATTGTGTATCACGTATGGAATCCTGCATGGATCCTAAAGTGGCGGATACATTTGTGGCACCCTACGACTATATCAAGTTCACCCGCACTTTGTTCCAGAAATAAGCACTGCTTTTTATGTGTTTCCCACATTTATCTTTAGATGAAGCTGTGTTTCTGATTATGCATAGACTTTCTCACAATAATACCTAGAGGAAAGTGTGGCGCCACGGTCTCCGCGAATATCTTAAGGGGCGCCACTGGAGCGCTGAGAATGACGGTATATGTACAGTGCACTTGAAGGGGGCAGTGGAATGAACGAGGCGGCTGCGCCGTTCGGCTGATTCTCCGGCGGGTGACAGTAGCGGCGGCGCTGTAGTCTCATATTACTGAAGGTCTCATGAGCGTCTGCATCGGGAGCGCGCACGCCGTCCCTACTGAAACGTTCCGTATGCGATGTCCAATAATTCCGTATGTTTCCGTAAGAATCTTATGGAAATATATGGAAAATTTATAGGAAACATATGTATTTCTTATGGAAACATATGGAATTATTGGACTCGCATACGGAACGTTTCAGTAGGGTAGTCTGAGAAAGCGTGTAATTGCTCGTTTTTAGTGAGTTTAATGCGTTTCTGAGCCTTTATCAGTGGACGCATCTGTTACGCGTAATGGTGCACAAATGAATATGCTGGCACGCCGAAATTGCGTTGTGACATTCACTGTTTCAAGAGCCTGCCGACCCACACACACACAAAAAAGTGTCAATCGGAATTCGCAAGGAGCCGCCTATAGCTTCTCACTCAAGCAGCACTTTGAGCTGCGTTACATCATGAGTGGCTACTGGTGAACTACGAAGGGAGGAAGAGTATCAAAACCACGATTAAATCATACGCTCATTTTCTCAGCAGTCTCTACGATATCAAGAACACAGTGTTCCTCGTACGAGCCCACATGCGCTTGATTGTTTCACGAGAAACTCGAGTTTAAGTAACGTTGTCACAATAATTGGTGACTACTCAGTTTTATCATGACAGTTTTGCAGAAGATAAAAATTATTGCTTTCTGAGAGGCTTATTACATATTAAACATATTAAAAACAACATACAAACATGATGAAAAGTGCCCATTGTATATATATAGCCTGTCTGTTAATCTGTGGAAATTTATTATAACCAGTTCTCATTTTGCTGCTTTACAAATATTCTATTGGCGTAACGCCATTGCAAGCCAGCAACTTTACGACGATGTTTTGTATTATAAGCGTAGTTCTATCGTTAAGTGTCAAAAGTGTAGGTAGGCACTGGTGCATCTTGTTTTGAGAATTTAACTTGTATATGTACAGGGTAACCCCCCCCCCCCCACACACACACGCATGAACACACAACACACACACACACACACACACACACACACACACACACACACACACACATACACACACACGTATGCTATATATACATGAGATCTAACAGACAATAATGCCAAGGAATGTATAGGGGAAGTTATTAGAACAATTGGAATGTAAATAAGAAGAAAGAAAATTGGGTGAAAAAATAACCAGCCGTGAGCAGGAATCGAACCTACGACCTTCGAGGTTCCATTTCTGCTCACGGCTGGTTATTTTTTCACCCACTTTTTTTTCTTCTTATTTACATTCCAATTGTTCTAATAACTTCCCCTATACATTCCTTGGCATTATTGTCTGTTAGATCTCATTAATATTGTGCCAAAACAGGGAAAAACGAGCCCTTAGGTATACACTTCCTTTCCTTATATATACTATATACATATATATATATAGGGTGTCCCACATAACTTGAGCCAAGAATTTTAAAATGAAAGACACTTCAGTGGCGAATTGAACCAAACACGCGTACTACTAGCACTAGCCTGTAGGTTCTCAGGCTATTTTCAATTTCCCCCATAATATTAAATATTAATTCCTAATTACCTAATTTTTATTTATAGGCGGGTAACCCAAAATATAAATACTGAGATGTAGAGAACCTTAAAAAACCACCAACTAAATTGTTTCCTGTACGATATACGTTCAGCACTGTTATTGTTTCCGCGTAGTAAAGAAAGCCTATAGCAGCACTATAGCAGTGCGTTCGCGGTCCATCACACGGATTCTTTTCACATTTCACGGGATTTGTTTACAACATGGAAAAAATAACAGCATGAGACCTATCTTACAGGAAACAATTTAGTTGGTTGTTTCCGAAAATGAAAATGCTCTACATCTCAGTGTATTTTGGGTTTCCAGGCCAAAATTAAAAATTAGGCAATTAACAAATATAATTATTTCCATGAGGAGAAATAAGAAATAGCCTGAGTACTTACAGGCTAGTGCGAGTAGTATGCGTTTGGTTCAATTCGCCTCTTAAGTGCCTTTCACTTTCCAATTCCTACCTCAAGTTATGTGGGATACGATATATATATATATATATATATATATATATATATATATATATATATATATATATATATATATATATATATATATATATATATATATATATATATATATATATATATATATATATATATATATATATATATATAAGGGAAAGAAGTGTATACCTAAGGGCTCGTTTTTCCGTGTTTTTAACACAATAATAATGAGATATAACAGACAGTAATGCCAAGGAATGTACAGGGGAAGTTATTAACATTAATGGAATGTAAATAAGAAGAAAGAAAAGTGGATGAAAAAATTACCAACTGTCCTGCTTACAGTCCTGCTTACAGTTGGTAATTTTTTCATCCACTTTTCTTTCTTCTTATTTACATTCCATTAATGTTAATAACTTCCCCTGTACATTCCTTGGCATTACTGTCTGTTATATCTCATTATTATTATATATATATATATATATGGGCCAGTTAGTCTTCTTGAAGGTATGGGATATGGCACAGTGGGAGCTTTGTTAACAAGGATAAATATATTTATTTTCCAACAGTTTCGGGAGGGGTCCTCCCTTTATCAGGGGATGAGTTATACCCGTGCCACACGGGCAGAAAAAATGGCATTTACCCCCGAATGCCTTCAGATTTATTGCCATTCGCGCGGTGCCACACGGGCGAACAAAATGGCATTCATCCGAATGCCATTCGCCACCAACTGCCTTCGCCAGAACTCAGTTGACTGAGAAATGCCTACTCTCGACGACACAGCTCGCGAAGTGCGATTTACCTGAAAGTATATAAAACAAATCATATTGAACTAAAAATGAAATTTCCCGTCTTTTATTTGCAGTAAAGTCTTAAAAAGATGCTTTAAACGTTATGCGAAGAAAATAAAGAATTGATAATGAAACGCTCGTCAATTTTAGCGAAACTTTGGCAAACAAGCATGCAACACTGGTATTTTCATCGCCATCGCCATCGAGTTCACTTTCTCCGTGACTTTTTCTGCTTTTTCTCGTCTCTGCTCCAAAATTATTCGCTCTTGAGCACGGTGCTTTGCACGGAAACACACAAGTGCTGCCGTGAAAAAACGAACTCTGCGAACATCTTCTTCTGAGAGATGCGACAGGTGCGATGCGACAGGCGCCATTTTCTATTTACGCTGTGGATCTGAGTCATCTGACTAGTGTTGGTTTAGGTTGCTACGGTCGGCTGCAACGTTGTAAAACAAAGCAAAAAACTAAAACTTAGGACAGCGTAATACGCTTATTTCTACTTTTGACGATGATCTGATGTGTATGAAGCTTGTAAATGCTTCTTAATTTTTTTATTGCTATTCACTCGATGCTCACTTGGAAGGTGCTGTGATCGACATTATCAAGTCAAATGTCATTCGCTTTGGACGTGTAGCAGCGCCAGCGAAACAAATGTCATTCGGGAACTGAAGGCCTTCGCCACCAAATGTCATTTTCTATGCCCGTGTGGCACAGGTATTATACTAACATGAACTTCCAAACTTCTTTGCTGCAGCGTCCCTCTCGCCATGGAAGATGTTTGCGGGAGTGGGAGAGAACTAAAAAAAGAAAGAAAAGAAAAAAAAGAAAAAAGAGAAGAAAAAAGACGGAAAGAATAAAAGGAAAAAAGAAAAAAAGGAAAGTAAAAAAGAGGAAGAACCACTGTCAACACTGAGAACAAAACCACATGTCCGGGCACGTCCACATCCGGTTCTAATCCCGTGCCGGTCAGTTCTCGGCGTGTGTCGGGCCACCCAAGATTGTCGCCGCGGTGGCGGGAGGGGTCCGTGACGGCGTGCGTAAGGAAAAGGTTTCGCCTTGATGAGTCAGTCGGCTCTCTTTCATCTTTGTCCATTTCCCCTCAATGGTCATCAAGTGGTAGGCGAACAGAACCACTTTGTATGTGCATGTGAAAAAAAGAAAGAAAGGAAAAAAAGGAAGAGAAAAAAAACAAGAAAGGACAGTGTACACGTACGAGTCAGTCAGAAAAAACAAGCATGGTCTCCAGCTATTAATTTTTGTCACCAATTTTCTATATATATATATATGTATATATATATATATATATATATATATATATATATATATATATATATATATATATATATATATATATATATATATATATATAGAACTTGAAGGGAAGGCACGACAGGTCCGGGTATTTTCTATATTGAATTAACTTGAAGATAGCACATAAGAAAAGGATCGTATTTACTAACGTTTCGGCCGTGCCACGGCCGAAACGTTAGTAAATACGATCCTTTTCTTATGTGCTATCTTCAAGTTAATTCAATATATATATATATATATATATATATATATATATATATATATATATATATATATATATATATATATATATATATATATATATATATATATATCATCAGCCTGACTACGTCCACTGCAGGACAAAAGCCTCTCCCGTGTTCCGCCAGATAACCCGATCCTGTGCTTGCTGCGGCCAATTTATACCCGCAAACTTCTTAATCTCATATGCCCATCTAACCTTCTGTCTCCCCCTAACCCACTTGCCTTCTCTGGGAATCCAGTTAGTTACCCTTAATGACAAGCGGTTATCCAGTCTACGCTCTGCATGCCCGGCCCATGTCCATTTCCTCTTCTTGATTTCAACTATGATATCCTTAACCCTCGTTTGTTCCCTGATCCACTCTGCTCTCTTCTTCTCTCTTAAGGTTACACCTATAATTTTTCTTTCCATTGCTCAATGCGTCGTCCTCAATTTAATCTGAACCCTCTTTGTAAGTCTCCAGGTTTCTGCTCCATAGCTAAGTACCGGCAAGATACAGCTGTTATATACCTTCCTCTTGAGGGATAGTGGCAATGTACCTGTAATAAGTTGAGAGTGCTTGCCAAATGTGCTCCACTCCATCCTTATTCTTCTCGTTACTTCAATCTCGCGGTTCGGCTCCACGGTTATTACCTGCCCTAAGTAGACGTAGTCTTTTACAACTTCAAGTGCACTATTACCTATCTCGAAGCACTGCTCTTTTCCGAGGTTGTTGCGCATTACTTTCGTTTTCTGCAGATTAATTTATATATAGCAGATTGCATATATATATATATATATATATATATATATATATATATATATATATATATATATATATATATATATATATATATATATATATATATATATATATATATATATATATATATATATATATATATATATATCCAGAAGTACACGCAGCTAAGTCACACGTCACCGCCCTATTAACAATATTCTTGCAATGCCCCTTAGCACAGCTTTTATATTGAGGTGGTGCATTTCTCGTCCGACTAATTTAGACTTGAACTAATTTTAAGAGGTCATACTGCTGAAAAGGTGAAATGTACAGGGCGCATTTGTACAGAGACGCTCTATATTCTGCTTCGCCAACTGCAAACGTTCGGCGCAAGGATACCTAGCATTTTTTTTTATGGGGGGGGGGGGGTGCAGCAGAACGACTAACTTTGGCAATCGGTGGTAGCTGTTAATGCCTGCAAATATTTTAGTATACCCTGAAAAGTTAAATTACGAAAACATTTCGTAATGTAGGAGGTTAAGATTCGCTTCCTCTCCCCTCTTTACTTATGACTTCCTGGTTCTGCGTGCGTTTGACATGGTATTTGTTTTTTAATCTCACAGCTTTCTGAACACCACTATCTTCCAATAAATTGGCTAAGTTATCCTGAATATTGTAGACACATGCCTTTGTGAATCCTTTTTTATCTTTCACAAGGGCTTTGATGGAGCCCAAATTCAATAGATTGGCGTGTCACACTTCAAGGGCTATTGCATCATGTGCTAGACATGAATGATGGGCAGGTATGAAGAAATCTGCATCAAGAAAGCGCATCGGAGCAGCTGAAGCGCACAGCAGTTCCTGCACGCGGCGCGCGGCTCTTTCAGTATTATTTGACTGCAGCGCCACCGCTACGGGCAATGCGGAAAGGATCAGGTGGCGAGGCATGGTCACGCCACTCAACACTTCTAGTACACACTAGTATATGTGTCTGCCTGCGAGGCTCGTGTTGATTGGTGTCGCGAGCGAGGCTTCGGCTCGAAAGTGAATATGACTGCGTAAATAAAGCTTCTTTAAATACAAAACGTTTATAAGTGGATGTTATTCAGGCGTATTATACTCTAAAATAAAAGCCCACTTACCTTGACGGCACAACCAAATGACAAAAGAAAGAAATAGACGACATAAAAGTGGTGGAGGAAACGCTCGCTTTGTCGTCTGCCTGCCAAGTTTAGCAGCCGTTGATTACTTCTTACGCTTTGTAAAATCGTACATCAACGTAGAACTTTCCAGTCATAAATAAAACACGTTTCTGTGCAATGGCAAAAATAAATAGCTTATCACTGGCTTTTTTTCAATAAGAAATCAATTTTTTTAACATGAAGCCAGACGCGTGTTTTGACATACAAATCCGAGTCAAGTTCGAAGTTCGCATATCCCGTCATTCTCTTGCATCCAGCAGCTCACTAGTGCCAGATTTCTCTCTTGTAAGTTTGTGAGAAACTATGTGATTAAGCTTGCAATAAGCTCTGGCCTAGAGTACTGAAAACCCTATAATACCTGCCCGAACTCCCTTTTTAAAAGACTGTTTCACTGAAAATTCATTCAGCTTAATTGTTCTTTTATTGTCGTTCTTATTTCTCTACAGGGTTCACCAGACGTGTAAACCATTTCTTTTATAAATATTATGAAAGCAGTTTTTTTCACTAGTGTAGTCTCGATCAAGTTCCAGGTGTACTGCATACTTTTTTAGTTGCATAGATGGGTAATGTGCTTTTATTGTGGCTTTGAAACATCTTACTTTGAGGCTGCATTTTGAAAAGTGGTGAAATGCTTGTGGCTCTAGCAGCTATCAGAAGTACCATTATCTGTTGGTATTTATGTGTAACGGGTCTTCATAAAGCAAGCTGTGTTTTATTGGAAGATGTCCAGAATTTTTTATTGTAGATTGTTTGATGACCAAAGACTAATATTTGTTCTAAACACTTATAGCCGCAGAAAAGGATCAAAGGCTTTTTGGTCTTTTTCTGCAGCTTTTCTGACACACCACATTAGGGCCATTTAAGGGCCCTACTCTACCAATAATTTTTAGCTTAGCTTTATGATATTGGATGAAGGTAAAAAAATGGAAGTTCAATAATTGCTGCTAAAATGACCCACAGTTATTGAATGAAGAAATTATTTAATACAAAGCAATATGTGTTCCTACCTCAGATTTTGCAGCCTTCAATCGGCGATTGCGTCTCCTCAAAGATGTAGCGGTTTTTGCCAATACGTAGTGGCTATTGTCATGCATATAAAGTTTCAGAATTATGGATGCACATTTACCATATTGTCTTAATTGAATTATTGTTGGTAGATCAATTCCTATTTGTTACATGAAAATACAGCAAGTCCATGAAATAGTATTCAGAACTGAGCAATAACGGCTGCTTTTAGTAGCCTAAAGGTTTTCTGCAGCATTGTTTACCATGTAAGGTCGTAACACAACGAATTCCTTGTATAGGTTGAATGTAAATAAAAAAATTGTTACAATAATTAAGCTGGCAAATCAAAGTCAATTTACGAATCCAAAGAAAAATTCAATGGGAAAGAAAACACTTCATACCAACTATCAAGCAAGGACCAGGTGTGTTATAACTAGCCAAGTGCAGTGCATCTTATGGTTCCTCAAAGTACTGTCTCCTTTGAATAGGGGCGGCTACAAATAGGTGCCTAGCCTGCGATAGCAAGTAATCTCTCTTGCACTTATCCCTTCATCTAACCCAACCAATGACTGTTTTATTTTTATTTTCATGAATTTACTCTATGTGCCCCTTATATCAATTATACGGCTGATGAAACATGTGAAAACTTTGTACGTATTGTTACTTGATGGTAAGATGATCATGTCTCTATCATCGAGGAAGTGCAGCGCTTAAGTGTTGCCGAGGCATGTAGATGCACTTCTGGTAAGCCCAGTGAAAAGCAGAAGAGAATGTGTATAGTACTCGATTGTTTATCGCTAACATACAATGCACCCTTTGCTGTTGACACATAAGAGTGGTGGTTTGAATCATTAGAGCGAAAGAGACTATAATAAACCAATTTTGCCTACATTTATATACTTCTGACATGCTACTCTGTATAGAGATGGGAAATGGGATGAAAAGATTTCATAATAAAGGAAAGAAAAAAAGAAATACATATAAATTTTAAGAGTGCTTGTGAACCTGAAATTATTTACAATCAGGGTGACAGGCAAGTTAAGGCTTTCCTATTGAAGGTATTTTATCACTACAGCGTCCCAAAAAGGCCAGTTTCTGACTGGTTATTCGATAATGCCTGTACGACCGGATATGGCATTAAAGGTCCGAGCACTGTCTGACATATGGCAGAACTTTATTTTGAAAAAATGAGTACTGAACACTGTTAGCATTTCTAAGCAGGCACATCCATGAGGTTTCTGAGTAACAAAAGCTTCTGTTGTCGGTTATGTAACTGCTTACATGTAATTTGCTACTGAAACAAGCAGTCTAATTGCATTGAGCTTTACTCAGAAATGGACTCAAATTAAAGACACCATATTAATCTGATAGTATTATCTTAGTGGTTTTACCGCAGGCTGCAAGTGGTAATTGATCCACTACCTTTTAATTTCCAGCCCTGACAATTTCTTCAATCAAGCACAGAATGATTTTAGAAATGTAATCACTGGTGTCATAGCTACTTTTGAACCGCTTTAGGCTAACTCTTAATTATGTTGCAAAATGCACATTTCACTGAACAGAACATGTGATCTGCTCCATATTTTTGCTCTCTTCCTCGTTTTTTCCTGTTCTGTTATTGGGTGTTAGAGATCGGTAATGAGGTCATGAAGCAGCTGAATTTCGGGGTGCTGCGCGTGGCTAGCACAGTTTCACTTTTATCACTTGTACTCCGTGCCTGTTACTGGCTTCCAATACCACATCTAAAGGCACCCAGACAAAAGTCGACATCTTATGCTCGTCCTCAAAAGATACAAATGTCCTCGTCCGCTTGGCAGCATCCCGATATTGTGTTCTGAACATTGTTTGTAGGATTATCCTTAAAATGTTTTCTTGTGGGCTGGTTTAAGACAGCAATCAGCTTGGCTCTTCATCAAGGGAAATGACAAAATTTGTGCACTGAACGCCGTTTGACTGCAGATTTATTATAAAAATTGTTACTGATGCGCACGTTTTGCCTTACTTCGGATAAATACTTATGTTAATCGTCGACGTGACTATGACACACAATGTTCAGGAATCATAAATGATGGTTATAATGATCTGTGAGGTGCTTATACTATAAAGGGTGTGCAGCCACAAAGGTGTTCATTAGTCAGCGTTATTCAGTGTAGTCTGGTGTGGTCTCCTGAAGAGTTCTGGCTTGCCTCTGCTTACACCGGAAGTCGCTCTTAGTAGACAGAATTGGCGACTTCCTTCCTTGTTGAGAAATAAAGTCGCATGACTGAATTAGCAGTTATTGGTTTTTTATAACAATTTTGTCCCTCTTGTATTTCATCATCTTTCAGCTTATCCCCCGTGCAGATGGTAATGGCAGTTTACGAAGTGCACACCTTTGGGTTTGGCCTCTCTTCCTCTTTACATCAACTTCACCATAAACTGTAGCCCCAGAAACTGCTGTATCAGAGGCTAAAATGGCATGGGCTGAAAGAAATCGATCTTTTACCAATTTCTAATCTGAATTTAAATCAAAAGGTATATGACCAAATGACCGAGCCGAATGTTAAAGCGATATTTTTTTTTTTTTGAGTAGCATCTTCCCTTAGTGATATAGCATATAGGTTTTACCTACTGGACATTTGTTGATGACAAAGTAAAGGAATGAAATGTGATAAAAAATCAACTCACCGCTGGTACGGGCCAAAGCTAGAATCGTGGAATAATGCGTTCAATGTTTTGCCGGCTGAGCTATATATATGAATCGTGACACATATCCAAGTCAAAAAAGCAAGTTAAGGGGAGATGTAAATAAAAGAAGCTACTTTATTCTGTAGCATAAGGAAATAAAATTTTCGTTGTATATGTATGCTTTTATGCTGACTTAAAATATGTAATCAGTTTTATAGTAATTTGCACAGCTTTAGTTTTCCGTCGTGGCGATGTGTCAAGTATATTTCTTTTTGGACAAACTCTTTCTGCCACTAAGCTTTTAAGGTTCTGAGCCGTTAATGGCTCGTATTACTCTACATTAACTGCACCTGCTGTAAAATTCTAGAACACATTATTCACAAACATGTAGTCACATATTTAACTGAAAACAACCTCCTCTCCCAAAATCAACATGGCTTTCGTGCAGGATTTTCAACAGTCACGCAGTTGCTGCGGTTTACGCATGACATCGCTTCGACTTTAAACGATCGCGGTCAAGTGGACGCCATTTTTATTGACTACTCGAAAGCGTTTGATACTGTTTGCCACAATAAACTCCTCCTAAAATAAAAGCCTTTCTGCGCGGCACTCACGGCATTCGCTTGTTATCTTGGCTTTCAGATTACCTAAATTTAAGGCAGCAGTTTGTCGCGTTTAACAATTCGCATTCGTCATCCCTCCCTGTCACATCAGGTGTGCCACAGGGCTCGGTCCTTGGGCCTCTTCTTTTCCTAATTTATCTCAACGATGTTGTCGAAATAACAAAAAATACAAAGGTCAAACTCCGTCTATACGCCGACGACTGTGTCCTCTATTCTTGTATTAGTACCTCCCGTGACCAAATGCAGTTAATTAATGTTTTTTTCTTCTTTCCGTACCTGGAGCTCAACGTGGCAAATGGCACTAAACCTTAACAAAACGGTAAGCATGACATTCACAAACAAGAAGGAACCCCTACGTTTTTCCTATGGCCAGAACATGAAGCATGTCAACGAATACAAGTATCTTGGCGTAACATTCTCACCGAACTTAAAATGGCATAAACATATAAACCTAATCTGCTCGAAAGCGCTCCGAAAATTGGGCTTCTTGAAGCGAACGTTAAAAGATGCAACTCACGAATGCAAACTAACAGCATACAAATCCCTGATACGGCCTGTTCTTGAATACGCCTCCGTTGTCTGGTCACCTCACTGCGCATGCGACATAGCACACTTGGAAGGTGTTCAAAAAAAAGCAATAAGATTCATATATCACCGTTATGATCACAATTTTTCGCCTTCGTCACACGCTGTACGTCTATCACTCAATTCACTTGAACACAGACGTACTTGCGAGCGTATCGGCACTTTACATAAAATTGTGAACAAGATAATCACCATTAACATGCCCTTTTCCTTTGCCAACTCCGTTGCAAACACTCGCAGGTCAAACCCCATTAACATCACACCCTTCATGCCATTTCTAGATTGTTTTAAGTTTTCATTTTTTCTTTTCACAGTGGAATTGTGGAATAATCTGGATGTTTCTCTCCGAAAGTTGCGTACCAATAGTTTTTTGAATGAACTACCAAACCATGTGTTTTGTTAGTTTAGTGTGTATTCACTGTTATGGACCCACTCCTGCAATGTCTCGAACTGTGAGACAGCAGTATTTGTAAATAAATAAAAAACTATGTAATGCAAATAACTTTGAAAAATGTGGGTATAAGACATTTCACTAGACAAAAAACTTTTAATGCGAAAACTTTTGAATTTTCAGCTCACACTAACTGCTTGCTTCAGGTTTGTAACAATTGTACAGGCAATATTAAGTTTTAAAGAACGTACTTGCACACTTCACATGTTAAAAATGAGTGGGCAAAATTTGATTCCAATTTGCTATCGGAAGTACCAAAAACATGATTTCCAAACTCGAGAAGTTGCCCAATAGTGGATCACGAGAAAAATGATTGATAATGGTATAAGTGAAAGTCCGTCTGTGCCGAAAGTATATGTTTTTTGAGATGATTGTTTTCCATCATAATGAGAGCTTGGCAATCGTGGTTATTTCGAGCATATGGCTTTAGTGAAATCCTCAGACGAAACGCAATGGCAAGCAGCCAGGTGACTATTTTCATGGCACTCTAATTAATGAGTTTTCCTTCAGTTTTTAGTAGCTGGCCTGTTGTATTTTAAAATCAATTTGAACTTACTTCGAGTTTAAATAAAATTTTCAATTTTTTTGTCCAGAAAGCACAGATGCTAAACTTGTGAAAGCAAATAAAAACTAAAATACGTAGTTTTGAAAAAAAAACTTCAATTTTTTGTACTTGCATCTCCTCTTAATTGCACGTATGCAGAATAAGCTTGGGAACACTAAAAGACGCTTTATGGTGCACGGTGCAAAACAGAAAATTATGGTGCGCTGGTATAGCAAGGAAGAAATTGTTGCCGTATGTGAGCATGTATTTCGTGAATTCAGATGAAAAAGCAACGAAAATGGAGTGAAAATATGGTTGTTTGATATACAAATAATTACAAGAGCAAGTTACGTTTCCTAAAACAACACCACTGCTACTTTCTATACAAGCATTTAAAGTCTATACATGTACGGATGCATGCAGTTGAGAGGCAGCAAAGTGTGTTCACAGAGCGCTCTCTGACCGCGACATACTCTTCTGCAAGCGGCAATCAGCTTGCATTGTTTATGTTTGGTAGAGAGCACTTTAATTGAAGTTTGCTTCCCGTAGTTGAACTCTGCTTCCCGTAGGTAAACCTAACTTGCCCATTTGCTCTAACGTTACGCTTTACTTATTTATTTAATATACCTCAAAGGTCCTCAAGAGAGGGCTTTACATGAGGGAGTGGGCAAACAATATTGACTTAATAAAACAATGCTTTTATGGCATTCTTAAATATATCTGCGTTGGAATAGTCGAAGACATTTGAGGGAAGATCGTTCCAGTCCCTGGCTGCCTGAGTGAAAAAGGAATAATGGTGGACTGTAGTGCAAACAGGAGGGGGGTAGACGGCCTTGTGGTGACTTGTGCGGGCTTAAGTTCGATGGGCTGGTTGAATTGGCGAGTTGTAATGAAACGCATGATACATTTCGTGGTACAAGGGCAGTCTAGAAATCTTACAGCGTAGGTCAAGGTTAGGTAAACCTGCCTTACTTTTAAGGGTAGAAACACTGGTGTGATGTGAGTAATCAGAATAGATTAATCTAACTGCACGGTTGTGAATTAGTTCGATGGATTTACTTAAATTACTTTGTGGTGGGTCCTAAATGGTGGATGCGTATTCTCGTTTTGGGCGAAGTAGAGTTTTGTAGGCTATAGTAATTATACTGAAGGAGGGGCAAGATGTATGTTACGATGAAAGCAACCAAGAGCTTTGTTCGCATTGTTAGCCATTTTACTTACATGAGAAGACCAGTTTAGATTCTGTGAAACGTTAACGCCAAGGTATTTATACAGCTGAGGGAAAAAACTGTGCAGCCAATAATTATATTGCTATCTACCGCCGAGCGCAACTATTCAATCATGGAGCGGGAGTGTCTCTCTCTTGTGTGGGCAGTCGCCAAATTTCGCCCATACTTATACGGGCGTCCATTATGGGTAGTCACCGACAACCACGCGCTCTGCTGGCTGGCCTCACTCAAGGATCCCACAGGACGCCTCGCTCGTTGGTCGCTACGTCTACAAGAATACACGTTCTCCGTAACGTACAAAACAGGGCGGTCGCATCAAGATGCGGATTGTTTATCACGCTACTCTGTGGAAGAAGCTGCCCATACTGACACCTTTCCAGACCTTCTGTCTGTAACGCAGCTACTCAACCTTGGCCACGAACAACGCCGAGATGCTTCCCTGCGAACCATCATTGACAAACTTGAGTCAATGCCTCGCGACGCATCTCTACAAATCTTCCTTGTCAAAGACAGAATCCTGTATTGCCGTAACCTCGGTCCATATGGCCATGACTTGCTCCCCGTCATACATGCACATCTTCGTGCGACTGTCCTGAACCAACTTCATGACGCTCCTTTGGCGGGCCACTTGGGCGTCTCTCGCACATACGACCGTGTACGTCGTCGTTTCTTTTGGCCTGGTCTTGCCCGTTTTGTGCAACGCTACGTCACCGCTTGTGAGCCCTGCCAGCGCCGCAAAAAGCCATCCTCCCTACCAGCTGGATTACTTCAGCCGATCGACATTCCCGCTGAACCTTTTTTTTTTCGAGTTGGCCTCGACCTGCTTGGCCCATTCCCGATCTCCAGCTCAGACAACAAATGGGTTGCCGTCGCCACTGACTATGCGACACGGTACGCTATCACACGAGCACTTCCGACGAGCTGCGCAACCGATGTGGTGGACTTTCTGGTATATGATATTATTTTAGTACACGGAGCTCCACGCCAACTTTTCACTGACCGCGGCCGGACCTTCCTATCAGCTGTCGTTGATGAAATCGTGCGCTCGGGCTCTGCCAAGCGCAAGTTTTCCATTTCATATCTATCCGCCAACGAACGGTCTTACGGAGCGCCTCAACCGCACCATAACCGACATGCTTTGTAAATACAAGCAGCCGACCACCAGAACTGGGACGTTCATTTGCCATTTGTGACGTTCGCATATAATTCGTCACGTCACCACACTGCCTGCTATTCGCCATTCTATCTTCTACACGGCCGAGAACCTGCCCTACCCTTTGACACATTGCTGCCCTCGGTCACTGAGTATGCTGGCGAAGCCATCGCGCGAGCCGACCACGCACGCCAACTCGCCCGCAGGCATATGCAGGCCTCACAGGAGCACCAAAGACAGCTCTACGATTCCCATCATCGAAACGTGCACTTTTCACCGGGTTCCCTTGTCCTCCTCTACTCCCCCACTCGGCGTGTGAAAAACTGCTGTCACGCTACACTGGACCATACCGCGTCGTTCGCCAGGTGACTGACGTTACATACGAGATCGTTCCAGCCGATCCAACGTCATCATCGTCCCCTTCCAGTGACATCGTGCACATAGCTCGACTCAAGCCTTATCACCCTCCTTCTACCACATCCGAGTTGCTCAAGCACCGAGACGGTGCTTCTACTGCCGGGGGGTTATGATACACAACAGCCGGCACAGCCTTGCTGCAAGAAAGAGAAAGACGATGTTGGTTGCTAGTTGTTGATGAACTGTAGCCATCTTGTTCGCCGAGCACGATCCATCGTATATAATTTATTAAATAAGTTACTCGTAAAATGTAGTTAGCAGCAGCAAAGTTCTGCCGTCTGTGGAATGATACAAGTGCAGTTTTATTAGTATTTAAAGCCATGAGCCATTTGCAGTACCACTCGCCAAGTTTTAGTAGGTCATGCTGAAGGGCAACTCTATCTGAAACGTTAGTAATGGGTCGGTATATTACACAGTCAAAGAGGTGAATGTTAGATGAAATATTATCGGGTGAGTCATTGATGTAAATTAAGAGGAGGAGAGAGCCCAGAGCTGTACATTGTGGTACATCAGAAATGATGTTAGAAAGAGATGAGGACGTATCATTAGCTTCTACGAATTGCTGATGATTAGTGAAAAAGTCTTTATTCTAATTGTAGACAAGTTGGTTAAGGTTTAATTGAAAGAGCTTTAGTGGTAGGCGGTTGTGGGGAATTTCGTCAAAAGCTTTCTCCAAATCTATAAACATGGCGTCAAGTGGTATTTTAAGGTCTACACTAGCGCTTAAGTCATGTATGAATAATGCAAGCTGAGTATAGCATGAGAGTCCTTTTTGGAATTCATGTTGGTTAGGGTGAAAGAACCTAACTGAGACAAGGAATTTAGCAATTTGTGAATAAATTATATGTTCCTATAATTTTGAGCAGATGCTGGTTAGAGATATGGGTCGGTAACTAAATGAACCTGGTTTTGGAACTGGAACAATTTTACCCTCTTTCCAGTCATGAGGAACAATGTCGAATGAGAGCGATTGCTGAAATATATGAGAAAGAATGACACTGCTAATTTATATGGTGGTTTTTAGCACCTTAGTATTGATGCAATCGATGCTGCAGGATGAAGTAAGTTTTAACGATTCGATAATTTTCTGGATGCCTTGAGGTGAAAATATGACATCGGCCATGGGAGGGTAGTTGAGAGGGGATACATCAAGGAGGTTATCAATTGGTTCTCTGGTAAAGACAGAAGAAACTGTAAGGTTTCTTGCTTCAGCTACCTCGTTATTGGCGATAGGCTGGCGAGTATATCCAATATTGATATGCATTTTTCCTTGTGCCGTTGGTTAATCACTTTCCAAAACTGTTTTGGGTTAGTGCGGAGTGAATTGGGCAAGATGGTTTCATTAAAGAGCCGTTTCGCTTTATGTACAGCAGAGCAGTATAGTTTTTTTTTTTGTGGCCTGGTATTTTTGCCACACCACGGCATTTTTAGTGCTTTTTTCGGAGTCAAATTGTCGCTTCTTTTTGTTTTTAATTCTCTTAAGTTCCAGATTAAACCAGCGGGAGGTGCTACGTTACAGGAGGTGCTACGAATTGTGATGACTGGGATGTAAGTTCTGTGCAGCTCATGCATTTTGGATTTAAACATTAACCAACTTGTTGTAACAGATGTTTCAATAAAATCTTTGCATAATAATTGCCAGAATATTTCTAATTCTTTATGGAAGCTGACGTAGTCGCCCTTATCATATAAGGTTAGCTTTTTGCTTGTTTTCGTGGGCCGGTTCAATCTACATTGGAAAAGACCATAAATGACTTTATGATCGCCGATTATATCGATGTATAAAAAAGAGGTGATTCTTTCAGGACGGCTGGTTAATACGAGATAAAGTATATTGGCTGAATTTTTTGATTGCCTTGTTTCATTAACAATTTGAGTTATGGAAAACGAAATCGACTAAGTTGCTTTCAATGCTCTGTTTCGATGTGACGAAGACGAGATCAGACCAATCAATGTTCGAAAAATTAAAGTCACCGACTAAGACAACTGTGGCATTAGGAAATTGAGTCTTCAGGGATTCTAGTGCATCATGAAACATGGGAATGAACATGCTGTCGAAATCTGGTGGGCGATAGCATGCTCCTAAGATTACGTGGAGATTAGCGGCTTTACAGCACACAAACACGATTTCGAGTGAAATAAGTATATTGATGCGGAAGCAGCTAAGGCATTAGCAATGAGCACGCCATGGCTACGCCGGCTGTCACGGTCAGTACTAAAAACACTGAAGCCAGGATACAAGTGTGATACAAGTGTGAGACACACGAGAGAGTCGATGGTGAAAGGGTTAGGAGGGATGTAGGAGTCGTGAAGCTGTTTTTGGCGACACTGTTGATCGTAGGTGAAAGAACGGGTCAGTTGTCGGCGTTTCTCGGCGTGGTGAGCCACCGCAGACACAGGCTGGTAGTCGTCAGCGTCTGTATTATATGGTAGAATCGTATCGATGGTGCTAGTGGGTTCACGGCCGTATAGCAAGAAGAATGGTGAGAATCCGGTGGTGGCTTGGGAGGCGGTGTTGTATGCGAATGTGACAAACGGAAGAACAAGATCCCAATTGCAGTGGTCTGACGCAAAGTACATCGACAACATGTCACCCAGAGCTCGGTTGAATTGCTCAGTTAATCCATTGGTCTGTGGGTGATATGCGGCAGTGGTGCGGTGAATAATTCTGCATTCGGATATGAGTGATTGCAACACGTCTAAGAGAAATACACGGCCGCGATCACTGAGCAGTTCACGAGGGGCGCCATGGTAGAGAACAAAGCTGCTTAGAATAAACGAGAAAACGTCCATGGCTGTTGCGGCAGGTAATGCAGCGGTTTCGGTGTATCTTGTCAAGTTATCCACGGCGACGACAATCCAGTGGTTGCCAGCGCCAGTGCATGGGAGAGGCCCGTACAAGTCAATGCCGACGCGATCAAATGGGTGGGCGGGACAGGGAAGCGGCTGGAGAGGTGCTGTGGAGAGGTGCTGTGGAGAGGTGCAAGGCTGGTTTGCGTCGTTGGCAGGCGAGACATGAATGGACGTATTTGCAGACGAAGGTGTACATTCCGCGCCAGTAATAGCGTAGGCGAAGGTGCCTGTACGTCTTGAACACGCCACCGTGGGCACACTGACGGTCATTGTGGAAAGCAGAGCACAGATTGTGACGAAGATGGCGGGTCACGACCAATAACCATGTGCGGCCATCGTTGTGGTAGTTATGGTGGTATAAAAGACCATCGCGGATAGCGTAATGTTGCAATGGGAGGCGTAGCGCTCGTAGAGCCGGGGTGGTCAGGGGACTTGACAAAAAGTTCAGAGTTGTCGCGATCCATGGGTCATTCCGTTGCTCCGAGGTCATGTCCAAGATGTCACGTGGTGAAATATCATGATTCTGACTAGATGCGCTGGCGTCTGAATTGAGTGGGAAGCGTGACAGGGTGTCAGCATCAGAGTGTTGTTGGCCAAAACGATATACGACACGGATGTCGTATTCCTGGAGTCGGAGGGCCCACCGAGCAAGGCGACCTGACGGGTTCTTGAGGTTTGACAACCAACACAGAGCGTGGTGGTCTGTTACGACGTCAAAAGGAAGACCATAAAAATAGGGGCGAAACATTTGTAGAGCCCATATGATGGCCAGGTACTCTTTTTCGGTTACGGCGTAATTGGTCTCAGGTTTTTTGAGTGCACGACTGGCATATGTGACCACGTATTCGGCGTTGGTATCGTCACGTTGTGCGAGCACAGCACCAAGGCCGACACCACTAGCATCAGTGTGAATTTCTGTGCGTGCGCTCGGAGCGAAGTGACGCAAAATTAGTGGAGACGTAAGCGGGCGTCGAAGTGTCGTAAACGCATCGTCACAAGCTTCTGAACAGGTAGATAGTTGTCGCCTTGGAGGAGTGCATTAAGAGGTGCAACGACAGTAGCAAAATTTTGAACGAAGCGCTGAAAATAGGAGCATAGGCCAATGAAGCCGGGTACACAGTGCTTTCAGGTTAGTAGGCTTTGGGAAGTCCGATACAGCTTGAAGTTTAGCAGGATCGGGAACAATGCCTTCTTTGGAGACGACGTGACCTAGTATAGTTAGTTTTTTAGCGGCGAATAGGCACTTTTTCAAGTTAAGATGGAGATCGCCATTTTAGACACAGGTCAAAACACTAAGCAACCATTGTAGATGGTTCGGGAAATCTGGCGCAAAGACGACAATATCACCTAAATAGCAGAGGCAAGTGTGCCACTTAAAGCCGCGTAAGATGCCGTCCATCATGCGGTCAAAAGTGGCGGGCGCGTTACAGAGACCGAATAGCATTACAGTGAATTTGTACAATCCATCAGGTGTTACGAACGTGGTTTTCGGGCGGTCAGTCTCAGCCATGGGCACTTGCCAGTAGCCAGAGCGGAGAACCAAGGAAGAAAAGAACGCCTCTCCTTGCAAGCAGTCGAGTGCGTCAACAATTCGTGGCAACGGGTACACATCCTTTCGGGTAATCATGTTAAGCCGGTGATAATCGACGCAAAATCGTATTGTGCCATCTTTCTCCCGAACAAGAACGACAGGCGATGCCCAAGGACTGTTGGAAAGTTTAATAACACCACGTTTAAGCATGTCATTCACCTGGTCATCGATAAGAAACCTTTCACTTGCCGATACCCGGTAAGGACGCTGTCGAATGGGCGCATGGCTTCCGGTGTCGATAGTATGCGAAACAGTCGTTTTAGCCGAGTGTCTTTGCTTGGCAGTCAAAAGAGGAAGAGAAAGCATTATCTGTTAGTATTTATATGTAACAGGTCTTTAATAAAGCGAGCTATGTTTTATTGGAAGATGTGCAGAATTTACGAAGTGTAATAAATTGTTTGATGACTAAAGTCTAGTACTTGTAACTTATAGTCGCAGAAGATGAACAAAGGCCCATTGGTCTTTCTTCTGCGGCTTTTGTGCCACAGCACACCCTACTGTGCTGATACAGCGGAAAGTTTAAAGCCAAATATGATGTTTGAGACACATCAATCGCCAATCGTGTATTGGCTATATATATATATATATATATATATATATATATATATATATATATATATATATATATATATATATATATATATATATATATATAGTGGCGTTTTTCACCTTTGTAAAGAAAGAAAAGTGCTGCAAATTAATCTATATTTCACCTTCGCAGCATGTGCACAACAGAGATGTGTTCTAGCCCTTTGCAATTGCCTATGACATTGTTAAATGTTTTTGTGTGTTTAAATTGGTTTCAGCTTGCTGCTGCACAAAACCTGATCTGTCGTTTTACAGGCTTATAATATTGGTAATTTGTTTATATGGTGACCACCTTTCATTCAGCAAAACGCGCTTTAGATGGCCAACTACGCGTACTACCAATAACAAGGGGAGGAGGTCATCTTTGTATTTTGTTCGTTAATACTGCAAATATCCTGCTTTTGTGCCATTCTGAGTAGGCTTCTTAAATTTAGTGCCGAAGTTGCTGCTGCCAGCCCCCACTGTCCAGAGCCACATAACTTACTGCTCTTCACCTTTTGTCGAAGAACATAATTTTGAACATTTTATTCTGGAGTTTCACTTTCAAAAACTATGATGAATTATGCCCCGTAGCTGAGGGCTTTATATTAATTTTTACCCCCTGGGGTAGTATGATATGCTTTACAACGAAAGCACGTAGGCACTATGGTACTATGCATGTTTTCTGCAATGGTGTAGCGGTTACAGCACTTGACATGCTAACCTCAAAGTCTTGGGTGCTATCCTCGAAGTGGCAGTCGCATTCAGGTGGAGGTAAAATGCTGAGGGATATGTAAGATATCTGTGCATTTTAAACACCACCAAAGGGTAAAAATTGCCAGAGCACTTCTCTATGGCAACCTTACAATCATATCATGGTATATGATTATTATTATGATAATTGTTGTTATGCCTTCATCAAAATGTAGCTCCACGAGCTCTGACTTAATCGCGCCTTCTCATGCTCAGTGCCAGAACACATTGGCTGTCTGAACCACTGCACCACGAAGGAATACGTTGTTGTGTAGAGAATTTCAGTTTCTCAATTTGTACAATTGACAGCGAGTTTGGATTTCGTTTTCTGAGTTACTCTCAATAGTTTTTTGCTTTTTCTGACAGTTTTCCGGTGAATGAGATGCATGAAGTGGGAAAATAGCATTTCATAGAGGCATTTGCTTAAAGAAAACCTAATTTAACAGGTAACCTCCAAGGCAACATGAAGACGTCAGGGCATCAGTTGAAGACATGGGTGGGCATGACCCTCCTGAATATGATAATCCCCTGATACTCGTGTATCTAATAGGTGTGTCCTGTACTGTTTTGTTATATCACAACTATTTTTTTCTCGTTTGTAGTATCTGCCGTACTTGTGAATGCATATTTCTTCAATAATATTGCCACAAGGCAGTAGTGGGATTGGGGCATAAAGCGGTAGAGGGTCTCTGCTTGGAAGAAAAGACTACGAAGTGGATAAATACCGGTCGCGGCCCGCCAGTGTGTCAGCCATTGCCATCGTAACTAAACATCGTAAATATCCGCAATTATACGTTTCCTTGTAAGATTATTGGTGGAGGTGCTGGGTAGGTTTACCTGGCTCTCCCGGCAAACCAACACGGAACTTCATAGTGGTCGCCACCTTCATTTTCCTGCAATGGCTCGACAGGCCTACCCACAAGAGCAACAACAGCCGCAGCAACAGCAGCTGCTGCCTCCTCTGATACTCCTGCCGCCACGAGACCCCGGAACCTTCTCCGGCACAGACAAAGACAAGGTGAATGTTGAAGATTGGGTCGCATTGTACGAGCGCGTGAGCGAATACTATAGGTGGGACCCCACGTTGATGCTGGGCAACGTTGCATTTTACTTGCAGGATACGGCACACACCTGGTATGAGACGCATGAGTCGGAGTTGACCAGCTGGGACATTTGGAAAAATAAAGCTCTTAGAGTTGTTCAGCAGGCCATTTGGGCGACAACAGGCTGTGAGAAAAGACCTGGAAGGTCGCGTGCTGACCTCAACGGAATCGTATGTATCTTATGTACAGGACGTATTGGGCCTCTGTCGAAAGGTGGACGAGAACATGAGCGAAACTGACAAAATCACCCACATGTTGAAAGGAATTGCCGACAACGCCTTTAACCTGTCGATCGTTAAAGATTGCGCCACCATCGACGCGGTGGTGAAGGAATGTCAGCGTTTCGAGCATGCCAAGAACCGTCGTATAACCCACCAGTTTGTGCGCCTGCCTATAATACTGCAGCCACTTCAACCTACGAAGACTGCCCCAGGTTCATGCAAGCTACATCATCCGAAAACGTCACCCGGATCGTTCGCCGTGAACTCCAAGCAATGGCTCCTGCAGCCATCGCTTCCAATGGCCCTCAAGATCGCGCATCCACCGTCTCACTCATCCAAGCTGTCGTTCGCCAAGAAATAGCAAATCTCGCCATCGCACCTGTTTACGCTGTTCGCACTACCGAGAGTTCGGCTTCGGTTAACCAGATTCCGGTGTACCCTTCACGCTACCCTTTCCGCTACCGGAACCCTTCTGAATGGAGGACGCCGGATGATCGACCGATCTGCTTTCACTGCTCTCGCGCCGGACACATTGCGCGCTACTATCGCAATCGTTGGACGTCCAATTCACTGAATTCCAGGAACACTGGGACTTGACGCCGCTTTGAACACAACTCTCGTTGGTTTTCTACTCGGTACGATCCCCAGCCTACAGCTACTAACGTTCTGGGCCGAAGGTTCAGCCGGTCACCATCATCCCAAGACCGCCGATCTCTCTCGCCGGTGATTCCTCGATCCAGGTCCCCTGCACAACCTGGACCCTCAACCTCGCAAAAACTAGACCATGCAGCTCCCGGAGGTGACGCTGCATTAACGACCCATTCTGCAAATCCTCTGTTGACGATTCCTACATGCCGCAATATTTTGGACCTTTTGGTGGATGACGTTACCGTTACAGCCCTCATAGACACTGGTGCACACATTTCAGTCATGAGTGCTGCTCTCTGTATGAAACTGCGAAAAGTGATCACGCTTCCTCTTAAGTGTGCAGTAATGCTTGCCGATATGAGCACATCTACCGTTCTCAGGATGTGCACGTCTCGCGTGTGTATTACTGGCCGTCAGACCGTCGTATTGTTCACCGTGCTTGAGCAGTGCCCACATGACGTGATTCTCGGTCTCGGCTTTCTCTCTGCACACTCCGCTCTTATCGATTGCTCGACAGGCCTTCTTCAGTTTGAACTGCCTTTTGACGCCGCTGTTATCCGTGATGCTCAAAGTCGCCTTTGTGCCACCGAGTTTCTGCATCTTCCGCCGCAAGCCGCGACTTCGTGCAGCTCGTGTGTGATCCGGCTGTGCGCGATGGTAAATATGTCGTTTCACCCATTCCCGACGTTGTGCTAAAGCATTCCAGTGCTGTTCCGCACACCGTCGTGAGAGTACGCCACAACCAGACCCATTTGTCTCTTTTGAACTTAGGTTTCTCCGCGCACGTGCTGCCTGCTGGTATTAAACTAGGCGTCGTGTCGTCGTTGAAAGAGTGTGGTATCTCTGAACTGTCAGCTGAGCAACCTACTCCTCACGTCAACTTGCTCACTGCGCCTAACTTCTCAAGCATTGATATTGCCAAAATGATAGCGCCAGATCTTTCGCCCTCCAAAGCACAAAACCTCCACCGTCTCTTGACATCCTAGCCGGACATATTCGATCTAGACAACCGCCCTTTAGGCCAGACATCAGTTGTGACCCATCACATCAACACTGGCGATGCCAACCCAATACATCGCCGCCCTTACCGTGTGCGTCTCCGCTGCCGAACGCTCTGTCATCTAGAAAGAGGTCTAGAACATGCTCGCCAAAGGCGTCGTCGAACAGTCATCTAGTCCGTGGGCATCCCCGGTTGTGCTTGTCAAGAAGGACAACACATGACGGTTTTGTATCGATTATAGACATCTCAACAAGGTCACTTAAAAAGGACGTTTACCCCTTACTAAGCATAGATGACCCCCTTGACTGCCTTCATGGCGCAATGTTTTTCTCGTCCATTGACCTTCAATCTGGTTATTGGCAGATCGCTGTTGACCCACAAGACCGAGAAAAAACAGCATTTGTAACCCCCGATGGTTTATATCAATTTAAAGTAATGCCGTTTGGGCTTTGCAATGCGCCGCCCACCTTTGAGCGCATGATAGATTCCCTTCTGCACGGCTTCAAATGGTCTACTTGCTTGTGCTACTTGGATGATATAATTGTTTTTTCACCGACGTTCGCGAGCCGTCTTGAGCGACAGTCCAGTATTCTCCAAGTATTCCGTAACGCTGGTCTCCAGCTGAACTCCTCTAAATGCCGTTTTGACCGCCGTGAAATAACTGTACTTGGTGACCTCGTTAACGCATCTGGGGTACAGCCCGACCCGGACAAAATTCGTGCCGTGATTCAATTTCCCGTACCCTCTTCTGCTAAGGATTTTAGGAAATTCCTTGGTTTGTGCTCCTATTTCTGTCGCTTCATTCGGAATTTTGCTGATATTGCGCGGCCTCTCACCGAGCTTCTTAAAAAAGACGTCCCATTTACTTGGAATTCGCCTCAACGTGCTGCATTTTTGGCGATCATTGCAGCCCTCACGACTACGCCAATATTAGCCCACTTCGATCAGACCGCACCGACAGAAGTTCGTACTGACGCGAGTGGCCACGGAATTGGTGCTGTTTTTGCTCAGCGTCAGCATGGACGTGGCTGCGTCATCGCCTACGCCAGCCGCCTTTTGTCCCCTGCTGAGAAGAACTATTCCATCACCGAACGAGAGTGTCTTGCTCTTGTTTGGGCTGTCACTAAATTTCGCCCATACCTGTTCGGCCGCAGCTTTACTTTTGTAACCGATCATCATGCGCTCTGCTGGCTTTCGTCGCTCAAGGATCCCACGGGACGTCTCGGTCGTTGGTCTCTCCGCCTCCAAGAATACATCTTCTCGGTCGTGTATAATTCTGGTCACCTCCACCAGGACGCCGACTGCCTGTCACGGTATCCAGTGGATCCACCAGACGCCACAGAGAGAGCTACAGAGGCTTGCGTCTTATCAATATCAGACTTTCTTGATATCGCTTCAAAGCAACGCCGCGACCCGTATTTACTTCCCATCATAAAAGGCTTGAGTTCCGCTACTCCACCCACTTCTATGAACTTGTATTTCCTTCATGAAGGGGTTCTCTACTGCCACAACATGCGCTCTAATGATCCTGATCGCCTATTCGTCATGCCTTCCCATTTGCGTGTAGAAGTTCTCCGACAGATTCATGATGAACCTGCCGCTGGTCACCTGGGAGTCACCCACACTTATGACCGCGTCCGGCGTCGTTTTTTATGGCCACGTCTATATCGCTCTGTGCAAAAGTACGTCGCCAGCTGCGACCTTTGTCAACGTCGAAAACGACCAACATCGCTTCCAGCTGGCCTCTTTCACTCTATCGAGATCTCTGCTGAACCATTCTACTGCCTAGGACTCGACCTTTCCGGGCCATTTCCCACTTCTGCATCCGGGAACAAATGGGTTGCTGTGGCGACTGACTACGAGACACGTTACGCGACACGTTACGCGATCACCCACGCTTTCCCAACCAGCTGCGCTACCTATGTTGCCGACTTTCTACTGCACGACATCATTTTGCATCACGGTGCTCCTTGACAGCTCGTTACATACCAAAGCCGATACTTTTTATCTCGCGTTGTCCAGGATCTTGTACGTTCCTGTTCCACGAACCACAGGTTCACAACGGCATACCATCCACAAACTAATGGACTTACAGAGCGCCTGAATTGCGCTATCACCGATATGTTGTTGATGTATGTTTCTCCAGACCACCGCGACTGGGACGCAACGTTACCCTACGTCACCTTTGCTTACAACTCCTCCACACATGACACCGCAGGCTATTCCCCGTTCTACCTTCTTTATGGACGTGAACCCTCTCTGCCTCTCGATACACTCCTTCCCGCTGGTTCTAGCACGTGGTTGTGACGCGCCACGTTTGGGTATAAGTATTGCTGTTTCTCTGATTAAACCGCATTGTTGAAAGTTAGCGCCGTGTATGTGTTCTGTGTCTTCTTTTCTGTCCCATCCTGGATGCGCTATACCTCGAACAACATGAATAACCAACAAGTCCGCCGTGCAACCTTAGTCGACTACATTTCTAGTTCAACGGGCTCTTTTCTACATGTCTCCGCGAATCCGTGCAATACAGTTGCCCTCATCGCTGCAACCGTGTGTAAAGCCCGATCACTTGGCTTTTGCATCCGCAATCGTGTGCTTCCAGAGGCCATCACTGCTCTCTTCAGTGGCTTCAAGCCCTCCATAGGAAGCGGGATGCGCATCATGAAGATCCTCAGAGCTGAGCCACTCAGGCATGCTCGGATCTTGCGTTGCCACCTTGACGTCCAGTTGCACAACAGCTTCGAGTTTCACACGGCAAGATCACAGTTCCGACAACACATGCAAATTGCGGACCAGTTCACCCAGTTTCTGTGGCAGCCTCAGTTGCGGCTTCTTCGGCAACACGTTGCAAAGACGCATCAGACGACTTCTTGTGTTCTCCACAATCCTGACGGTGTTTATCTACCTGACGATGTACAGCATCTCCTTGGTTTAGGACCAAAGTTCGCCATGGATGCCAGGAGGAACAAATGTGAGGTGCTATCCATTGTACGCCAGGTTTTTCAATGAACACCTGAGGACGAAGCTTCTAGAATGAATTCTGCGGGCGTGGATGTATTAACGCGTTGTAAACTTTCTGGTTCTAAACTTCCTGTGAATCGCGCTGTCAGTTCTTTACGTGACAATTTGTTATGTGTCGTTCCCGCAGACAAGGAAGGTGCTTTCACCGTTTTTTCACACCAATCAATTGACAAAGAGGCAAGTGACGCCATCAAATCAGTTTTCAGTGAACATTCTCGGCCCCGCCGCGGTGGTCTAGTGGCTAAGGTACTCGGCTGCTGACCCGCAAGTCGCGGGTTCAAATCCCGGCTGCGGCGGCTGCATTTCCGATGGAGGCGGAAATGTTGTAGGCCCGTGTGCTCAGATTTGGGTGCACGTTAAAGAAACCAAGGTGGTCGAAATTTCCGGAGCCCTCCACTACGGCGTCTCTCATAATCAAATGGTGGTTTTGGGACGTTAAACCCCACAAATCAATCAATCAGTGAACATTCTCGTGTTTCGCTCAATAAGGTTCGAGCAAAGACTATTAAGTTATGCAAGCAGATGAACTTAACAGGCTTGCAAAAAAGCGTTGAAAAGACAAAGAAGCTTAGCCTCGACGTGTTTTTTAGCGCGAAGACCCATAAAGTTAACGTCCCGTTAAGCGTTACCATATCAGAAAGGGGTACTTGGCAAAAGTGCATAATATCTATTTTAATAGATAAGCTTAACATTCTTCCCATCAACGACCCTTTTCTTGTTGTAAATTCTGAACAGATAATAGAATTTGTTGGTCAGCATGCTGATAAAGGAATACAAGCTTTCTCGGCAGATATAAAGCACCTTTATTATTCACTGCCCCACTCCGAAGTAATGACGTGCATTCACGAGTCCATTGAAGAATTTGGAACGGTCAAATTTCAGAACGAAGTAAGTGTTTCAGCAACGAGCTTCATTGAGCTTCTTAGTTTTTACCTGTCGTCTACTTTCATTACTTGGAAAGGATCAGCATATCTTCAGAATATTGGTGTGTGTATTGGTTCCTGTCTCGCTCCGGTTTTAAGGAATTCGTACTTATCTAAGTTAGACAGAGACCTCAACGATGTACTACAAGGGTCCAATGTTCTAAAGCTTTTTCGTTTTGTAGACGATTTTATTTTATTTGTTGACAGCTCAACCAAACAGTTTGAGGAAGTGTGTTCCAGCATCCAAGTCGCTGTTCAAAGGAGCCTTGAACCCCTCGAAGTGTCCTTTGAAATGCCATGTGACTATGTGATTCGGTTTTTAGATGTCCGATTTGTTTTTAATGATGATCAGACATGCTGGTATTATCACCCTCGTCATAACAAACAAATACTGCCATATAACTCGGCGCACTCCAAGCTCGTCAAGCGAGGAACTAAGATGTGCCTTACTAACACTTTGAAGAAGTCCTGCCAGAATTGTTTGCCTTTAAGCATGAGAGAGCTAACAAAACGTTTAGCTGACTCGGGGTACCCACAACACGTCCTGACTTCGGTCGCGAAAAGCCTTCTGAGGCAAATCCGCTCCGACGGAGCCGCGGAAACGCGTGCTACGCCTGCAAGGAAAGGATTAGCTGTAATCCCTTATATTCATGGTGTTTCACATAACCTGAAAAAAAATTAGCAGAACATTGCAACATGCGAGTAGTTTTCTCGGCACCTATCAAGCTAAACAGTCTTTGCCGAAAGACGAAACCGGAGCGCCCAGAGAAAGGTCTGTGCGAAAAGAACCACCGTATTAGGTTTGTCGCGTGCATCACAGGAGTCATCTACCGGATCCCATTAACGTGTGATGCATGCTATATAGGCCAAACTGGTAGATGCATCAATGATAGGCTGAATGAACACAAGAACAACGTGGCCAAGGCACAACCTGAGGGTTTTCTTGCAATTCACTGCAAAGAATGTGGATGCCAACCCCTCTTTAATCACACCAGCATAATCGGAAGAAGCACTAACCAAATGACAAGGCTCATCATAGCAGCGAAATTCATTGCTAAGTTTGGGGACGCATGTATAAGCTAGCCATCAATATCACTGTCATTGAAAGAATTGCATTATTTGGATGCCGCATGAGTTGCAGTGGATCAGTTTTCTGGTTCTAGCACGTGGTTGTGACGCGCCATGTTTGGGTATAAGTATTGCTGTTTTTCGAATTAAACCGCATTGTTGAAAGTTAGCGCCGTGTATGTGTTCTGTGTATTCTTCTCTGTCCCGTCCTGGATGCGCTATACCTCGAACAACTCTCAGCAAAGCTCTTATTCCACTATGACGGACCATACAAAGTCCGTCGCAAGGTCACTAACCTTACCTACGAGATACAGCGAGTCATTGATGAAGCGCACTCAGCGCCACCACCATCTACTGTTGTGCACGTCGTAAGACTGAAGCCCTATATGTCGCCCAACACTCCGCTTTCGTGACAAGCACCGCGTCGGCGCTTTAACGCCGCGGGGTAGTGCCACAAGCAAGTAGTGGGATTGGGGCATAAAGCGGTAGAGGGTCTCTGCTTGGAAGAAAAGACTATGAAGTGGATAAAGAAAAGAAGAAGCGCTTCGAGCACGCGAAGCCGTTCGCGTACGGCTTCGCGTGCGGTATCGTTGGTGTCGATCAGCGACTGACGTTTGCCTGCTCTGAGGGTTTGGCCAAGAATTCAGTAGTTGTGATTTATTTTGTTTATTCTTTTTTTCCGTAAGCGTTTCTATAGTGTCCTAATTGATTAGAGAGTGTTTTTTCAGATAGTACGACCAGGCAGATGCCGTTTTCCTCACCCAGACCAGGGGCTTTCCTCTGGTCTGCTTCTCTTCCTTCGCAGGAATTGCCAGTGGACTTGTTTTTACGCAATGGCATCTCATCCGTTCCTGTGGCATTGGTCCCAAGCAACGATGGAATTATACGAATGAAGAATCCAAAAATGATTCAGACGGAGTTGAGAGCCGCAACAACTCACTACCAAAGCATCACAGAGGTCAGGCAGTTCGGCAAGGGTGGCATTCTTTGCTTCTCGTCTGACCAGCTCTGTGTTCGAGACCTACTAAAATGCTCGGTATTCGCTACCAACCCGGTGAGCGCATTCATTCCACCTCACCTAGCTTGCGTCAAAGGCCTCGTTCGGGGTGTTGATGTCAACTTGATCCCAACTGAGATATTAGATATGTTTTCAGAAGCAGGTGTGATAGCTATTTATAGATGTAGTCGAGTTGTGGACAAGAACAAGGTCCCAACGGAGTCCGTGATCGCTACATTTGCCGGGTCGAATGGCCCAACCGAAATCAAAGCGTTGCCTTTAATATGCTGAGTGGAGCCACTATCACCTCGTCCCCTACAGTGTATTAAGTGTTGGCGTTATGGACACACAGTGAAAGGGTGCAGGTCAGTACCTAGATGCAGAATTTGTGGTGAGACGCACAACTCAAACGACTGTAGAAGTAATGAAGAAAAGTTCTGTCTTTGCCATGAAGCACACTGCGCTGATAACCCAAACTGCTCAGCCAAGGCACGTGAAATCCAAATCCTTGAAATTGTAGACAGAAGGCGATGCTCCCGAAAGGATGCCATTGCTGAAATCCAAGCCCGAACTCAAGGGTATGCAGGAGCGGCTGCCCGCCATAACATAGCAATGGAAGCATCCTTTTCCCTATCAATTGCGGAAATGATAAAGAAGCCTGTGGATAAGGCTATGCAACGCCTTGATACCACCCTATGTGAGTCGCTGTCGCACATTGTGAATAACCAAATCGCGCAAGTCTATGGAGCACAGATAGATATAAGTACGGCTGTAAAAAATGCTGAGTCTGCACACCCGACAAGTGAGGCAGAATATGAGATAACTCCACCGGATGCACAGTCTGCAGAGCCCTCTGGAGAAGGCGTTCAGAGGCAAAGCGAGGGTGCACAGGAAGCTTCTCGGGACACACAAGATATGGACATAGATCTCAAATGCCTAAAGCGTTCTAGATCCCCTGTATCAAAAAAACCTGGCTCGCCGAAACATGTAAAAAGCAAGAAATACCAGAAAGACAACCTTTCGAAAACCGATTTTCTAAAAGAAAGTATTTTAGATAAGGTGATTGCCGAAACCATTTTAACGAAATCATAGGGTCTCCTAAAATTATACATTGGAATTGCCGATCTCTTCACTCAGCCATAATAGATTTGTTATACCTGTCTTACAAATTCGATCCGGCTATTATTGCATTACAAGAAACTTGGCTATCCACACATCATGTATTTCACCTACCCAACTTCCAAACATTTCGTCTAGACTGTCCATCCAAAGGTGGAGGTTTACCTTTCTTTATAAACAATAAAATTAGTTTAAAAGTCAAAAACTCATACAAATGTATGTCTTCTGAATGCGAAATTTTCGCGTTAGATATTACCTTGCCAGGATACTTGCCTTTCTCACTAATAAACGTCTACTTTCCTCTAGGCGTTCAAGACACGAGATTGCTAGATATGGCGGCTAATTCAGGCTGAAAAGAAAAAATTATAGTTGGCGACTTCAACTCTCACCATACCTGCTGGGGTTTTAGAACAGATCAGTGTGGACAACGGTTGTGGGACTGGTCGGTAGACAACAACTTATTCTGCCTTAACGCTATAACTCCCACATTCGTTCGAGGTCATTCACGCTCCGCCTTAGATTTAAGCTTTGTAAGCTCGGCCATTGCTAGTACATCGTGGACAGCCCTTGATTGCGCCTCCAACAGTGACCACTTTCCAATAATGTTCGAGATCGCTTGCCCCGTCAAACCGTCATGCTTCCATGCCCGAACCTATATAAATTATGCAAAATTTCAGCACGACCTAAAAACTGCTTTAGACGCTCCTTCTCAAGATGGAGATGACACTAAAGCTATGAAAATAAGCGCAGTAATCAAAAGGGCATACAAAAACGCTGAATTTGCTGTTAAATCAGCGAAGAGAGTACCCTATAGCCCCTGGTGGAATTCCAACTGTTCACGAGATCACAGACGAAGACTGGCAGCTTGGAAGAAGTTAATACATAATCAGTCCCCTGAGAACTGGTCAGATTAAAAATTTCTTGCCGCTGTATTTAAACACACGGTGGCCCAAGCTAAAGAAGATTATGATAAAAGACATTTCGATTTTCTTTCGAAATCCAAAAATCAGAAAGATTTATTTCAATATATGCGATGTCGCAAAATCCTGCCGTCTACATTAAATACTGATTATGAAAAACTATCATTGGAAGAAACGAAGAACTCTTTAGAGTCAATTGGCAGAGGTCTAGAAATTAGATTTTCTTCGAATATGGCTTTCAACTGGCAAAAGTCTAGCATAAGCACTGACTTCGAAAACGTAACGCTGTCTGAAGCATCAAAATTCATTCGAGATCTACCATCGTCAGCTCCTCGTCCAGATGGAATCACAGTTCCTATGATTAAAATTTTATTCAAGCTATCCCCTGGCGACGTCCTCAATCTTATAAACTACTCTTTAAAGAATGCCTGAATACCGTATGACTGGAAAATAGCTAAGGTAATCCCATTAATAAAAAAGCAAGGATAAGGTTTTACCATAAAAAATATCAGACCCATCTCGCTAACTTCGAACATGGTGAAACTCATAGAGAGGGTTCTAAAGGGCCGAATAAACTCCTGGATGACGAATAAGGTCATATTGAAGCCAAATCAAATTGGTTTTCGTTGTGAATGCTCAATTTGGTGCGCCCATGCGGATTTAGAGAGTCGAATACAGCTTGCTCGTAAAAGGAAACAGTACGCCGCATTAGTAACTCTCGACATAGCTAAAGCGTACGACAGTGTCGAGCACTCTATTCTACTGACCATCTTGCAGAGTCTAAAGTTTCCTCAGTATATTACTGAGTGGATAGCCGAATTCCTAAAATCAAGGGAATTGTATTGCGTGAAGGATGGCCGTTGTTCGCATAAATTCAAACAGAAACGTGGTGTTCCGTAAGGGTCCGTCCTATCTCCAGCATTATTCAATATACTGATGAGCTCTATTCCAATTGTTCAGGATGTCACTGTCTACATTTATGCAGATGATATCGCGTTCTTCGCTGCAGAGAGCGATATTTACTCACTACATCAAAAACTGCAAAGATATATTAATACACTAGAAATTTGGTTGCAATCCATTTCATTGTCATTGAACATCAGTAAAAGTGCGCTCTTGGTGTTTCCTATAGCAGATACAGTTTCAATTTCTGTATTGTATAATCGGGAACCTATTCCACAAGTAGATTCAGTCAAGTACTTAGGAATGATTTATAATGAAAAACTAAATTGGAGCCCACACATTGAATATATAACAGCAAAGGCACAACGGGCGTTAGGTTTATTACGCAGGTTAAGCCACAGAAAATACGGGCTGCGCACACACACGGTGTTAATAATATATAGAATGTATGTGCGACCAATATTGGAATTTGGGTGTGTATTGTTCTCGGGGGCCGCTGGTTATAAAATTAAACCGCTAGTATTGTTAGAGCGAGAAGCCCTGCGAATATGCCTGGGACTTCCCAGGTTCGTGGCGAATAGTGTATTGTATCAAGAAGCGCGATTGCCAACACTCCTCTGTCGATTCCGCATTCTAATGGTTCAAACCTCCTTAAAGTTCTACAGTTTACCGGCGCGAAGATCAGAGTACGCATTTATTAGCGACCCTGACTCTTTCTTTCTTGCACATTGGCCTCAATTTCATACCCCTCAGATAATTTTCGCTACAAAGAAACTGGATTGCATAAATGTAGACATTAGCACAGTAATTGAAACTAATTCTTCAACCATCAACATTAGAATAGAGTACGATGAAATCTTCCCCCCACAAGCCAAGCTGCAATCTCTTAGATTTTTGACCACTACATTAAACGATTACTTGGTACATGCAGAAACAAAAAATGTAATAGCTACTGATGCTTCTGTCAACAATGAAAAGGCAGGCGTGGGAATTGCGTCTAATTTCCTCGGCTGGTCTTTTTCATTAAGGCTTCCAGATTTTACTCCTATATTTGAAGCCGAGCTAGTAGCTATTATTTTAGCTCTTCGTAAAATTCCTACGACAGAGACTAGTGCAATCATCCTAACAGACTCACTTTCGGTGTGTGCAACTCTGACAAACTCTGAACAATCTCGTGCCCTAGCAGCGTTCCATACATTAGCACCGCCGAATTTAAAACTCCTCGAATTAGTGTGGGTCCCAGGCCACTGCGGATTACATTTAAATGAATTGGCAGATGCTTTGGCACGAGCATCACTCGATGGACCAGTAATTTCAGTACTTCCCGAGCTAGAATACTTATCAGGGGTTAGATATAGTAAATTCGCTATTTTTACAGATAGTTTAGAAAATATCACACAATGGACAGATTATCAGCACCTCAAATTTCCATGGAAAGCCCAGTGGAGTCCGTCAAAAAAACTTGAAATTATAATCTCTAGATTCCGGTGCCGTGTCCCCCCATTAAATTTTTATTTACACAGAGCTGGTATCACACTTTCCCCCCTTTGTCCGTTCTGCGAAGAATCAGAAACTATTGAACATTATTTTGGCTCGTGTCGTAACTATGCATTAATTAGGAAACGACTTTTAGATATTCCATTTGCGAAGCTAGGTTTAAATTTAACCACAGAAAATGTTCTAAGTTTTGGTGCCTCTGTTTAGGGAAATTGCCACAGAGATGCATTCGATGCGGTGTGTAATTTTATTCAAGACTCTAAACGTTTTTCAACATAAAGCCCACGTTAACAGATACTCAAAAAAAAACGGGTCGAAAAGTAATTTTCAATTCTGGATAAATCCGTGACATACCAAATTAATCGGGTTTGGCAAAACCAGCTGTCCGGTCGGCTCCCAAAATCAAGTTGTAGATATTAGTGTCTACTTTGTTGTAGATTCTTTTTTCTCCATATCTAAATAATTGGTTTATTTCTTTTTTTAACATACTGTCTTCACTATACAACTCCCCCCCCCCCTTTTTTTTTCGTTGTAAGCAATAATGCAGTTATCGTTCATATGATACCATATGTTCTCTTGGCCAATCCCCCAGAGTGGGTACGAGCCATGGATTAAAAGATACAAACAAACAAACAAACAAACTGGTCCCAGCCCACCAGTGTGTCATCCATTGCCATCGCAAGCAAACATAGTAAATATCCGCAATTATATGTTTTCTTGTAAGAATATATTCTGGTTTATATGTAAACTTAAACATGCTTATGTATGTAAGCAACATCTAGTCACAGTGCATAATGTATGTGTTTTATGCTTTGTTCTTAAATAAAAAATGTGCATGTAATACACTTGGCTCAATGTTTTTCTAGCACAAGTGGACATTTAGCATTATATATTGTCATCGGTCAAGTTTCATTTATTGAAAGTTTTGCGATTACAGAAGTTCAAATCATGCATAAGTTTTTCTATGCTTCCAGGTGCTAATATGATTGGTTCTTTTCAAAGATGCGCTTTGGTAAAACAATTGTGTGTGTTTTAGTGTAATTTCAAAAAAGTTTAGTGCGTGTTCAGAAGAACTATTCAAATTAGCACTTGAAATCCCAGGAAAACTTACTCGTGATTTGAATTTCCCAAATGTCAACTTCAGAGAGTAAAAAAAAGACTATAAACGACTGCTTTTAGAAAACATCCTGAATAAAATACATCCCTTAATCTACCTGTCATGTACACAGTGTCCTACGAGATGTGTTTGGGACTTGCAAGAGATAACCCTGGGTTAAGGAAAGTGCAGCCAAATCAGCCCACAAGAGATGTCCACCAGTGTTTCGGAAATGCAGTGGATATTCGATATTCAGTCAGGGGTGTCCTGTGAACGTCCCTAGCTTGTAATTGTTGTCACTTGGTTATTTTTCGCCCTTTTATACCCTCTCATCTTGCTTGCGTGAAGGGCATTGTTCGCAGTGTTCCTACTGAGGTTAGTCCTGAAGCCTTCTTAAAGTTTGTCTCACCGGCTGGGGTGGTATCTTTTTACAGATGCACTAGACCTGTAGTTTATACGCGGGTCCGTACTGAAAGCATTATCGTCAGCTTTGCCGGTCTCACACCCTTCTGAAAAGGCCTGGCCTTACTTATTCCGTGTAGAGGCATTGACACCTCGCCCATTGCCGTGCCGTAACTGCTGGCGATTTAGACATAGCGTTTAATGCTTGCAGGTCTTTATTGAAATGTCCGAAATGCGGTGGGTCACATGCCGCATCATAATGTAAGGTAGACAACTGCAGGTGTTGTCTATAGGATGAAGCGCACACAGCCACGGACAATAGCGGTCCTACTTGTGAACGTGAAATACAAATTCTGGATATATTGTAGAGAAACGCCGTTTTTCTCGGTCTGAGGTAACATACTTCATTAACGAGCGTGAAGCGGGGTACGCTGCTGCTACGTCATGCCAGTGGGGGTCCATCGAAGCGACGGTCGCTTCCGCAGTGTCGGCAGTGATAGAAAAAGCTATGCCGATGATTATGGAACGGCTTTTCAACACGTTTGGTGGAGGTTTGACCGAGATGCTCGCTGCCAGATTGAACAGCCTTGTTCCCATGTTTCCTGCACAAACTGTCAAGGTTCAGGGTGAAGCTGGGCACCCCGGAAATGAACTAAGCAATCGGTGTCAAGAAGATGTTCTCATAGAAAAGCTCGTCAACTTTCAGCCGCCGACCCTTGTGGGGCCCAGTGGGTCATTTGATGACATAAGGCTTGGTAATAAATATCATTCATAAGGGACGCAGTTCTCCATTGCCTCCAACACATTCGCCATTGCCGAAACCTAAAAAAAGGTACTACTAATGGCAACAACGAGCAGGACGTTTTGCGTTCTGTGGTTGAGTCAACTATATTAAGTCCACCATAGCGCCTGTAAAATTCTCCAGTGGAATTGTGGTTCCGTATCTTTTTTATTACACAGATTTTTTTATCTCATACAGCAAACAAATCCTAATATAATTTTACTTCGAGGGTCTTGGCTTTCAGTAAACCAAACATTTTCTCTGAATTATTTTCAAACATTTAGACTGGATCGGCCTGGTAGAGTAGGTAGAATATTGGCCTCAATCTTTTAAAAAAATGTATCATCATGTTACTGCAACTTTTGAATGTAACTGTCCGGATTGTAAACTGTTAGGAATAGGTTGCTTGTTACCTGACTCCAGCAGAATTACAGTGATCAATGCGTACCTTCCCAGTGTAGTAAGAAGCACAGATCACCTAAATTGTATCACCAAGAATTATTCTTCAAGTTCAATTTTAATGGCAGGGGATTTTCACTCGCATCACACTTTTTGGGGGTTTATTACAGATGGCTGTGGCATGCAGGATAATCATTTTCGTACTCATAATTCTGTTCACGTTACCTTTCTATGTGGGAGAAGCTCATCAATATTACACGTGACTTTTTAGTGTGGCCAGGCTATTATTGCATCGTGAAAAGCGTTTGATATATTTGGAGAAGTAGTGTTCATGTACTGATTACCTATGAAATAATGCTACAACACCAGACCTCTGGTATCCGGCAACAGCGCTTCATCAACTGTAAAATCTATAAAACTGTTTTAAATTCTGCGTTTTCGTCATTCAGAGGATGTGACGGACAGCAAAGAGCTACTTCAGTTGTAGCGTGTCTAGGTGATTTTGTTCAGCCAGCAGAATTTTCTGTTAAGTCTGGGAGCACACCGTCAAGTTTTGATTGGTGGAATGGAGATTGTACGCTTGTGTATAGGTGACGTAAATCAGCATGGAAACGTTTACGTCACAACCATACCCCGACAAATTGGGTTGACTATAAATCCCACGCAGCACTGTTTAAGCGTACAGTTGCAATAACTAAAGATAAACACAAATCTGACTTACATTCGCGTTTATCGAAGCCTGATGATCTAATATCTGCTCTGTACAGATCTTTATGGAACAAAATATTGTCACAGGTGCCAGCGTATTCACGTTCAGTAGTGCTGTCTCCTAAATAGGCGACCGATTTGTTAGAGGGCATTGCGAAAGGTCTTTAAGCGCGTTTTGCTTAGTCATGCTTGAGACCTGCGACATTCAAAAGCTCAACCTCGGACTTTCGGGAAGTCACTATGGCAGAACTGGCAAAACTGGCAGATGTCATACTAACTTTAAATCAAGAGGCTCCCGGTCCAGATCAGATAACAAACTCTCTGATTAAATTGATGTTTGATTCTCATCCCAATAAGCTTTTGAATATTGTTAACTACTCCTTACAGCATACATGGATTCGAAGCGCATGTAAAATTGCTAAAGTTGTGGTTCAGCGAAGAAATCAAAGCCTCCAATATACCTGGATAACATTCGGCCTATTTCGCTTTCTTCAAACTTAATTAAAGTAACTGAAAAAAAAACCTTCACAACAGGCTCAGTGAATTCATCGCTTGTCAGGATATTATTTCGCTAAGGCAAGTACAATTTAGACAGCGGTACTCTACATGGTCGGCTCATGTTGATTTGGAAAGCCGAACTCGCCTTGTATCTGATGAGCTTTCTGCATTAGCCACACTTGATATTGCAAAAGCCTACGATAGTGTTGAACAGAACCTATTTATTTCTAGATTAGTGCACTTTGATTTGCCCAATTAGATTATATCTTGGGTTCTGGAGTTTCTCTTTGAGAGATAATTTATTTGTTGCCACGAGAAAATTACTTCTGCCTCATATAAGCAAACAAGAGGTGTTGCACAAGGATCAGTTCTGTCACCTCTTTTATTTAATGTCCTATTATTATGAATTGAAGTTCATAAAAATGTTCCTCTTTACGTTTACGCTAATGACATTGCTTTTTTCTCGTCATCCTGAGATATCAATACTTTGTATCTAACCTCACAGTCCTACTTGAGTGAGCTTGAGGTATACGGCTCCTTTTCTAGTGTACTATATCCACACCAAACTAGCTATTCTCATTTCTAAGGAGGACAATTTGGCAATCCAGTTTATTTAAGTGACTCGACCAGTAATTACAGTTACCCTAAGTCTGTGCACCTATTTTTCAATTAGCGTTTCTCCTTCCTTATTAACGCAGCAGTGTCGGAGCTCGTTTCACAAAAATTCTAGTGTTGGTATTGGTGCCTTTGGTTGTGAGCAAAAAATCAACATTTCCCATAAATGAAAACTAATAAAGTAATAAAAATTTTTAGTTCCTATGAGAATCAAGCCCAGGATTTCGGGGTGGCAAGCAGGTGGTCTATCACAGAGCCATTTCCTTGCTTCAAATTGTTTCAGAAAAAAAAACTATGTCGAGTGGTGCCAGCAGTGCCGTTAACGCATGTAATATTGTGGGGCAAAAGCACAGAATTTCCCGAGGAGTGAAAAACATATGAATAGTGAAATGAATGGTTCGTTTAAAGGCCTAGCAATTACAAAGCAAATATGCAAAGTTAATCGCTATTATCAGAAAAACCAGAAACGGAGTCATTCAAGTGTGCAGTTATAAGTAGGTGCGCATGTTGCGCTATGGATCCATTGTGGGCCCTTTGCAGCTCTACTTGCAGTAGCCTAATAACACTCTTTGGTGGGCTAGTTGGTGCATTGCATGATGAAAAATGTATATCCATCCAATAAAATATTGAACTCTGAAAACGAAGAAGGAGACAGGAACTTGCCACTTAAATTTCCTCTCTCCTATTTCGTTTCATGTATACGTTATTTTATTGGATAGGTATAGCATTGTTTCTGATCGATGCATTGCAAGGCATTTTAAGATAGTTTGAAACAGACAATATTATGCACATAGACTTTCCTTGTAACAAGGTTGGTGTGTACATTGAGAAACTAACTCAGGCAAGAAATTGAGAAGGTGATGCAAATGGGGCCCTTTTAAAGGGACACTAAAGGGAAATAACAATTTACGTGAGAGGGAAAGGTCAATGTATGACAATGTCTGAAATGACGATATAATCAACCGCAGTACCTTACTTACCGAGAAATCAAGGTAAATGCACGAGAACATTTGCGCCGCAGTAGGACATTCGCAAAATGATCCCGATGACGTCAGAGTTACAGGATACAATAATCACTAGTAATTGAGCTAGCTACAATAAATAAAGAGCCTTCCGTGCATCAAGACACGTAATACAATGCTGATTGTTCATTTCTTCTTGATACATTAAAAAAAGAGCCGCCGCACATTACTATGGGGAATGGCGTGGGTGGTTCAAAAGTTCAATTTTCGCCTAGTTAAACTGGAAAGGTCATGCCATCTAGCAAGAACCAGTTGAAACAAGCACGTCTGCCATCTCGGAGCCAATGGCAGGAAATTGTTCAATGGCCGTTGTTGCTGATGTGGCTACTGCTGCTTTCGTTCTGCACCTACTAGTTTCGGCGGCCGCGCAGTAAAGCTTGGCGACATTGTGCATTGGGAACAGTGACATCAGACGTTTTGCTAGAGACGGATAAATTGAAGAGCGTTCACCCTATGCGGACCCCTAAAGCGTGGTTTATTTCAACATAAGCATTTTTTCGGCACAAAAGTAACACTACGAGGTTTCTGGACCACTACTTCAACAATCGACGTCAACTTATTAGGTAGCTGCTTTTAGTGTCCCTTTAGAGCTATCACATGCTGTTCTTGAGAAGGAACGCAAGTGCTAAGTTTTTAAAATTTATTTATGTACTCAGATATTTGTCTGTAGTAGAACTCCTTTCATGTATTTCTCGTGGCACCAGAAAAAAATAGAAAAATGGGAGTAGTGGTGAACAAGGCATTCTTTGAGCAAGCCATTCTTCCTTGATCAAGGTGGTCAAGTAATCTTCAATACTCGGAGATGATTTAGATTCCAACCAAAAATTTTGAAGAAACCCTCAATCATCTAAATCATCTCCCAGTTTCATACCTAACCAGACTTCTGTCGAATGTTTACATTCAAGTCAATTTTCAATACTAAATAAAATGCCACTACGCCAAATGAGGATATTGATCACTGAACCTGGGGCGGTATCTCCAAGCAGTAATGTCTTCGGTAATACTCTTACTTTCGAAAGGTTCACATGGGGCATGGCAGTCTTTCGAGTGACAAGGTTCGTGGCTCATTGTCCTGGCATGGTTTTGCAAAGTGACGGACTGCCATGACTCGTTGAATGTTTGACACCTCGTAAAAGTGAAAGTATCTTAAAATGAATGTGATAATTCCAAACTAAAACCCCCGCTCCACTTCGTCCCAAACTTCATCCTCATCTGTGCTCTCATCGGCACTCTAAACTGGTTACTCATTTTTGCCTTTTTCACAGCCAACCAATGCGAGGGCGGCCTTTTTGTATTTATCTATCGATATAGGTATAGGTTGGCTATAGCAATGCGGACACAATGTGTACTGTGATTCATCATCATCATCATCAGCCTGACTACGTTCACTGCAGGACAAAGGCCTCTCCCATGTTCCGCTAGTAAACTCAGTACTGTGCTTGCTGCTGCCAATTTATACCCACAAATTTCTTAATCTCATCTGCCCACCAAACCTTTGTCTCCCCCTAACCCGCTTGCCTTCTCTAGGAATCCAGTTAGTTACTCTTGATGACCAGCCATTATCCTGTCTATGTGCTATATCCCCGGCCTATGTCCATTTCCGCTTCTTGATTTCAACTATATGATTCATCGATATGTGGGGTTTAACGTCCTAAAACCACCATATGATTATGAGAGACGCCTACGTAGTGGAGGGTTCCGGAAATTTTGACCACCTGGGGTTCTTTAACGTGCACCCAAATCTGAGCACACGGGCCTACAACATTTCCGCCTCCATCGGAAATGCAGCCGCCGCAGCCGAGATTCAAAACCGCGACCTGCGGGTCAGCAACCGAGTACCTCAGCCACTAAACCACCGCGGCGGGGCAACTATGATATCCTTAACACCAGTTTGTCCCTTATCCACTCTGCTCTCTTCTTGTTACTTAAGGTTACACATACCATTTTTCTTTCCATGGCTCGCTACGTCGTCCTCAATTTAAGCTGAACCCTCTTTGTAAGTCTCCAGATTTCTGCTCCGTAGCCAAGTACCGGCAAGATGCAGCTGTCATATGCCTTCCTCTCGAATGATAGTGCCAATGTCCCTGTCATGATTTGAGAGTGCTTGCTAAATGTGCTCCACCCCATTCTTATTCGTCTAGTTACTTAAATCTCGTGGTGCGGCTCCGCGGTTATTACCTGCCCTAAGTAGACATAGTCTTTTACAACTTCAAGTGCACTATTACCTATCTCGAAGCGCTACTCTTTTCCGAGGTTGTTGTACATTACTTTTGTTTTCTGCAGATAAGTTTTAAGACCTACTTTTCTGCTCTCCTTGTCTAACTTCATTATCCTAAGTTGCAATTCGTCCCCTGAGTTACTCAGCAATGCAATGTCATTGGTGAAGTGCAGGTTACTAAGGTACTCTCCATTAACTATTATGCCTAACTTTTACCATTCTACGCCTCTGAAAACCTCCTGTAAGCACGCGGTAAATAGCATTGGGGATATTGTATACCCCTGCCTTACACTCTTCTTGATTGGTATTCTGTTGCTTTTTTTATGAAGCACTATGGTAGCAGTTGATCCCCGGTTTTTCTTCCAGGATGTTTATATACGTTTTGGCGACGCCATTATTCCGCAGTGCCTGCATGACTGCTGATATTTTTTTTACTGAATCAAACGCTTTCTCGTAATCTATGAGGTGTATGTATAGTGGTTGGTTACATTCTGAGCATTTCTCTATTACCTGATTGATAGTATGAATATGGTCAATTGTTGAGTAGTCTGTTGGATATCCTGATTGTTCCTTTGGTTGACTGAATTCTAATGTCTTAATTCTATTAGCAATTACCTTTGTAAATAGCTTGTATACTACGGAGAGCAAGCTGATCGGCCTGTAATTCTTCAAGTCCTTGTCATTTCCTTTCTTAAGTATTAGGATGATCTTAGCATTCTTCCAAGATTCTGGTACTCTTACCGTCAGGAGACACCTCGCAAACAGGGTCGCTAGTTTTTTTAACACATTCTTTCCTCCATCTTTCAGCAGATTTGATGTTACCTGATCCTCACCAACAGCTTTGTCTATTCGCATACTCTCCAATGCTTTTCTGACTTCTTCTATCATTACTGGTGGAGTGTCATCTGGGTTTCTGCTAGTTCTTATATCAACGTCGTTGCTGTGCTGGCTACTGTACAGATCTCTGTAAAACTTCTCCGCTAATTTTACTTTCCTATCCATATTATTAGTTACTTTGCATTCCTTGTCCCTCACCTCAGTACATATATATATATATATATATATATATATATATATATATATATATATATATATATATATATATATATATATATATATATATATATATATATATATATATATATATATATATATATATATATATACCGTTTTTGCCAATCCTAACTTTTCTCTTCACGGCTCTGATGATTCCTTCATTCTTCAGAGCGTGTTCAATTCTCTCTATGTTATACCTTCTTTCATCGGATACCTTACGGTTATTAATCAACTTCAAAAGCTCTACCAACTCTACTTTGTCTGTTGTACTTGAGGCTTTCATGCTTTGACGCTTCTTAATAATAATCTTCGTTTTCTAGAACAGCTTGCCAGTGTCCTGTATAGCACCTCTAATTTTCACTCCACACTCCGTAATGACACTCGTCAAATTATCAATCATTGTGTCAACGCTAAGGCTGGTTTCCTCGATAAGAGCCCGAAATTTCTTCGATTAAGACAACCCTAATTCTTTGCCTTCAATTGCAAGCTCGCTTTCATTTTTTTTGTTTTTAGTGGCCTCTGGTGCATTCAGAAGCATGTCCACAAGCCAGCTTAGTTTGCCTATCATACTTTTAATGTCTGCATAAGTAAAAGTTCCCTGTATGTTTTATCCGGGGCTGAATAGTCTGGGTTGCTTTCTTTACCAACAGTGTTTTCACATCAAAAGATGCATGCGTGTAATTTTAGGCAAAGTATTTTTTCTGCTCAATACATGTGCTCAAGGTACGTACATGGAAGTGATAAAAGTGCGTTCTGTGGAATCGGAACCACAGAATTAAAAATGCATTGATGATTGGGAAATGTAAAAAATGGAGGATTAAATGTGAAGTTTATTTGAACATGCATGGCATACATGTCCCGAACTACATGGATGTTTTTTTTTTCTTTTACAGAACATCACAAAGGATGTGACCGACTATTGTGTATCACGTATGGAACCCTACATTGATCCTTTGAGTGGCTGATTCATTTCCGGCGCCCTACGACTATATCGAGTTGACACGCACTTTGTTCCAGAACTCAGCACGGCCTCTTATGTGTTTCCCACGTTTGTCTTTAGAGCTGTGTTTCTGATTATGCATATACTTTCTCACAATAATATTTAGAGGAAAGTGTAGCGCCAAGGTCTATGCGAATTTCTTAAGAGGCGTCGTTGGAGCGCTGGAAATGACGGTATATGTGTCTGCGAGGCTTGTGTTGGGTGGTGTCGAGCGAGGCTTCGGCTCAAAAGTGAATACGACTGCGTAAATAAAACTTCTCTAAAAGAAAACGTTTATAGGCGGATCTCATTCAGGTGTAATATATTCTAAAATAAAAGTCCACTTACTTTGACAGTACAACCAAATGATGAAAGAAAGAAATGACATAAAAGTGGAGCAGGGAACGCTCGCTTTGTTGTTGGCCGGCCAAATTTAGCGGCCGTTCATTACTTATTGCGCTTTGTAAAATTGTACATCGGCGTAGAAGTTTCCAGTGATAAATTAAACATGTTTCTGTGCAATGACAAAAATAAATAGCTTATCACGTGCTTTTTTAGCAAGAAACCAATCATTTAACATGGTAATTAATCACTACAGCGTCCCAACAAGGCCAATTTCAGACTGGTTATTCAATGATGCCTGTACCACTAGATATGGTTTTGAAGGTCCGAGCACTGTCTGACATATGGCGGAACTTTATTCTGAAAAAAATAAGTATTGAACACTCTGACAGCATTTCTGAGCAGGCACATCCATGAGGCTTCTCAGTAACAAAAGCTTCTGTTGTCAGTTATGTAACTGCCTACATGTAGTTTGTAACTGAAACAAGCATTTTAATTGCACTTACCCGCACTGAGTAATTGATTAAGCTTTATAAACACCGAATATATTTGATGGTAATATGTTAGTGGTCTTACTACAGGCCACAAGTGGCAATTGATCCACTACCTTTTCATTTCCAGCCCTGACAATTTCTTCAATCAAGCACAGAATGATTTTAGAAATGTAATCACTGGTGTCATAGCTACTTTTGAACCGCTTTAGGCCAACTCTTAATTATGTTGCAGAATGCACATTTCACTGAACAGAACATGTGATCTGCTCCATATTTTTGCTCTCTTCCTCGTTTTCTCCTGTTTTGTTAATGGGTGTTAGAGATCGGTAATGTGGTCATGAAGCAGCTGAATTTCGGGGTACAGTGCATGGCTAGCACAGTTTCACTTTTATCACTTGTACTCCGTGCCTGTTACTGGCTTCCAATACCACATCTAAAGGCACCCAGACAAAAGTCGACATCTTATGCTCCTCCTCAAAAGGTACAAACGTCCTCATCTGCTTGACAACATCCTGATAATGTGTTCGGAACATTGTTTGTAAGATTATCCTTAAAATGTTTTCTTGTGGGCTGGTTTAAGACAGCAATCAGCTTGGCTCTTCATCAAGGGAAATGACAAAATTTGTGCACTGAACGCCGTTTGACTGCAGATTTATTATAAAAATTGTTACTGATGCGCACGTTTTGCCTTACTTCGGATAAATACTTATGTTAATCGTCGACGTGACTATGACACACAATGTTCAGGAATCATAAATGATGGTTATAATGATCTGTGAGGTGCTTATACTATAAAGGGTGTGCAGCCACAAAGGTGTTCATTAGTCAGCGTTATTCAGTGTAGTCTGGTGTGGTCTCCTGAAGAGTTCTGGCTTGCCTCTGCTTACACCGGAAGTCGCTCTTAGAAGACAGAATTGGCGACTTCCTTCCTTGTTGAGAAATAAAGTCGCATGACTGAATTAGCAGTTATTGGTTTTTTATAACAATTTTGTCCCTCTTGTATTTCATCATCTTTCAGCTTATCCCCCGTGCAGATGGTAATGGCAGTTTACGAAGTGCACACCTTTGGGTTTGGCCTCTCTTCCTCTTTACATCAACTTCACCATAAACTGTAGCCCCAGAAACTGCTGTATCAGAGGCTAAAATGGCATGGGCTTAAAGAAATTTATCTTTTACCGATTTCTAATCTGCATTTGAAATAAAAGTGATATGACCAAATGTAATTTACTGAGCTGAATGTTAAAGCGATAACTTTTGCAAAATGGACATTTTTAGTAGCATCTTCTCTTAGTGATATAGCATATAGTTTTTAACTGCAGTGTATGTCATGATGACATAAAGTAAAGGAACGAAATGTGAAGAAAAAATTGACTCACCGCTGGTAAGGACCTGAGATAGAATCATGGAATAATGCGTTCAATGGTTTGCCGACTAAGCTATATATGAATCCTAACATATATCCAAGTCAAAAGAGCAAGATAAGGGGAGATGTAATAAAAAAGGGTACTTTATTTTGTAGCATAGGAAAATGAAATTTTCATTGTATATCTAAGCTTTTGTGCCGTTTTAAATTATGTAATCAGTTTTATAGTAAGTTGCACAGCTTCAGTTTTATGACGATGTGTAAAGTATAATTATTTTTGGACAAAATCGTTCTGCCACTAAGCTTTTAATGTTCAGAGCCGTTCATGGCTCGTATTGCTCTACATTTTTTTTTTTTTTTTTTTTTATTCACATACCCTAAAGGCCCTTGCCGGGCATTACATAGGGGGGGGGGGTTACAGTAAACGGGATGAGGGTTAGGTTACATTTGAACAAATAAACAGTTGGTAACACCACTAAAGCACAGCAAATAACAATGAAACACTATCGTACAAAAAAATAATTCACTTTTTTTTTTTTTTTTCATACAATATTAGGTGAGCTTTTTAACATTTCTACAAAGGCGTCGAAGTTTCTTACAGACACAACATCATGTGGTAAGTCATTCCAAAGACGGAGTGCGCACAACAGAGGCGAGTTATAGAAGATGTTTGTACGCGCATATGGAACTAAAACTTTGAAGGGGTGATCTAGGCGCGGAAAATAGTGATGGGCAGGCAATATGTAAGTGGTAGCAAATGACGAATGATTATGATAAAGTTTGTGAAAATGGGATAGCAGGGCCAGCACTCTTCTTTTCTCTAGTAATGGGAGGCTCAGTGATGCTTTGATATTAGTGATGCTCGAATGACGCAAGTAGTTTCTGGTTATGAATCGGGCAGCTTTATTTTGCATGGATTCAAGTTTGTTAATTAAGTAAATTTGATGTGGGTTCCAAATGAATGAAGCATATTCTATTTTAGACCGAACAAGTGAGGTGTATGCTGTAAGTTTTGTCTTCCAGTTAGCTTGATGTAAGTGGCGTCTAATGAATCCAAGTGTTTTAGATGCTTTAGATGTTATTGCGTCAATGTGGGCATTCCATGACAGGTCGGCGGAAAGATGGACGCCTAAGTACTTTATTGATGAAACGTGTTCTATTGGCATTGCATTAATGAGATAGGAATGGATCGGGGGCTGGGTAGTATTCGTAAAAGTTATTACTTTTGTTTTGGAAGCGTTAATTTTCATTTGCCATTGATCGCACCAAGTAGCGATGCTATCAAGGTCTTTTTGTAAAGCAGTGTGGTCGTTTGGGTTAGTAATCTTTCTATAAATCACACAGTCGTCGGCAAATAAGCGAGTAGTAGATGCCAGATTTTTAGAAATGTCGTTAATGTAGATGAGAAACAGTATCGGTCCAAGTACAGAGCCTTGGGGTACCCCGGATTTAACTTGAATCAATGTAGATGAACAATCATTTACAGTCACGAATTGATAACGATTACACAAAAAGTTATTTATCCAAGTGGTAACGTTTCGGTTTATCTTAAGGCAGTCTAGCTTCATTAATAGACGACTGTGGGGAACTTTGTCAAATGCTTTGGCAAGGTCGATAAATACGGCATCAATTATTGTAGACGCATGAACGGCATAATGGAGGTCAGTAACTAATTCGAATAATTGTGTTTCGCATGAACGCCCGCGCTGGAAACCATGTTGGTTAGGAATAAAGTAATTTTGCTCGGTTAAGTACGTCATTACTGCAGATGATATGATGTGTTCTAATAATTTGCAGGGTATGCTGGTGAGTGAAATGGGTCTGTAATTAGATGGCATCGATGAATCACCGGATTTAAATATCGGCGTCACGCGAGCGATTTTCCATGTGTCAGGCACACATCCAGTGTCAATTGACTGCTGAAATAAAGCTACAAAAATACGGGATATGACTGGCTTAGTAATTTTAAGTAACTTCGGGCATATACCATCTGGTCCAGGGGATGAATTGTTTGCAAGACGTTCAATAGCCGATTCGATACCTTCCGGAGTGATCACGATGTCATTCATTGTGGCGTTAATGGAGTCAAATTTTAAATCGGCCGAAATGGGCTCCTCTTCAGTGTAAACAGATCCAAAGAATAAGTTCAGTTCTTCTGCAGCCTCTGACGGTGACAACAGTTTATCGTCTTTAGTTAGATGAATTGGCTGTCCCGAACATTTCCTAGGATTTACCACTTTCCAAAATTTTTTAGTATTGTTTGTTAGCAGCGCAGGTAGATCCTCATTAAAAAATTTGTCTTTAGCTGTTTTTATTTCTCTGTCGCATATCTTTGCATAGTTTCTGTACTCTTCCCATGCAGCATCGGTGCCCGAGAATCTTGCCTTAGAATACAAGCGCTTTTTTTTGTTGATGCACCGCTTGACATGCGAGGTGAACCATGAGTTGTGAGTCGAAGATGTGATTGTAATTGTAGGAATGTATTGGTTTTTTAGTTGCATGAGTTTCTCGTGAACGATTCGCCAGTTTTCATTCGTGTCACGAGAATGGAGGCTGGTGAGAAAGTGATCAGAGAAAGACGACAGGTCGGACAGAATGTTCAGTACGTCAGCTCGTTTGTAGTCGTACAATACTTTCATCTGTTTTTCTGGTTTTACCACTTTTATCATGGCCTCGCAGTGTAGAACATTGTGGTCACTAATACAATCTAGTACGTGGACGCGCATATTCTCAGGTTCAGTAGTGAGCACTAAATCAAGAACAGAACTTCCGCGTGTAGGGACAGAGACCATTTGAGTCATGTTAAATAATGAAAGTGTATCAAGGAAATCAATACATTCATTTCTTCTTGTACCACCCGTAGGTGTGCATGTCCGCCAGTCTATTCCCGGATAATTAAAATCACCGGCTAATATTATTGGTGATGTTGGATGTTTGCATTGAACAAAACTAAGTGAGTCATTCAAATTATCGACAAACTCGATAGAAGCGTCTGGCGGACGATAGCACACCCCGACAATACAAGTTTCACCTGCTGACAGTTGCAGTACAATCCACAAAATTTCTAAGTGTGCGTCTGTGTCTAATAGTTGCGCCTTAAAATGACTTTTTACGGCAATCATTACGCCGCCACCCCGCTGGTATGACCTGTCCTTTCTGAAAATATTGAAATCAGCAGACAGAGCGAGTTCGCCGTTCGATACATCAGCATTTAACCACGTCTCCGTACCGAGAACTAGATCCGCAGTGCAGCATTCAACGATTGTGGCAAGTTGATCTTGTTTGTTCAAGATGCTGCGAAAATTACATACAACGAGAGATAAGGTATGCGCACAACGATTCCTGCGTCAAGCCGTGTTTACACGTGGTTCGTGCCTTGGTATTTGAACAATTGTGCTGTCATTAGTATTCCCTAATCCGTACAATCTATTTCCCAGGAGAACCTTATCAAAGAGCAGCTTATACTTTTCGCCAGGCTTTCGTTCTACCTTTACGAAATCGCGAAGTTTCTTTCTTATCATCTGTATCCTTGGCGAGAAATCCTCCTCTACCCAGACTCGAGGGGAAGATTTCTGTAGCTTGTAGGCGTTTCTTAGAATGCTACTCTTATCTTTGAAGTTCAAAAATTTCACTACAATCGGCCGAACTCGATCATCTGTGACTCGCCCTACTCTGTGGGCACGTTCTATTTCACCCGATTGAATTCCAAGATGCTGTGTGACAAATTCAGATACTATTTTTTCTGTGTCCTTCCATTTTTCTGCTGTCTGCTCCGGAATACCTTTGAAGACTAGGTTATTTCTTCGCATTCTGTTATTCAGATCGTCGACCAGTAAATCTGCTTGCTCTGTCTGTTTCGTTTCAAGGCTTTTCAGCTGGGCGTGTGATTCTTGTAGGACCTCGTTCACGCTTGTAACGTCTTTACGTAAGACGTCTATAACGTCAAGTCGCTCTTCTATTTTCGAAAGTCGCCGTTTTGTATCTGTAATAGTCGTTTGAAGGTCCTTCAACTTGCTTGAAGTTTCTTTCTGGAATTTGTCAATTGTCTGTCCTATATCTTTCACCAAAACTAATAGCTGCTCTACTTTGTCAGGCCCTGGATTTGTTTCGATGTCACCAGCGCAAAGCAGTATGTGTGCAACACTGAACAAAACTACAAGTAGACGGCATCCTGGTCTCCAGTAACCAAAAAACGCCGTTGAACGGAGCCAGACAGCGAATTGCTGTTTGAGTTGTATGTGGCGCGCAAGGAAGCGTCCTATGCGCGCGCGATACGTACACACATCAACACCCATAGCAAACAAGAAATAATAGAAAGTTGGGATTTGCAGCCAGTGACAATGGTAATAATCGAGGTGAAAAAAGGTGCTACACACTTACCTACACAAGGTAAACAGCCACCGTTAACATCGAGTACACGGCCGCAAATCCCGCAAGTCCGTCGTCGCCGCAGCTACTTGTAGGTAACCATGGACCACGGGGTGCCGCACTTGTCGATGCCGTTGACAGCGCAGTGCGAAGGGGAGAACGCACGCGCGATATTTTCAGATGACAGGCCCAGATCCAAGGCCTCTAGATTGGTGATCCGCTATTTGCTCGCAATCAGAAGAACTGGTGCAGCATGCGCAGATCAAGCGTCTTTCAACGATAGCTGGGCTCGGCGTTGTACAGCAGTTGCGTGGTCCACCTACACAAGGTAAACAGCCACCGTTAACATCGAGTACACGGCCGCAAATCCCGCAAGTCCGTCGTCGCCGCAGCTACTTGTAGGTAACCATGGACCACGGGGTGCCGCACTTGTCGATGCCGTTGACAGCGCAGTGCGAAGGGGAGAACGCACGCGCGATATTTCAGATGACAGGCCCAGATCCAAGGCCTCTAGATTGGTGATCCGCTATTTGCTCGCAATCAGAAGAACTGGTGCAGCATGCGCAGATCAAGCGTCTTTCAACGATAGCTGGGCTCGGCGTTGTACAGCAGTTGCGTGGTCCACCTACACAAGGTAAACAGCCACCGTTAACATCGAGTACACGGCCGCAAATCCCGCAAGTCCGTCGTCGCCGCAGCTACTTGTAGGTAACCATGGACCACGGGGTGCCGCACTTGTCGATGCCGTTGACAGCGCAGTGCGAAGGGGAGAACGCACGCGCGATATTTTCAGATGACAGGCCCAGATCCAAGGCCTCTAGATTGGTGATCCGCTATTTGCTCGCAATCAGAAGAACTGGTGCAGCATGCGCAGATCAAGCGTCTTTCAACGATAGCTGGGCTCGGCGTTGTACAGCAGTTGCGTGGTCCACCTACACAAGGTAAACAGCCACCGTTAACATCGAGTACACGGCCGCAAATCCCCAAACAACCACGAACATTAACTATGTAATGCAAATAACTATGAAAACAGCGGGGATGAGACATTTTACTAGACAAAAAATTTTAATGCGAAAATTCTCTAAATGCTTAGCTCATACTATCTGCTTGCTTTAGGTTTGTAGCAATTCTAGAGGCAATATAGATAAAATACTTGCACCCTTCACATGGTAAAAAATGTGTGGGCAAAATTTAATTCCAATTTGCTATCAGAAGTACCAAAAACATGATTTCCAGACTCGAGAAGCTGCCCATAAGTGGATCGTGAAAAAAATGATTTATAAAGGTATAAATGAAAGGTAGTCTATGCAGAAAATATATGTTTTTTTTAGATGATTCTTTCCCATCATGATGAGAGCTTGGCAATCGTGGTTATTTCGAGCATATGGGTTTAGTGAAATCCTCATATGAAATGCAACGGCAAGCAACCAGCAGACTATTTCCATGGTACTGTAATAAATGAGTTTTTCTTCAGTTTTTAGTAGCTGGCTTGTGCTTTTTAAAAGCAATTTCAACTTACTTTGAGTTTCAATAAAATTTTCAATTTTTTGTCCAGAAAGCACAGACGCAAAACTTGTGAAAGCAAATAAAAACTAAAATACGTAATTTTGAAAAAAAAACTTTTATTTTTCTACTTGCGTCTCCCCTTAACTGCAGCTATATACAGAATTAGCTTGGGAACACCGAAAGCCGATTTATGGTGCACAGTGCTAAAAAGAAAAACATGGTGAACTAGTATAGCAAAGAAGAAATGGTTACAGTCTGTGAGTATGTTTTTCGTAAATGCAGATGAAAAAGCAACAAAAAAGAGCAAAAATGTGGTTGTTTGGTATATAAATAATAATAACAACAGTAAGTTACGTTTTTCTAAACCAAAAGCCCTGCTGCCTTGTATAAAAGCATGTCAAGTCTACTCCGGTAGGGATGTATACGGTATAAAGGCAACAAAGTGCGTTCACAGAACGCACTCTGACCGCAACATACCCTTCTGCAAGCGCCAATCAGCTCTCATCTTCTATGTTTGGTAGAGAGCAGTTGATTTGAGGTGTGATTCCCGTAGTTAAATTGTGCTTCCTATAAGTAAACCTATCGTGTCCACTTGACTCTGGCGTTACACTTATTACATAGTACAAAGGAGCTGCCATGTCATGACACCATGCATCATTCAGTGGGACAATATAGAAACAAAAATGATTTTGCAATTATTTATAAACAGCAATATCGCAATACTGAAAACACTACTCTAAACGTGAGAGGGAGCTTGGAAAGCAAGAAAATGCACGAAGAAAAACACTGGTAGCGACGCACCTTAAAATTGCCGCATAAAATGCCGCAATTTTATAGATTTCCACGGCGTGTACTGATTCATACGTAGATCTTAAATGAAAGAATGAAGTCCTCAGAATAGGCTGTAGATTTACCAGGTCAAGTTCTATGAAATTTTGAGCAAATATGAAGGGTCGGCTCTGCCCTCCATGCACATGTAGCAAAACTTTGTTGACATGTCTGGGCAAGTGACCATAGGTCCATGCGTACTCGGCGCCGGCGTCTGCCTCGTCGACGTGCATTTTGATATGCGTTTAGACAGGCGCCATTTCTTGAACTTGTGGTCCTGGCTTTAGCATAAGCTCCCTAGGTTATCGTGCAGCCTATTCTAGGTCGCCATTGATGAGCATGTGGGCTAGATTGCCTAGATGAGGTCGTCCCAGCCGCGATGTAGACTGTGGGCAATGGTGGTTGTGGCCACATCCTTGTTCTTGTTCTTGTTCACCTATTTTCCGTGGCGCATGGGGGATCAGCCTGTCTTTCTTTCCGCGTCTAAGCAGTGCACTCTCATTTCAAAAACAGTCATTGGCCTAGAATTGAGGGGATTTAAAAATTATTGTTCAGATTTAGAATAATGGAGATATAATAGAAAGATTACCGATGACCTAGGAATGTGTGGTGCTTGATCTGGTGCATACAAATATTTAAATAAAGAAACAAATATATTCTTAGAATAAAGCAATAATCTGATTTTTATACGTATAAAATTTTGTAAACACGTTAGGATAATGACAGACAGAGAGAGAGCAAAATAAACGTTTATTTAGAAACAGTGTTCCGAGCGAGGCCCGGTGTCACCCTAAGGTGGGAGGGTTCCCTAGTCCAGGAACCCTCTGGCTTCGACTACCCTCTTGGCCCTGGCGACAAGTTGTCGCTGGTCTTCCACGATAATGAAACATTATAGTCAACCTATTAGTTTCATCAGTATAGTTCGGGACGGCCGTGCACACTGTCGCATTAGAGAACCCAGAAATGGAAGCTGCAATAGGCAAAATGACAGGCACAGATAGGTCCATACCAATACCATGTAAAGGTATTTCTAAAAGGGTTTTTCGTAATGTGCTAAACCACCTGCAAGTCAAAAAGAAATCATCTATTGTTACCAGTTCATCACAGAACGCACACAGTGGCGAAGGTGCCTGAGCAGACCTGTGTTTATGGAAATTTAGATTCGGTCCCCGGCAACGCAGCCTTGTGATGGCTACTTCTTGTTTACGAGAGCGGCAAAAGTCTTTTCACCATGGATATAATAAATGGTGATATTCTGTAGAGTTTGTTAGTGCTGAACCTTTAAAGACTTCCATGAGCATACATCTGCGGAATCGAGCAGCAGTCACATAAGCGGATGATGGACAGAGTGGTAGAATTGGTTCGCTAATTGACGACTTAGCTAAGGAATGGGCTATTTCCTTTAGAAATAAGCCTATATGTGCAAGCACCCAAACTAATTGGACTTTTCTCAAATGCGCAGACACTAGTGCACGGAACACCTTTGTTACTTGATTATCAGCACCAACATAAAGTGCCGCACAGAGAGATAGGGAATCTGTTATTATGACAGCTGATATAATTGTTGTATCTGACTTGCATAAGACGAGCACTACTGCCAGAAACTCAGCCACGAAAACGATTATGAAATCGGGTAGTCGAAGGGAATAAATCCAATCTGAAATCGGGCAGAAAATACCAACCCCTGACTTTTCATCCCATTGTGATGCGTCTGTAGCAATGCTAACGTTTGTTGTAATACTGCGCAGGTTATCTTGTAGTAAACGATCCAAGATATTATGGGGAAGTAATTTGGCGTTATTAGGAAAAATATTGTCACATTGAATTTCCACAGGGTACGAATTATCACGACTCGGCATGATGTCGCATATACGTACGTTCAGATGCTCCAGTAAATTTTGTACGATTATAATTTGTGGGGTGTGAAATCGTGGCCATCTAGCACCCTCAAAAAATGATTCCGGGGTGAAAATAAAAGCTGTTTCTGAATGTCGTAATGGTGATTCACAAATTCTTAATAATGTCTGAACAGTCAGAAGGTGAATTCTACAAGAAAGAGGAGGGACCCTCGATTCGAGATACAATATATTGTTAGAAACTGTTTTAGGCAGGCCAAGGCATAAACGCAAATCTTCTCTTTCTAGAAGAACTAGAGGCCATAACTTGTAAGCTGGAACTCCAGAGAAATGTACACAACCTAATTCCAAAATAGGACGAACGTGCATGTGATATATCATTACCAGTGTGTGTCTTCTCATACTTATGTGGTAGTTGCTTAGCCTATGTAATATTCTAAAGGCCCGCACGCCTATCCCGGCGATATATTCGATATGAGGTAGCAGTTTAAGCGATGTGGTATTTAACAGATTCCACCTGTGGAATATACTCATGATGGTAAGACAGAGAGATGTGTACGGGGTATTGCAGCGCGAAAACAAGGAGGGCACATCTACTCGGATTAAATAGAAAGCAGTGGCCATTGAGCCAGCTCTCCAATATATTAAGGTAAGTCAGCAGCCATTCGTATAATGTCTGAATGTTATCTGTCATTGCACAAAACGCGATATCGTCTGCATAAACAAAAGGTATGTCTTGTTTACGTGGAATGGTGCCCAATAGTAAATTAAATAGCACCGGGGAAAGTACTGAGCCTTACAGTACTCCTCTCGTTTGTGTATGAGTTGATAATGAAAACCCACTTTTCAAACAATAAAATTTTCTGTCTACAAGAAAATTGTGAACCCACGCTACTATGTATGATGGAAAATCAAGGTATTCTAATTGATCTATCAAAATACAGTGATCCATGGTATCACATGCTTTAGCGATGTTTAAGGTAACTAAAGCTGCATATTTGTTATGTAGCCGAGCTAATTAAAACCAACTTTCTAAATCAACGTGGGCATCCCAAATTAAAAAAACCAGCTCTGGACTCACTTTGACAGGGGCTTAGAATTGACCTCACGGTATTAAGTTCATTAATTCTTATATTGCTGATTCTTTCAACCAATTTCACTAAATTTGATGTCAGTGCAATTGGCCGTATGTTATCCAACATGTGTGCTCTATTTTGATTTTTGAGCAACAATATAATTTTGGCAAGTTTTCATTCTGGAAGTATCCTTGCATTCCTTAACGCATAATTAACCAGTTCCAGCGAAAGATTAGTCGATTTCTGGAGTAAAAATTTTAACATATAGTTCGTAATTTCATCTGGTCTGGGAGCGTTCCTCGGTAAGCATAATACTGTCTGACTTAATTCAGCTAAAGAAACTTCTAGAAATTCATGCAAGTTTACCAGCATGGGCCGAATAGCCGAACGATTAGTAGTGAAGTGGCGTTCTAAACCTTGCACTATTTCTTCTACAGAGGTGCTCATTTTTTTCGGCGTCAAGACACATGATTGCAGCGTTAAAGGTGTTGGCAGTATACTTTTCTTGTCCGATGATAAGCGAACAAAGCACGATTATTTTTTCATTTAGAAAGATAATCTAAATGTCTACTGTCGTATTCTTTTTCGCGTGGTTCACCGTAAGCTTAAATACGCCAGCAAGGAATTGATAGTCCCTCCAGTTTGTTGGACATTGATTATGAAGAAGTCTTCTCCAAGCGGCTTTTCGTCTTCTATTATCGCGCGTGCACTCATTGTTTCCTCAACGAGGGGAGGATCGTTTATTCGAAGGTATACAACATTCGGAATTTTTTCTAGATCCCTGTAGCATTAAACCAATCGTAGATACAATCTATTTAGTACTGGCCTTTCCAAGTTTAGAAAAGGCAGAACGGAGGCAGGCTCGAAGTTTGCTATGGTTGATGTATGGGCGTTTTCGCTGATCTAAAGTTATTGTTGGACAAATAATATAAAAAATCTCACTATCGTCATCCATTAATCTTTCTTTTCCCCTTTCCCTTCCCCCAGTGTAGAGTAGCAGGCTAGAGCAAGCTATCGCTCAGGACGATCTCTCTGCCTTTCTGTAAATAAACTTACCTTCTCCTCCTCCTACAGGAAGATGGTCGCTGTTAGTTGCCGAATCCAGAACAGCCCATAATAAAACCTTGATTGCATTGGAGCAAAACGTTAAATTTAATACTGAGTAAGTCTGACCTCAAACAAATGTTACATGGCCTTTATTCAGACACTAGAGGTTGTGATCAATAGTCCATTTTCACAGTCGGCTACAATAAAAATCTCTCCTAAGGCTCAAGACAAATTATGTGAATTAAAGTCTCCTGTGAGTACAATTCACTTTCTACATGATACCGAAACACTGTCAAGATAACGCGTTATTTGTACACCAAAGGGGAAGTAACAATTTATAATTGCAAAAGGGTGGTATCCAGGAAGACACAAGTCTAATGCTAATTTTTCACAATCCGAGTCTAACATTCTAAAAAAGTGTCGCCCTATGGCATAATTTACTTGATACAAAGATCATTAAACCCCCACCACATGATAGGCGATCTAATCGAAAAGAACAAAAACCTGCAAGATGGAAATCTTTATCTGGTGTGAGCCAAGTTTCTTGGAAAATTATAATATCAAGAATAAAATGATTGCAAAATAATGTAAGTCAGTTGAGGCTGAGAATATAGAATGGCAGTTCCACTGTAGTACCCTCAACTGACCTATGGTGTTGGGCACACCACAGAGGTGCATGCCACGCCCTTGTTAGAATCTTTACGCGAAATAGCTGATTCATTTCGTTTAGTTTTGGACTTGAGATCTTTGGAGATAGGAGATCTGGTACGTTCATTAGTTTGCATGTCGAGTTACATATCCATTGTAGCAGTTGTGCTCAGCTGAGGCGTATGTCGGTCCAAGTGCAGCCATGTTCCTGACTGCTTAGCCTTGTCTGCAGGTGCAGAAAGTTCGTCCATAACTACATTGTGTAGCTACATTGTGTAACGAGTGGAACAGTTAGAGTTGTCGGCGCAGTGACTCCCCCCAAAGAGACAACACTTTTCCGATGTTCCAGTACACTTGCTTAAAGGATGTCTCTCTCCACAGGTGCTACAACGAACACTATATTTACAACCTCCCGCATTATGGCCGAATCTCCAGCAGTTTTTGCACTGAATCGGACAAGAAGCGAGGGGCTCTACTCGAAAGATCAATGGCCGTAATTTTATTTCTGACAGGCATGTTGTGCCAACAAATGTCGCGATGACAGATTTGGTTGGTACCCTCTCTTTGTTGACTAGGTGATTACATCGGTAAATTGAAATTACGCCGGCTCGAGAGACCCTGTCTAGGGTCTCAGCTGCAGTTTGGAGTCGACTCCCCGTACCGTCCTTTGGTGCATGCAAGATGGGGCGGAATGAAAGCACTCACCGGGATAGCGGCAAACGAAGTACATTTGAGAAGATCCTGCACGCAGGTCTGATCCGGCGACCTACACACGATACCTCCTCGCCCAAATGGGCGCACATCTGTGATGGTCTGGAAATGGTTTGAAGTGGCTTTAAGTACCTTTTGGACCGCCTGAGGGTTCGTAAATCTGATGAAGCCTCCATTGTTAGGTACCAGTGCCACAGGAATGCTGTCGATACCACTGCGGAAAAAGTAGTCTAGTGGCAATTCATTAGACGGCAGGGACGCTGACAAGGTGGACCGCGCCTGGCCTGGAGAAGTAGTCGACACGAGCACTAGAGATAGGGTTAGACTCAGAAACAGATGAACTAGAGACTCGAACATTAAGGCTGCAAAGTTAAAACTACTCAATCCTCAGCCAAGAACACCCCAGCAGCTTTCGCAATGGCAAGCTTGAATACGTGGAGGGCATCAAACACGGCTCGAACCAACGACCAACGACCAACAATCCGCGTACTCAACTGAGCCCACCGCTTTACCTAATAAGGTCACAAACCGCAATCATCCAATGAAAGAGAAACTCCGCGCGTCAAATGGAATGCAGCCGCGACAGAGCAACACAGTGCGTGCATGTCTGCCCAACAATGCCTAATGTGGCTAAAAAAATCTTCATCTCAACGAAGTTAATGATAACGTGGCTATGGTGGCTAGAATTACAAGGCGGCTAAGCTAGGCCCTAAGGTCCACTTAATTATCTACGTTGAAGTCGCCGACTATACAGTATAAAGGATTTTTGTTTGCATGTTATTTGTTGTTCGTCTGTTGTAAACCATTTTTATTTTATTCATATACACTAATATGTTTCGACTATATCACCAGTTTTAACGCGATAGCGTTAAAGAGCGCGTTCGCAGAAATGCCGGAGTCAGCGACCGTGTCGGCGACGTCGGTTCTCAACGTGCAGATTCCGCGTGGCTTTGCATGGAAAGCGGATATTCTACCCCATAGCCACGCCTCTGAGTGAAAATGACTTCCTCTAATTGGAATTGCAGAGAAAGTAACTTTCCGTTTTTAAAAACGCACACATCCTGTGTATATGCTTCATAATACAACATGCAATATTGCCGTAATAATGCGTGCTACAAGCGTATACATTGCGACCGGGCGTCAGAACCAAGGAGGTTTAAATAAAACTTTAGCCTCCTTGGTCAGAACATATGAAAATTATTATAATCATTTTATAGTTTAAGGCAATCACCGCCGGAGTTGGCTATTAAGGCAATGAAGTTGGTGCATAGCAAGTTAGAAATGATTTCGTAAAGTGTTTGAAGCACGCACTAAGGACAGGATATGGCTAAAGGCGAGGAGTAATCGTCCCTCAATTTTTTTATTACCATGACAGCGGACAGTGGGTGTCGACGACAAAGCAACCTTGGCCGACTGCCAACGATTGGTGGGTGGCTCGCAAGTAGTCGGCGCCGACTTCACTGGCCCCCAGATATCTGAAAAGAGTCGGCTCGAGGTGCGCTGCCGGCCACGTTGGCACTTGGTCGGCGGCGTGGTTCGGGCCAGCCGCCGGTGGACGAGTGAATACCGAGCGTGCCGATTACTCGTCGTGGTGAGCAGTCGGCAACACATCGGGCTGGCCTTGGTTGCAGAATGAGCAGAGTAAAATAACGTGTATTTATTTAGGATGGCTTAAAATGTGTTGTTTGGCGATTTTAACTAACATTCTCATGTATACGTATCAATATTAACACCATGCAGTGTTTTCTTTACCATTCGGAAACATTACCTAAGAGAGAGTGAGAGACAATATACCTGCGGTTTTAACCTCGATTACTTTAATTGGCAAAGAGTACTTGTGCCACAATCAGCTTACATTACTGAATAAATAATAAAGATAATAAGAATTTAATTCGTACGTATGGTTTTGCCAGGTGAGCGTATCCACTTTGAGAAATTTTGTGGCACCATCATTTGCCAAGAGGAAACAATATGTATGTATATATCTCGAGCAGTTGTAGCTCGAGCAGTTGGTAGAGCATCGAACGGGATAGCCGCCGTGGTAGCTCAGTTGGTAGATCATCAAACGCGTTGTCCGAAGGTCGCAGGTTCGTTTCCTGCCCACGGCAAGTTATCTTTTAACCCACTTTTCTTTCTTCACATTTACATTACAGTTTGGTCTAATAAGTTCCCCTATACTTTATTTGGCATCGCTGACTGTTTTATATATATATAGGCATGGGCATTAAACTACGCTTTGGTTTTTTTTCGATACAAAAGCAGATTTTTATAATAATAAAAGTGGCTCAAAAATGGTGAATTTCTGCCTCAAATATTTCATCAGGTAAATATTAGATTCTCGCTATCGTAAGATTCCATTCCATGGGTGAGTACTGCAAACTCGGACCCTACATACACTTCATCAGTTGCAGTATGTATACCGAGCTGTAATTAATTTGAAAGTCCTAGCTTAACGTCGTTCATTTTTCATGCTAGTAACGTCCACTACTTGTAGTAAATTTGACTCTCTCAATGCGTTTACGTTATTTCTCAGATAAATTACGACCATTTAAAAAAACGATTCTGTATCACTTTAGAAACAGTATCATCAATACAACATCACGCATAAAACATTTTCAGTGCTGTCCGGGCAGCACTACACAGCGAAACCGTACTCTACAATTACAGGTACGCCACGTTTTATTATGGAAGCTAGTTATTAGTGTAGTAGATATCAGTAAGGCATATTTCGCTGACTAGATTTTAAAATGCCGACGCCATATGTGCTGTGTGGGGAGGAAAAAAAAACTCCGCGAAAGGCGTTGTAGAGTCCCTACGACTCGATGGCTCAAGTTGTGAAATATGGAAGGGTGAAACAAAGCCGGCGATTAAAACAAAACGAACTTATTTAATGACACCAATAAAAGGGAACGTCCGCGTGCAGCTCAAATCCTTCGCTGTCGACTGGTCACTGATGTCCTTGCGAGTCTCGTGGGCTGTCCTTCTTGCGCCACGCATAGGTAACCACACACAAAAACAACCACTGACACTGGTGGACGTGTCCCCCGTTTTATGGCCCACTTCAGAGACGAGAACAGTAGCCGTTGATCCGAGCGTGCTTTCGATGGTCGTAGGCCACGGACCCGAACTTGAAATCCTCCAAGAAAGCTGTCCGCGAAAGGCGTGGCCTTGTATGAGATTTTAGTACAGACACACAAACAATATAAACTGGAAATATTCCTTCGAGATTATTAGAATGAACACAAAAAAGGTGTAGTCTTCTCAGAACAGAGAGGCTAAAAGCGCAGAAAAAGTACAAGCAAGCCAAGGTCAACATAGAAATCGCGTGCTGCTTTACAGATAGCAAAAAAACACTGAAAGGGAAAAAAAAGACGTAAAAATATGTTTACCATTGGTTCTTCCGCCCTGGCCGCTCGTGCTTACTGCTTACCACACAGAGGAAAACGTGTATTTCTTAGAAAGAAAAAAAAAAGAGTTGAGTTTCAGTCGTTTCGGACTTGAAGTACACTACGCGTCACGTCTCTCCCCCCCCCCCCCCAAAAAAAATAGACAGATTTAGTTGCGCGTCCGCAGCAGCCGTAAGGACACGGCCTGCCGTTGGAAAAGGCACTGCGCCGTTCTCCCCGGGCTGCAGAAATGATGATGATGATGCCTTAAATATGGCAGAAATGTTTTTGTTTTGTTTTGTTTCCCTGGGAGGTTGGCTCATACCCACTCAGGGGGATTGGCCAAGAAAGTGTAGTGCAGTTTTTCTGTGATCATTTTAACTATGTGCAATGAATCGGTATTATAATAAGACTAATGTAAAAATAAAAACAACATAAAAAGAGCAAACGAAAAAAAATCAAGTTGAGCAATTTTGAGATTTGAGGTGTTATGATTACCACTCAGCTGCGTTTACTTCACTCTGCCCTTGAGAGTAATAAATATATTTTTTTTTATTGAAGATCACAAAGGTATACGCTTGGTTGCCTGAATATAATCGCAAACGGCATTGAAAGCATCCCTGTGGCAATGTCCCAAAGCTGAGGCGCCAAAGCTTAGCGCCATTTCCGCCGTCAATTTAAGGCCTATTTTCCGAAATGGCATAACTAGTAACCTTTTTCTAAGTATCTCGTAGCGGCGACAATACAAAAAATAATGATCTAGTGATTCCATTTCTCCGCAGAGTGCGCAGAGGGGTGATGTTGTCTGACCAGCTCTGTGTAGATATAGGTTTAGTGGGGGGACACGACATCGAAATTTAGTAATTAAGACTTCGAGCTTTCTGGACTGACTCCAGTGGGGTTGCCATGGAAACGTGAGGTGGTTATAGTCTGTCCATGTAATTACTTTTTCTATCGTATCAGTGGAGATTGCTGATTTTCGATATCTTATAGCCGTGATATATTCTACATCTGGCAGTATGGACAAAACTGGCCCATCAAGTGCGGCTCGTGCTAAGGAATCGGCCAATTCATTTAATCTTAATCCACAGTGACCCGGAACCCATAGTAATCTCAGGAGTCTCAACTGCGGTGGTACTAATGTTTTGAATGTGCTTAGAATTCGAGAGTTCTCTGAAGCTGTCAGAGCTGCACAAACTGAAAGAGAATCCGTCATTATTATTGCATTGTTTTGATTTGATGGAAGTTTTCGAAGAGCTAAAATAATCGCCAAGAGCTCCGCTTCAAAAACTGGAGTAAAATCAGGCAGTCTCACTGAAAAGAACCAGTCAAGCAAATCAGAGGCAATGCCTACACCTGCCTTTTGATTATTTACGGAAGCATCTGTGGCTATTATATTTTTAGTTTTTGCATGCTCCAAGTAATCTAATAATATGTTATTTAAAAATTTGAGGGATTGTAATTTGGCGTTTTGGGGGAATATATCATCATACTCAATAATAACATGACAATTCGAGTCATTAGTCTCAATTACATTTCTAATGTTCACATTTATACTTTGTAGATTTTTTTGTACAAACATTATCTGAGGTGTGTGAAACCGTGGCCAATGAGCAAGAAAGAAGGCGTCTGGGTTTGCGATAAAAGCATATTGAGATCTTCTTGCCGGTAAACTATAAAATTTTAAAAATGCTTGTACGGTCAAAATTCGAAATCGACAAAGTAGTGTAGGCAGGCGCGCTTCCTGGTACAGTACGTTGATAGCCACAAATCTAGGGAGTCCCAGACACATTCGCAGTGCTTCTCGCTCCAAGAGAACTAGAGGTTTCGTTTTATAAGCAGGGCCACCCGAGAATAATATGCAGCCGAATTCCATGATGGGGCGCATGTACATCTTGTACAACGTTATCAAGGTGTGCCTCCGTAACCCATATTTCCGGTTACTTAGCTTGTGTAGTAAGCCTGAAGCCCGCTGTGCTTTGGTAGTTATATACTCTATGTGTGATCTCCAGTTAAGTTTGTCATTATAAATGATTCCCAAATATTTTATAGAGTCTACTTGCTGTATGGGTTCCTGTTTATATAGAATTGAAATTGAAATTGGTTCTGCAAGCGGAAACGCCATGAGCGCGCTTTTGTTGACATTTAACGATAACGAAATCGACTGCAACCAAATTTCTAACATGTTAATATATCTTTGTAATTTAAGTTGTAATGAGTAACTACCACAGTCAGCAGCAAAGAGTGCGATGTCATCAGCATAAATGTAGACAGTAACTTCTTGATCTGTTGGAATTGTGCTCATTAAAGCATAAAATAATATTGGAGATATGACTGCTCCTTGGGGAACTCCGCGCGTTTGTTTAAATCTAGATGAGGAACATCCATCCTTGACGCAGTAGAATTCTCTTGATTTTAAGAATTCTGCCACCCACTCAATAAAATATTGTGGGAAGTTCAATCTCTCTAGCGTATTTAACAATATGAAGTGCTCCACACTGTCATACGCCTTGGCTATGTCAAGCGTTACTAAAGCAGCGTATCGCCTTCTTTTACGCGCGAGCTGTATTCGGCTCTCTAAATCAGCATGGGCACACCAAATTGAGAAATCACTACGAAAGCCGATTTGGTTCGGTTTTATTACTAAATTGTCTGCCATCCAGATGCTTACTCGGCTATGTAGGACCCTCTCTACTAGTTTGACCATGTTAGATGTTTGAGAGATTGGTCTGATATTATCGACTGTTAATCCTCCACCCGGATTTTTTAGTATAGGAATCACCTTTGCTATCCTCCAATCCTGCGGCACCCATGAGTTTTTTAAGGAATAGTTAATAACATTGGCGACGTCTCGAGGCGATAAATTGAACAAAATTTTAATCATGGGTACTGTGATTCCATCTGGGCCAGGATATGCACAGGGTAAATGTTTAATCACGTTGGATACTTCAGTCTGTGTCACTTCTTCAAAGTCAGACTTTGTCGTAGAATTGTGCCAGTTGTTTGGCACTACTGAAGTGAATCTGCTTTCCAGACCTTTACCGATTGCCTCTAAGGTAGTGGTCATTTCTTGTGCCGACAGATTACCACAAGCTACATTAACTGGTGATGGCAAGATTTTCCGAGCTCTCATATATCGGAACAGTGCTTTCATATGTTTAGACTTCGACAGGTATTCATAATGTCTTCTGTCATAATCTTGTTTAGCCTGAGCTACCGTTCTTTTAAAGCTCGCAGCAATGAATTTATAATCGGCCCAGTTTTGTGGGGATTGATTATATAAGAGCTGCTTCCACGCTGCCTGACGTCGTCGGTGCTCTCTTGTACATTCATCATTTCACCAACGGCTATATACTCTTTTTGTGGATTCAACAGTAAATTCGGCTCTTTTGTAGGATCGTTTCATGACTGCGTTTATTTTCAGTGCTTTTTTATCATCGCTCTCTTCCGAGTGAAAAGCCAGTGCTGACTTCAAGTCATTCCTAAATTTAGTGTAATTTACAAATACTCTTACACTTGAACAAGATGGAATTATCGGACAAGAAATTTCAAAACTTATCGGTAAGTGGTCACTGTTGGTGCCACAGTCCAGCGCTTTCCAAGAAGTAGTAATGGCTGAACTGACAAAACTTAAATCTAGGGCCGACCTGGAGTGATTACGAATAAATGTGGGGGTTCTGACGTTGAGGCACGTCAGGTCATTGGCCATTGTCCACTCCCACAAGCGTTTCTCACTAAGATCAGTTCTGAAACCCCAACTCGTGTGGTGGGAATTAAAGTCTCCAACTAAAACTTTGTCTTTGCACCACGATTTCGTAGCTAGATCCAAACTTCGTGTGTCTTGAACTCCATCCGGAAAATACATATTAACTAAAGTGAAAGGAGTGCAGTTGGGCAGTGTAATGTCTACTGCCAAAATTTCGCATTCTGGCGACATATGTTTGTATGAGCATTTGACTTTCATACTAATTCTATTACTAATAAAGAGAGCTAGACCCCCACCTCTCGATGGACGGTCTAATCGAAAAGATTGGAAGTTATTTAAATGGAACAAATTATGTACAGATAGCCATGTCTCTTGTAATGCTATAATATCAGGAGCGAATTTAGAAGTCAAGTTTACCAAATCCGTAGATGCAGAATGGATTGATCGGCAATTCCAATGGAGAATCTTAAGCGACCCTATGGTTTCGAAAGAGCTGCTTCCGCTATAGCTTTCTCTAGAATGCTTTCTTTCAAGAAATCCCTCTTTGAAAGGCTCTCCTTTTCTTTCAGATACTTTTTGTTCTTTGTTTGTTTCGGTGAGTTAGTTTTTCTTGACACAGGGGATCTAGATCTCTTCAGGGCAGAAATTAGGCTTCTTCTTCTTCTTCTTCTTCTTCTTCTTCTTCTTCTTCTTCTTCTTCTTCTTCTTCTTCTTCTTCTTCTTCTTCTTCTTCTTCTTCTTCTTCTTCTTCTTCTTCTTCTTCTTCTTCTTCTTTTCTTCTTCTTCTTCTAACCATTACTACCATTGCAAAGGGCTAGCAGTCTGCGTCCACCTGCTGCGGACGCGTGACGCGTGACTAAATCTGCCTAATGACACCTGAAAGGAGGAAAGGAATGTGCTCGCCATGGAGTGGTAGGAACCGATTGGCGTGGTGCGTGCGTCGGGCCTTTCGCCTTTTGCCATACTTCTTTTTTAAAGACGATAGTCTTTCTTGGGGACCTTCGACGCTAAAATTTTGGTCTGTCTGTCTGTCTGTCTGTCTGTCTGTCTGTCTGTCTGTCTGTCTGTCTGTCTGTCTGTCTGTCTGCCTGTCTGTCTGTCTGTACATTTGTCCGTTTGTCCATTTTTAACGTGTACTTGAAATGGACGATCCCATTCGCAGCGCCCAGCAATGTTGCTCAAGCTTTGGCGTTCATACTTGTGCAATCTTCAATTAAAAAGCAATTATTGCGCATGTCTGGGGCACCATAACAACACGTATATATTCTGCATGTGCACCTGTTACTAGAAAACGCACGCATAACTAATTTTAAGGACCGTAGCGCTTATCACGCAGCGCTGACCATCCAACGCTCGCACGAAAAGGCGAGTGTTTCCAACGCTTTCCTATGACGAGACGGTGGTGGCACCTACCCGTCGCCTTACATTCTACACCTTATCACCTCTGAGACAAGCGCACACACCCGTATCAGAGCCACGCACTTCGTTTTCCAAGAAAACTGCCAGATGGCGCTTATGTCTCACGTGTGACGTGACTTGATGCGTGGAAGACGACGAAGATTCAGAACGGAGCAGACGTATGTTTGATCATGAGGACGAAGGACTCACGATCCGTGAGGTTCTCGCTGTCCTCGCTGTCCTCGCTGTCCTTGAGGTTTCCTCCGGTGCTTCCTGAGGCCTGAGCGTCCTGTTTCAATTCGAGATCTACCCCCGCTGCTACTTCAAGGGCACCTTCGTGCTTCCTCCTGTAAAGGAGCAGCCGGATCGGGTGGTGCTGTTAAGCCTATTAACCTGATGTCTCTTTCCTCTTCCGGCCAGGCATATTCTGCCTGGTCGGCTTCCTTTACTAACAGTGATTTGCCAATCGATCTGTTTTTGCGTAGTGGTCTGAAGAGCGTTCCTGTGTGGCCCTGGTTCCAACCAACGGTGAGTCTATTCGCATGAAAAATCCGAAACTAATTCAGGAAGAACTCCGGAAGATTTCTGATTATTACCAAATGATTACTGAGGTGCGTCAATTTGGACGTGCATCCTGTGCTGCTCGCCGGACCAGGCCTGCATCACAGATCTTCTAAAATCCACAACGTTTGCCTCAAATCCAGTGAGCTGTTTTGTACCTGTCCATTTGGCCTGTGTGAAGGGACTGGTTCGAGGAGTGGACCTGAGCCTTACACCACCCGAAATACTTGAAATGTTTGCGGCCGCAGGAGCAGTCTCTGTATTTCGATGTTCGCGAAACATTGAGAACAAAAAGGTCCCCACAGAATCAGTGATCATGACTTTTGCCGGCACGGCTCGACCGGCCGAAATTAAGGCATGACCACTAATTTATTGTGTAGATGCACTATCCCCTCACCCACTGCAGTGCAAGAAATGCTGGAGGTATGGGCATACCACAAGGGATGTAGATTGGATGTGAGGTGTCGCACATGTACTGACCAACATAAACCCGATAAATGTTCAACCCAAGAGGTGAGATGCTGTCTATGCAGAGGAAATCACGCGGCTGACGATGAAAGTTGTCCCATGAGGACATATGAGTTGCAACTTCTAGAGATCATCGAACAACAACGATGCTCCGGACGTGAGGCCAGATCTATTCTTTCTGAGCGCTCACGTGGCTATGCCTCCGTTGCCAACCGGGCAAACCAGATGCTTGAGTCGTCGTCGCCTGATTTAATAACATCAACGGTGGAAAAGGCCATGACGAAACTTATGGAATCTCTATTCGTGAGCCTAACGGAGTCATTGGCACAAATAGTGAGCACTCAGTTGAATCAAATATTTCAGGGAGGTAACCAACCTACCGTGCCTCCTTCTCTACCTTCACCAGTTAAGGTTACTGATATTCCATCGGAACCAGGCCCTTCGAAGTCAAAGCCAGACTCGCGGAACACTACCCGTAGAATAATTATGCCTATTGTACAGGACCTAGATTGGAGCTCAGACTACGATTCTCATTTCTCACAATCAGAACAAATGAACTTGGACTCAAGAAATATGAAACGACGTGCTTCTCCTGAAACACAACGCTCCTCAATTAGTCCTAATTCAAGAAATAAAAGATATCAAAAGGAAAACCCATCAAAAAAGGATTTTTTAAAGGATAGAATCTTAGAGAAAGCAGTGAGTGCTGCTGGTATCTCTTCAAAATAGGGAATTTAAAAGTACTACAGTGGAATTGCCACTCCATTTTTTCAGCAGCTACAGACTTACTTCAACTTTGCGATAATTATTCCCCTGATATTGTTGCTTTACAAGAAACTTGGCTTGCAGAAAATAAGTATTTTAGGATTAAAAATTACCGCACATTTCGTCTAGACCGCCCAACTTGGGGTGGAGGTTTGGCAATATTTATCTCATCTAAAATCGCCCATGGAGCTAAAATTATTTATCAGTCAATGACTTCAGAAAGCGAGATTTCAGCATTAAGCATTACTATTCCTGGGTCCCTCCCATTCTCATTTATGAATGCTTATTTTCCTGCGGGTGTTCTAAATTCTTCCGTTCTAGACACTGCAGTTCACTATTGCCAAAAAGATATTGTATTAGTAGGTGACTTCAATTCTCATCATATTTCGTGGGGTTTTAAAACTGATCTGAATGGCAAACGCTTATGGGATTGGGTGAACAAGAATAACTTTATATGCATGAACACAAAAACTCCTACTTTTATGTGCAATCAGTCCTCCTCGGTACTCGATCTAACTTTTTCTAACGCTAACCTCTCCATCTTATCATGGTCTGCGATTAACTCGGAAGCAAGTAGTGACCATATGCCAATATTGTTCGAAGTGGTACGTCCAATAACCTCCAAGAATAGATCTTCCGTGACACATGTAAACTTTAATACTTTTGAGAAATCGTTACGAGGCGCTTTATCTAAACAAACTAATGATGCAGAACTAGACGCCATCAGAATTAGCGCCATTTTAAAAGAGTCGTTACATAAATCAAAATTCACCATTGAAAGCTCTAAACCGTCTACCAACCCTTGGTGGAATGCGGACTGTTCGCGGGCTTACAGACTAAGAAAAGCTGCATGGAAAAAATTGATCTTCAACCAGTGTCCCAGGAACTGGAGTGATTATAAGTATGCGACCGCTATTTTTAAGAAACCCATCGCTAATGCGAAGGACAAATTTAACAAAGGCCGATGTGAATTCCTGTCAAAGCCGGTCAATAGAAAAGCACTTTTTCGCTTTCTGAGAACTAAGAAAGTTCTTCCGGTACAAAGAAATATAGAATCTGTAGTACCATCACCAGTTGAACTGAAGGCCCTTCTAGAAGATATAGCTCAGGGCCTGGAAAGTCGCTTTACGACACTTCTCTCATACCAAGCCCAGTCCCCCTATAGGGCTGAGGATTTTGAAGAGGTTACGCCTGCAGAATTAGCAAACGTAGTCAGAACACTACCCCATTCTGCTCCTGGTCCTGATGGCATGACGACGTCGGTGATAAAATCAGTACATAAAATATACCCACTTGGCCTACTCGAAATTATTAATCACTCACTTAGAAGCTCTTGGATGCCACCTGATTGGAGAATGACAAAAGTGATTCCATTATTAAAAACGCAAGGCGCTGGGTTTACCTTAGATAATATCAGGCCCATTTCACTTACATCGAGCCTAGTAAAACTCGTTGAAAGAATTTTATATAGACGTATAGATCGATGGATGTCAGAAAAACTGACACTGAGCCTATGTCAAATTGGATTCAGGCATGGTTGCTCCATTTGGTGTGCGCACGTTGATCACGAAAGCAAAATTCAACTTGCTCGATATCAGAAACAATACTCCGCTTTGGTAACCTTAGATATCACAAAAGCCTATGATAGCGTGCAGCATGTTAAACTGCTAGAATCACTTCAGAACTTAGGACTGCCTCAATACTTTGTGGCCTGGATCCATGCTTTTTTAGGGGATAGAGAATTTTACTGCTCGCAATCTGGTGCCAACTCTTCAATATACAGGCAAACGAGAGCTATACCGCAAGGGTCAGTACTATTGCCCTTATTATTTAATGCACTACTATGTACCATTCCCATACAGCAAGATGTACAGGTCTGTGTGTATGCCGATGATATTGCATTTTTTGCTGCGTCGGCGGACATTCGCACACTGTACCTGATTCTGCAGACATACATGAATAGCCTGGAAACGTGGCTGGAGGATATCAACCTATGCCTCAACACAAACAAAAGCACAATAATAGTTTTTGCACAAAATGCCCCAGTGTGAATTTCACTAATGTACCGACAACACTCCATACCTCCGGTTGAGTCAGTTAGGCTCTTGGGGGTAACCTACACCGAAACACTTAACTGAAGTCCCCACATAGAAAACATGGCTGCTAAAGGAGCACATGCAGTAGGGATGCTGCGCAGGCTCAGTAATTATCGTGCCGGTTTGCGTAGAGACGTGCTCGTTATGATATATTGCATGTACATTCGACTGATATTAGAATTCGGCTGTGTTTTGTTTTCTGGTGCTCCGGCCTACAAAGTTCGACCACTGATTCTGCTAGAACGCGAATCTTTACGCTTATGCCTAGGGCTACCTAAATATGTTGCCAACAATATCCTATACAAAGAATCCCACCTGCCTTCTCTTATCAAAAGATTTCATGTTATAACAGTACGTACATTCCTTAAAATCTATGCATCACCTCAGCGGAGGTCACAGTATGTGTTCATTAACCAGCAGACCTCATTATTCAACCACCAATGGCCTAAATTAAGGTGCCCTCAAGTAATATTTACTCAGAAACTTTTGGAGCCCTTAAGAGTTAACCTTTGGGAAACACTTGTGCTCAACACTGTAGATGCAATTAGGATATAATTTGACAATATATATCCCAAAAATGCAAAAAATTTACCATATCAGTATATCAATGGTGTTTTGGAAGATCATTTGGCCAATCTAGAAACATCCATTGTGATAGTGACTGACGCTTCGGTTTATGAAGAGAAGGCTGGCGTATGAATCGTATCATCCTCTCTAGATTGGGCTTTCTCAATTCGATTACCCGACTTTACACCTATTTACCAAGCTGAGCTACTGGCAATTGTCCTAGCATTGCGTAAAGTGCCGCAAGATCTATCAGCGTTGATTGTTCTAACAGACTGTCTCTCGGTCTGTACTGCCTTAAGCTCACCAGCTTTTTCGCGTACCTTAGAAACTTTCTACTCGCTCATTCCTACACATGTGCGACTCGTCCGACTAGTTTGGGTACCAGGCCATAGAGGTTTAGCTCTGAATGAGCATGCAGATGCACTAGCTGTATCTTCCTTTGATTGTCCTAGCTGTTTTTACCTATTTTGCCTACTTCGGAATATATCACAGCAGCACGCTTTGAAAAACGCACAACGGCCAATAACTTTGAAAAATTCCCTTTGTTTGTATCAGACTTCCCACAGCTAAAGTTCCCTTGGAAGAACAAGTGGTGTTCATCAAGAAAGGAAGAAATAGTGATTACCAGGCTGCGTTGTCGAGTCCCCTCATTGAACATTTACCTTCACAGGTCGCGTCTGGCCCAGTCGCCTTTGTGTCTTTGTTGTAATTAGAGGGAATCTTTGGAGCACTTCTTTTTGTCATGCCGAAATCTCAAAACTCAAAGGCAAAATCTACTAGAAGAACCCCTACGAAAGTTGGGCTTAAACTTTACACTTCCGGTGGTGCTTTCATTTGACGCAGTCGCATTTGGATTCAGCCACAGGAGCGTTTTTACCGCTGTTACAAATTTCTTACGAGAATTTAAAAAAATGGAATGCTCAAAATAAGTATATTCAGTTGTTTTATGTATAATTTTTTTCTTTTTTGTATGTTTATTATGTTTTTTTCAAGGTTTTTTGTTTAGAAATTAACACCTTTCTATTGCTACCTATATTACCTAATTAATCCAACCCTCTCTTTCAAGAAGTGAATTAATTTAAAAAGCAAGGCACCGTCCCATTCATGGCCTATCCCCCTAGGTGGGTTGCGCCAAGGTGTTGAGGAACCAACCAACCAACCAGCCTGTTTCGCTTGCTCCGTGTTCGCGAAATCCTTGAGCCCAAGCCATTGGTCCTAGACCAACGCAACCGGTTGCAGAAGATTCATCACCACCAGTGTGATCTGCAGATGCACCTCTCAACCTGGTAGGCCACCTTATCCTCATAACACCTAAGATCGCATGAGGAATGAAGCTCAGCAGGCTTACCACGTAGGTAGGGGTCGCCTAGCCTACCGCCAATTATGGCGGCGTCGACCCCTAACCTCCTAATGCAAGAGCACGACCCTGACTCCATGCAAATTCAACAAGTTAGGAACCCCGTGCCCTCGCCGGAAAATTTCACGCCATTTACAGACCGGGTTCTGAAAGATAACACCCAACGTCAGGCCACGGCTGCACCCAATGCTTCTTTGCCGTTGGACACAAAAGACATCTCCTGTGACGATTATTGGACCACCGTCTCTTCGAAATCCAAGCTTCGAACAACACTGAAACGGGTGGAAGACTCGTGGGACCCTCGCTACGTCACTCTACTCAATTCATATAGCTTTGTTGCTGTCGTCAAACCCAGGGTTACGTGCAACTTCGTCGCATATAAAGGACAATGTGTCTTCGCGTAGGCAATTCATGCAGCCCTCTTACAGGCAGCGGAAAACACACCCGACCTACATATTTATTTTACACAGTATGGACTGTATCCCGTCTGGGACCAAAACTTCATCGTTATCAACACCCCTAATGAGGCACTGATCCGACGTTTGCTCAACATATGGGCACTGAAATTTCCTGACAGAACAGTGCCAGTGCACAGCTATCTCAAGCCAACGAACAAAATGGGCCGAGGCGTCATTCGACTAGCCAACCACATTTCTACAGACTATATAGTCCAACGCGCTGTCTCACTGGGCAACAAAGTGATACAGGCCCGGCGTCTTGGAACCACCAACATAGTCGTGCTCACGTTTGAACACGAAGACGTTGCAAAATATGTGCTCGCGTTTTTGGAGAAGCTAACCCTGTACAACGCTACCGCAAGACCATCGAAACCTGCTCTACTTGCGACAAGGTCGGTCACCGTATCCAGCCAGTGCCCAACATGCGGGAAGGCAGACGTCGACCTTTCCAACCCGGAGTGTCTAACCTGCTGTGTGCTCTGTAACGGCCCTCACATCACCGGAGCCAGGGAATGCCCCTAGTGCTAACGAAGCCCAGTGGACACACCATCCCAACCAGTATCATCGACACGTGGAGACGCATGCGAGCGAACATCCACAAACAACAACGGGGCCCGCTCATGCTCAGAACGACGCAGCACCTCCCGAGGCTACTCAGCTAGAGGGGCTCATCGTGCTCTATCCCAACCTAAATATCGGTCCAAGTCTCAGTCCAAATCATGGTCCAAGTCACGGTCCAAATCTTGGTCCAGTTCAAGACTTAAACGAGCTCTACAAGAAGGAACCACCCAGAAACCTCGGCGCTGCAGTCAGGGTCCACCCCAGATGAACAAGACACTGACACCACTGGTAAGCTAGGCAGATGTGGTTTCTTCCACCCAATCTAAGTACGATGACGACTCACAATTAATCGCACAACTCCAAAAGATGATAGCTAAACAACAACAGACGCTCATGAAACAACAACACAAGATAGAGCAGTCAGAGTAACTAGTGAAGCTAGAAACATCTTGTCAACCGCCACCCAGCACAACCCAGCTTCAACCTACAACGGCACCCATGGAAACAGATACTCAGGCTCCCTCGCTTGATGCAGGCGGAAAATTCCACGAAGACTGGAACGAACAAATCGTACATACAGCTGTCAAAGTGCTCATACCACTCTTAGAACTACAAATCTGCAGAGAGCTACAACAAATACGGGACCAACATTCGGCCTCCATACAACAAATCAAGGAACAAAGCTTAGCCTCACTCAAGGAAGCCGTGCAGCCTAAGCTACTTGAATTAGATGCCCTCACCTGCAAATACAATCGCAGCGTCTCACAGCTGGAACAGGGGCACGGAAGAACACCTTTTAAGCTACCCATGGGGCGCCATGATATCTCCGCGACAGTGCATAAAACCGGGGATTAGGAAGAGACATCTTCGAACCCATAATGGTACAGCTCCCTCGAAGCGTAAACATAATACAGTGGAACTGCAGAAGCTTTCGCCGTGAGGCGGCATCGCTGCAACAATACATAGGCACGCTCGATCATAAACCCGACATCATAGCGCGACCGGATACTGTAGTCCCCGATACCTGATTTTCGTCGTACATAACACATGCCAACAAACACAACACATCGGTCTGCACTTTAGTTAACAACACCTGTACTGCGGTCATGGTAGATCTTCACTCACGTGATACGCAGCTTGAGTACGTCTTTATACGCCTTTTGCCTATCAAGCGCTCTCATCAGCCAGTGTACGTGTTTAACATATACAGTGGACCCCAGTCTCATAAGCAAACCTTCATCGAGGTCTTCCGCAGAGCCAGGAAACAAGCTCTAAATTATCCGCTTCTTATATTAGGCGACTTTAACGCCCGAAACGCAGCCTGGGATTATCCGCAAGAGGACACCAAAGGACGAAAATTGTACGACCCCATGGCTCTCGAGAGTATCCTTCTCCTTCCGCAACCAGCCTATCCAACTTGCACAGGTAACAGTGTTCCGAGGGATACATGTCCCGATCTAACGATGGGTATCAACCTTCCTCAGCCACGCTGGTGGAACTCACAAGAGAACCTCGGGAGCGACCATTTCATCATTCCCACGTCCTTATCGTATGGCAGAAATAAGAAACATCAAAAGACAGTCCAGCTAATAGATTTGGCAGCTTTCCACAAAACAGAAAACTTTCCCTTTCATCATAAAGAGTGCTTACCAGCACAAACGACAGGGCAGGAGTGGACAGGAGAAGAGACAAGATAGAGAGCTGAACTGCCAACAATTTATTTCTTGCGACGGTCTTCGCTTTTATACAGTTACCAGTCGCAATAGTCATGCGCGAAACACAATGACAATGCATAAGTACATCACATTGACAAGCAAAGGAACAACTTTTTCTTATCGGTGAGCGTGACAGAAGGGGTGCTAACACAAGCATCTTTCAATGAGAAAATCTTTTCTGCCTCTATGATCTCGCGTGTGGTGCGATCCCTGCATCTCGCAACAATAGTACACTCTGAAAATATTGGCCGGCAGCCACACGTGCTGCAGTGAACGGGCAGCCATCCTTGTATATAGTGATCCACATTGTACATACGTTCCCTCAGCCTCTCATTTAAACAACGACCGGTTTGACCCACGTAATACCTTCCGCACGATAACAGCAGCTGATACACCATATTACAGATGCAATCTAAATTTATTTGCATGTTTTGTAGTGCAACCGAGGGTGGGTCTGGACGGAGGAACAAACAGCTTGCACAGGCGACTCAATTTTTGAGGGGCCGTAAAGACCGCCTTCACATTAACTCGCTGTGCCACTTTCTTAAGATTGTGCGCTATCTTGTGCATATATGGAACCATGGCGAAAGCCTGTGTAGCTGTGACAAGGGGGATTCCGTTACCTCCGCTCTGTCTCTGCTCTGTCTCCGCTCTGTCTCCTCTTTTCTCCTGTCTCCTCCTGCCCGGTCGTTTGCGCTGGTAAGCATTCTTTATTATGTTATACCAACACGCTTAATCCTACTGTTCCTTTTCATCAAATTCCCACATCTTACTCGGAATGGGTAGACACCTTACTGGAACTTAAAAACAAGGTTACCAAAACTGTTGCACCTACACTTGAAGCTCCAGCGGTTGATAGTCATCTCTTGCATTTGTGGGATGCCAGGCGCCAACTCACAAGACGGTGGAAACTACAAAGGCTTAATCACCGACTCAAGACACGTATTGCCGCCCTCACTGCTAAGGCAGAGAAATACGCAATAGCACTCGCTAAAGAAAATTGGTTCTCGAAATGCGACTCCCTTACGGGGTCTTTCCATACGAAATCTGCCTGGTACCTTTTGCGTCACCTCACTGACCCTGACTCTACAAGAGGTGCGACCAGAAGAAGCCTTCAGAGGGTTATACGCGGCTTTCCTGGCAACAATGCGAACTTACTCGTAGCCCTACAGTCGAAGTATGTCAACACAGCGCGGGATCACGCATCCATACCCCTGCATGACGGCCCTGATAATCCGGAACTTTCAAAACTGTTTCCGGACGTCGAAATTAAAGCGGCAATACAGAGCATGAGGCTAGGTATTGCCCCGGGACCCGATCAGGTATCGATAGGGCTGCTCTCTAACCTAAGCGATGACATGACTCAGTTGCTAGTAGATAAAATTAAGTAGTATTGGGACGCCGGAACGCTTCCCAAAGAGTGGAAATCGGTTGAACTTACTTTTATCCCGAAAGCCGGCAATGCGTTCAATATTTATAATCTCCGTCCCATATTCCTCACGTCATGCGCTGGCAAGGTGATGGAGAAGGCCATACAAATAAGGCTAACCAAATATCTAGAAAAACGGAACCTCTTGCCTGACACTATGTACGGCTTTAGTCCCCATTTGTCAGCGTAGGAGATTCTCCTCCAACTAAAACATGAAATTGTCAACCTACCCAGCGGTACCACTCAAGTGGAAAAGTCCACTTTTGCAATTGATTTCAAGGGTGCCTTCGACAATGTTCGGCACTTCACTATCTTGGAAAACTTACGGGAACTCAAGAGTGGTCCAAAATTAAATGCATATGTGCGGGACTTCCTTACAGAGAGGCAAGTCCCTATCTGCATAGGGGACCTTAAATCTCAACCCATCACCATGGGTGATTTCGGTACTCCCCAAGGGGCTGTCTTTTTCCCGCTCCTCTTCAATATCGCCCTCATGCGCCTCTTGGAGGCCCTAAATTGAATTTCGCAAGTACGCCACGCCATATATGCTGATTACGTCGCAATCTGGAGCCGGTCTGGTAACCTGGGTCAGATAGAAGCCTTCCAACAGGCCGCCTCCATCGTAAAAAATATAGGACGCAAGAGTGGTCTGGAGTGCTCCCACCAAATCAGAAATCTTAGTATATAGAAATAAGGCATTTGACAATACATCCCTCAACGTACAACCTAATGGAAAGCAAATTAAAGAGGTTTAAAACATTCCAAATTCCAGGGGCCCACTTCAATAATCTGGGCAACAACTCATTTGCTTTAAATAAACTAAAAACGTCCTGCCTACAAATCTCTCGCATGATTAGTCGAGTGGCTAGCCGACGACGAGGGATGAAAGAACACGACAAAATGCGACTCATTCAGGCATTTGTTATCAGTCACATAACCTATAGCTTACCTTACCTGAGGGTCTTTAAAGCAGACGAACACAAAATAGACAGAGTCATACGTGGGACTCTCAAGAAAGCTCTGAACCTTCTCCCGTGGACACTTACGGAACGTCTGCTTCAAATGGGGTTCCACAATACCGTATCAGAACTATTACACGCACACCACACGAATCAAGTCATGCGCCTCGCCATCACTAAAACGGGACGGAAAACACTATCAGAACTTGGCATCGAATCCCCCATTGAGAGAAGGGAAAAACAACGTATCCGACATGAATGGAGGCAGGGCTTCATCATCAAACCACTACCACGCAACATGAATCCTCAGTTCCACCAACATCGACGTCGGGCATGGGCAAAAGTTCACGACAACTACTCAGATACTGAGGGCGTCTTCTTTGTCGATGTAGCTGGACTAGTGAACGGCAAATATACAGCAAGCGTCATTCATTGTAAAAAACGGTTGATTGTATATCAGCCCAGGACAAAGGCACAACTAGTATGGAAAAAGCAGGAATTGCCCTCGCCCTACGAAACCCAAGGTCCGTCTTCGTTCTAACAGATTCAAAAGCAGCCTACCAATTTTTTATAAAGGCTACATTGGCCCCATTGCGCATCGACTTCTTACAAAACTCTCGTCCTCACGCTCAGAGGGCGAATGGAAACAGCTGATATGGATATCCGGCAACTGCGGAGTTAAAGGCAATCAGCTCGCCCATGCCTCGGCCCGAGAATTACTCTTCTGGACCTCCGACCCCGGCATATCGCACCTACCCTCGGCTATGCGTCTGGCCCCACTCATAACATGGACAGATATTCTAGAGCATCAAAGACTCGAAAGACGGAAACTTCCGCCCCCGGGGCCAAAGCTCCGTAAAGAATCTCAGGTAGCGTGGCGTCGCCTGCAGACCTTGTCTTACCCCAATCCATACATACTGTCCAAGATAGATCCCGGTACGTACGCACCACAGTGCAGGTTCTGTGTCACTAAAACAGCCACCCTGTACCACATGGTATGGGAATGCCCACACAATCCACCTCTACAACCCAGAGCACAGCACAACACTGTAGGGTGAGAGGCAGCTCTGTCCAGCTCGGATCCGAAGACCCAAGAGGCCCTCGTGAGACAAGCGAGGACAGCTGCCCGTGCCAATGGGATCCCGGACTAAGGATCCCTGTCACGGACATTCCTTCCTCGCTCACAAGTAAATGTTTCATTCTCTCTGACTTGATGCGTTCGTTCGCCTCCGCTGCACGCTCGAAACACTCTAAAGCAGCGCCTCCAGAATACCATTCACCAATTTTCTTGCGAAGAAAATCAAAAAATGTTTTGTTCACTTTCTCCACTCACAAGACTATGGTCTTTCAACGACATTTGCAGATTAAGATGCAGATACGAGGCCAATTTCTTTTTTTGATGTAGAGGCATTAAGAAGGAGAACGCGCTATTTTGTTGTGAGGACTTTCTGAGGTACTGCCATGCAAAGTGACGCGCATGCATTGAGCACAATTTCCTTTGCCATGTTTCTACAGGCAGCCGCGACCCCCATTCGAGGATTTCATACGTACTTGTAAATGGCATTTTATTTCCTGATGCACTGCCAGTTTTCTCTCTTGACAACATTCACTTTGCTCTGCGCAATGGATGTCTCAAACCGGTAGTATCTTTTAGCTGACGTATAAGAATGGTTCAGGTGACTAGCTCTTGTATCAGCCGTCGTTAATCGTTTATTGGTAAATACGCAGCTAAGTTCCGATGTCATGGATGCTGTAGGCATCGACATCCCCTTGGTGATCCAAGTGCACGCTGGCAACGCGAAGGAAAAGCCGGAGTCTGGTTGAAGGCAGCGTTTTTTTTTCATGACCGTCCGCTCGGGCTACACCCATCAAACTCTCTGTTCCATCTTCCATCCGTGCATTCCCGAGCAGTTGAAAAACAATCTTAAACAAAAAATAGTGTATGCGCTCCCCCTCTTCCTTGCTCTCCGCAAGGAGACACTGAATTCTTGGGACGCTCTCTTTCGGGCGCACAACCCGCGTTGGTCATTATCGCTGACGGACCATAACCTAATCTCGCGCTTGTGCTCCTCGGTCGGGTAAGCCACATGGCCCGAACCATGGAACTCGCCTGGCCGTCCCGACATTGGCTGCGGTGGTTCGCATCCCCGGCACATATTCCAAAGCAATAATTCAGAGAAACTGCCACCGCCATCAAGCCGCCTCTACCGACGACCCCCTGTGGCGTAGGCTCCTCGGATCCGCGTCCGCTGCGACCTTAAAGCTCAAAAACGTATTCTCAGAAGCTCATACACTTTGAGACTGACTCCTACCCCCTCAATGATGTTACTGGACACTCCTTGTTCATGTAACATGATAGAAAAAAACGCTTTCCTTTCTGCAAAAAAAGAGAGAAAACTAGCACATACAACACTACACGCAAAAGTAAAACAAGAATAAATAACGCACAGTTAACTCTCCAACTGCAAACACCTGCTCGTTAACACTTGCCGGCAAGGTCCTAGCATCGAGACTCGGGAACACACAACCAAAAACCGTTAACGACACGTCAACAGCACCTGCTTAACCACAACGTATCATGCACCCTACAATAAACTACAGTTCAATGTCAACACATCCCTGTTATTATAGTCCAACTGCTTTACAGCAGTTGAACTAATAACAGGGATGTATTGACATGCGCACATAACCACTTTAACAAAACAAGAACCTAAAATGAAACAGTCTAAGTAGATGTGCCAGAGTCCTCTTGGAAATAAAGCCAACATAACATGCGAACAAATGCAATAAATTGAAGATCACCACCAGGGATACATAAGCCACAACTTGCTAACATCGCAACTCAACGTTGTTACTTCATAACACTGCTGATTACGTACGCTGCATTTCAGAAGTCAGAATATCACGCACAGTTTGTACAAAAAAAAACAAAGATTTCTTGCGACTGATTAAGGACCTGAACTAGCGCGACTTTGTACTCTCCCAGCTAGCTCACGTCGCCGATTTCAAATACAATCAAGATCAACGATATCGAACGGCTTTCGCGGGTGCTTGGGACGCGTTATGTGCACCCGCTCTGCCATCAGTTTACAGGAGTTCACTCGACAGCCAGTACCTGTACCACACTGACACTTCAGATCGGAAGCCAGTGACGAACAACAGAACGGGCTCCTGAAGCACTTCCTCGCCTTTTTCTTTGAGAATGCGCACCACGCGCACTGTCACGTGCTGATTCAACCAATGCGGGTCATAAAAGAACTCACAAGTGCAAATGCAAAAAATACTAGCAGTAAAAAAATGAAAAGCACAAGAGACTTGGGCATCACGTATTGCAGGTGTTCTTTGCCGCCCAGTGACTCCCCGTTATGAAGAATTTTACACTCGGGGACCAAACAATGCTGCCTGTTCTTTACCTGATTCATGCCGTGCATTCACTACCGATTCGTCGTCCATTTGCACTTTCGCAAATGAGCCTTCAGTGGGTGGTGTAAGCTGCTCCTCTTCCATGTGACCCCCCTGCAGGAGGTTTGCTGCAGCACCCACGTCAGTTACGCTAATGATTTCTTCTGGATGCTCTGGCGGTGGTTCAACCTCGTCACTCTCCCCGCTCTCTCTGTTGTCACAATTTACTATCTCTTCATCTTGTCCTACCCTGTCTTTACCACGCGCACCACCTTTAACACCATTCGATTCCTCGCTATCTTCAAGAGGAGGAACGTTATCGGCGCTAGTATGGGCTGCGGATTATACACCAATTTTTCTCGCGAAAATTTCCTCTTGCTTCTGCAGTACCTCCCCCAATGCACACTCGCCGCCCTCGAGATCATCCTCTGACCCATACTCGGCCAGGCGGAGACACTCATGATGGTCAGGAGCGAGTAGCAGGTCTGTGCTTGTGGCCAATTCAGGTGTTACCACACCGAGCAACGGTACACGTTGTGTGGAATTTCCCAGAGGACACAGCAGGCCGAGAGGAGCGTACATAACATCTGCAGTAACACCTTGGCCAAATGCGCCCGTGAGCTTCATGTTACTATTGCTCTGCCTCAGAATTGCAGTTGGCACTTTACTTGTCTTTATTACGGTAATGTCTACCCCAGAGTCGATACGAGTCGCGCAGAGACTTTCCACAACGAATACTCGCACTCGCGTATTTTCCAAGTGCGTTCTGTCTCCCCTGAGCCCATCTGAACATCTCGCCTTGAATGTGTTCTCACCTGTGTCTACCTTTTTGGCTGCTATGCGAAAAACTTTTGTTTCTAGGGTCCAGGTCACGGCACGAACTACAATTCTTCTGAAAATGTCCCGACTCCCCGCAAGCATAGCACAGCATACGGTCAAGGAGTAAGCTGCCCGCGCAATGGATATGCCGCACCTGCTTCTCTATAGCATTGGGATAGCTTGTCGCTTTCTGTAACGTGCTCGCGTCAAAGTTTGGCGCCACCTAAGCCACATCTTTCACTTGCAGCCAGCCTGTGATTTCACCCTAAGGGACGAACCACCTAATTTCAGGTGGCATGAGTTGTTTTTGTCTCTCCGCAATAAGCAGAGCATGCAACAGATCTAATGAACTTACTCCTCAGCTGCTTAGATAATAACTGAACGTTATTTCGAATGTTGCAGCTAACGGACCCCACGACTGTTCTGCCTCCTTTTTTATGTTTAAAAACTATCTGCAGTGTTCAGCTGGGGTTATCCCAAGCTCTTTAAGCACCTTCTTTTTAAGTTCTCCATGTGAGAGTGTTCCACTGACCAACTGGCCAATCACAGACGTCCTCATCGCGTCACCGAGGAAAGGTAGTATTAGAGTGCTCTGAATTTCCTCGGGAATTTTTATGGCACTCAAAGAGGCGTCGATGTTCTTAAACCATGCCGGAATCATGGTGTCAATCACAGACATGGGGGCGAGAACGGCTCTTAATTTTTTTTCGCGTACTCTCATATCCCCCTCGTCTCTTTTCGGGACGGCGCGGCATTATGTGATACGCGTGACGACTTAAGTTTCTCAATTTCTAGCTCAAGCTTGAGAGCTTCAATGCGGAGTTTTAATGACTCTGCGCTACTCAATTCATCCGGGGCGACACCAGCATCTGAGCTGTTGTCCGTGTCGTCAAAATTTCTAAACTCCCATGGAGTGCCAGAACGTAAATGCATTCGCAACAGAACGTATCTTGACCATACTAAGCGATGCTTTCTGCTGGCTGGTCCTGTCACTGCTGGTCTCGACGTGCTCTGAGATTCTTGGTTTTGCGACTGTCCACACGTCCAATCGCGCTAAAGCTCGAGGTGGCGTTGAAATAAAATAACAGACTGAAAAATTCGGCAGATGCCATCTACCTGGGAATCAACTTTATGCGAAGCACGCGGAGGGAGGGTGACCATGTTGCATTTTTTTATTGAGCGACACGTCATGAAGTGACGCTAAATATATGTACAAATTTTGCACGCATAGATATATGTTGAATAGTTGCAGATGTTTCTATAACCAGTTTTCCACTTGCAAAATGATGTCAGCTGGAAATGTATTTTAGCAACACCAGAAGCTGATAAGAAGCGCTGATGCTCGCGATGATACTGGCCCTTGACACTGCTACTTTAATCAATTTCAGTGCATGGTACATCCCCACAATTGACGTTAACCGGACGTGACGGCTGTATGAAAGGAACACATATGTAATATTTATAAAATTGGGTAGGCAGCACTGCAACCACTATTAAAGTTTCACGAAGATTAGCGTCTATTTGAAAAGTAGTTCTGAGACCTGGCGAAGCTCTGTGGTAGAATGCTTGACTGCCACGCAGAATGCTTGGGTTTGATTCCAGCAGGGACTCTGAAATTTATTTTTTGCATTCCTCGAGTGGCCAACGCTGCCTATGTCAGGTTTTTCGTAACACTGACATTTATTCTATGCCTTCGTTGGTTCGACGCTACCTATGTTGGGTATTGCTTAACGCTCACGCGTTAAAATTGCCCATGTACGTTCTCGTCGTTCCTGGGTAGATACTGTGTCCATCACCGGTGGCACATACCCGCTTACCAGCTCATACCCGCCCGTGAGTATGTTCCACTGCCTGGCGAGAAGTGCTTGACGACGTACACGACGGGATTGTGACATCATTCTTGCCTTGACCAGCGCATCATATTCGTCCAACCATCCAACCCTTCTATTCTAATTTTGGTTCACGGCAAGTTAAGGGGGTGACCACGAAAGCACCTAAACGTAAGCGGCTAAATAGAGAGGTTGATATATAGATAGATACGCTCAAAGTCGCCGAAGTTCGCTATGAAATGCTTCACATTTAAACAATTCACAATACAATTGCCATACTGCAGCAATGCTCCGATGTCTTCTGCCCTCCACTTTGTGCATCGCTGCCCACGCAAAGCGATGTTCCTCTCGGCGCTGTCGTCGTCCTGGCAAGGCCTCCCTCACCAAAGTGCAGATCCCGTGACAATCGGCATCTGCCTCTTGCAGACGCTCTTTTACCATCCTCCTTCAATCCTTTGTACGACCGCACTCTGGCCATAGGCTTCTTCAGGCACGCTCCGAGAGTGTTTCAACTTCTTCCAACAGTATCGAAAGCCAGCCACTGTTAGCGCCTCTTTCCCTGGCGCACCAGCGCCTTCAAAGTCAGTCGAGTCGTGGTGATGATGTAGGAGCTCACCTTCACGAAAGCTCCGGCATCTTCCTCGCTGTGGGCTCTGTCAATCCTGTCGACTGCGCCAGTTAAGTTCTGATGTTTTGGATGTTGTAGGTATCGACAACCCCTTGGTGATCCAAGTGCACGTGGGCAACCCAAAGGAAGAGCCGGAATCTGGTTGAAGGCAGCGTTTATTGCATGACTGTCCACTCGGGCTGCAACCAGAAAACTCTCTGTTCCGTCTTCCATCCGCGCATTCGCGCGCAGTTGAAAAACAATCATAAACAAAAATAGTTTATGTGCTCCTCTCTTCCTTGCTCTCAGCAAAGAGAAAATGAATTCTCGGGACGCTCTCTTTCGGGCGCACCACCCGCGTTGGCTATTATCGCCGACGGACCGTAACGTAATCTCGCGCTTGTGCTCCTCGATAAGCGAGCCAAATATGACTTTACCATTCAGACTGTTTAGATATGGACAATTCACTTCCCAGACAAGGGGAAACCCTAGCGAAGTTACACTATTCCTGCGTTGTGACCTTACGTATTCCCATAACAAAATACCTATGCATAGCAGCAATCAGTACGTTTCCATCGCGTTGAAGCTAAAAAAACGTACGGTATCTATAAGTGGTGGTTACATTTCTCCGAGCGGGAGATTTGACGCTGAACACCTGAAACTTGTCATCGACTCGAGTCAAGGACCTCGCGTCATCGTAGGTGAGTTCAATGCACATCACCATCTTCGGGGCAGCAGCGTCATAAGTACTCAAGGAAGACAACTCCTAGACTTCACAAGCAACAATGCCCTTCATATTCTAAACGACGGATCACCGACATATCTTCATGGCTCAACGTACAGCAGCTATCTCGATTTAGCTATCGCTTCTCAGTGCCTTTTAACATCCGCCGCCTGGTGCGCAGACGTTAAAACATATGGTAGTGATCACATTCCTACTTACATACAACTACAATGGTATACCGGCGTTTAAAGCATTCAATGGCGATGCACAGATTGGGAGGCTCTTCAAGAAGAGCTAGAAAAGTCTTGTAGCTCTATAGTTTCTCCGGCAGAAATTGAAGAAAGAATTGCCACAGCAGTACAGACCGCTACACGAGTTGTCACAACAACTAATTCCAGGAAGCCGGTTGATGTGGTATACGAAGAGCTGCGGGTAGTTCGTTGTCGAGCTGAACGCAAATACCGCCAAACGAATTTGATCACAGACCTGAGGACCTCGCGTAACGTGCAAAAGAAAATTCATAGGTACTTTTAAAAGCTTGGCCGCCAAAACTGGAAGTCATTTTGCACTACCCTGTACCCACGAAAACCACTGTCTAAGATATGACACGTCATGTGAGCTCTATCATCTTCTCCTCAGTAACTGCGTCTTTTTCGTTCATTGGCCATCTTAAGAACATGTAGCGAGAAGCAGATAGCAGAAGAATTTTGCATTCACCTCTCCGGCTCTGCAACAACGGATGGCTTACTGCTTCGGTGCGCATCCCCTACGGCAGACGTCCATCTCGATCATCCTTTCACGCTGCAAGGGCTTCGTGTGGCTATGTCCACTTCGCAACGTTCTAGTGCACCTGGGCCTGATGGAATCACCTATGCTACTCTGTGCCACCTTGGTCCTCGGGCAACCGAAGATTTGCTGTCTGTATAACCTTTTCATTTCATTTCATTTCATTTATTTTACCCTCAATCGCTATAGCTTTCTTGGGTATCTGGAACTGTACCGGCATACTGGAAAACAAGCAAGATCGTGGCATTGCTAAAACCTGGCAAGTCTCCCCGTGATATGCTATCCTACAGACCTGTGGCGCTAGCAAGTTCTGTAGAAAAACTCATGGAACGAATGGCTCTGATGTGCTTGGAGTGGTTCCTAGAGAAGCAAAGAGTATATCCAGACGCCATGACTTGCTTCCGGAAAGGAAGGTCATCAATTGACAGCGTGATGGATTTCGTAACGACCGTTGAACATCAGAAACGGCACCGCCGAATAATGGCTGCAGTATTTCTTGATATCAAAGGTGCATTTGACAATGTTCTGCATGATTCCATTCTAAATGCTCTTGAAGACTATGGAATTGGTGGCCACATGCATCAATGAATAGCCTGCTATCTTCAAGAACGAACTATATTCGTGTGTACTGCTGACGGTGACACAACTTAGCATCCCGTCTACCGTGGCGTGCCTCAAGGTGGAGTCCTGAGCCCAACATTATTTAATATTGTACTTGTTGGCCTTGTTAAAAAGTTCGTTAAACTAGGAGGCGAAATCCCAATGTCTGTGTACGCAGATGACGTATGCATTTGAACCACGAGTCTAACACGCTTGCAAGTACAAAAGAAACTGCAATGTGCGGTATCGACAACGTCTGCATACCTCAATACTTGCGGATTGCAACTGTCACCGACGAAAAGTTCAACCCGGCCATTCACGAGAAAATCCATGGCTAGCTACCCCATAGTGATCGATGGGAACATAACACCATCGGTAACTCATCACAAGTTCCTCGGAGTTATCATCTATTGCGATTTGTTTTGGTCGAAGCGCATCTCATCGCTAAGAAAAAAAACTAGACAGCTTTGTCCAGGTCATTTGCCATATGTCTGAAATATCATGGGGACCATCGAAATCATCTCTTCTGCAGCTATACCAGGCACTTTTTTATTGGATACCTTTGCTACAGTGCTCCTGTTCTTTCCCGTGCTCGCACATCGGCTGTGCGTACACTCGAGGGAGCTCAGGCGCGTGCCCTAAGAATTTGCCTAGGAGTTCAGGCAGTCACCCTTAGGCTATTGCAAGCCAGTGCGTATCCTAACCCTGCGGTTCTTCATGCCATCTACACTGAACGGTATCCAAGTACGGATTGCCCCGCTTGTGGACTGTTAGCAACATTCAACCATGTGTTGTGGGAATGTGAAGCCATCGGCCCCGCCCTAAGCAAGGACAGGTGGGCTGCGCTCTTACGCAGCCCCGAGCTTAAGGATCAAACCCTGGCCGTCCAGAGTGCTCGCGAACGGGCCGCCAAGCTCGGCTTGACGGTCCCTACGTGGGATCAGCCGGGTAGCGCGGGGTCTCCCCTGCGTCTTCTCAGGACCAAATTAAAACTTTAATCAATCAATCAGTACCTTGATGCACTTCTACATGAACCACTATAGCAGAAACACGTGCTTGTCCAGCTCGTATTTATCTTCAACACGAACCACTACGAGTACATCTGAGGCTACTGACAAGGCATCGAGACCATATACTGGCAGAAACTTTTAACACACGACCCCATGCTGCATACTCAGAAGCCGTTATGTCGCACCGAGATCTGCTGCCTTCAAATTATGCACCACATGTTATCTCCGACATACCACTCTGGATGATTCTTAAGCCGATCATGTGACTTTCGATCCCAGGAATAATAATAAAGTAAAAAATACCAACTGCTGGTCTTAAGCATTTCACTTTGTCGTACATTGACTATATGTACGAATATACAGTACACATTTTTGCAGATGACTCTGTCACGCAGACCACCTCAGCAGGAGCTTTAACTGTGCCTCAAATGGGAATCACTAAACGCTTCAAAATAGCACACAGGACATAATATACTGCCACCGAGCTGACCGGCATCCGACAAGCTGCGCGCTACATTTTACAGCAACTTCCAGCGAAATGGACATTATTTTGCGGCTCCAAGTCGGCACTTAAGCTAATTAGAAACTACACAAAGCAAGACACTGCACACAGTACTCTGGAGTGTGATAATGAATATGTTGAATGAGGCATTTCAATCCGGACATAATGTTGCGTTGCAATGGATTCCGAGTCATTGCGGCATAGCTGGGAATGAACAAGCTGATGCAGAAGCGAAAATGGTGCACACTAGTGGCGAAGTGATATCAATTTACTTTTCCCGATATTACATCAACGCTTTGCTGTCTAAAGGTATGAAGACATCTGTGCAAGGACTCTGGAATTATCCGGATTATCGCCACGAGCGCATTTCGTGTTTTTCGCCTTCCGTTTCGACTAAGGAGAGACCAAGCAACGCTACTACATAGACTGCGGCTGGGTGTTGCATACACGCGACGATACTTATGCATGATTGGACAAGAGCAAAATCCTAACTACAACTTGTGTAACACGCCAGAAACTCTTAATCACAACCTGTGTTTGTGCCCTCTATAGGCAGCGGAAAGACAATCTCTTAAGTGCCTCACAGATGACATAGACTGCCCACCCTTTTCGGAAGAGAAACTTATGGGTGCTTGGGAATGTGTGAATCACGCCCAACGCAGTTTAAAAGGCCTGCTCGCTGTTCTAAGCAATGCAGGTTTAGATTCCCGTCTTTAGAGAATCTGCTAATGTAGAGACTTTTGTGCGTGTACTACACCGAACGATGCATTGTGTGCAATGACTTATTGTGCTATACTACAATCACCCATCATCATACCCTTCTCTTTCTTTCCCTTTTCCCCTTTTTTCCCCTTACACCCGTGAGGAGTAGCAGGTCAGAAACCCGCTTTCAAGGCCGACCTCTCCTCCTTCTTCTCATTAAACACGTTCTTCTTCTTCTTCTTCTTCTTCTTCTTCTTCTTCTTCTTCTTCTTCTTCTTCTTCTTCTTCTTCTTCTTCTTCTTCTTCTTCTTCTTCTCTGTGCTCCTCGGTCGGGTCAGCCACATGGCCTGGACCCCGTCACTCGCCTGGCCATGCCGAAATCGGCTGCGGTGGTTCGCATCTCCGGCACAAACTCAAAAGCAATAACTCAGGGAAACTGTCACCGCCTTCAAGCCACCTCTACCGACAATCTCCTGTGGCGTCGGCTCCTCGGATCCGCGTCCGCTGCGATCTTACAGCTCGAAAACGTATTCTCAGAAGGTCATACACTCTAAGGCTGACTTACACCTTTCGTTTTTTTTTGTCCGTTTGTTTATGTTAAAAGAACATGAGAAATATTGATATTTTTCTCCTTTAGGGGGCACTGCATCAAGGACTACAAAAAGTGGGGATAGCGGGATGCATTGGTCTCGCCGTACTGAAAGGAAGTCTGGTAGGATCCTTGCTTGGTTGCTAAAGTCCTACGAAATTTTTTTCCTGTTACATTAGGTAACAATGAAACGCAAATGAAACGCTAACTGAAAAATATCTGCCTGGCCCACCTTGAATGTAAGATGTGTTTGTTGTCCTTAATTTATTTGTTGTACTGTTTGCTTTCCAGCGACATATTACAAGGAAAATGTGTGTTCTGGGGCTTGAAGCACGTCTTAGAATCTCAACGTAGTGACATAATTATTGTAAATGCACAGATTTTTTTTCTTATTTGTGTATACTATACCTACAAAATTATTGTGCCTAATTGTGTGAATATAGCTTATAAACTCATGCGACTGTGCAACTAGTCAAGTTAATAGTCTGCCTTTCTCTATATATTATTTGCTCCGCGGCGGTAGTCCAGTGGCTAAGGTACTCGGCTGGTGACCCGCAGGTCGCGGGATCGAATCCCGGCTGTGGTGGCTGCATTGCCGATGGAGGCGGAAATGTTGTGGGCTCGTGAACTAAGATTTGGGTGCACGTAAAAGAACCCCAGGTGGTCGAAATTTCCGGAGCCCTCCACTACGGCGTCTCTCATAATCATATAGTGGTTTTGGGACCATAAACCCCACATATCCATCTATCCATCTATGTATTATTTATTCTGTTTGTTCATTTCAGCTTTTCCCAGCAACAGAATGATACAAGCCTCACATCTCGGTGGTAAAATGCCGCACACCGAATACGTGTTCACGACCAAGAGCACGAGGATTGACCGAAAGAGAGAACTGATGTAACAGAAATACCACTTCATCAACTGTGTAGTTGGGTTGCACAAGGCCTGCTGCGAATCGTTCCATGCGAACAGTGTTGCATGAAAAATAGGGCATTTATACAACGGCGAAATAAGCATATAAAATGAGGAAGCTTACGTTTAAGTGTTCCCTTTATTGCGGGTTACGTAATTACACGCCAGCAAGTGCAGACTTTAGAGGCATTTAATTTCGTCTTAAGTGTGCACTGGGTCAATGTCATGTTCACAAAAAACAAAAAAAAAGGAAAGCAGAGCAAGAAACATTGGCAACCGACCTGTAGCAATCGGTATATCGACGCTTAAGTAAGGTCGGGCATGGTCAGCCGCGTGCGGCACGCACTCGGGCTCATCGGCCAACGCGGTCGGGCATACGTTGTGTGCCGACGTTGGCCGGCGTAACGTCAATGGCAAACCCTAAGACCAGCCCTACGTTGGTTTTCAAGGTGGGTCTAACCTCAGAATTGTTCCTTGGGAATTTCATGTACCTGCTAACTTCTTTCAACAATCTACTGTTCAGAAAATACCAAGTCTCTATAATGTTAACTTTCATGATCTTGCTATTTTTCACAGTCGATTGCCATTGTTTTTGTCACAGCTGTGCACTGTTTTAAAGTAGTTTTTCACAATGTACAGTCTTCCTTTTCCGTCATTCATGAAGGTTTCTACATATATATAGTAGTGTATATTCCCCTTTATTTATCGCTTCCTTTCCGTGATTTTCATCTTTTCTTTTTATTCTTTCCAGTTTGCGCTGATTTGTTCTGCGCGTTCTTACTATTTATTTGATTTTCCCGAATATTGTCTGTATTGTATTGTTGTTTTTATTGTTTTATTTTCGCATGTGCCTGCACAAGGACCACACGGTATTTCCAGGGCACGCTAAATAAATTATTGATTGATTGATTTATTAATAAATGATATCTAGACACTTGAATTTTTCCACAACTTTCGTCAAACTATACGCCGTGGTATGTTTTCTAGAACATGAACATGAGTGATCAAAAATAAAATCACTAAATGTCCAAAGAAATTTCCTAAGCATTTACAACCATCGCTTCACTAAAAATGTCTTTGGATATCGTTAAAAAACCGTTCAGTTAAAATCACTTCCATGTATTCACTGCCGATGAAACAGCGCTGATCTGCTAATGTTCACGGTGTAAGGAGGAAGGAGAACAATATGCCAAAGTGGGGCACCCCCTTTGTTTCGTTATGTCTTATTCAAGTGGCCGATTAAACACTGGGCTTTTGTTAATGGGGATCAACTGAGTTTATTAAGTGTTGGGGTACAGGAATAGGTGTGCTTACATGAAGGTAGGAATGCAGAGTGAGAGTGTTCAGAGGCGGCGGGCGTCCCACGAAATGCAGGGCCAGGTGCAACATCATATTTCAGCTCGGAGTTCAGAGAGAAGGAGGGGAGAGAGAGAGACAGGGAGAATTTATTAAAAGGCTGAGAGGTCGGCCTGAGCTAGTTTGCTCTAGTCTGCTACTCTACACAGGAGATAAAGGAAGGGGGAATGAAAGAGGGATGAAGAGTGATGATGGGGACAAGAAGAGGTGGTGCGTATGTACAGTAGTCACTTAGCGTAGTACCCTACAGTCTAGTATCTAGTCCAGTGCTTTTTATACAGCCTTTGTAGCAGTTTTTGACACTGTTTGGTCGTTCATTGCTGACAATATGTGGCTTTCACTTAATGGCGTTCGTCCGATGCTTGCCAACGTTGCAGTTAGCATTTTTCTTTGCGCCACGTGTAATGCACAGTCACAAAATATGTAAGTTATAGTTCCGCGCACTTGGCAGCGCTCACAATTCGGGCTGTCCGCACGGCCCATTAGGTGGGTCTAGTGGCGAGTGAAGGCGACGCCCAGGCGAATCCGGTGCAGTATATTAGGATGTCTTCGGCTGATTTTATCTGGAAGACGAAAAGTCATACCGGGATCTGTTTCCCGCAGACGCTTGTTCCGGTGATCTGGTAGCGACCAGTAAGTGGCAGCGCTTTCGCGCATGAGTGATCTCCACAATGTGTTGACGTCACTTCGCGAATACGGTACTTTGACGTACAGGAGGAAAACATAAACACTGGAGGAAGCGGAGAATCCCGAAGCAGCTTGCGACTTGACACTGCAGGCGACGATTGCGCCATCTCTGGATGCTTCTTATAACACCCTTAGCCTGATGAGCCGAGCGCGAGCTGTTGTGACCTATCCTGTGATACTCGTGTCGCTTGTCGCCACCCGCTATCAGTGTCCATCACCATTAAATGCTGTACCATATCTTGCCCTCGACTACTCAGTTGTATTAAAGTTAGGATTGCTCGCAAGATCACTAAGTGCAGATGCAAAGCATCAACTGTTAAGCAGTCGAAAGAGGAAACGACATACACGTCGTAATGACCAGTGAAATGCATAGTATGGCACTTTTAATATAACAAAAGAAAAGAATAAGTACAGACTATAGACATAATCTAGCTGCTACAGATGGTACCCCTTCCCTAATTCCTGCCAATCGCACGCCAATCATACGAAACGTCTTCCCCACCGTGTGACCGAATAAGCGAGGAGGACGTGCGCCCGCGCGCTAATTTATTAAATTCGGGTGGAGCACTCAGGCGTACAAACACTTGCCGTGCGTTTGTGTTTTCTCGAATACGTCTATTGAGCCCGCATTGAACGAAAAGCTTGCAATAAAGGTTTGTCGATGCCGTACAGTTATCCTCTTCTGTAAATTCCGTAATGACCTTCACCACTCACAACCCATGAACAAGGATGGTGCCAATTAGCGTCCCATTTCCTCCTCGGGCCTGCACCTGTCGTGTCAGCTATACTATATATACTTGCAGATATCCCAAGAAAACAGATGGTAACACAGCTCCTTGCATCTCCCAGCATCTTCCTTTTTGCCTGCTCAGTGTGCTGTCAGTTGTCGTCAGTGGGGAGACACGAGTTATCTGCCTTCCTGTTCTTCGCAAAGCTTTTATTGCCACACGGTGCTTCAAGAAACGTGTCCGAAAATACTCACAATAAGGACTCTGCGACATATTTACTCGCCGCCTACGGCATTATTTACGGCTGTAGTTGAATTTGTTTATTTATTTATTTATTTATTTATTTATTTATTTATTTATTTATTTATTTATTTATTTCATCAGAGAAGGCGGGTGGTCGGTTCACAACAGGAGGATCAAAGTCCTTCCTAACGTGGCTAGAAACGTTTCCCTAGCCCCACCGTGGTGGTCTAGTGGCTAAGGGGCTCGGCTGCTGGCCCGTAGGTCACGGGATCGAATCCCGGCTGCGGCGGCTGCATTTTCGATGGAGGCGGGAATGTTGTAGGCCCGTTGTGCTCAGATTTGGATGCACGTTAAAGAACCCCAGGGGGTCGAAACTTAAGGAGCCCTCCACTACGCCATCACTCATAATCATATGGTGGTTTTGGGACGTAAAATCCCCCATATCAATCAATAAATCTAGTGCCGTGAACGAGGTGGCAAAGCTGAAAGAGTTTACGATACAGCCTCCAAAGGGCGCAACCACTCGCTGGCGCGCAGCATTTACGCGTCTGAGTCTGTGCTCTCAGGCGTTTCTCGTTTAAAACAAGCTTTGTGGCTTTGTGGTAACGATACATAGTCGCTGTGCTCCTCACACAGGGCGCCGATGAATTGTAAAAAAAGAAAAAAAACTGATCATTAGAGTATACTGTCAGGTTGCCTTCATCTGAACAGAACATACAAAAATTAAGCGGGATATATAGCACACACGGAACGAAGATATAGGAGATTCAGGGATTCAGTCTCAATTTATTAACATTCTTTTCCACACAGTTGCGTTTGAGTGTAAAGACATCAATATCCATATATATTTATAGCTGTTAGATAAAAACAAAACAAAATACAACAACCATATAGAAAGACGCAAGGACAACTGTTTTGATGCAGAATGTGAGTGAACAGTGAAAAAAAAGACAGGTATACCTCAATGACATAAGCACTCCATAATAAACAACTAATAAAATTAGCATCAGCAGACAATAAATTGAAATTCATGCACACATGAGGAATATTTGAGTATTGAGCATATTAGGAATTAGCTGCGACAAACGAAATAGATGTACTTCCTTTAACATAATAAATAAGAAAGAAGAATGAGTAAAACCAAGCAAGAGCCGAATGCACATTTCGATTTCTCCGAGCCCCTATTTGAAACGAGACTTTGCAAAAACGAAATGTAAATTCCAACAGGACCCCCCCTCCCTACCTCCACCCATGACGGCGGCTGTCCCATTCCCCTCCCACGTACGACCTAAGCGTCACATACTGGAAGTGTGGCAGCTTGGGCTAGTTGGTATGGCATGGCGATAGTTATAGCGCGAGAACAAAACGACGACAAAAGACAAGAAGGAAATCGTGCCTTTCGTGTCCTTCTTGTCTCTGTGTCGTCGTTTTGTTCTCGCGATAAACTGGTCTTCAAAGAACTTTGCCGCTGGTCTTTTTTGCATACGTAGAAAAGCACAATAAAGCGGTCGCATTTCACACAATTGGCAAACACAATTAACTCAGTTGAAGAAAAAAAAATGCGGCCTGTGGCCTGCGTACTTTTTTTTGTTGCTTTATCCGTCCGGCAGTTACAGTATATGACCATTCCAGCCTTTGCCAGCTCAAACATCCACCTTGGAGGAGGGCGGAGGTTCATCACAGCAGCTTTCCTCCCTGTAGTAATCTAATGTATGGGGCAGATTTGACACCCACCCCTCCTCCTAGTGAGGGCGGCTGCCCCCCCTTTCCACCTGCACACACCCATGCAATGACACGCAAAAACGAGCCCTTAGGTATACACTTCTTTCTTAATATATATATATATATATATATATATATATATATATATACATATATATAAGGGAAAGAAGTGTATACCTAAGGGCTCGTTTTTTCGTGTTTTGACACAATATATGAGCCTGTATGGCGTCACGTACGTGACGCCATACAGCCTCATAAGAAGAGTGTACCACACTCGCCGCATGGCTACAGGTGGCGCTGACTGACACTCCCACGTTTAAATTCACATATAAACCCAATATAGTGGCTGGGGGGATAGCCGCCATGATAGCTCAGTGGTAGAGCATCGAACGCGTTATTCGTAGGTCGTATGTTAGATTCCTGCTCACGGCAAATTATTTTTCACGCACTTTTCTTTGTTCTTATTTAATTTACATTGGTTCTAATAACTTCCCCTATACATTCCTTGGCATTATGGTCTGTTAGATCTCGTATATACATATAATATATATATATATATATATATATATATATATATATATATATATATATATATATATATATATATATATATATATATATATGTATGTATATATATATATATATATATATATATATATATATATATATATATATATATATATATATATATATATATATATATATATATATATATATATATATATATATATATATATATATATATATATATATATGGGATATGGCACAACGGGAGCGTTGTCAACAAGGATAAATATATTTATTTCCCAACAGTTTCGGGAGGGGACCTATCCCCTGATGAAGGGAGGTCCCCTCCCGAAACTGTTGGGAAATAAATATATTTATCCTTGTTGACAACGCTCCCGTTGTGCCATATCCCATACCTTCACGAAGACTAACTGGCCCATTGAATTATTACTCCCACTATATATATATATATATATATATATATATATATATATATATATATATATATATATATATATATATATATATATATATATATATTATATGAAGAGACGCCATATTGACGAGGCTGCGGATCAGATGTATTTGAAACCAGCAATGGCGTGAACGGTTCACCAGCGATCGAGCGGAGGGAACCCTTCGTCTTTTTCGTCAGTCACCCACGCGCGTCGCCCCCTAGAATATCAGTATGCATGCATGTAGCATAACCCCCGGCGGCACAAGTGCCGTCTCGGCGCATGTAAATCTCAACGTCACTAAAATAGTGGTAGGTAGGGCTTCAAGTGCGCAACATGTACAATATCGGTAGCCTGTTGGGCACATAAAGGTGACGGGGTGGCAGGACAAATTTCATATGTTACGGGAGTAACCACACGAAGGATTTGGTATGGACCTGTGTAGCGCGTAAGCAGTTTTTCTGACAATCCACCTTGACGGGTCAGAGACCACAGCAGGACCAAAGAACCGGGCGGAAAGTGTACGTCACAGCGTCGTTGGTCAACAAACGCCGTTGCTTCTCTTGAGAGGTCAGAAAGCGAGTACGGGTGATTTCGCGTGCGTGAGCGGCCCGAGTAATTGCCTCCATGACATATTCACTGGTCGGTACTGCAGGGTACGGTATGACGGTGTCTAGAGGTAATGTTGGTTCTCGGCCAAACAGCAAAAAAATGGAGAGTAACAGGCAGTGTCATGGCGCGAAGAATTGGAGGCGAATGTGACGTACGGCAACGCGAGATCCCAGTCGGTGTGGTTGGTAAAAACATGCTTAGCGAGCATGTCTTTTAGAGTTCGATTTAGACGCTCCGTGAGTCCATTGGTCTGCGGGCGGTATGACGTAGTCAGCTTGTGTCTCATTTGATAGGACTACAATATGTCGGCTATGACCTTCGACAAAAAGGTGCGGCCACGGTCTGTAAGAAGCTGCCGTGGGGCTCCGTGTTGCAAAATCACGTCCATGAGGAGGAAGTCGGTGACATCTGTGGCGCAGCTTGTTGGAAGAGCCCTTGTGATGGCATAACGCGTGGCGTATAGCCGGTCGCCACGGCTATCCACTTGTTACCCGAGGAAGACAAGGGGAAAGGGCCAAGTAGGCCCAAGCCAACGCGGAAGAACGGTTCTGACGGAATGTCAAGCGGTTGAAGGCGTCCGGCGGGAAGTGTCGATGGTGTTTTGCAGCGCTGACATTTCTCACAAGCCGCAACATGTCTTCTGACTGAGCGTGCAAGCCCTGGCCAAAAGAAGCATCGGCGTATTCGGTCGTGTGTGACACACCAAGGTGACCTGTAGTCGGAAGGTCATGAAGTTCATGTAGAACTTTCGAGCGAAGGTGTTTTGGAATGACAAGCAGCAGGGCCGGTCCATCCGGCTCAAAACTTTGGCGATATAATACACCATCGCGGAGCACGAATGAGTGACGGGACTGATTGGAAGATGGTGATTCGAGGCGCTCAATGATAGCATGCAAGGACGCATCATGGCGCTGCTCGTCGCCAATGCATGTCATTTGCGAAAGAGAAAAGACGCAAGGCTCGGTGTCGACGTCAGGCATAGTGCTCGACTCAGCAACCGGGTAGCGGGCAGGCAGTCTGCGTCCTGATGTAGACGTCCGGACTTCTACGTCACCATGTAGGTATACTCTTGCAGTCGCAGAGCCCAGCACCCGAGCCGGCCAGTAGGATCATTCAGTGACATAAGCCAACATAGCGCATGATAATCAGTTACCACAGAGAAATTTGTGCCATATAAATATGTGTGGCACTTTAAGACTGCCCAAACAAGAGCACGACATTCACGCTCTGTAATGGAATGGTTGCGCTCAGCAGCTGTGAGGAGGCGGCTAGCGTAGGCTACAACTCGGTCGTGTCCCCGTTGGTGTTGGGCTAGGACGGCTCCGATTCCGTGACCACTAGCATCGGTTCGAACTTCTGTCGGAGTAAATGGGTCAAAGTCAGCCAATATAGGTGGAGTCGTCAGTAGCGTGATTAGGTGAGAAAAAGTAGCAGCTTGCTCAGTACCCCACGTAAATGTGGCGTCTTTCTTCAGAAGCTTTGTGAGGGGTCGAGCGATAGTTGCGAAATCTTTCAGAAACCTTTTAAATAGGAACAAAGTCCTACAAAACTGCGGATGTCTTTGACTGGCTGGGGTACAGGAAAAGTGGTAACTGCACGAATTTTCTCGGGGTCCAGCTGCACACCAGAGGCGTCGACAAGGTGGCCCAACACTGTGTATGGACCTGTGTAGCGCGTAAGCAGTTTTTCTGACAAGCCACATTGACTGGTCAGGGATCACAGCAGGACCAAAGAACCGGGCGTAAAGTGTACGTCACAGCGAATTTGCCGGCGTCACAGAATTTGCCGGCGTCTAAAGTGGCACTTCGGCGAGTTCAATTGAAAGCCTGCAGTGTGGAATATGTCGAGAATAGCTGACAAACGCTGAAGGTGGGTCTCAAATGTTGGGGAATATACAACGATATCGTCAAAATAACAAAGACATGTTGACCATTTGAACCCTTGTAGCAAAGAGTCCATCATGTGCTCGAACGTGTCTGGGGGGTTGCATAGCCCAAACGGCATAACCTTGAACTGATGCAGGCCGTCTCGAGTTACAAACGCAGTATTTTCTTGGTCTTTTTCGTCGACAGCAATCTGCCAGTAGCCGGAACGTAGGTCTATTGAAGAAAAGTATCGGGCACCGTGGAGACAATAGAGAGCGTCATCGATGTGTGGTAAAGAGTAAACGTTCTTTTTCCTAATTCTATTCAGATGGCGGTAATCCACGCAGAAGCGCCACGTGTCATCTTTCTTTTTAACGAGCACAACGGGGGACGCCCAAGGGCTCGAAAAGGGTTCAATAATTCCTTTGGCTAGCATCTTGGTGACTTCTTGTTGAAATACTTTACGCTCTGTGGCAGACATCCGGTATGGTCACCGATGAATGCGATGAGAATCACCTGTGTTAATGCGGTGCTTGAAGAGTGAAGTCTGGCCGAGTGGACCGCTGTCGATGTCGAATATGTTGCGGGATGAAGCCAGAAGGCGGCATAGCGCGGCTGACTTCTCAGGTTTGAGGACCAGGACGATCATGGAGTGTAAGGTCGCATTGAGGCACGTGGCATCCTGCGGGTGACGTGGGTGATTGGGACATACGTCTGCCGTAAAACAGGTGACGTGGTCGTCAATTAAGGGTCTTAGCGAGGCGACCGAAATTCCTTGAAGTAGCACTTGTTTTATGAAACAGAAATTGATAACAGTTTAATATGTTCAATTAGAGGCCATGGTTACGACGGAGTGTGGTATAGTAATGTCACGCGCCAGGAGAACATCAGGAATCGGCGTCATGATATAATCACCGTCGAGCATGGGAAAGGGCGTTGCCAATTCAACGAATGTGAGAGATTTAGGCGGTATCCGGAAGAAGTCAGTGGTGCACAGGCTGTTCGGGAGTTCAGGGTGAGAATCCGGGAGAAGAGGAAGTTCTAGGCATAGAGTACCAGCGGCACAATCGATCAGGGCAGAGTGCGTCAATAGGAAGTCCATGCCGAAGATGAGGCCACGAGGGCAATCTTCAAGTACCGTAAATAAAACGGGGACATTGCGGCCGGCCATACTAACACGAGCGGTACACATTCCAGTGATGGCCACTGTTACACCATCAGCGACACAGAGGGGTTTAGTTGCTGCAGGCATGATGACTTTTTTAAGCAGGCGACACAGATGAGCACTCATTATGGACACTTGAGCTTCGGTATCAACTAACGCCATCAAAGAAATACTGTCCACATACTCCTAAATCAAGTTCGTATTAGTGGGCAGCGTCAACGGAGGATTTGGATCAGTCGCAAGTGATACAGCACTACCTCCCGGAGCTGCATGATCTAGTTTTCCGTCCGAGAGGATCCATAGTTGACCGGCGACGGATAGCGGCGTGGTCTGGGCGATGGGGCACGTCGGCGTTGAGGTGACGGCGAACGAGCGGAGGAGGGGCTGTTAGGTACGTCGGAAGAAGGGTACACACGACTGGGCGAATACCGACGGGAGTCCTCGTATGGGTGAGAAGAGGAAAATGGGCTCCAGTTTGAGGGCGTCCAAGTGCTGCGGCAGCAGCGGGAGATATGTCCAACTCGGTGGCAGCGGAAGCAGATCGGTTTGTCGTCTGCAGTTCTCTATTCCGTCGGATTGCGGGATCGCGGAAGAAAATACGAGTCATGGCGTGGTACATTTATTGTCATTGGTCTGGAGGTGGGTCGGGAGACAGAGCAGGCCACAGAAAAACCGAGCTTTGCAATTTCCTGCCTCACGACGGCTTGAATAACGTTTGTGCGGCGCCATGGCCGAGTGGATGTGGAGGAAATGATGGCGGACTTGACGCCTCAAGCTTCCGTCGAACTATACGTGTCACGCTGTCATGCATGGGTGGTGCGGCATCAAGATCGGTGCAGGTTGATGTAACAGCCGTGTTTGGTAGCGGCGTAAATTGTGGCAGAACACGGCGGCTTTTGGCCGTTTCGAAGCGGCGGCATTCCTTGATAGTCATACGGTCGTGACGTTGGTGTACACGAGCAAGTTGAAGGCATCGTCCGCGATTCCCTTGAGTATGTGGCCCACCTTGTCACTCTCTGTAATTTGATCGTCCACTTATCAGCACAACGCGAGCACGTCATGTATGTTCGGGACATACGACTCAGTTGAGGACTGCACATGAGTGGCAAGTTATTTTCACGCTACCATTTGACGACCGGACGGGTCCCCAAAGATGTCGCGTAGTCACTCCTTGAAGGTATCCCAGCTGGTGAGCTTGGTCTCGTGGGCGTTGAACCAGACACGTGGGGTGCCGTCCAAGTAAAATATTACGTTGGCGAGAATCATGGTAGGGTCCCGTCGGTGTGCCTGGCAAACACGCTCGTACATACGGAGCCGGTAGTCAATGTCAAGCCCAGGTTGTGCGGAGAATGTACCGGGATCACGGGGGTAGGACATCGTCAGGTATGTAGTGGCTGGAGCTACAAATGGAGATGCTGACGGGTTGTTGTCATTGGTATAGCCATGGCCGGAGACTGAACGGTGCGGCGCGAAGCTTCGCGGTGAAGACGGGGAACGTTCCACCTCCATCGAATATGTTACGGAAAACAAGAGACGCCTTATCGACGAGGCTGGGGATTAGATGTATTTAAAACCAGCGGTAATGGTGTTACCGGTTCATTGGAAAAAGTAAACTTTGTAGGCATGCGCTACAGATGTTGACAGAATCTGTGGTATGTGCAGAATGAATATTTTATTTATCACTTATAACTCGTGATAATGTTTTGGTAAGCATGCATAAGTCATGCACGTATTGCTGTTAAAATGTAAAATTGGACAGCGTATTTGTTTGAGAATAATAAATATAGGCTGCAAGTTTTTAAGCTATTGGCACTGAAGGAAATATACAAATTCGGAAATCAGTGTCTTCCAATCTTATTGCTAAATCGTGGTCAATAGCTTTCAAGATTCTAGTTCCCGGAGATTGTTGCAGAAGTTTGCATGCTTTATTGGGATGGTGTGGTTCAAGGTGGGTGCCTCGTATGTTTTTTTTTTTTCATTAGACAGCCTGTGATGCTTGAGGGAGAAGTACTGCTATTTTAGCCAACTGGAATTATTAAAACTGATGACCATAATTTAGCAGCACACAGTAGTAATTTAGTGACACCAATTTCTGACATTATAGGTATAATCATATAGGTACAAAAGCTGAGTTGGCACTCAGCTTTTGTACTCTGGTTGGCAGCAGAATGATTAGGCTGGCTCCAATTTGTTGTGAGGAGTGAATGGTAGATTGCGTTTCTTCAAGTGTGGAGCACTAAGGGGGGCCGGGCTGGCTGTCATAGCTTGGCATAATGCAAGTGGAACCCCAAATAGCATAGCCACCTGTCGCATAACTCGTGCCAAGATGTCTTCCTCTTGTCAAAGTGGTTGATTGGGTGATTTGCTGTTGTCGCTTGGTGTCACACAGACAAGAATATGTAATAAATAAAAAGAGGAAGAAATATTGAAAAAGAAAGGAAGGAAAAATAGAAACAAAAAAGCGACAAAAAAGAGGAAACGGAAGAGAAACACGGAAGGCTTCCTTCAGGCTTGGCACCACTAGTGCGAATCTGCCGATCTGGCATTCTGCTGCATGGCAAAGAAAATGCAACTTGAGTAAATAGTAACTGACTTGCACAAATTTTAGCTCTACTGCTTCAGTCACCAAATCCAACGCTCGGCAAAATTGCTGTTCATTGTCCTTGTTCACTTCCAAGATAATATCACTTTAACCTCCCGTATTCACAGAGCTAACTCATTCTTATGACTTAAGTCAACCTTAACCATAAGTTGCGTTTTAAGAGCCTACCTTGTACTTAATGCAGAACTTTCATCGTAATTGAGTGAGGCTCGTTTAAGGTAGCTTATGAACCACCTTAACTCTTTCATTACCGCACGAAATCAGCTAATTTTTCTATGTCTTGGGAATACTGTTTTTTGCCAGTTCTAAAGGCACTCCAGGACGCATTGCAGCATACAAAATTTTGCAAAATGTAATGCTCTTTCCGAGAAATATATTTTGTAGAGCACCAAAAATATTTAATAATGAATAAAAATGTAAAGTAATGTAAATGTAAAAATGTAATAAAATGAGTGCGGCGATGGCGTAGTGGAGTGCGGCGATGGCGTAGTGGTTAGAGCATCCGCCTCGCATGCAAGAGGTCCGTGGTTCAAATCCTGGTACCGCGCAGTTCCCAACCGGATGAAAAAAAAATCCGCGTGTTGATGGAACTGCATTAAGAGGCCTGGGGTGCGGCCTCACCGGCAAACACCGCCGAGAACGCACTACCTCACCAGAGAAGGATTGGCCACCCTGGTGCAGTATCTGGCCACTACCTCCCACATGCTTACGTCAAATAACTCACGGCCCTCAGTCCCCAGCAGCTGTGAAGCAACTGACCACGGCGGCGGTCAGATCTGCAACGCAGCAGAGGGTGCTAAGAATCTCTGGATCCGGACAGGCCGCCATTGGAACCTGAACTTGGCAACGTTTAACGCTAGAACCTTATCTAGTGAGGGAAATCTAGCTGTACTATTCGAGGAGCTAGAGGGTGTTAAATGGGATATAATAGGGCTCAGTGAGGTTAGGAGGACAGATGAGGCCTATACGGTGCTACAGAATGGGCACGTCCTTTGCTACAGGGGCTTGGCAGACAGAAGAGAACTGAGAGTGGGGTTCCTAATTCACAGAAACATAGCTGGCAACATAGAGGAATACTATAGCATTAATGAAAGGGTGGTAGGTATCGTAATTAAACTGAATAAAAGATACAAGATGAAGGTAGTACAGGCTTACGCGCCTACATCCAGCCATGATGACGCTTCAGTTGAAAGCTTCTATGAAGACGTGGAATCGGCAATGAGTAAGGTAAAAACACAGTATACTATAGTGATGGGCGACTTTAATGCAAAGGTAGGGAAGAAGCAAGCTGGAGACCAGGCAGTAGGAGATTATGGCATCGGTACTAGAAACGCCAGAGGAGAGCTACTAGTAGAATTCGCAGAACGCAATAATTTACGGATTTTGAATACCTTCTACCGAAAACGAGAAAACCGCAAGTGGACATGGAGGAGCCCTAATGGCGAAAATAAGAACGAAATAGACTTTATAATGAGTGCACACCCTGGAATCGTGCAGGATGTGGAAGTGATTGGCAAGGTACGATGCACTGACCATAGAATGGTACGGTCTCGAATTCGCCTAGACTTGAAGAAGGAACGACAGAAACTGATACGCAAGAAGCCAATCAATCAGCTAGCACTGAGAGGGAAAGTACAGGAATTCAGAGTGTCACTGCAGAACAGGTACTCGGCTCTCAGTGAGGAAACCAACCTTAGCGTAGATACAATGAATGATAATCTGACGAGTATCATTATGGAGTGTGCAGTGGAAGTTGGAGGCAGGGTAGTTAGACAGGACACTGGCAAGCTTTCCCAGGAAATGAAGAATCTAATTAAGAAGTGTCAAATCATGAAAGTGTCAAGTACAACGGACAAAATAGAACTGGCAGAGCTTTCGAAGTTGATTAATAGACGTAAAGTATGCGATGTAAGAAGGTATAACATGGAGAGAATTGAACACGCTCTGAAAAACGGAGGAAGTGTCAAAGCATTCAAGCGGAAACTTGGGATACGCAAAAGTCGGATGTATGCACTAAGGGACAAAGAAGGCAAAATAACTACCGATATGGACAGGATAGTTAAAATAGCGGAGGAGTTTTACAGAGATCTGTACAGTAGCCGAGACAACCACGACCTTAATACTATAAGAACTAGCAGTCACCCAGATTACACCCCACCAGTAATGATAGAAGAAGTCAGAAAAGCTTTGGAGAGCATGCAAAGAGGCAAAGCTGCTGGTGAGGATCAGGTAACATCAGATCTGCTGAAAGATGGAGGACAGATTGTGTTAGAAAAACTAGCCACCCTGTTTACGAGGTGTCTCCTGACGGGAAGAGTACCAGAGTCTTGGAAGAACGCTAACATCATCTTAATACATAAGAAAGGAGATGACAAGGACTTGAAGAATTACAGGCCGATCAGCTTGCTCTCTGTAGTATACAAGCTATTTGCAAAGGTAATTGCTAACAGAGTAAAGAAAACATTAGAATTCAATCAACCAAAGGAACAAGCAGGATTTCGAACAGGCTACTCAACAATTGACCAAATTCATACTATCAATCAGGTAATAGAGAAATGCTCAGAGTATAACCAACCACTATACATAGCCTTCATAGATTACGAGAAGGCGTTTGATTCAGTAGAAATATCAGCCGTCATGCAAACACTGCGGAATCAGGGCGTAGATGAAGTATATATAAACATTCTGGAAGAAATCTACAGGGGATCAACTGCTACCATAGTGCTTCATAGAGAAAGCAACAGAATACCAATCAAGAAGGGTGTAAGGCAGGGGGACACAATTTCCCCAATGTTGTTTACCGCGTGCTTACAGGAGGTTTTCAGAAGCCTAGAATGGGAACAGTTAGGGATAAGAGTCAATGGAGAATACCTTAGTAACCTGCGCTTCGCCGATGACATTGCATTGCTGAGAAACTCGGGGGACGAATTGCAACTCATGATTACGGAGTTAGACAAGGAGAGCAGAAAAGTGGGTCTTAAAATTAATCTGCAGAAAACGAAAGTAATGTACAACAACCTCGGCAAAGAGCAGCGCTTTGAGATAGGTAATAGTGCACTTGAAGTTGTAAAAGACTATGTCTACTTAGGGCAGGTAATAACCGCGGAGCCGAACCACGAGATTGAAGTAACTAGAAGAATAAGAATAGGGTGGAGCACATTTGGCAAGCACTCTCAAATTATGACAGGTAGATTGCCCCTATCCCTCAAGAAAAAGGTATATAACAGCTGTATCTTGCCGGTACTTAGTTACGGAGCAGAAACCTGGAGACTTACAAAGAGGGTTCAGCTTAAACTGAGGACGACGCAGCGAGCAATGGAAAGAAAAATGGTAGGTGTAACCTTAAGAGACAATAAGAGAGCAGAGTGGATTAGGGAACAAACGGGGGTTAAGGATATCATAGCTGAAATCAAGAAGAAGAAATGGACATGGGCAGGGCATGTAGCGCGTAGACAGAATAACCACTGGTCATTAAGGGTAACTGACTGGATTCCCAGAGAAGGGAAGCGGGTTAGGGGGAGACAGAAGGTTAGGTGGGCAGATGAGATTAAGAAGTTTGCGGGTATAAATTGGAAGCAGCAAGCACAGGACCGGGTTAACTGGCGGAACATGGGAGAGGCCTTTGTCCTGCAGTGGACGTAGTCAGGCTGATGATGATGATGATGAGGTATAATCGTCCCAGTGTGAGCAGCCTGAAAAAAGCTACATTAATTGTATTTGAACTCAAATTCTTGTTCAATAATATAGGTTAGCTGTAATGGATACTTGACGAAAGTGCATACCATCGTATATGTGTTGTGGTATCCTTGAATTTGCTTTCAACGCACTATGCACGAGCGCAATTCAAGCATGGTTTTGACACATCTGCTATGTGGAAATTGCATATTTTTTTCATAAGGTTGCAACTGTGTTTGCTAAGAACATCAAGGAAGTATGCATGTAACATCTCTAGTGTGTGTACATTCTGCTTGTTTTAAGACACAATGTTGCAAATCATTTTAAGTATACTGACAAATTCAGTTTTTCTAAGAGACACGTGCCACTCATGTCACTAAATTGTTTTTTCAGTGATTTCGCAGCCTCTGTATGCACTTCGTAAGAACTGAGTGTGAAAGAATTCCGGACAAGCCTGTCATCAATGGTGGCGCGCGGAAAAGTTGGCTACTGAATGTACAGCAGCAGCGCATGGCTTCTGTTTTCTATGGAAAGGGAACTTCACTGAGCCACCTGGTTGCTGTATTCAAGTCTCTCGCATGTTCAGGATGTTCAATATTAGGCCTTTTGTTTTTGTTTAAAAAGTCTGTGCTGTGAGTTGTGTGTGTAAATGCCACCTTTGCAGATAGCTAAGTGTTCAGGGGAACACAATGTGCAACAATAATTATCACTGTCAGCCGTGCCCTTGAATAATGTTCAGTAATGAACGTATTAGTGACTGCAGCAGGCGGCCATGCACATATTAAAAAATTGAGCCAGTCACATTTCTACATAGGTCCAAAGAATTCTGGCACACCTCTGCTCAGATGCCCCGCTGAAAAGTTTAGTAGTGGCTTGTATCATTATGCATGCAGGACAGTGAGCACTAGCACACAGCTACTCCTCCCTGAGGTGCCGCATATCATTTGACCATGGGTCGAAGCCATAGACAAGCATTATAATAGTTACTTTTTTACTACCTGCTGGTGATAGCAAGCACTGACTGATCGTCCCACCACAGAGTAATGTTTTGCTGATCCTCACTGCCTTGCATGCGTAATCATGAAAAGCACAATACACTTTCGAGTGCAATATCTCAGAGCATAGACATGCTCGAAGAATTTTTCCATGTGGGAGTGTGTAGAAACGTCACTGCCACAAACTGTTCTATGCAAACATACCCACTTTCTGTAGGCACCAAAATTTTGGTATTCTTAGTTAATTGGGCAGCTGACAGCATTATTGTCTTACTTTGTGTCCCCCTGGACATATAACTTATCTGAAAAGGCAGTTTTCTGTTCTTAGGGCTGAATTTTATTACAAGCACAAAGCACGTCTCTGAATGTGTCAGTGCTGCTTTCTAAGGTTTTATGTCATGTTTAATTTTTGTGTAATCTGCAGTTAGTCACTTAAAATTGAACTTTTTACATTGCAATAAGGTTGTAGCAGATCAATGGTTTTATTTTCACTGTAATATTGACTGAATACTTTGTTTTATTGTTTTTGTAACTTTATTTCATTGTCTTCTCAAATTTAATGCCGTAGGTGCAATCAATTAAGTGATTTTCTACTGAAATATTTAATCATACCTAACTTTGCCAATACCTAATCTAGTGCAATATATTACAGTGATACCCAACCATGTTTAACATTGTTAATTATGACTGACAGAAGGCATTCTGGAATACTGTAGCGTTTTTACTGCACTGTCTTTTGTGCGAGTATTTTAGAATGAAATTCGAATTCGGGGTGTTGCCAAAACGACAATTTGATTGTGAAACACAGATTTGTAGTGAAACCCAATAATTTCGACTACTCATGGTTCTAACATACCTGAATTTCAGCGCACTGGGTGAGAAAAAAATACTTGTTCGACTGCTGCTTTTTCGCTGTGAGACATTTTCTACCTTCATATATTTGCCACTGGGACAATTTGTTTGCCAAGCTAGCCTGTTAAATTTCGTTGCACTGATAGAAGTCTGCTCGAAAAGAACAGTTTGTGCCTTTTGTATGTGTGCAGGTTCCTGGACAAGTATCTGGCCAGCCACAAAATTGCTTTGTATAATTATAGTTACTATAAAACATGCAAGTTTGGGACAAAATCCACAGTCATTGTTATGTACAATAAAGGTTACAACTCTGCAAGAATACTTGTTGAAATTTTCCATTTACTTTTGGATGTGCAATATGATGCATTCCAGGCAACACCAGAAACAATAATCTGTTTATTCTGTTGACGTTTAAAAGCCTGTCTTGTCTCCAAGCAAAACAGATTATCGTAATGATAGACGACAGTCACTAATTATATTCATTCAACAAATATGGCACCAATTTTGCTGATTAGAATAGTGCTAGCAATAATTTTGTGCCAAATTACGCTGCTGTCCTTACTTGTCGCTCTCAACAGTGAACAGCTAAATGCACCGATTGTAAAACGCTGACATGATGCAACAAATTAACCACGGGAAACGCTCAACAAGCTGGTTTGCATGAAAAATAAATGTCTAAAGAAGGTGTTAAAAAATCTAGCAAAAGCCTTCTTAGAATCTTGACAAGAAGTTGACTAGGCTTCTAATAATATAAGTATAGTAAACGTTCAAAAAAGTTCTTTAGTTTTCCTGTATGATCGTGGATATATATATATATATATATATATATATATATATATATATATATATATATATATATATATATATATATATATATATATGTATATATATAAGGGAAAGAAGTGTATACCTAAGGGCTCGTTTTTCCGTGTTTTGACACAATATTAATGAGATCTAACAGGAAGTAATGCCAAGGAATGTATAGGGGAAGTTATTAGAACAAATGGAATGTAAATAAGAAGAAAGAAAAGTTGGTGAAAATTAACAGCCGTGAGCAGGAATCGAACCTACAACCTTCGAATAACGCGTTCGATGCTCTATATATATATATATATATCAGCCTGACTACGTCCACTGCAGGACAAAGGCCTCTCCCATGTTCCGCCAGTTAACCCGTTCCTGTGCTTGCTGCTGCCAATTTATACCCGCAAACTTCTTAATCTCATTTGCCCACCTAACCTTCTGTCTCCCCTTAACCCGCTTCCCTTCTCTGGGAATCCAGTTAGTTACCCTTAATGACCAGCGGTTATCTGGTCTACGCGCTACATGCCGGGCCCATGCCCATTTCCTCTTCTTTATTTCAACTATGATATCCTTAACCCCCGTTTGTCCCCTAATCCACTCTGCTCTCTTCTTGTCTCTTAAGGTTACACCTACCATTTTTCTTTCCATTGCTCGCTGCGTCGTCCTCAATTTAAGCTGAACCCTCTTTGTAAGTCTCCAGGTTTCTGCTCCGTAGCTAAGTACCGGCAAGATACAGCTGTTATATACCTTCCTCTTGAGGGATAGTGGCAATCTACCTGTCATTATTTGAGAGGGCTTGCCGAACGTGCTCTACCCCATTCTTATTCTTCCAGTTACATCAATCTCGTGGTTCGGCTCTGTGGTTATTACCTGCCCAAAGTAGACATAGTCTTTTACAACTTCAAGTGCACTATTACCTATCTCGAAGCGCTGCTCCTTTCCGAGGTTGTTGTACATTACTTTCGTTTTCTGCAGATGAATTTTAAGACCCACCTTTCTGCTCTCCTTGTCTAACTACGTAATCATGAGTTGCAATTCGTTTCTGAGTTACTCAGCAATGCAATGTCATCGGCAAAGCGCAGGTTACTAAGGTATTCTCCATTAACTCTTATCCTTAGCTGTTCCCATTCTAGGCTTCTGAAAACCTCCTGTAAGCACGCGGTAAGTAGCATTGGGGAGATTGTGTCCCCCTGCCTTACACCCTTCTTGATTGGTATTCTGTTGCTTTCTTTATGAAGCACTATGGTAGCAGTTGATCCCCTGTAGATTTCTTTCAGAATGTTTATATATACTTCATCTACGCCCTAATTCCGCAGTGTCTGCATGACGGCTGATATTTCTACTGAATCAAACGCCTTCTCGTAATCTATGAAGGCTATGTATAATGTTTGGTTATACTCTGAGCATTTCTCTATTACCTGATTGATAGAATGAATGTGGTCAATTGTTGAGTAGCCTGTTCGAAATCCTGCTTGTTCCTTTGGTTGATTGAATTCTAATGTTTTCTTTACTCTGTTAGCAATTACCTTTGTAAATAGCTTGTATACTACAGAGAGCAAGCTGATCGGCCTGTAATTCTTCAAGTCCTTGTCATCTCCTTTCTTATGTATTAAGATGATGTTCGCGTTCTTTCAAGACTCTGGTACTCTTCCCGTCAGGAGACACCTCGTAAACAGGGTCGCTAGTTTTTCTAACACAATCTGTCCTCCATCTTTCAGCAGATCTGATGTTACCTGATCCTCACCAGCAGCTTTGCCTCTTTGCATGCTCTCCAAAGCTTTTCTGACTTCTTCTATCATTACTGGTGGGGTGTCATCTGGGTGACTGCTAGTTCTTATAGTATTAAGGTCGTGGTTGTCTCGGCTACTGTACAGATCTCTGTAAAACTCCTCCGCTATTTTAACTATCCTGTCCATATTGGTAGTTATTTTGCCTTCTTTGTCTCTTAGTGCATACATCCGACTTTTGCCTATCCCAAGTTTCCTCTTCGCTGCTTTGACGCTTCCTCTGTTTTTTAGAGCGTGTTGAATTCTCTCCATGTTATACGTTCTTACATCGCATACCTTACGTCTATTAATCAACTTCGAAAGCTCTGCCAGTTCTGTTTTGTCTGTTGTACTTGACACTTTCATGATTTGACGCTGCTTAATTAGGTTCTTCGTTTCCTGGGAAAGCTTGCTAGTTTCCTGTCTAACTACCCTGCCTCCAACTTCGACTGCACACACTATATATATATATATATATAGAACGCGTAATTCGAAGGTCGTAGGTTCGATTCCTGCTTACAGTTGGTAATTTTTTCATCCACTTTTCTTTCTTCTTATTTACATTCCATTAATGTTAATAACTTCCCCTGTACATTCCTTGGCATTACTGTCTGTTATATCTCATTATTATTGTGTTAAAAACACGGAAAACGAGCCCTTAGGTATACACTTCTTTCTCTTATATATATATATATATATATATATATATATATATATATATATATATATATATATATATATATATATATATATATACGTGTATATATATATATATATATTTTTCCACGTGTATTGATTGTACCTATCTACAATCCATGTGACCAACTGGCATATAAGTGGTTACCATTGCTGTGTTTTGTTTCATTCTGACGAAGGCCGGGCCCACGGTCGAAACGTCAAGTAAAAAATCTTTTCACTTGTGAGTCAAACTCCTTTTATTCTCCTATTATTCCCGGATCCGGCGACAAACGCTCCTCCAATATATATATATATATATATATATATATATATATATATATATATATATATATATATATATATATATATATATATATATATAAACTGCGTTGTGAGGTAGATGCCTTCCTAAGAAAGAGTTGCTCGGAGAATTTCAAGCTGAATGGTTGTGTTGCCCGCGATCTTCTACGCCAGCGTAGCTCTCGCCGACTGGTTCGCCCTCTGCGACCTCCTGACGCCGTGAAGCCCCGTGTTGTTCCCCGTCCTCGAACTTTGACCGGCTCCCAACTTTCTTTTCTCTTTCTTTATCTGTCTCTTGCCTGTCTTATTTCATTATCTAACTATGTCTTTCCTGTATTCTTTTATATCCCCACTCCTCCCATCCCCATACAAGGCGCTGAGCCGTGCTCCCGCAAGGGCTGCAGAAAATAGTGCCTTCTTCCTTTTCCAAGCGACCACGAATTCGATTCATCCTAAGACAACTAAAATTGTGTACGCGCGGCGAAAATACGTCGAACTCCTATAGTTTGTGCATCTGTAGGCTATATGAATAGTGCAAATTATTTTTATTTCCTACTATCTCTGCCGCGAAGATAATTAGCGATAATATCTACAGTTGAAGTAAGTGTTTTAGGAAGCAGTTTTCCGGCAGGGACGCGGTTTCGCTGCCACAAGCTGCCGCCCGTCATCTACCTACCCCGGCACTTGCCAGCGCACCAGCAACAAACAGCACCGCGTCGCGCTGCACAGAATCTGATTTCTTCGCCACATGTGCACCTTGCGATGATGATGACATCACCTTGCCCGTCGATGACACAAGGAAAACCTTTCTGGCCACTATAGTCCTTCCTGCGAACAGCTAAAGCGCATTGGCGCTTTAGGAATTCCGAAAACCCGCCACTTGTGAAATACCGATTGGTTTCGCTTTCACTGCTGAATGCGAAACCGGAAAGCCCAGCACTCTTTGATGACTTCCCAAATGTACGAGCGTCTGTACATAAGCAATGCATCCACCTCACTTTGAAGGTAAGCAGGCGGCAATTGCCATAAAAGAACACTTGGTACGTGCAGGCAATGAATTCAGAACTCGCCCCAGTGACGTTTGGTCGTCTGCTAGGAAATACCGCTGCGCTAATCAACGATAAAAGCAAGAACTTTGATAAACGTTCTAATCTCGTGAAAAGCAATCATACGTCTTGCAGCGTCGGAAAAACTTATCCCAAGTTCATCAAACGTCGTCGAAGTCCAAAGAACGCGAGCCAACGAACTCTTGCCAACTTTCGCCGCAACGCCTTTTAAACCGCAGAAACGAAACCACCATCAGTCGAGTGATGTTAAGCAACATTTTTGTTTTTAATTCATGTTGAAAAACATATTTGTGGCAAAAATTTTTTGTTTTAGTACAATAATTATAGCTAAGCAATAATGCGAATACAATAATATTACCGAATGCCTTGATAACATTGTAAGCGAACTTCCATGTTTTGTGGTTGCCAGATTTTGATATTCACAAAATACACACAGCTAAAGTGCAAAACTATTTTTATTATTACTATATTATTACACTGAAAACAATATTTATTGATAGCTTGTGGTCAATTTTATTCAAAACTTTTTGTTGTTTCATTGTTGCCTAACAATAAAAAACATTTATGTACATTGTTGCTTGATTTTTGTGCAAATTAAATAAATATTGGTTTTTCTTGTAATTGTTTAAAATATGTAAAGCGATGACAAAATTTTTTCAAGCTTTTTTGTGCACGTTAGTGTGCAAAGTTTGTAGTAGTATACTTATAAAGTTATCCTCACGCTACACGCAGCACATGCGACGCGCCAGTTCTAAAATGGGCTAGACTGACACTTCCCCAACGGAAATATTGCTTTGAACGGTTTTCCAGCGAACACCGTGCTCGTCAAGTTCTTCTACTTGCGCTAGTTCTGCAAACTATCCGCCTCGTATGTACACTTTGCAAAGCACAGTGAAAGTCATTTGCGAGTCGTGGCCTTCGGTGAACGTCCATCACTTCGAACACGCGTTTTCCGAGCTTGTTATGAAGAAACACCTTAACTATATCTCCGGCATCTACACCTAGCAATACGCGAATAAATTCTCATCTAGAAAACCACCACCAATGTGCCTTGCCTCGGTACTAGAACTCCCGTCCGACCTGTCTATAGAGTTCCCACACCAAGATGAGTATAACTTTTACCGCATATCTCCTGCTATCGTTTGGCAGTCAACGAAAAAAAAAAAAAACTGGCAAAAGGACATGTATTAAGTTTATTGTAATATAGACAAATGCAAGACACTTATTCATTTTACGAGTCAATTATGATTACCATGCGATATCTCGGTAGAATTAGCCTCCTTTTTTTTAAGTTTTGTAGCGCCCGCGTATATTTATAACTGAAGTTTAATATCAAGACCTTTAAAAAGCTGCAACTTTTTGTACTAAAACCTGTCATTCTCAATTTGTTGCACTAAACTGCAGCGGAAAGCGACACTGCAGTGCATGGTTACCCGTAAAGTAACGCTTCTTGACATGAGAAAACAATTGTATTGTTTTGTTTAGTTTAGAATACAATTCCAGGGTCAACATTCTAACGGTAGCTCCATCCACCATCTATTAGCTGATAATGATCACATCGGATTGGAGGCTCCCAGATTGCAATGCGAGGACAAATGGTTAACAACACGAAGCACAAGAAAGCAGCGTCTCAGTTTGTTTGTTTTTGTTTTTTCAGAAATCGGCAGGATGTTCATTCCATATGTGCAGATTCATCCTGCATTACGTAGCGGTGCTGTGACTATCACAAGTTACTGTTTAAATCATATGCGTGCGCTGAGTTCCCCTTCAGGGGGAGGGGGGCAAAGGTTCATCGCAGTGTGCCCTCTCCCCCCTGCCCCTGCATATTGTGCTAATGTATGGAGCTGTCTGCGCCCCTCCCCACCCTATCCCCACCCTGCCTATTATGTCAATGTAAGGGGCGCACCCACCTCGACAAAGGGGCTGCCGCCCACTCCCCTGCCCCTCACGTGTGCACGACTATTGTTTAAACGAAAAAAAAATAACGAAAATTTTACCATAATCTCTCGGATTCATCAATATTGCCTTCAAGTAAGACTTCCTGCAATACTCATCTCCGCAAACTCAATTCTGTTTATTCTATACTGTTTGTGACATATACCACTCACAGTAACTGTGGTTCCACACTGGATTCGGGGTTTTGGTTTATTTGTTTGGCAGTTTGTATTCTAGGTATGCACGAGTACATAAATTCTGCTTTTAGAGCACTTAATTCTCAAAGATCTGGGGCAAGGAGGGTGAGCAGCATTGTACACATCTAATTGTATCAATTAAATTTAAAATAATGTTCAAGTATTAACTCTAATACAAGCACCAGGATCAAGAAGCTGTGTCATGCCATGTAATTGTTCGCAGCGAAAGAAGACTACAGCGGTGCATTTACGACGATTGCTGAGATGCGTGCGAGGTGATGCAGTACGAGCTGAATATTTTTATTTATTTTATTTATTAATTAAGACATACTGCAGACAAGAATTTTGGTCCAGGCAGGAGGGGCATAAGAAAGATCAAGTGATTTATAGCAGCAAAAAAAAAAAAAACGTATCTATTCGCAATGCACACAGACGGTCGCGCCACGTAGCGGCCGGCCAGAGCAAAATCTCAGAGATGATCAGTTGAGTGGAGCCAGGCGGGGTTCTCGTTTCTTACCAACTTTCATGCAGGCGATGGCAAAAAAAAATCTAAAAGCAACAGGATGTGTTGCGTGCTTCAGTGCACGAACAGAGCGGTGAAGGATGAGATAAGCCTGCATTCGTCTCCGCTGGACGTGCGACTCAAGAAGGAGTGGGTGGTGAAGCTTCGTCTAGGCAAGCCTGTGTCCTTCTTGTCTCTGTCGTCGTTTTGTTCTCGCGCTATAACTATCGTCATGCCATACCAACTAGCCCAAGCTGCCACACTTCTAAGCCGCCAATGAAGGTTTGCAGCGCACATTTTGTCACCGAAGACGTCTTCTGGAGCATTTTTCTCCTGTAGTTGAGGCTTCTCCGTAAGAGTTTGGTGCTAGCCGCGGTGCACTTTTTGGCTGAAAATTTTTCTCCTGTAGTTGTGGCTTCTCCGCAAGAGTTTGGTGCTATCCGCGGAAGCGTAGCGTCCCCCGTCGTAGCGCGCGGTCGACGCGACACGATCAGCTGAGAGAGAGAAAAAAAGAAAAGTAAGGGGGAAGGGGGGCAGCGCATCCCCTCCTGCGACTCTAATCAGTTTTCCCCATAATCCCTAATACTGAGACGCGATATCTTAATCGCACAGCTGCGCACACAGCAAGAGAACGCGCCTCTACTTCTGTAATGGGAGGTTCATTCCGTTATTAAAACGGCCTCTTAATTGCGCAGCAGCGCCGCGCTCGACTTCTGCTAGGCTCGGTTTCCTTCCGTTAATTAAAACGGAATTGAAACGGCCTCTTAATTGCACGGCAACACCGTGCTCGACTTCTGCTAGGCTCGGTTCCTTCCGTTAATTAAAACGGAATTGAAACGGCCTCTTAATTGCACGGCAGCACCGCGCTCGACTTCGCTCCGCACCAAAAAAGTGCACCGCGGATAGCACCAAACTCTTACGGAGAAGCCACAACTACAGGAGAAAAATTTTCAGCTAAGAAGTGCACCGCGGATAGCACCAAACTTTTGCGAAGAAGCCACTACAGAAAAAACTTTTCTGCCAAATTTAGCGGCAGTCTGGCAACAACCACCCTTCCAGTCTGGCAACCATTTATGCAACGCCAAATGGAACCTTGCCAACACCGCAACACTTGATTGTTGCTTTTGGAGAGTTCGGAAATAGTGACTGGGCGTCTGTCGCCTGCATAAAATGAAGGGAGCGTTAATTTTGGCATTCTATCAATCTTTTTAACAGACCGTAATGCGCGACTGGACTTTGAAGTGTCTTTACTCGCGGGCTCTTTCATTGCGATCAGGGCCAATCCGGATCGGATTTCGTAATCAACACTGACCGCTGTTACACGGCAAAAACCTGTCCGGATCATGTTTGGTGCAGACGTCAACGAAACCGCGATCATATCAATCCCAATCACACTTAATCGCAAGTGGCATTGTAGGGGCGATTGATCTGGACCGAGCCCAATGCAAATCGGCCCTGATCGCGCGAAAAATGGACCATTTGCGGAAAAGCGAGCGCCACCTGCCGTCTAAACAGGGAAGCAGCGCTCGCGCTTTTGGTTGGAAAGGCATTCGTGAACTAACATGTGCTAGGCAGCGTTCGGCGGCTCGCGTGCGCTTGTTTTATTGATTTACTGTTGTTTCTTTGCCGGAAACGTGCGCTGCTTACGGAAACAACATGATAGAAGAAGAAAACATCCCGTTTGCGTTTGTGGAAACGGGATGGAGCGAGGATTTTTCGCGTTGCAGCCTGAGCAACAACGACGTGTGGCGGTACCTACACTCCGCTACTTCGACCGTTCGCCAGGCTCATCGCGGCTGGTCCTTCAAGGAAGAAGGATACGTCAAACACTTGAAGTTGAACCTCCAAACATCTGATGACGAACTAGGTCTGGTGAGAGCGGCGTGCGCACCGTCCATGAAGTCCGGCGTGTATGTAACAACGGCATGGTTCGTCGTGGCTACCGGTCGCATCGTTGGAGCGCACTGCGACTGTGTTGCTGGGTGAGATATTTTGATTTTACTAGCGTCTGTAGTGCAAATCACCGATTGCCGAAAATGTGTGTAAACAAATGTTGCGCCTATGCGCTTGCGAGTGTAATGGGAGCATGCAGTTCCCTTATCGGAACATTACGTTCTCTTCATAGGACAGGAGTTTACCCCAGTGCTTATACCTGCTGCAGCTCCCGCTTTTGTGATTATAAACGACCCGTGCTACTATATCAATCATGGTTTGCGCTTATACATCGAAGCGCAGCCTCGCGCACTAATGGCAGCTTTTTTTGCGAACCGTTACAATGTACGGATATACGCGAGACTGTGTGCTGCCGTGGTACACATTGTTGCATTCACAAGATCACGTCTATCGAGTACTTTACCTCATTGCGGTGCTACCTAAAAAGCTCGATGTTGCAAGACGCGGGCTTAGCGTCTGTAAATACATGTTCGAGGTTGTCCGTTGATTTTGTGAACAACAGTTTTTTTTTTCTTTCAGACTTAGTGAAACCTGCCAACATGTAGCAGGCCTGCTGTTTAGTGCTGCCGCCAGAGCTGAACATGCACCGTCCTGCACGGACGTACCCTGCAAGTGGATAGTCCCTGCTGAAGGTATTACTCCACCAATGCATGTCCTTAACGATCCTGTGTTGCCCATCTTGCCACTAAGAACTTCGAGTTTCAGCTAAGTATATACCTACAAAGTACCCTGTGCAAGCATATTATGATCGCGATATATTTTAATGGCACAAAAGCAGCTCAGCCATACAGTGCCGAGCACAAAGCATATTGCATGACACAGTGCAGGTCAAATACGAGTTCGAAGGGTAGTAGGTTTTAGCATGTTAGTTAATCATGGTTGCAGAGAATACATAGCGCAGTGTAAACGCAGGACAGCGCTTGTCCTGGTACTACCCGTCTCGTGTATTTCATACTACAATGGAGAGCGCTTTCAGAAACCTTTTAACAGCCGGGAATCCAAGCATAATAAATGATTGGAGACGCAACTTGCACTCCAGGATTCGTGTAAGCAGTGGATGTTCAAACCAGTAAATTACCGCTATTGTGAACATGACGTTGCGTTCACATACCATTATGTGTCATTCACAAAATATGCATAGAGAAACAGGCTCGCAGCGTTGCATTTTCATGACTGCTTGCTCAGTCATGCCAGTTTATTAATAAACAGTGTTACATCATTTACACACCACAAAGCACAGTACACGAACAAACACACTTCCTCATGTGTTGAACAGCCATGCTTGTGCACGTGCATATGCTCCCTTTCTCAACACAAATGTACTTATCACTCACATGTGTGCTCTCTTTAGCAGCATAACTGAAGTACCCTATTTTCTGTTTACTTACAGCAAAGAAACCAGTGGCAAGAAAGCCTCTGGGTGAAATCAGATTCCAAAAGTATTTCATAAACAAGCCTACACGTGGGAAACGGAAGCGCGATTATGACCCCTGTGCTGATGGCCCACTTCCTAGTCCACATGCCATTCAGTCACTGAGGGATAAGCTGGCGACCGCCTGTCCCGATCTGCATGCTCTGCGATACATGTGCCACGATAAAGCCAAGCCAAAGCCACCATGCAACATAAAGAAGCCCATAGAGGACAGCGATGACCTCTGGAGCGAGGCTGCAGCAACTGAGGTACAATCGTACATGAAAACAATGAAGCCACTAAGCCAGACAGAGAGGGATCTGATATGCCACCAAACAGTCGGCCAAGCATCTAACAAGAAGTGGCATGCAGAACAGGTTGGACGGCTAACAGCATCGATGTTTAAAAGGATCTGCCGGTGTACAAAACCGGACAGTTTGCTAAAGGCATTACTGTACCCTTGGGACAGAGCCACTTCCGAAGCAATCGTATATGGCAGACAGCACGAAGCAGATGCCGTAGCTGCTTATGTGAAACTGTTGCAGGCCAGAGACTCGAGCGTGGCAGTCCGGGAAACTGGACTTCACGTCCACTGCCAGTACCCCTTCTTAGCTGCTTCACCAGACAGAATTGTTGTTGTAGATGGAAAAGAAGGCCTACTAGAAGTGAAATGCCCTTTTTCAAAAAAAGGGATAACGTGTGAGGACGCCTGCAGTGACAGAAACTTCTGCTGCAGACTCACCGAAGAAGGTGCGGAGCTGAAGCGGGACCACGCCTATTTCTATCAGGTGCAAGGCCAGATGGCAGTAACGGGCCATAACTGGTGCGATTTTGTCATATGGACTGAGGGAAACGCACCAGGAGACCCCCCACATCTCCATGTTGAAAGGATAGAGTTCTGCGAAAAATTCTGGGCTCAGGAAGTACTGCCAGGACTCTTGCACTTCACTAAGCATGCACTTGTACCCGAAATCTTGACACGGCGTGTCAAAAGGCTTGGGCGGCTTTACACGTCTGAAACATACGTGTCTTTCAAAAAATTCAAGGCTGGATTTTATGTCTGCACGCGTCTAGATGGCCTAAGCATCAAAATAAAAAAGTTGAAGTAAGACGCCTCACTTTATTTATAATCGCTCTCTTCTGGGGAGAAACAGTCTCATGCTTTTTTTTTTTTCAGTTAACTTCTCAAGGAGTGCACTGCAAAACTCTGTGAAATTCATGGCAATCGTGGCATAATCATGTGTAGACTGTTCAGCTATACTTGTGAAACCAATGCATGGCTTTTATAGTCTGAAAGTAACTAAGTAACAAAGGCTTATTGTGACTTATGTAAGATGGGACAGTGTAACACAGGCAAACAACCTGTTTCGTTATTTGTGACTTAGAGTAAGGCAAATGGGGCTTGACGTGGCTTCTGAAAGCTGTCGTGGAAAGCGCGAGATAAATTTCAACTATATGGGGCTTCAGTAGCGTGGGTCTATTCAGCACAAAGGTGAATATAGCTACTGTGATATAACAAGATTGATTGAAAAATGTTTCATAGTTACATTTATTGGTTACAGCAAGTTTGGTAAAACATTCAAAATGGCACATCATTCCAAAAACAGCTGACTTCTGTTACTGCCTTGGCTGCAGCCACCAAATCATTTCCTAACTCTAGCCAGCTCAGGCCAATTTCAAACTTGGCTTCCTTTTGAAAACTATGCTCGTGCTCTTGCAAATCCTAATCTACCTCTCGAATCAAAGGCAGCCTGTAGTTGCTCAAGAGGCAACAAACTTCAAAAACCTGCTCAGCAATGTCTATCATGGCGATAGGAAAGGGCCTATCCAAAATATGAAAGCTTTTAGCTCTTGCAATGGCTCTTTCAACGTGCACCCTTGCAGAAGCGATGCGCCTGGTTTCGTCAACTTTATTTGCAGGCATCTGCTTTTGGTGAGGCTCTCGGAATGGAGGCCGATAAACTGTTATACCTGCTGGCAAGTAAGGAAATGTAAAACCTTTATCAACCATTATTGCATCTCCTGGCTCCAGCTTGTCAAGAAGACCACTACTTTCCAAGATTGCTTTATCCGAGCTAGAGCCTCCCCAGAGGCGAGACACATAAGTGATGTATCCATCTGGTGTACATCCAATAAGCGCCTTGTACGTGTTGTAATGCTTGTATGGTGAGAAGGTTTGGCGCTGTGCGCTCAATGACGAAGGCCTCTGTATTCTCACCTCTGTGGCATCGAGAACAAGACGGGTGTCGGGAAAATCAGAGAAGCACTTCGGTAGGTGGAATCTTATGTCATCTAAAGTAGGTAAGGGTGTCAAGTGCCGAAGCTCTCGTTGTAAAATGTTAATCCATGTGGAAAAAGTGCGGCTAACTAGACTTTCTGACATCAGGAAATTCCTGGCCAGTTCTTGCCCTTGCATACCTGTCCTGAGCCGAACTAACACCATGAAAAATTCTTTGGCCAGATTGCCATTTTTTTTGTTGCCACGAGGGTCATTATGCCGTTTTTTATTTGAGCCCCAGTACAACATTTCTCTAGCGCGTGGTGCAAAGTATTCAAGCAAAATATTGAACACTTCAACATTCGGCAATCCAGTGTAGTACATGCAGTCTTTTGGAGTGGCTAGAGTAGTCAGGGTGAGACACCTTGACATGGCTGCATCTAGCTCCACCTCTAGCTTTGCATTTTGTTTCTGCAACTGGAGGATAAACTTCTGCGAATTTCCTATTTCTTGCTCCAGGACTTCAATCTTCTTAGAAGCACAGGCTTGACAGCGGCAATCTGGCCAGATGTGCTCCTTTATACCTGCAAGTGGCACAGAAAAAGCGCTCGTCAAGCACCTTAGAGTGCCCTCTGCAAGTCAATGTTACACATATGGACATACGGACTAGAAACAAGCTCTACAATAAGCCTATAGCTGAGGAGTTTTTATCTGCAAATGCAAAAAGCAGTTGCAGCATTGGCATCATGGTACGGGAAAAAGCCGAAAGGAGCATTGCACTCTGCAAAGTGCATACAAACTCACCATTTTCGGGTGGCTGCAGCTCCATCGAGTCCTGATCAGGTACATCATCCTTTGTAGCATCCAAGCCTTCGTCAGGATTCTCTGCAAGCAATGCAACAGCATGACATCTAATTGCTTTGTGTGAGTGTGTTACTGCAGAAATGGGCCACATGCAACAAGCAGCGGCAGGATTCACATCGTGGTATGGGGAAATGCTGAAAAAACATTCAACTCTGCAAAGTGCACACAAACTTACCATTTTCCAGTTGTTGCAGGTCCACCGAATTCTCATCTAGTACACCATCCTGTGCAGCACTAGTGTCCATGTTGAGATTCTCTGAAAGCAACACATCAGCTGACCATTATCCCCTATATGAATGTGTCTGCAGAATCAAGCCAGCTGAAATCTGAGCAATCACATGATGCCACGGGAAGAAACTCAAAACAGCACTTAAGTTTGCAAAGTGCAAGCAAGCTCACCATTGGGAGGATCCTGCAACTCTGGCGTGTCATTAGGAGTAGCAGAAGTGGCTGTCGTATCAAGCTCCCCTGAAAGAATGGTATCGTGGTTATGCACAGGTCATTTGCTGACAATAAGCACCTAGGGTGAGATGTGCATAACAGCCACATATTGGGTGTCTAAGAAATAGTGACAATCAGGGACATGGCTGAGCGGAAGAGTTGTTTGAGGGGTTCAAACCCCCGAAAATTTTCAGCTTTGCATGTGTATATATTACACGCACACATACCAACGCACACACGAGCATAAAGTATGGTTGAATCCCACCACCGAAATATGTCTGGCTACCCTACTGGTGACAAAGGCATTGCATGCGGCATTCACAATACGACTTCACAACCTAAAAACACGCTGTAAATGCGGGAAGCAGCGGCAAAAATGATCGAGTGGGCAATAAATCTATACAAGTGCTCTCACGGTGCCGCAGGCACGAGAAACCTCGCAAGCACTGCCTGTCACACTACACTATCCACTGCAAATCTCCTCGAAAGTGGTTGGTTTCTCGTCTGGCCTCGCCCATGATGAAAGCAGTTACAAAATACCAGACGGGAGCGATGCAGTACAGCCGTCCAGACGATAGCCTAGAGTGCTCGAACGGCTCACTAGAGTGGTACCGGGCTCGAAACAAGTATTTATTATACATTCACATTTCCACTGACTGTGCTTTAGACCGTACATCTTTAAAAGCTGGAGTGAGTCCGGAAAGCAAGAGCGACCTTCGTAAATGCACGACAGAACTGACCGTTCACGCGCTCAGACAGATGTGTGGTTGCCTTCACGAACATCTGCTCCTCTATTCTGCATTAGCAGTTTTTGTCCCAGTAAATATAAACTGAGATTGTAGCGCTTACCTTTCTGTCGCTTCCACCATCGGCTATGGCGACGCACAGCAGCATCGCCGCGACTTTTCATGTAGGTGAACACACTGGGGACGAAGTCAGGATGGTTCTTGAACTTTGACGGCCGTCCTGCAGTAAACGTGATTTCTGATTGCACAAACCAAGTTATAAGCACTTAAGGTTACCGTACCTGTTATGAAATGCGCGCTGCAGATCCGAGAATGTTTGTTGGGCGCCCACGGCGAACCGTCGGCATTCTGTCTCCTCACAGCAGCTAGCCAAGCATCTCTCTTTTCGGCACGTAGCCTCGCGGACGGGAACCTGTAGAAATGCGTGCTTCCTTTCTCAGTAAAATAATTCGTGCAGCCGTAGGCCACACAGTGCGCTGGCATTTCTGTACGCTGCTTAAGCGAGGCGACTTAGTTCAGTGACGGCACAGAGATGCACGAGTGATGGCCGGCCCGGCTCGTGTTTTCCAACCAAAACCAAAGCGCCCATAGAGGGTGCCAGCTGCGCCGTTACCGCGCATGCGCAGAAGCTTTTCCGCAAATGGTCAATTTCTTTGCGACTCAGGCTTTGCTTTTTAGCGCGATAGCTTTGCGACTGGTTTTTAAGTCTCATTAGTGTGCATTAGCAATCTGGTTTAACCAACAAAACATTTTAATTTCACCAATGGCCGATGCATCGTTATGAATGCAGAATTACGTAAAATGCTTGGCTACCATGCATGCATTGAATGCTCGTTTAACAGTAGGGTATTCGAAATGTGCTTTTCTGTAATGCACTAAATTAGATTGTTGTTGTGGCACTAGAAATTGCAGGATTTCATTTCAATCCTCATTTTATGTAGATCCCCAATTGTGGACGCCTAATCGAAGACTACTGAAGAAGACTGCTGTGCCTTCGCGGCTTGCCCATAAGAACACATGAAAAAGAAGACCTGGCAAGGATTCAGGAAGCAGCAGCGCGAGATGCCCGTGCCTCTGCTAGACATGAGCATGGTATGTTTGTTATTATTAGCATTTATTATGACACACCACGCAGGGCATACAACAAAGAAACCTTGGAAGGCTGTGGAATCGACCATAAGTGGGTTGCACTGTGGTATATTGTTTATTAGTCGCCATTTGTTCTGCTAGATTAGAAAAGATAGTAAGCCCATAGATAGTCTTATTTGAAAGGTTTTTTCAGCACGTGAACAAAGCTAAAAAGGGACAGGACAGGGTCCACGAGGCTAAAGAGTTCACGACACTTCTTTTGTTTAGCTGCTGTGCAATCGTTCCCGAGAAGTTGTATTTGCAGGGCTTGACGGTACAGGCAAGCCTGCCGAAGCCATTCCGAGCGTAGAATCTTGGATACTCTCAAACCATTGCCAACAGAGGGAGTGAGGCCACCAAACAATGCCTTGATTCGGGAAGTATCTTTAGCCGGATGTAATACGCCAGAGAGCATGCGCAGCAAACTACCACACTGATTAAACTGACAAGAACGGCTCGTAGAAGAGGAGATATAGATGCCCGATGTACTAGAAATGTAACTAAAATGTAAGATAGTCAGTTGTAAGAAAATAGTCAATTGTGTAATGTCAAACCAATTCAGTTCTGTTCTGGAAGTGCTGCAAGCTATTTAAGCACTACTGGCTGTCAGCGATCTTTACACTATCCATAGGCAAAGGTTTCATCACTCCTAGATTTCTTAGGATTCTAATTTCTTCTGCAACTACCATGATGTTGCACACACTGCAAAACAATGCTACCCGACATTAAGGCTACCACTGAATTGTGCGTCATGGAACTGCTAAGAATGCACACAACGAAACTCGTGAAAAGTGTCATAAGTGCATGACACCAATATTAGCAATTGGTTGAAACGTGCACTCACCACTTCAAGAAGCAAAGGCACATGTTGAAACGTGCACTCACCACTTCGAGAAGCAAAGGCACAAAGAAGACACACACAGAGCGCGTTTTTGTGTCTTTGTTTGTCCTTATGTAGAGTTCACACTGCCTTTGTTTCTCTGTCTTTTGTGTTGAGTCTGTGCCTTGCAATCACATTTGAAAGAAACTTGAAAGTGCCCAAGTCTTTAAAAAAAATGCAACAGCTGGCTGCAGAAATGCATGGTTGACAAACCGTAAACGAGCCAGACTGATTGGCAGCCAAAACTTATCGCTCTGACTATTTGACATGAAAGAGCTGCTGTGCGGTTTCGAGTGCATGTTGTAAAAAGTCTGCAGCAAAAAAAAAAAAACTAATAAGGCATAGAATGTGGCTTGTGACATTGTCCAAATGGCATTTTCTCGTGCTCCAGCTCAAGCAGTGAAGAAATGACAGGACAGGAAGTGAGAGCTTTCAGTTACACTCCTTTACTCTCCAAAAATTAGCTTCTTTGCAGTGATTTCAGGTGGTCACAAGATGTAATAATGCCAGACGTATATCGGCAAAACATGTGGAGCTCACTCATGCTAGGAAAATACATTTTGCCCTTAGGGCTCATTCGGCCTCAGGCTTACAAAACATTTTCTCAATCGGACTCAAATTGACTAAATTACTTACCCGACTCACTCATACACAGACTCACCACTTCGAGTAGTCGAAAATCTCAACATGCCACTTTATCACAGAAACAAATTTGAGTCAAGCAGCTGACAAGATAAACAGGGAGTGAAAGGCCAGAACACTGATACAGTCGAACCCATTTATAAGAATCACTAATGTAAGAAACAATTGGATATAAGAGACACTAGTGTGCGTAAATTTAAATCGGGGTTCATAAGAAAATGCTTACGTGGTACCCTGCTCATAAGAGACATCTCATGTCCATGACAAGAATTGCTCCCCGGTGTATGCCTCTTATAAAAGGGTTAAACCGTATGCACAAATTGATATAAACAGTATAAGATCATGGCATCACACTATGGCATGCATCATCAGTCATTAGGCAACTGTGTATACATGTGATGCTATGAAGCATTTAAAAACAATTACAAAGCCAAACGAGCTATGTAATTGCTTTTTATAGAAATTAAGCCAAAACGAGTTAAATCATTTTGACATTATTTCTTCCAAGAATTAGAAGATTTTCAGCACTCTTGCATTGGCTTGAACCTGTCTTTATGGGAAATCTTTCTTGCGTGCAGGTACAAGAGCAGGGCCAGAAAACTGCATCACATCCATGTGCTAGTGGTACAACTGCTACAGCTGTATCAACAGTGGAGGTTGCAGAAGCCCTTCTTCAGCTTTCGCAGTACATGAAGGATGTACCAGACATCATGTGCACACAAGACAAAGGCATGCAGGTCGATGTAGACTCCATTTTAGGGAAGCAGTTCAGCAGTTATTATCTGATATGCTGACATCAGATAATACTGTGCTTGCTTTTACTCGTGTGTCATCAATGACTTTGCTTGTAGCCATTAGTAATGAAGTGAGCAGGATTGAAGATGCAGTAGCTGAAATGTCACTCTTGCGTATTATGTGTGCAGACGATGATTAATCACTGTATGTTGACCCACATTTTAAGGAATACCACACTCTGAAACCCTACTGAATTTTGTGTAGTTCTGAGCAATGCTAACACCACAAAACTGTTCCTTATTTTTTAAAAATAATTTTTACCCAGCTTTACACATTTTGTACATTAAAGAAATGCAATAAAGTAATTTCATCACCTGAGAAAGAATTTTTCTGAGAAAAATTAAACAGTCAATGGGTTGAAGCATGCAACAGATCACTGTAACTCTGCTTTTTCTTGACAATGTCGAAGTCCTTTGTGTTGGAATCGATTTATATGGCAACAAACTTGGACATTGAGGTCATTCGATGATTACTTGGAAAAGTAACTCAATACTTTTCTGAAATGCATAGGCAATTTGCATGTGTTTTTATTGTGGCCCAAAAAATTCCACTGGTAACACAAGTCAGTTTAGTGCTGTGAACTGTTACATTGTTCAAACTTTTTAGCTATGAAAAAATGGCAAAACCTTGAACTCCTTGTTTGAGTGAATGCTAGACAAGTATGCTTTTTGTGCAGGAATGGTTATCTGCATCTTTATTTCAGCTTAAAACAACTCTGTGCTTTCAGAATGTTTGCTCACAAGTATTGCGGCACAAAATTTTTTTATACCTGCATTGTTCAATGTAAAGGTTATCATTACTGCTTGCTTGGTTTGTCTGGAAAGAAGAATTGTCCTCTTCATATGAGTGCAAGCAAGCTGCTACATAGGTATTTCCACTTCAATTTATATCACACTTAGTAAACTATAGTTAAACATAACGATTATGTCCTTTATGCTTTCACTGGCCCCAAACATATATATGTTCAATATTTCTGGTTGTGTGTAACATACAAATGAGCCCCTCGAAAAAATTCTTTTGTTACATGGACTGGTTTCACCACCTCCCAACAACTAAAAAAACTAGTTAAATACAGCAACCTGGTGATATAATGCTTGATTTGAGATTCAGTTTCACCTTTTCACAATATGGTTTCACATTACTGAAATACGAAGCAAAATGTGAAAAGGACGAAAGCGCATAAGAGGAGGACAGAGAAGTGGCTTAACACGCACGAGCGCTCGTGTGTGTCAAGCCTCTTTTTCTGTCCTCATTTTATGCACTTTGACCCTGTATCATGTCAAAACAACAAGCCCAAACAACTACCCTAGCAAAATATGAACTCCATAAGCCCAGGAAGTCGCCCTGCTGCGTCTGTTATCCACATCATTTCCTTTAGTAGCTGTCAACATTCAGCAATTTCTTAAGAGTGGCTGATGGCCACACCGACTCCCTTATGCCAAGACTAAATCTCGAATTGGGAAGAGTGATGGAGACAGCCATCTGCATATTAAACAGGGGAGGAGGACTGAGAGAGCGGATTCTGCTCGTCTGGACACCAGCTAACCAGGGCCTTGAGAGATAAAAAGGAGGCTCATTCAGTCAACCCCCATAATCTACCAAGTCACCACAATTACAAACAGAAGAGAGGATATGCGCACATACCAAGAAATCAAAGCACATTACGGACTAAATCAGCAAATAGACCCGGGAGCAGACAGAATGCTCAGTAAGAAAGAACTGGTTATGTGGCGAGAATAACAGATGAGGGTTTTTTTCCTAACCCCATACTCTACAGCAAGTTGTGCCCAGCAGTATTTAGGTCACAGTGAAAATTTTGTGATGAAGCAGTGAATTGGATCCACGTTGTGTGGACGTGTCGGACTCTGTACTTGGAAGATAGCTTGCACACCAGAATCCTGAAAGGCTCTGCTCCACATCTCAGACCCCAACTTCCAGCAGGACATCATCAGTCAAGCCCTTGCAGCTGCTGGGAGAGGTGGACTGATAGGGGAATACCGATGAGGGAGATAGATTTTCCCTTAACGTCCTTTAACTGCTGTTGTGAACTAGTGTAGCAATGTAGACCATTTGATGAGACTACAATACATTTAAGCTATTTTTAGCAACCTGAGAACATCAACATTTTGCCAGGGTTGTCAGGTAGTGAAATTATACATGTTTCGTACAACCTTTGTTTATTAGACACTTTTTGTGATGTTTGAAAATGGCTGTCAAAAAATTACAGCCGAGAAATCTACAGAGAACAACTTTTAGCCACAATATGCCAGCGCTAGCTTTGCAATGTTCACTCTAGTTGAAGCAACACAATTGTTTGCACTGGTCTATTGATGCTTGCAAGGTTCATCTTGCGAGGGCTGCTTTAACCTTAACCACGTGTATGAATAAAGTACCAAGCCAAGAAAGAAGTGCATCAATTTTTTTTCTACTTTATTGCTGGTAACCACAAAACAAACAATAATGCAAGGTTTACATAGAGACAGAAACATTCACAAAAACTTTCCCTCCTATAATGCTTGGCCCTATGCTCAACAATATTGTGGCCCCTGTAGTGCAAAGCTGCTCAGCAATGTCAAGTAAGAAACTCTTTTAACACACTGGTCAAAAAGAACCCAATAGTAATGACATTACTCCTTTTGGCTGAACATGAGATGCTATTTTCATATTAACACACACACTTCAAATGGATTACTACTATCACAAACATTTCCAATAAAGAATATTTTTTTAAACTTGGCAAGAGACCAGTTTTCATGGCGCATTTGCCTGGCTACACTTATCAGTGTGGGATTGCAGAGGCCACACAATACTACGAGACAATTATTTAATAACACCAACAAGCGCGTTCCCTCACCTCACAACCTTTCTTGCTGCATTACCCTGACGAGCCCGAAAGCTCTGTCCCTTTCCTATGAATTGCTATTAAAAGTGCTAATGCATGCAAGCTTCAGCAAAGTATACAGCTCACAACTTGCGACTTTTAGTATGTGCCATCATTCTGGTAATTTGCTATCACAGCCTGCACTCTTTTCATTCAATCAACTTCACTATCAGCACTACCAACCACAAGCAAAGTGACACCAATGGTGTCCAAAATTTTACTTCAGGCAATTCACAAGGTTTTAATGTATGAGAGATGCCATAATATATATAAACATTTTGCATCTTTTATTATAAAAAGTTATTTCTGCTTGAAACAGCCATCTCATGAATAGCAAGGCGTATAAACATTAGTATGTGGTAATTGTTTACTGCCTAGTATTATTAATAAAATACTATAGTGTTTTAAATTTTAGTCATAAATTTTTAGTCTTTGTTTGGGCAATATATTGTCCAAACAAAGACTAAAATTTAGTACAGCAGACTGACGATAGTTTAAACTCTGATAATTTATACTCTTGGTTAATTCAAACAAAATTAAATTTTTTGGTTGGCCCTCTATTTCAATGCTTCTTAATTCAAACACCATCATTTGGTTAATACTTTTTGCACTGCTGTACCGAAAAATATCTGCTGCTTTCTCACTACTATTTAAAAATTTCTGTGTTTAAATTCCTAACAGTCTAAAAATAAAAAATAGGCCCCCCAGGCCTTCATAAAGAAAGGCTTTGCTAGTAAACAAATGTTTGAAACGAATCACATGCATAGTAAGCTGTGATGCTTCTCAAATGGTATAAAGAGCTTTGTGCTGAAGGTACATATAGCAAGGAAGCAGTTGGCGATTCACGATTTCTTTAAAAGGTCTGATCAGCAGTAAATGGCCAATAAACTTGTGGACCTTACACCTTTGCTTTTTGTTCATTGTGTGCAGTTAGAGTTCAAAACTGCTTCAAAAATTTTTAAATATGATAAAATCAATGCCTTATCAAAATATGTGGTGTCACCTAACTCAAAGTCATATATCTGAGAACTTCTGATAATCAAAACTTTTTGATAATTCTTTGCGTTTGAATTAACGAGGGTATATTAGGCCCCTAAGTGCTTGCGAGCATAAAAACACTTTTTGATCTCTAATGATGCCTTTCCAAGATGCATCTTTTATAGTAAGCCACTTGCACAGAATCACTGCCCTTTCTTGCTCACAGACACTATCTCCTCGCTTTCTCTTTACTCCTTGGTCCATATCTCTTTTTTGCCTTTGAGTGTACTGGTTCATCAGGTGAGCTCGAGCCTCAAGCATGGTATTGTAAGCAACAGTACTTGTCGAAAATGTTGGGACGAAAGAGAACATAACTCTGCAGGGTAGAAGTAAGTTTTTAGGAGCAGGATCCAGGGAATGAACTGATCCTAATTCACTTCCTAAACTGACTAGTAGAATTCTCTGTGCATTATTCATGACTATTGTTTTATCATCAGAACCATGCAAGGCAGACTAAAAATAACTAATAGAATTCTCTTTGCACTGTCACATGATTATTGTTTTATCATCACAACCATGAAAGGCTGACGAAAGGTACGGTTAACCTTGGTTATATTTTATGCTCGATCCTTATAATGAGTATGTGCTTATAATGAGTATGTTACTTATGATTGAGTATGTGCAAATGGCGAATTTAGAAACCAAATAAAATAGGTTAGAGGTGAATTAAACGGAATACTTTAAATATATAACAGTAGTTTTTAAAATTAACGTAAAATGATGCTCACATCCCAGTATTCGTAGTCTTGGCACTAAAAGCACAAATATAGCAGTGGAAACAAAGTATCAAGTGCCAAGCCTGGCTTCTTGAGCAGCATAGACTAATGCACTACTGATTAAGCACTCTCTTTTATGGCTATGCTACTATTTCTACAGAGATAAAATTGATCATGGTATTGCAAGACTTATGCATTCATTTGTGCACAGTTGACACTTTAAAACACTTGTATACTATTAATTTTTTTATTTACGAATATCAATTATTTGATTCAAAAACTGACCTGAACAGCACGTTACTAAATTCAAAATTTTCTAACACATGCGCACACCCTTACCTATAATAACTTTTACACACAAACTAACTTAGTCCATGCAAGTTCATGGTAATGCATTATAACATTTCAGTATAGCACATACAATGCTGAAGTGTACAGTGCTCACAAATTCAAAATAACCATTATGGCTAAATTAATGTACATGCTTTCATTCCCACTACCTTCAGTTCATGTCATATCCGCGTAATTGTAACCCACTTATGTCAAAGCCGAAATTACGTTCAGTGGCCACACTCACAGAGAAATTGCACATTTATCTCGCGTGAGTCTGTATACGAGTCATTATGCAAGAAACTTTGATACTGCATTTCAGTTCGCAAGGAGTGCTGAAGTACAAAATGTGGTGGAAAGCTGTTGATACCACCTCTCGATAATTACGAGCTTTGTGATAATTCTGCCTCATTGGCCTCGTACGTCTCTTGCACAACTAGCACAAGGCATATTACTGGATTCTTTCAAACCATGTATTGAAACCTAACTGCAAAACGAAAACTATATTTGAGAATCGACACCCAGATATTGGTCACTTTGACAATTGGTATTGTCATGTTGAAATCCTGTGCACTGAATCTTCTTCAAAATTATCCCTGTAAGGGTTATGGGAAAGGTTTTCTTTCAAATGATAAAGTTTGCTGACAATTTGTAGAAACCACACCTTCCCCTCCTCATCCCTCGCTTTTACCTTTTTTTCTGTACTGGCCCTTGCAGGACTGAATTGCGCGACTGCAACCTGCTGGCTCAGGTGAGACTCCTGCCATAGTGGGATGTCAGTGGCCATGCGCTCAATTGCAAACAACATGCACTCAAGTTCATGTTAGTAAGAAGAACTCATGAATGCACAAATAATGCCCATATGTAATGACTGTTAATTCAATATAGCACTGCATGGCAAAAAAGGCATTGTCACTGCTGAGCAGAGTGCTAAACAGCAAGATAGTGGCACCTTAATCAAAGACAAAGATATACTTACACATTTGCTTTAAAATAAAGCATCCCAATGCCATAATAACCAATTTTGAGACATGCTGCCATGCACCTCATGAAAAATGTGATGGCTGTACTTACTTTGCTCATAGTAACTGTACATTTGTCATAACTGGGATCATTACAAATGGGTTCGATCGTATTAAACACTTGAGGAAAAATGGTGCACTGCGCTTTCAAACAGTTCTAGCATCCTTATTCCTCCTCCTGTCTCAATCAGTGTTAAGCATTAGTATATGGTTAAAGAGTATCTTCAAGGCAAAATGCTTTTATATAGATGCTAAATTCCGTGAAAGTAAAACAATGAAATACCAATGTGCACATTAAAACAGGTATGTTATGGACAAGTAAACCAATATACATATGGTCCACACAATGATTCGCCCTAATCCATATAAAAAATCTTGGATATTATGGCAATAATATTGCTAAGACAAATATGATAGCAGAGTTGGGTGCAAAAAAGACTATTCATGCATTTTTTTTTTTTTTTCAAGCATTCAACCATTCTTTTTCTTGATGTCCCATAGTATCAGTTGCAAAACAGGGCAGCTCTTGGCCATAATTTACATTTAATAAGGATTACTGATTCACAAATTTGTGTTTGAATATATATGTGTTCACAAATTACTGTATAATTTATTAATCAATAACCTCACTGATGTTAATGCCCTTCAGCCAGACTTTCGCTCAGCATTGAACTAGTGCACTACATGGCCCATGTCATTAAATGCTGAGAGATCATCATTACTTCCTTTTCATCCGCATCATTCTTACTCTGTATCAGAGTAATCACCCATGACTCAAACCATCAATGCAGGCCCTTACAGGTACATATTTAGGCAACAACTTTTCTGATCTTACATGGTGTTTTCACACATATAGTACTTTTGAAACCTACATTTAGCCTTTTCTTCAGTGAGACTACAGTGTATCAAACTTTAATATAGCTTAAACTGATACACACATGTCCAGTCTGGTATTATCAACAAAATAATCATAAATACTTTATATTATGTTCTAAACCATGACATTTATTTATTACTCTGTGATCATTCCTCTCATTCAAGTGTTACCATCATGAAAGCACACCTAACCTTCCAGAATTTTCATCACATCACGAAATAGATTGATTCTGCCTAAACAACTTTTTTTATCAGACAGCACATTGAGTTTCTGCCATCACACCAGCCCATTATCCTTCTAGTTATCATGCCACTCTAAATAGTAGCCACACCAAAAATCAATCAAGGCATCATTGATCTTTTGTGCATTGTGGAAGCTTTTTTCTTTCATATTGTGCACTTCCAGTCTTTCACTTCCCCTTTTCTTCCCCTTTGTGAAGGGTAGCAAACCAGAAACTTTTCCAGTTAAATTTCCTGCCTTGCCCTCATTTGTTATTCTATCTCAGCAGTTTTAGATTGGCCCACCCTCTTTCAGCACACCAGCCACCATTCTTTGCAGGGACTTTCAACAGATTGGAATGGTTTTCCTGGTGACACTGAAAACCACTCATATTGCCCAATCCCCCTATTTGGTCCTCTGCAATTTTTCATTAGGGAGGGTAGAGTTTCACATCGCAATCTGAGTCAACCATTACGACCAGGATGATAGCCTTCAAGACATGTGCAGACCATATCAAAACATTTCATTGTATTCCTGCACAAGACCCTTAATTGAAGTATTTCAGGTAATGATAGGAAAGAGCATTCTATAAACTACTACATAGTTATTTTCTACACGTACAGAGCACTTTAAAGATCTTGGTGATATTTTAGTGCAAATCTTGTGTGCGCAGCAAACTGTGTGAAAGACAACTGTGGCCTTCAAAACAAGGAAAAGCTTCAGGAAAAGGTGTGGCTTGATGCTTTTTGTACATAAAGAGATCAGGACATAAAAAAAGGCAATGGATGCAAACACAAATTACAGTGTTTTTAAAAAATATCCACAATGCAGCAGCAGAGGAAAATCCTTTCAATTATTATCATGAAGATTTTTCTCTCTTTTTTTAGTTTTTACCATCACAGACAGGAACGACTCGCAGACAAAAGCACCAAACACCTTTATATATCTTCATTACTCCGCCAATTATTTCCCTGCAAAAGGAAATCTTTCAAAGCCATTGGAGAACTTACCATCACCTGTTAATTGGCTACTTTCTTCATATCACGTTTAACTTTATTTCATCCATTTTCTATAGCTACGAAAAAACAGAAGAGGCCTGGATGTAAAATGGACGGTAGTTCACTTGAAAGGTGTCCAGGCTCCTTCAACATGGCAATGGGCAAACACATTCAACTAATACACTGTGAACTTTTGAAGTTTAAAAACCTTATACATTCAACATGCATTGCACTGGCAGTTAAATTATAAAAACACCATACCCAAAGCAAAAAATCAATTTAAAAAATGAAGTACACATACGTATTCGTAACTCAAGATAGGATACATTTCCTAGAGGATATACAAAACACACTAAGAGATTCGTACCTAAATAGGAAGAAATAATTGCTAAATATCAGCTTTCTCAGCATATCACATTATCAAAAAAAAATTGATATCTTTGCAAGTGACCAATAACAAGTAAACAAAAAAAGGAGGAATGGATTGAATGGCATACTTGTTTATGACACCCGATCTTATGAAACCACAAGAATAGCATAGAAGCATTATTTGTGGCTTTTAATTGTAGTACAAATGACATCAGAGGAAATTATTCGAAGTGGACAAAAAAGGCAACAAGCCAAAGGTTCGTCGACACCAGAAGCAAGTTGTTTTTCTCATCCACTAAATTCATTTCCACTATCATCATAATTACTAAGCTTCAAATATAAAAACTACTAATAATGCCCTGTATGCTTTCCTTGCATTTATACCAGATGTCACACAACAATTGTATTTTCTATACTTTATTCGATACACAGCAGGACACCCATGGAGGCTATGCAAGTAAGGTAACCACAAGCGCCACTGTATGCATTTCACAGTGCAGTTATTTTTTCATCTGCAGACTTTTATTAGTATAACCACTTCACACAAAATTGCAATTTATAATTGTAAAAGTGCATCTAATGTATTTGTGCACCTCCATTCTTCTGTTCTTTAGTCTTCTCCCAGTACATAACATGCAAAATATAGGTTGTGTACAAGTGGCCACTGTACTGGTCATAGAAACATCTCTCTGCTCAATTAGTAGTCAAGTTTACCTCTGCTATGTCTTCCATGCAACAAATGTCATACCTGCAACAAAAGTATAGCTTTAAAAGTGTAGCATGCAACAAAAGTCTACCTTTTAACGGGCAGTAAAGAGGCTCACACTTTTTTTACATCTCACAAACAAGATTGCCCTCAATTCATGCAGGAAGAAGCGGCAATCATGTTTTACGATTGTCACAGTGCTGCGTGACGAGCAAACCTTCCATCCCAAAAAAATATTCACGTGCCCTTTTTCAGCACCTATTTGATCCTCCCTATATGTGCAGTGACGTAATCTTACCCACGAGCAACTTTATGTCACACCGTATTCTCACCAACACACAAAACACTAATGATCAGGGCTTATGTATGTTGATTGTTCTAGAGGTACAACAAACAATATCCTTCCGTTAAATTTTGGGTGTGTATATGGAAGAATCGATGAATTTCAGGAACAAGAGCATGGGCCCGAGTGTGTCACACTCTGGCTGATATATCACAACAGCCACATAACATTCCTTCTTGCACATAAGGCCCTGGTTAAACAAGTGAGCTCTTCATTACACTGAAGTTTGAGTGCATGTGATCATAAGTTTGGTCAGTTGCAACAGCCACAGTAGGGCCCTAGTTTACAATATAAAGAAAGTGATGCTAAAAGTTTATTATAATTGATGATGCTAGCAAATCATAAGTCACACTCTAGTAATTGCAGTTTAATTTTACAATTATCAGATGTAGCATACCTGCTCATCAAAGAATAAAAGTCTCACGCAAAACTTTGCCCGTCAGTGGTACAGCAAAACCTCGATTCAATATATCTCCAGAGACCACTAAAAATCATTCATTATTTTGAGTAATTGTTCAAGTCAAGGTATTAAAAATTTACATCAAAATCATCAACACAACCACAAGAGTTGGCTACGTGTGCTGTGTATACATCTGTGATTGTGTTATGATAGTGGCAGGTATGAAGCTGGGAATTACTTTCGCAGCCACGAGTAACATTTTGAAATCACTATACGTTACTTTGAAGTGTGGTGGAGATATAAGGGGGATTAAATTCGATAGTACGTTATTCTGAAACATTCGTTACTCTGAAATTCGTAGTAGTGAAATATTTTTTTCATTGAACCAATGGACATTTGAAAGGAGATTTTCAAAGAAGCTACTAATCTGAGGTGAACTATAATGAGCTTTGACTGTACTGCAAAACAGCCCTTTCCTCTCCCTCCCTGCCTTTACGTCACAGTGCACACCACTCTGTGTCACATTTTGTAATAATTTTGTTATTCTGGTCTCTTTATTACAGTATTATTTACAGAGGTTGAAAAGGTGCATTCAGCATTTACAAAAAATTTTGATTGTTAATTAACTAGAAAAAATCATACAAACCGTTATGTTATGGTTTCACACTTAAGGAAAGATGCGATTCAGAAAAAAAGGTTGCATTATTCTGTAGCCTAAGGCAATAGAATTTTTTGTTGTGTATATAGTTTTTTATGCTGATTTCAAATATGCAACTAGTTTTGTAGTAAGTTGCACAGTTTTGTTTGATGCCATGAAAATGTGCATTAGTTCGTTTTGAACAAACTTCTTACGCCAGTAAACTTCTGTGCGAATAAGGGCTCATATTGCTCCACATTAAGTGAAGAATGCAAGTAACTATCAAGAAAGTGTGTATAAAACATTTTGACAGTCAATAAAAATTGTAAGGTGAAAATTTTTAGAATCCTCAGCCCATACTATTTGGTTACTTTAGGTTAGTAATAATTATACAGGTAATATCAAGTTCTAACAAAGATACTTGCACCCTTAACATAATAAGGAATATGTGGGCAAAATTTCAACCTTATTGAGGTATCAGAAGTACCAAAAACATGATGTCCAAACTCAAGAAGTTGCCCGATAATGGATCTTGAGAAAAACCCATCTTAAAAATATAAGTGAAAGCTCATTTATGCTGAACAGATATGTTCGTTTGAGATAATATTTTCTATCATAAAGTATGGCAATCAAGGGTATTTGGATCGTGTGGCTTTAGTGAACCCCTCATGCAAAATGCCATGGCAAGCAGCCAGGTGAAAATTTCCAGGAGACTCTAAACAATAAGCTATTTTTAGCTTTTTAGTAGCCACGTTGTGCGCTTTAAAAGCAATTTTAACTTGCTTCAAGTTTAATTACAATCTTGAGTTTTTCCGTCACGAATGTAGAGAAACTAAACTTGTGAAAGCAAATAAAAACAAAAAAGTAATTTTAGGGAAAGAAACCTTGTGTATTTTGACTCGTATCACCCCTTAATACTGAATCAGACTGTTGTTTCTAATAGTTTTTAGTCAACAAGTAAAGGTACTACACTACACTACATATACAGTTAAAGTAGACTACCTTTTATTAGATTTTCACATTTAGATTTCTTTTATGTGCACATCAGCCAGGTGAAAATTTCCAGGAGACTCTAAACAATAAGCTATTTTTAGCTTTTTAGTAGCCACGTTGTGCGCTTTAAAAGCAATTTTAACTTGCTTCAAGTTTAATTACAATCTTGAGTTTTTCCGTCACGAATGTAGAGAAACTAAACTTGTGAAAGCAAATAAAAACAAAAAAGTAATTTTAGGAAAAGAAACCTTGTGTATTTTGACTCGTATCACCCCTTAATACTGAATCAGACTGTTGTTTCTAATAGTTTTTTGTCAACAAGTAAAGGTACTACACTACACTACATATACAGTTAATGTAGACTACCTTTTATTAGATTTTCACATTTAGATTTCTTTTATGTGCACATCACAGGATAAGCACTTCAAGACTGCAACAGCAAAAGCTTTTACCACGAAATCATGCTGTGCTTTTACTTTCGGATGGGAAAAAAATGTCTTATGGCAAATTAAGACAACGATGTAGGCACTAGTGAGGAATATCTCAAAAAATGATGTGCATCAGTATGGGACACTACAAAATGACATGGAATACTATATTTAGCTTCAAAGGTCCACTAGTACACCACAGAGAATTTTCACACTGCTCGTTTTTAGCGTGAGTTGACAGCCGAACATCTACACAAAATTTGACAAAACAACACAACATTCGTGTAGGTCACATGCAATAACAAAAAAAAAACATGAGTAGCATTTAACGTCAAAAACTTTCACATTACAGCACACACTTGACTGGCTTTAAGGCTTTGTCGAATTTCGAGGGCAGCAGCTCGCCTGCGTACAGCTGCATGCAAAAGAATACACATTTATGAGCACTTTATTGATTAACACCGAACCACACAAACCACGTTTCAAAGACGTCTGCAGAGTTTGATTTATCTAACAATATATATTCATATATTTCTCTTTGTTGCTTTTCTATGGCAAAACCCACAAATCTAAAAAAAAAAGGCTCAAACTGGTTAGTTAATGTACAAGTGATACTGTTTATTGAGAGGCACCACATGAGTACAAATCAATTTTATCATTGAGCACGTATGAAGACAACTATGAATTTTTGAAATATGGCACATTTTAATGATTAATGCAAATCTGATCTGACTGGGAGGGACACCAAACAGCAGTGCAAATCTCATTTGACGTTCCAGTCATATACCCCTATGCTGTGGCTTTCTTTGTTTTGTTATTTTTTTGTTTTTGCTCCCTGTTTGAATACAATATGCAGGTAAATGAAAGACAACACCCAGTACAGCATTACATTTACCATCAGATCCATGGCTAGCCATTATTTTGATGCAATAAATTGTATTTAAATGCAATTTCCTTGCTTTCATTCTCAGTAAGACCATAATACTTGAAATAATACAAAGAATGACAACAGGTAACAAATCTGATGTTCAGAGATGACTCAAGGATACCTGCACTGTATATTACATGTGGGAGCACAAAACGACACACAATTGAAAATGCTAACAGCTTTAGCAGATAACCCTGTTCAAAACCTGTCTAGTCGCCTGCCTTCCCTCAATTTGGACTTGGCAAACTTAATGTTTTTTTTCAAATATCTCCTGCAATATCAGCAGTGTCAACCTATGGTATCATCAATTTCTCTCCATTACACTAGTTGATTGTATAAGTTTTGGTCACGCAGAAAGCAAACTAACTGATATGCAAGTATGTAATGAAGCATTAAACTGCAAACAAGGAAACAATACATAGGCTCTACAATGAGATATTCTTGACTTCAGGAAACATTTCTCCATTGCAATTGCTAATGCTCTCATATGATGACATGCCGGTTCATTAAACACTGGACAAAAATAGGATTAGGCCCATACCTTCTAAATAGATGTCTCTGTTGAACAAGCCTGCCGACAGTCGTGTGCTGCAATACAAAAAGAGAGGACACTTCATAACACAAACGAAAACCTAACTCACATGAGTCTGCTTCTGGTGGCAAGGCTGCGTGAGTGAGAGCAAAAAATTTCAACTGAATTTTTTTTAAGTGAATCATGTCGTACCAACTCGCCCAAGCAACCACGTTAGCTGAATTCTCAAAACAGTCAGAAGATAAAACAGATGAAAAATAAAATAGAACACCCTGAAAGAACCTGTAGCCTTCATGTACGTCAGCCATTAAAGCAGTGAAGTGAAAATTAATGATGTAGAGCTTAATTTCACAGTTTGTGACACCCATGATTATATTCCAAAGCTGTGCAAGCAAGCATTGCATCTTGTAGTTGCCAAACTTGGCAAAGCTGATCACCCTTGCATCATACAAATGATTTTTGGATATATTACAACTATGTTATACTGAAATGCATGCTATGAATTTTAACAAGTTCAAGCTTTACCTAAGCACATTTGTTACTGTTAACGATTGTCGAAAGAGAATCAGTTGCATTGACAAATGCTGAAACCATCACATTTTTCGCATTTCAATGTGGCACTACTTAATGCAGCTCTAATAAAAATTCCTTAAATATGAACCCCAACATAGGATTACTATTTTCATTATTATTCTGATTCCAATGCATTATCTTGGCATACACAACAGCGGATACAGCACCGTAAAAGTTTGAAAAAAGATGTGAAGAAAAAAAAAAAAACACATAGCACCATGTTTACTAGAATAATTTATGCACTTATTATTAATCACTGAATTTTCATGTGCCAGAACTGCAACTTGATTATGAGCCATGCTGTAGCGGGGGACTCTGGATTAATTACAACCGCCTGGGGCTCTTTAACATGCACCTACATTTAAGCACACGTGTTTTTTTGCATTCTACCCAATTCTAAATGTGGGCACCACAACTGGGAATTGATCACGCACTTTCAAGCTTATCATCGTGACATCTTCCATGCTAAGCTACCACAGCAAGTAATTTGTGCATTTTTATTTTATTTTGGTGCTTAAAAAAAGGGGCACAGAAATCCTTAAGTAATTACGTAAACACATCTCAACTAACTTGTAGAAAGGCTATGATGTGTAAAATGACACTTTACCTTGATTTGAATAATGAAAAATGCCGAATGCACAAAACCAAATGTGGCAACAAGTGAAGACAAGCACAAATAAAATGACACAATGATAATCCCCCCCCCCCCCCCCCCTCCTAGAATGCTACGCAATACAGTAAAACCTCGTTATTAAAAATCTCCTGGGAATGTGGCATATACAAGCACACTAACTGCCAAGTACTACTACAAGACTTTCTTGTCAATGTGTGAAAACTGGCACCACTTCACTAAAAGGAGATACTTGCTGCCACGTGGAGCAGACTGCTTCTTCAAACTACTATACAAGTATTTATGTGTAGCACACCACCTACTAGCTCACACAATCACTTATACCCCTGTCACATTGGAGGTGTCATGTCATTAGGTTCAAATGTTATTCGGTGCAACGAATACCATTCAATATATGGTGGTGCTATATAGGAAAAAGTAATGTCACTTGTTCATGATACAGTATCAATGACAAAAATTCAGAAAAAAATGGCCGGAAAAGTGGAAGGTAACTGTACAGTAATTAAAAAGTGAAGTTATTTATTTTAAAAGACAGGTAACAAGTCACCTTGCTAAATAAAGATGCCTAGAAATTTTATATCACAAAATATATAGCCACTATAAACCAAGTTGATTCGCTTAGCCAGTTGCTACAGCCAAAAACAGAAACAACACAGCTGACATGGCAGAGCCGCTGAACAACGACGCCAAGCTGCAGCAAGTAATGCATTTAGTTGCTTTGTTATTCGCGGTGCGAAAAATGTCCATAAGCCAGAGAGAAGAGGTTCAGTTGTGAGATTTAAAAAAAGAAAAAAAAAGCCCCCTTGATGCCATCGCTGGAGATACATGCCCACACATGCACAGAGGCGTCTGCTTGTTTACGTTCTGGCCGCCAGCGACGGCGGTCAGACGCACTGCTGTGGAGAGTAAAAACATTTTTCAATAGCCCTCCGTACACCTGACGTCGCAAAATTGAGAGATGTCTTAGAAAAGCAACATTATTTGGGTGTTTCCATGAATGCAGGTCAAATTGAGAATACCGAATGCCGTTTTTCGAGTAGTCCCTGGGATAGAGAGCATATATTCGGTTCAGTGGTGAAGGCCAATGTGTTTCTTGAACTTATTCGATTGCCTAAGTCATTCGAATCTAATGACTTTATATATCTCTGTCTAGCAGCCACATAATGTCATTAAATGCAAATGTCATATTATTCGGATGACATTTAAACGTCCAGTGTCACGGACTCATTACAAGGTGTTTCCTGTACTGCACACACTTGGAGAGTCAAGTTCATTTGTGTCTGTGCTACATCTCACCACAAAAGGGTGCAGCAAGTACCTTGTTGAGCCAGCAAAGTGATGGCATGCTGCTATTGTTCTCGCCAGGGATGTGTCTCCGCAACACACTTAGAAGTCTCGCACAAAGAGGCAGCAGTGAATGGTAGCAGGTTGTGTTTAAATTGCTGCCTATGAACAGCGTGCAGTATGCTTTACAACTGCTCCATGCTGCACGGACTACTGAGCAGCTGCTTGAGAGATGCTCATAATTGGGTTGTCGGCAATAAGTTGTACTGGTGATAATCTGTTCCTGGCAACCATCACACCTCAGTGCATCTCTGATGCTTATCCTTATAGGTTGTTGATGGCGTCCATTACGTTGTGGTGTATTTCTGATGTTTATCCGTAATAATATATATCGCGTCGCAGTAACTGCTCTGGAGTCAGAATTATCAGTCGATTTGTCCCTCAGCAACCAAAGAGCAGAAAATATTTTGTGGTGTGTTGTGGCTTGAGCTACACAGCAAGTTTGGGGGTTGATTGATATGTGGGGTTTAACGTCCCAAAACCACTATATGATTATGAGAGACGCCGTAGTGGAGGGCTCCAGAAATTTAGACCACCTGGGGTTCTTTAACGTGCACCCAAATCTGAGCACACGGGCCTACAACATTTCCGCCTCCATCGGAAATGCAGCCGCCGCAGCCGGGATTCGAACCCGCGCCCTGCGGGTCAGCAGCCGAGTACCTTAGCCACTAGACCACAGCGGCGGGGCAAGTTTAGGGGTACAGTGAAAATGACAAAAAGTAATTACGACATTCACTAATGATCAGGTTTTGTGGTGGTTGAGTCAGGGATCCACCACAACTACAATATGATCATACTTTTAAAACAGGTACGCTATAACAAGGTTTTACTGTAACAACAATTCCCTAGTATAAAATTTCTGCTCGAACGTTTTCACATGTAGACTGAAGTATGCATACATCACGTCCATGCCAATCTTAGCTGATGTGTTCCCTGAAGGCAGGACAGAGGGGGCTATGTTAGCAAGTAAGTTTTTATATGTTTCTTTGAACCAGGATGCTATCTTATGTGGGCACTAATTCTGCAAGGCAGGGGGCATCAGGGAAGGCAACGGCCTCCTCAAGTTTTTACCAGCCCACCTGTGGCCCCCCTGGCACAAAGACAACCCAGATAATCCTGTTTGGCCTCAAGTGCAAGTTCGAGATATGCAAATACTGAAATTTTGTAATTGAATTATAAATATTCAATTATAACAACCTCTGAACACTAAACTGTATATAGAACATTTTCATGTTTTGCAAGCAAGTGCAATGCTTGAGCAGAGCCCCTTTGATATGAGAAATCAAGCTTATATACATTACCATAAGTATGTATAATATAATTTACACTATGTGCTCAAATAACTACTAAATGGCATATTATCCGCAAGATTAAGACACACACACAACGATACCTTCTGGGTCTTCCTTGTGTGTGTATCTTAATCTTGTGGCAAAATATGTATCTCAGCAAGAACCAACTGAGCAAACAAACAGGTCTGTTGAACCATATAGTAGCTAAGAAACTTGTAAGTGATTAATGATAACATAAAATATATTTGGCAACATTACAATTACATCAAGGTGGTTTGACCTTTAAAAGTCAAATTTCTTTTTGGGAGATCAATTTTTCTTTTTCTTTTCGTTTTTCTGCATGCCTGAACATTCAAAAATATGTAGCAACAAAAATTATCCTCCTATCATCATTAGTTTGAGAGTTACAGCTAGATTTCTATACCCCATGCTCGTATACCGAAACCGAAAACACAATGCGTTTGTTACGAAAATAATTGGTTTCCGTCGACATTAATAATATTCAAAATACAGTAAAACCTCTTTAGTTCGAACTCGATAATTTCAAAATCCCACTTAACTCAAAATATTTCCGCGGTCCCGTATTTTGAAATGCAAGTCTGAGTGGATAATTTGACGTGATGGTCAGCACCAGTCCGGTTAATTTGAAAACTCTGGGTGCCATGCATAGGCGTATCATCCGAGCGGTCAAGGGGGGTGCCAGCCCCCCCACTGAGAAAAGTTGGGGGGGCTGAGCCCCCCACTTTTGACAGTGGTCACTGTCGGCTGCACGCTGGGGAAAACAACTAAGGCGAAATTTTCCTTCACTACAATAAGCACTCAATTATTTTGTTACGAGAAAAAGAAAATATTATGAAGAAAAGTTACAATATAGTGATAATTTTCGAACATTTCAGCTGTGACGATTTCCTTGAAGGCTCTTTGCAACGCTTACCGCCCTGTGCTGCAGCACTGCAGAGCAGGCTAGTGCTGAACAGGGGTCCTGTAATATTACATCACTTGTTCATGTTTTTATTATGCTGCGACTGGCCAATGCAGTTATAGATGGGAACGAAAAAACTTTTTATAGACCAGCCAAAGCATGTGCTGCTTCACGAAAAATCAAATTTTTTTTCATCGAAAAGCATTAACATCACCGCTGCTCTGTCGAAGCAGCTGTGAGTACACGATTGCGACTAATATTTCTAAATATTTTAGTTTTCTAGTACTAGAAGCACCAAGAAAGGCTTCCACTTTAATCTTCGATAAATCTGATCAGCCTTGCTTATAGCAACTTGAAGCGACGGCGGCATGTTTGCAAAGTGGCGACGAATAAAGCAGTGGAATCGAGCTCAGTGGGAAGCTAAGTAGATAAAAATGCTCGATATACCTTTGGTTCTTTAAAGATTGCTTCACATTTAAAAACTAAATTTTTTGTGAGCTGTCTTTAGTTATGTACGATTTCATTTATGATTAAATATTTACTGTTGAGGAGGCTGCCATCGACTTAATTGTATTCATTCAAAGTTACGAGGTAACAGTGATGCATAAAAAGCATCCCATGTAATGTTATTACATGCATGACAAACATATATGTGTTGTCCAAGTACATGCTGCTTAAAACTGACTGTCCTTTTTTGCACGATTGAACGATTGCTAGTTGTATGAAAAATCACATAAAGTACGAATGCGTCGAAGTTGTCTCTGTTTCAATGCATGCATGCATATATATATATATATATATATATATATATATATATAGATATAAGAGAAACAAATGTATACTTAAAGGTCAGGTCAACTCCGGCGATTTTTCGAGGTCAATGAATCTCAATAAAATTTGCTGGGTATGTTCCTTTGCACATTTTAGTCTTTTATACGAAATCACAGGTTTGAGTGATGCACTGATCGTTTGCAAATGAATTTTAAAGATTGCCTCGAAAAGCTCATCTCACTAGCCAGAACTATTGGCAACACTGTCTGTGTGACATCATGTTTGGCATGTCAACAGAAGTGACTGAGCCGATGGCATCGCTACTTTGGCTGCTACAGCGTTTATTGTGCTTTCCACAAGGCGATGACAGCTGTTTTTGGCATGGGTATAGCACGGGAATGCTTTCTTCCTTCCTCTGTGGTGTTTGGCCGGTGCTTCACTGGACTGACTTTCACAGTTTTCATACACCGTGCTGTCGGAACCAGTATACGGCCTCCGGCTCCACCAAATAGTACGTCATACGCAGACAGGGTGCTCGGTTGGGTTTCAGTTTCGGTATCGCACATTTTTGCTTATTAAAAATTATTTTCAAATTTCCTGAGCATTTCAGCTATTGGGCTCGTGACAAGAGTGTCTCAGGAACATAGAAACACCACAGCCTTGACATGATCAAATAATCGCCGAAGTTGGCCCTTAAGGGCTCATGTTTCTGTGTTTTGACACAATATTAATGAGATCTAACAGACAATAATGCCAAGGAAAGTATAGGGGAAGTTATTAGACCAAACTGTAATGTAAATATGAAGAAAGAAAAGTGGGTGAAAAGATAACTTGCCGTGGGCAGAAACTGAACCTGCGACCTTTGAATAATGTGTTCGATGCTCTACCACTTTTCTTTCTCATTAATATTGTGTTAAAACATGAAAAATCAAGCCCTTAGGTATACCCTTATTTCCCTTACTCATTAACAAAGGTCTCGTACTGGCAGACTTGGTGCCTTAGGTTGTATACGAGAGACTGTTGGTCAGCTGCACTCGTAATAAGCTCACGTGCTACGTGACGCCACACAGGCTCATAAAGAGTGTGCGACACTCGCCGCCATGGCTACAGGTGGCGCTGACTGACACTCCCATGTTTAAATTCACATATTCACAAGGCTGCGGGGATGGCCGCCGTGGTAGCTCAGTGGTAGAGCATCGAACGCCTTATTCAAAGGTAGCAGGTTCGGTTCCTGCTCACGGCAAGTTATCTCTTCACCCACTTTTCTTTCTTCACATTTACATTACAATTGGGTCTAATAACTTCCCCTATACATTTCTTGGCGTTATTGTCTGTTAGATCTCATTAATATTGTGTCAACACACGGAAAAACGAGCCCTTAGGTATACACTTCTTTCTCTTATATATATATATATATATAAACTGATGGCTTTGCCCCCCCCCCCCCCCCTCATGAAAGAGTTGGTACCCCACTGGTGCCATGTGCCAGTTCCCGATCCCGATTTCGCCGCAAATCCGCGGAAACAGCGGCCCTTAAAGGCTTATTCACACCGAAGGTGGCACGGTAAAGCGGGATTTCCGAAGCGGCGAGGCGGCATGTGCGTGAACCTGTTCAGACTGCATGCCTCCTTCACATGGTCGTGCGGCAGAAGAGGCCGGCATCTCGCGATCTTGTGCACGTGTCGCTATGACGTGTCAGTGCTTCTCCTAAACGTACACTTGCGCCACCACCGCGCCTCAGCTGTGTGGAATTCTGATTGGCTATGGCAAAGCTGCGAGCCTCGGCAGGCAGCGAAAAATTGCTCCGAGAGCGATCGCCCTTGCCGCTGGTTTTTCTCCCGCTTTCGCCGCCTGGAGAGGAGGTTTTTCCCACTTTCCGCATTGCCACTTCGCCACTTTGGCCGCCCCACCTTCGGTGTGAACAAGCCTTAAGAGCCACAAGGCAATGCAATGTAGCGATACTAATAATCGGCCAGCTAAGGCAATCTAGCCTCGCTACTTCCAGTCCAAAAAAAAAAAAGCCTGTCTCGTGATCAACTAAAGTGTGTGCCCCAGAAAACACAATGCACTTCACTGCAGCACAGTGATGACGTGCGGGCAGCACATTGCATGTCTCTCGAAACGTCAGCGCATCGTGATTTACCCATTCTTTCTGAGATGTTAAAGTAATTAATAAAAAAACAGTTTGGCATAATTGATCATGTATTCCAAACTCCGATTTCCGTTTGCTCCAGCAACTTGCGCACTAGCTCTGCTGGCGGAGTTCTTGCCTGCAACGCCTACTTCGAAAACCAAGTTCGAAAGCTTCAATGATAACGTTTTCCAGCCAAAATACATCGCGAATGTCATCACACTGGCCATTATTGCCTATTTTATTTTATCAGAAAGAATGAGCGAATGGCCGCATGATGACGTGCTGAGGTAGCAAGATGCTGACGACATGCTGCCAGCGTATCACTACTACATTGCAGCGAAGATGTCTTGCTTTCCGCAGGGGCGCATTTCAATTCATCAGAACAGCGTTCCCTTCTTTTTTCTCCCAATGGTAGCCACGAGGCCCGCCGATCTCTCGTGTTTGCGACAACATTTAGAGCAGGTATTGCTGGAAAATATAACACTTAGAGTCGCAAACTAGCCTGCAGAGCAAAAAACCAGCCCTGATTACTCAGAATAATTCCAAGTTCCTTGCATCCAACTTTCTTGAACGTTCTGTAAATTCGAAGACTTACTAAATTCGAAAATTTTTTGCGGCCCCAGTGACTTCAAATAAAGAGGTTTTACTGTACTTCATGAACTTTATGTTGACTGTTAAATAATAGGATGTCATTATAAAGAAGTTTGCGCTTCTAATTGTTTTCAAATCTCTAAGAACAGCCACAAGGGGGACGCAAGATGCTCTTGGAATGTTTGTTGTTTACCTTGGCCGACCTACGTCAGGCATCGTTCTGCATTTCTTCCACGTGTCAACGCTGTAACGTGTGTGTTCTTAGGCCACCTGGATCTGAATATATATTCAGACCAGCATCGCCAAGTGCAGAACTCAGAAGACAAGGAAGCGCAAGTTTGGTGAAAATCGCTACACGACGACGAGGCTGCCTCCTGACACGGGCGCAAGTGTGCCGGTGACCGGGAGAAAGCTTGGGGACATTACGAAAACGTATGAGGCTCCGCTGAAGAATGCTTCGCTTTAAGAAAACAGGCTTGTGGACATTGACATTCTTTCTTCGGTGTTTTTATCACTAGTGGCATGCCCTGGATGCATGAACCCAATGCTGAAGCTCAGGGAACGCTCTCACCAAGGGATATACTCAACCTGTGTGGTCGTGTGTACCGACTGTAGGTTCGAGCGTCCATTTGATAAGTCTAAAAAGGTAGTATATGCTAATGAAAATAATGTTCTTCTCGTTTACGCGAGGCGCCAGTTAGGAAAAGGGCACGCAAGTTCGGAAACGTTTGCCAAAGTCATGAAAATGCCCGCTCCACATCGCTCCACCTATGAAAAATTATCTTCTCGGCTTTCCGCAGTGGCAGGAGAAGTGGCGTCGAAATCTATAGTCGATGCTGCTGTGGAACTTAGTTGTGTTGTGGGCAGTGCAGAGTGTGGTGTTTCAGGTGATAGCACATGGCGGAAGCGTGACCATTCATCTTTGAACGAATGTGAGTCTGTGATTTCTATTGACACGGGAAAAGTCATAGATGTTGAGGCCCTTTTCAGATCCTGTAAATCTTGTAAAACTAAATGGAAGTTGAGGCCACAAAGTGCTTCTTATCAGGAATGAAAGGCAAACCACACATCCTGTCAAGCAAACCATGAAGGAAGTGCTGGCAGTATGGAGACGGTTGGTCTGTACCGAATATTTGAGAGGTCGCACTCCCGAGACCACGCACTGCTTTCTTTGAGGTTCTCCGAGGTGGCAGCCAACACGCTTCTGAACATGCCCAATGCATTCCAGCTGCTGGACACTGTCCTTTTTATACATGTATTTCACAGCGGCCTAGCTCTTGGCATCATCATCACCGTAAAATTTCAGGTACTTAAAGCCTCTTTTTGGCTGCGACCTCTGAAATATTCGGTACAGACCAACCGTCTCCATACTGACAGCACTTCCTTCATGGTTTGCTTGACAGGATGTGTGATTTGCCTTTCATTCCTGATAAGAAGCACTTTGTGGCCTCAACTTCCGTTTAGTTTTACAAGATTTACAGGATTTACAGATTTACAAGATTTACAACTTTTTATGGTGTTTGTCCACCACTTCAGATTTTAAGTACAAATATTTGATTTGATTCAAGCTCACTGATACCCCATTGACCGCCTGCAAAACTACTATGGCATTGCCATAACGGCTAATGTGGGCAACCTTTCTGCAATGAAGCAGGCTACCCTTGCCAGTCTTTTTCATTGTAGCTCTGCCGACAAGCATCAGAGACATGGTCTGTGCCCAATTGGACCGAACAGCTGGTGTGTGTACAAAAGAGTCGAAGCACTTGGCCAAGGAAAGTATGTGCACAAAGGAGAATGTCCAAATAATGCGCTCTGTAGAAGGTTAAAACTGTGTACAGCAATTTGCACTCGGATGAACTTCTGATGAAATGTTTGCATGCAAAGACACAAAATTTAAATGAGTGCTTCAATGGTCTGATATGGCAGCACGCTCCCATAGAGGTCTACGTAAACTTGCCTACAGTAATGTTTGCCTTACATGATGCTGTGGCACACTTCAATAATGGCAGTGTAAGCACCCTAGACACCCTGAGGCAAGCTGGCATAGAACCAGGGTACTACACGGCGAAAGCTTGCATTGCCAGAGATCACAAGTGCATGCAGAATGCCAAATGCAAGTCAGCAGATGGAACAAAACAGGCCAGAAAGAAAAGAAGAGCAGTCACACAAAGAAAAGGAGACCATAATGCTATTCAAGAAGGACCCACATATGAATCAGGTGCATTTTAGGACTCTGTACAAAGTTTCTGAGACCTTATGCCCGCTCTGAAATCTTTGTTTACGTTTTCCTCAAAATAAGAATTTGCTTTGAATAATGTGACGCCAACTTTCATAACTTTTTTTTCTCAGTGCAAGCTTTGAACTAAAATTTAGTACAATGTTTCACCACCTATATATCTGTGCAGTGAACTAGAATAAAAGAAATTGATCGATTAGTTTTGAATTCACAGCTAATTTTCCAAACAAGTTAAGTCTAAACTGGCACTTTTTCAGCGTCTTCCAGAGTTTTTTAACACTATTTCCTTGATATTTAATGTATATTATTTATCATAGTTCACTGCATAGCTCAAATCTTTGATTACAGAAATTCCAAAGCCTTATTGAATTCAGGCACGTGTCAGTCACTTATCACAGCTGGCGTAACTACCATTTTTTATTACATTTTTAGAAATATGCTCTCCCCCAAAATAAATAAGCAATATTTTGCACTCTAAATGACTAGGCAAAGTAACTGAGAGACGCTTGTTCCAAAAAAGCAGTTATTTTGTTCCTGGCTCTTCCGGTTGAAAAAAATTCTTTGCGGGTGACCTACCACTCAAATGAAACATGCTACCACAAGTCCAGTTGGACTATTGTGCTCAGTATGAGCTACACCACGGGAGCATATGGTCCCGTGGTGTATGGTCCAATGTAAGGTTGTATAGCCGCACCAATCATGAAATGTTTTGTGTTATTAGGGGAGGGTTCGGCATTACCTGTGAGTGAGCTTTGCCCCACTTCCTTTCACGCTCGCGCTAGTTTTGCGCTGTCGTTATATCAGCTTCCAAAATGATACCTTCGAGGGTGACAGCAAGTAAGTGGGGGGGATGCACACCCGCAGGAATAGCCAGACTCTCTCCCAATAACTTGAAAATATGCGACGATTGGCGCCACTGTACAACCTTGCCATGCGCTCACATGGTGCAGTTCATACTGATAGTACATACGATGTGGTGTTCACTGAAAGAGAGAATTAAGTGCAAGAGTTTTTAAAAGATGCAAACATAATTAAACTGATCAAATAATCAACTGCATTAAATTGCTAAACAGCCTAAATATCTAAATGCAACAATGAAATGGAAGCTACATGCCCAATGCACCTGCTTATGAACTGTTGGTCCGGCATAACAACTGCTCTTATACAGCACGACTATATCATAAAACATTTATTACATCTGCCATTCTGCTTTTCTCAGGACTCCAATGAGTGTTATCTCTTATGCACATTCAAAAAAGACGTGTCGGGAACTTCAACTTCTGGATTCTTGAACCGAACATGAACCAAATGGCCCACATTATTTATTTGTACTTAAAATCTGAAGTGTTGGACAAACATTATAAAAAGTTTAATTGTGGGTTTTAATGTCCAAAAACTGTACAGTAGGCAAAAAGAAACACCATTGTGTAGTGTTCCGGATTATTTTTATTCATTGGCCGTTCTTTCAGATGCACTAAAAACATGATACACAAGTATTTTAGCATTTATCACTACTCAGTTGATGTCACTGTAGACGGGAATCAAATCCAGACAACCTCCAATAACTGCCAACGAAGTTATGAGTTGCATTAAATTCAGGATCACAAAAATCACTGAAGTCTGTTGATTTTTGCTTCCTACTTTCAAAAGACCTTGTAGATCAATAGCAAATACAAGAATTGGCACAATACTTATATATTGCAATAATAGTTCAACACAGCCTAAAGGGCACCTTCATATAAAAAGGCTTAATCAAGCAAACATTGCGCACAAACTGAACAAATACAATTCAGTTATTGAGAAGTATAGATATTTCAAATAATAATAAAATATTTTTATGAGTTGTGACACATGAACTAATATATTTCTAGTAAATATGATAAATTGACTGTTCCACAACCCTTTCTACCCACGTCTTTGACAGATAAGAAACCATATGCAACACCCAGTTGCAAAATTCTTTTCAAGAGAACTCTGCAACTGGTAGTTAACCAAGACAGTGTAGTTGTATAGCAATATTATTTAAAACCAATCCTTACTTGTCTCTTCCAGGTCGAATCACCACTTCATAGAGCCCATACACTGGTCGATGATCAGAGGTTTGCATTAAAGGAATTGAGTCATAGAGAATACACTCTATATGGCCTTTTCTCTTGCTTCTATAAAGTATTCGATCCTAAATGAAAATAGGTTTCAGTGAAAAATTAGCCTGACAATACCAATGTCATGAATTGAAAAGTGCAAAGAGAGGCTGTTACCGTGTACGATGGCACTCTATGCTTAACATCATCAAACTGACTTGAGCCAACTTCGAATTTGTAAGTCGGTCCAAATTTTATCTTTCCTTCTTGAAAGCCAAAAAATGCCTGACCTGATGAGCAGAGAAGACAGAGATGCTGCAAACAACACTAGTGAATGGAAAACATATACAGGGAACTAGGCAGTACTCTTCTAATTCAAACAGATTTTTATAACTCGCTAAGAGAAGATGGTGCTCTTTTACGAGAGATTCTTAACATCGCAAATCACTGTGCAGATAGCAAACCAAATACAGCCTCATCTAACGTCATCTTTCTTATTAGGCACATGACAATTGCAAAACTGAAGCTCAGCAGTTGTGTAGTAGTGTCTGTTTAACAAAAATCCAAAGGCTACCACCACTTTTTAGATATCTCTATTTAAGATCTCTGATAAAGAATTAATGCATCGGCATTTCAATTAAGATCATTCCAGAAGGGTTGAGAGGTGGTACAGTTGGTATAGATTCACACTGAAATATTGGGAGCACAAACCAACAGGATGCAAAGGAGGAGACAAACAAGCGGATAAAACAAATGACTTGTTTGTCTCCTCCTTTGTGTACCGTTAGTTTGCCCTGCCAATATTTCAGTATGAAAGGTCATTCCTAGCGGTTATAGGAAAGCTTTCAAGAGACTTGTCTGGAATACCAGGGCATTTTGTAGCATATCTGGAAACATTGCTAACCTCAATTTTCTGCTGAGAATGAATGACACTACTTTTACTACTCTGGTTCAATTTTGCTATTTTAAATTTAATAATAAAGTAAATTAGTCAGATTGGAGAAAATTGAAAATTAGCTGCTTTGGTGTTGTGACTTATAAAAGCATTTTTTTTTTAAGGAAGCCTCAGCTTTAAGTGACACTACTGCAAGTTTTCACTATACAGTGGGGAAAGCAATGTTGTGACTTATGAAGGCAACTTTTTTTTAAAGGAAGCCTCAGCTTTAAAATACACTACTGAAAGTTTTCACTATACAGTGGGGAAGGCAATGTCTTGGGAATGTTTCAACGAAATCATTTCCAACAGGTTCATTATTAGAAAGTTTGTAAGCAATTTAACTGCTTTGTTACTATTTTACCAGGAGGCAAGCTTCACCACTAATGCAATTACCCCCTTTGCCTCAGCCATTCTTTGCAAGCAGAGCTCCTTCACCCATGTGAAACGTGGTGTAGGGGCCACACCATGTTCACATGAATAGCTCCACCCCCCTTTCGCCTTCTCTACCTAATTTTGCTTCATGGCACACATCTAGAGACAGTGTATTAGATGATTATTAAATGTCACATGCCACAGAAAGTGATACTACAAGCAGTGTGCGAGAGGCATTTGTGTGCATGACCTTGACTCTAGCTCCATGTGCAGCTTCCATGAGAGAAAAAGCTTACGTAGTTTCAAGTTTCGGCCGCTTTCACACCATGTTACAGTCAGTTTTATGCTTTGCAAGCACTATTGCACCCACACAATTTACATATCACCCTGTTTCACTTTAAATGCACAAACCTAACTAAAGAGCGTTCTTTAAAAATTTCAAAAAAAAAAAAGGGAAGGTGGTATACAAAAGATGCAAATATACAAACCATCCAGCATAGCACTTCTCAGCTGATCGAATTTCAGGAGGTTCTCATACGTAAGTTCTTTATTCTCATGGTGATCCTTCAGTAAACCGACGACAGTGGAACGATCATTCATGAGTCGAAAATTCAGATCGCCACACCAAAATACATGGTCAAATCTTGCAGTCACATCTGCAATGAATCAAATGCACATTCACAAACCTTCTAAAAAAAAAAACACCAGGCTTGTGCAAAACGTGCAGCACAGTCACAGCAAAAGCTGGAAGAGCGGCCTTTCTAGAGCCTTTTTTGAACACTCTTGTAGAGACTACTACAGGTACACTTGCATGATACCCACTACACAGTAAATCACCATAATATTTGTAAAGTAGAAAAGTGTGCACTATTTCATTAGTATTTGTCTTTCTTCAGAGGAGCGAGGCATCCGCTATGCACCAGTAAGGCATTATGTGTAATTTACTGATGCTGTAGCTAACGACGACAAACAATTATGACTGACCCTTTCGTAGTGGCCTGCAACCACTCAATATACCGAATCGTTAAGAAATTCGCATCGCGTGATGCTAGGTTGCTTTGTTACTCTTCTGAAATGCTCTTTTAACATGATTCCTGAACTGACAAGAAGCGTGCATAAGGCAAGTCTGCAGCAGAATTTCGAGCACCGGAGTAGCTCTGTGGTAGATCACTGGGCTGCCACAGACAAGACCTGGAGCCCCGTTTACGTGAGATTTTTTTCATTTTGTTTTCTTTTTTCCTACTTGATGCGATATTGGTTGCAAACACTGTCGGCGGGCAAGTACGGCGCCGGAGACGGTTTTATTTTTGTGATATCACAGCAGCTTTCAAAGTAAAAATAGTAACTTACTAAGAAATTAAAGATAGGAGAATGTGAGCACATCAGGGATAGTAACAGCTCGTTTTTACAAATAGACCTCATAATAATGTCTAGTTTCCATTATCATTTTTTGCCCTTAATGTACTGTAAGAGCATGAAAACAGTAAACAGAGCAAAAAATAACCGAGGTTGTTCATTCTAAAAGACAGGGTGTGCAACTATAGACACACAAAAGAAGTCATGACATCACAAGATGGCCTGGGCTGTCTTTTAGAATAAATATTCACCAATTAGCTCTGCTCTCTGTTATTCTCAGGTGACATTGGTTTGTCAATACTGGCTTGACATTTGTTTATGAAGCATGTTATGGGCACGAAAGTGGTAATTAAAACAAGAGATAAGGATAACGTTGGTCTGTGAATATACGATATGCAGTTGTTTCCTTTTGTAGGAAAACATATTGATCTACAACTATGAAAAGAAGATCTACATTGTAAAACCAGAATTACCTACCGAGCATTTATACTTGTGTGATTTCTTCATTACCCATAGTATCAAAAATGGTAACTAAAAGCTCTTGCAAAGGGCCAGTAAGCATCAAGAAAGAATTGGCATGTTTATGCTCATATGTTGTATGTTATTACTCAATTTTTACAACAAAAAACCACAGGGCAAGCATGAAGTGTTCAGGGTCGGTTATTGCAAGGTATAGTGTCTTGTTTAAAAAAAATGCCTCAGTAGAATGGTCTTCACAAGCAATCCCATTTTAAAGAAGTTTGTGATGTAATGCGCTGCTTTCTTTTGTTGTTTTTTTTTCATGCATGCTGGCAACATTCAGAAATGCGAATACTGCTGCAGTCAAGCAACTGAATTGTATCTAAGCCTTGAAGTGTGTTTCAGCTAACTTGAACAAAGCACTTATAAAAGCAAACAAGTGTACAGTACTGCTTTCTATATTTTGGCATAAACTTTTTTGTTAAAGGTACTTCAATAATTGATAAAGATTAATTACAGTAGATGGTCTTTAAACCAAAACTGAAAGAACCAGGAAAATATATTTCATTTACCAGGAGTTTCATTTACTGAGAGATGAACAGGGGTGCACAATACAACTATTAAATCAATCATATCAAAGGCACTCCTTCCGTTTAAGCAGCAGTTCCATTTAGCAGATTTTCCTTTACTGAGATTCTACTGTGGTTAACATTTAGAAAACATTTACTAGTATATGAGGATATTGCTTTGTCAAACAGAAATAGAGATGCCTTTCTTTTTTTCTCCCTTAATTTCACCTATTTTAGCCTATGGGAAACGTGCAGCACCTACAAGTGGCATAACAGTTCACTGCACCGCCAGCGCCACGTGCCGCCACTTTAGTTTCAACTGACATGTTACAAATATTCATCTCTCTGTCTGCTACGCCCACATTATACGCAAGTGTGTGTGCGAAGACGACATATTTGATAAAACGGGTAGGCCTTCAGAAAGTCAGCAGTGCAGGATTCCTTTAGGGCCTCAAACGAAAAGAATGGAATCAGTCATGCTTTGAATGTGACAGAAAGCACAGACGTGTGGCAGAGTATTCTGAAAGGGCGATCGACCGGCCAGCGTAAACCACAAAGCATAGGCTGTCGACATCGATGTTTGTATGCCTTCTTTCTTGTCATTTTGCCTGACGGCGTTTGTCTGACACCTGTTAAACAACCCCTTGCATTGGCAATGGATGCCAGTAAAACGTACAATCTCCGGACTGTAAATGTTGTATTTAGTAATGTGTAGCAGTTCCACGAAGCTTTCTGCACTGTAGTTTAGCTCCATTTATGAACGTTGCTTGCACTGCGCAAGTCTTTGAGTAACTTTGTCACATGCCAACCTTGCACATAATATCTTTGCTGTCACTAAATGCAATAAAATGGTATGGTGCAGCGTCGCTTGCATGCACAGTGCTGTTAAGGGCAATGGCAATACAAGGGGAATAAAATTCTGTAGATCCACAACACATTTTTCCAGGCATGCGGAGCTTCTTCTTTAGTGTTTCTGTTTACGAACTGCGGCACAGTAGAAAAACAGCCGCAGCCCCCTAGGGACTGGATCTATCGATGGTTTTCCACCAAAAAAATGTTGACTGCATACTCGAGATCACTTTGCTGACTGCCGCTCACTTCCATCAGCACTGTAAAAATATCAATTAACTTGCGTGGAGTGTAAATTCACACCAAAAAGCTACAGCACAAACTTCATTAAAGTGCCCACATGATTACTTGCCTTGATCGATTGATATGTGGGGTTTAACATCCCAAAATCACCATATGATTATGAGAGACGCCGTAGTGGAGGGCTCCGAAACTTTCGACCACCTGGGGTTCTTTGACGTGCACTCAAATCTGAGCACACTGGCCTACAACATTTCCGCCTTCATCGGAAATGCAGCCGCCACAGCCGGGATTCGATCCCGCGACCTGCGGGTCAGCAGCCGAGTACCTTAGCCACTAGACCACCGCGGCGGGGCATGATCACTTGCTTTATGCGGCATACACTAGTCCAGCATTTCAGACAATTTTTGAAGCAGAAAACTGAAATCTTTGTTCCAGGTGCGTAGTTCTTAAGTTATGGCACAGTTCACGACTCAGCAATTCATACGCGACAATGCGAAGCAACCTGACATGGCTCTACTGTTGGGACAGCTGCTGCACAAAGTATGCCAGTTCCTTCATTCACTTATGCACCGCGTTGCCACAGGCTCAGTGCTTGTTTCCTATAGCTGCAAGTGAGAATAAAATGAAAATAAGCATTCTTTCGAGCGATATATTTTAATGTAAAAGCTGGGAAAGCAATCAAAATATGCCTGTATTGCCAGTGCAGAAAACAAAAACACTGAAAGTAAAACGCTAGTACATGCTACAACGCTGTTTATTTTTAAATGCTTAGTATGGCAGAGAAAAAAAGTTATTAAAACAAGGCTGTTTGGTCACTTCGAGTGGAGCTCCACTTCCAGGACCTCACTAGCTATTGTGGCTTGCCAGGGCTGGTCAGTAGTCGCCAATCCACCTTTTTCATTTTCTTGTGCTGCCTGCTGCCATTTTGGTAGCATAGCTGATGTATATCTTACTTCTTGATGCTGCCAGCTGCCTTCACAGTTTATGCATATACTATGTCGCACACAATGTGTTCAATAGTTGTGGGAAGCGAAGCAAGTGTTCAAGGTAGCCAATAAAATTTATCCGAGATAAATCTGTACATCTCTCAAGCCTGTCGTTCTGCATATAGGTGAGGAGTGGGCAGGGGAATACACATAGCTAATTTCATTCAGGTCCAATCACCTCAGGACATTGCCAGAGTTGACCTTTAAGTTATCATCTACAGATTCACATGAGATAGACCAACCTTTGCTTTGGTACTGAAGCTTGAGTTGTGCTTGTTTTGGTAAGTCAATCTGATGACAGATCTTTTCATAATCTTGGATACGCTCCTTAACTCTTTTTTCATGAGCTAGAAAAAGAAGGAATAAAAGCACCAACAAAGTTGAATGCAATATGACAAGACTTTAAAACAGCGAAAACATGAACATTTCTTTCAGTGTCTTTTTGGCACTGACATGTGGCCATTGGCCAGTATAAGGCATCACTTCTCTAGCACGCTATGAATTATTGATTGTGACCCATATTAATAAGACAAGTCACTAGTGGCTATCTTAGCCTTAATGCAGCTTGGGAATAAGTGGTATTCTTGATGTGGCTGAAAAATCAGTTCCTCCTAAAGAGGTCTATTCATGATACTTAAAGGAATTCTGCAAAACAAATATCACATGTTTTCATTGTATGTTTGCTAACATACATGGGACTTGACAGCAGCACCAGAGAAAGTGACGTGTTTGATACTTTAATTTGGTCCTTAAGTCAGCTCGCACACCAACTGCCGCAACGTATATCAACAATACCTGGGAGTCAATTTAAAAGCCTTCAAGAAGCACTGACATCAAATTTACTCATGCCAGAATTTTTGCGTCAGCGAGTAGCTATAGACGCCGTAGCAGCGATTCACGACCTAAAACGCAACTTAGGGATGAATAGCTATCACTTTTATTGATTTATATTACTGGTATCTAGCACTATTCAAAACAGACGACAATCCCGCCATTTTCAACGCTGGAAGCATCAGCAGAAGCGCTACCTCGCGGTTACCTCCAGATCATGCCACAGCTGACCACTTCTCCACAGAAAAGAGTGACGCCAAGCTCAGCTGCTCTGCAAACATTTCGTCTGCTAGACGGACATATTCAGTGATGTCTTGTCACCTGAATTGCTGTCGTCGCCGTACAAAGTGTCGACTCGGGCTCAACACGATAGTCTGGAGCTTGGAATCCCCGTGATTTCGCGACGTCGCGAATTATTTTTGCTTTGATCGACCTTTTGTAGAACAGTGATTCTGAAATGGACGCTGTTCCAAGCAGCACTGCAGATGTGACCGAGGATGCACGCTTCAGCCATGTTCGCTCGCGTTTCAGTTAGCTATATTGGCGTTGTGACAGGCACCCGAGCTGACGAGGGAGCGGCGCTGTTTGAATCTTCAAACAGTTTGCCGACCGGCCGGCTGCCTATGACCGCCAGGCATTGTCCCTCCTAGCTGGAGGGTGAGACGTCGTGTCACCCCGACGCCGTAAGCCGTTTGGGAGACGACAAATGGGGCAGCTTCCTTGAAAGATGCTGTGGCGGCAGCCGGAAATCGCCCTGCTAATTGAGCGAACAGATCGTCGGACCCTTTGATGTGTGCTGTCATGAGCTTGGAACCCCTCGACCAGCGGCGCACACATGACGAGCATTAGCCCCGCTGGCGCCACCTTGGACTGCAGACTCACGCCTCAATATTGGACGTTCACGTGGGCCGTGCATACTCGTCCCCCTCGCCAGTAGTGTGTGATCTGTGATTGGACAGCACCATGTAGAGGAAGGCCAGATTCGAAAGCTCGCCATGAAGAAAGAGCTCGTCATGTACGAGAGCTCACCCTGTATATAATGTAAATAAACCCTCCTCAAGTCTCTCTTTCTCCTGCCTCGACAACTTCCTCCTGGACCTCCGGTGCCTGCAAACCCCGGTCGCAACAGCGTGCAAAGCATTCAGGTATACACAGAGGGGTCAATGCAATATAGCTATAGCGAATGAGCATCAGCGGAGAAATAGAATACATTTCCTGCTTGCCAGGTTCTTTTTTGCACCTCCAGATGGCCCCACCTATCCAGCCTCTCGCGGTTAACACGGTATTAGCACTTTTACGTGGACGCAAAGTCTACAGATGAACTAAAATTCAACAATACCTGCATGTTACTTGTTAGTGATGATATCTGACTATACGCTTTTCCACTTTTGATAGCTTGTGGCCGTGTTGATGTGTAACACATACATGATATGAAAAGACACCCTCATTGCACTTTTTCCGTGCTTCTAACTAGACGACTGCAACTCACAACGATTCCCCAACTTGCTGACCGACAAGCACATATTTAATCATGCTCTTTTCTTTCGCCATTCTTCTAAAGGTGGCTTTTATCTTGATAATTTCACGAAATCATTCATACCACTGCGACGAAGATCAGACGCGATGAGCGAGTGCGTTTCTGCGCTTCAGCGCCACGATAAAAACACTCGGATTGTACACGTCATCACTACTGGGGCATCGTCACTCGGGATGATATTTGTGGAATGTATCACACCGAGCACGTAGCACTAGTGTCGATGTCGCAGGGCAGACTATTTTCCGTTTCTTCTCCTTAGCTTTTCTACGCTAAAAAAGTTCCACGCAACGGGTGCCATTCAAACTTTGCCAAGAAGACCTATGCATACAGAGCGATCGAATGATGGGCATATCTCGATCTTGAAATTTAATATCAGTGCTCCTTTAAGCTTCATGTGCTGATTGGTTTGAAATAAAAATACATTTTGATGCTTACAATGTGCTTACTAAGACGACTTCAAAAATAGAAATATATTTTATGCTTGTTAGAGCTATGAAAGAGACAAATATGTGCATTTCAATTTCATTTTGTGAGCAACTTAGACAATTAGTGCTGTAGAATGACCTAGACAAAATGAAATTTTAATCAATGTACCATACTTTGCAATTCTTCATCAGGGCAAAACCATATATTTGGGCATGTCAAATAATTAGAAAAAAAGTTGTTGATTACACCATACTCTCAGTTTTGTAGTGTTATATGCCAAAATCTATATAGTTTTCAACAATTGGCATAAGATGGTTATTGAAGACTATAGTAACAACCCTGAAAAAGTGCAGTGGCTTGTGGTAAGAAGGCCACAATGTGATGCGAGGTTCTGGTACTACAAGCTGTAAGCCACATTTTGATTGGAGGCAGCAAGCCATTTAGCTGGGTGAGTGAAACATGTAAGGGTATGCCAAAACCAATTGATTGATTTTCGGGGTTTAATGTCCCGAAATCACCATATGATTATGAAAGACGTCATAGTGGAGGACTTCGGAAATTTCGACCACCTGGTCTTTAACATGCGCCCAAATCTGAGCACACGGGCCTACAACATTTTCGCCTACATCGAAAATGCAGCCGCAGCAGCCGGGATTTGATTCTGCGACCTGCGGGTCAGCAGCCGAGTACCTTAGCCACTAGACCACTGCGGCGGGGCGATATGCCAAAACTAATATGCCAACAATGATGAGACACCTCTAAGAAAGATAGGTACACTTATTAAACCAAAGGCTAGCCTTTGTGAGACGATTATACCTCTTTAGACTACTTGTATATAATAATGTGCTTTCATCTGCAAGTCCCCACCTGCAAACGAGAAAAAATTACCACATCATTCCACTGAAGAATAGGTTTTGAATGGCCCTTCATTAGGTTTAGACTGTGCTATCGAATAAATGCAGCGCATAAACCAGTCAGCGGCAATCATGCCTGAAAAGTTTCACATGCCTGCGCAATGCGAAAACTCAAAAGTGAAAACAGAAAGCCAAGCACCCTCTCTCTAGAGGAATATTTGCTTATAGAGAAGGAGTGTCGATGTAAAATAATGGAAATCGTCTGGATTGGTTGGTTTGGAGTCATATTGCAAACAATGCAGAAACGCAAGGATGAAGAAAGATACAATGGGACAGGCCCTATCCCATAAGATGAGTGTGTCTATGTAGTGATGCTCTTCAGAACATTACCGAGACCTGCCAGAAAATTTTGTTTTTCATCCAATGCGGGTCTGCATTGCGCGATTCTTAAGCAAAACAGAAAAAGACGCTAAAATTGCCGCTTTTTACTCCTGTCTTAGTGCTTCTTTAAGTGATAGATGCTGATATAATGGAATGGAATGGATGGGAAGAAAAAAATAAGGATGTGGTACAGTGTACTAGAATACTTTCCAGTGGCCCGTCCGCATCGCGCTGCCCAACGCACGCGGTGTTGCCTGCTGCAGCGTCGCTGCTATCGACCACTCTTGAAAACTCGCCCCAACTCTCCTTGGCAGCGTATGTGGCACACGAGAATGTAATGCGTGTTGAATTACGCACCGCTGCTGTTTTAACACTATTGTAGCTGGGTTTTGAATTATTCTTTGCGTAATCTATAACCGCATTGGTATGTTAGGCTGTAATAATGATTTCACGTTCCTCAGCAAAGAAAAGCTGGTAGCAGTCGAAGGCTAGTTGATGCTCTGTATTTTTTTCCCCTTAGTGCAGCATTCATGCAATTTGGTTATTTCGTGAGTATTAAAATTTTCGAAGCAAATGTTATTCATGAAACCGAATATCTGAGTGATAATCGCGATAATGAAAAACGTATGCAATGTCAACCATAAGCGACAAGTGCACAAAACTTAGGCACGATAATTTTTAAAACCCATGATTTGCAATAAAAAAACAACTTCAAAAGCACTCTCACTGTCCCACTCGATTTTATTAGACGTGTTTTTCACTTGCACAAAAGTTTTTCGTGCACCTTCAATGCACAAAGTAAACGATGTCGAAGCACAGCTAAGCTAGTCTACTTAGCTTGAGGTGTTACGTTGCCTTTCTCTTTGACAGCATGTTTGCCTTGTTCAAGCCTTTGATTAAAAAAAAAGAAGTCGAGTGGTGACATAAAATTTGACTATGCGAGGAGTGAGACTCTCGGCATGAGCACTGCATCCCACCTTCAAAGGAGCGGCACAATGAATCATGTGCAGGATGTCCATTATGCTCTCCCAGTGATCTTTTCGTGCATTAAAACAACTTGTGAAAATATCTTCAAGTCCTGACATAAAGCGGAAGACTTCGACTGATGGGTAGAGCGAACCACCTTGATCATTGCAGCGCACAAATTCTGCCGCATGCAAGCGGCGCCCTTCTGTTGGGAGAAGAAGGCTGTCATTAATGCAGAACACTTGATGGAAAGCACACACTTTCTCGCCACATATCCGAAAATGTAATAAGTCAGCCTTGAGTAGCTTCTCTGGATGTGGTACTCATGTTCCACAGCTTCAATTTCACATGATCCTGAAGGTCCCGCTCACTTTTTCGCGCAAAGCTTCATTTGGTCAATCAGCTGTTGCTTTAGAGTTTATTCCCTGTCCCCGACATCAAGAAGAGAACTGATGACATCGCCCTCTGCATTCCCGCCTGCAACACTGTGTTCCAAATTATAGAAAGAGAGACAGTGAACAGTGAGCAGGAACTGCTGTGGCGTCGGGTGCTAGTTGCAGCTGGACGAAAGTCTCATGATTCCGAAAAAGTTTTCCACTTTACCTTGGCTCAGCCTAGATGTCAAGAAGTAGCGAAACCCATCTTTCTCCTGCAAATAGCGGAGGAGCTCTAGAGTACTTGTTAAGTGGCTCTTAAGCCCTCAGCACTTGACTTGCTAAGAAACTACTTCTTATCAGCATGACGCTCCCAGGCATCCAGAAAACTGAGCATTTCCTTAATGCTTTCTTCACTTGCAGAGTTGGGTCTGAGAGCCTCGGCTGTGTACTTTGCTGTCATCACAGCAATCAGTGACTTCATTCTCATGGAGAATTTCTCTCTCGCATCAGTTTTACCACAGATCCTTTCCAACTGATTACGGGTAAAGGAAAAATGCTCGCAAAGGACCATACCTAAACAACTGGAATGCATAACTTGCCCGCATTTTTTTTTTTTTTCAAAATTGTTGAGGCTTTTGTGAACGCTGGTAACCCCAGGCATTGCCTTCATTGTGACAGCATTACTGTCCAACTTGAGAGCTTCTCTTGCAAATTGCATTGAAACTTCGCCATCAGGGGTGTCAAAAGTTGTAGTAAGAAGCCTGTTTCGAACATTCTTGACTAAAAGAGAAAAATCAGAAAAAAAGTGTAAGAACCAATCGCTGCCAACAGGATGTACTTTTTAGCACACCACTTCCTTTAAAGACGCTCTAATGTTAAAGATGCGCCACATTTTCCCGTTCTAAACTGCTGCATCACATGTTATGTAGTCCACAAAGAGGCCAGCTCTTTCTGCTAGAACTGTGGACTCCAGAATAATTTTGGCCAACAGGTCCCCTTTCACGTTCTCGTTGCTCCCGAAAATACCAATCACTTGTGTCCGATTGCCAACCAACGGCACAAACATTAAAACGAGGCCATGATTGCATGGCAATGTTTTGTCTTTTTAGGGCATATACGGTCCAAGGTCCACAAAGCCTTCAATTTTCGCACCTGTGGTCACAGATAAATGTTCAGCCAGTTTCATTTCATCGATTAATAATCCACCATGTCAGTGGAACGCATCCAGGTGGGCAACTTTTTTTTTTGCAACACACTCAGCATCTTTTTGTTGAACCCATAGCCGCTTCTGTACTGAGCGGTGTATTTACGGAGGGTTGTATCACTTGGGAGTGCCAAAATGTTCTGTCTTCGCATATACTGGTAGAGCTTCGGGCTTCTCATTTTGAGTAAAATGCATTCAAGCATCCATTCTTAGTCATACTTTATGTCCCACAAGCTCTCCTTTTTGGATGTTTCAAAGCACTGCCTGACAGCGAGCTGCTGCTGCTTTGGTGACAAAAACTTATCTTTTTAGCAAGTACTTCGTCAACTGTTGCAGCCCACTTGCTTTTCAATTTTTTTATGTGTAAGGTGAGCTTGTCTACCTGCAATAAAAGTCGTTGATTTTTTCGGGTACAAGCTTGCAGCTTCTTCGAAACACGGCTACGGCACAGTGAGCTAACATAATGACTGTTAAGGCTCCCTCCTTGATGCCTTTCGAGGCGCCACTGCCTTCACAAGGGCTTTTCTTACGTATTTGCAAACGACGCAAGCCATTCCTTGTTTCGTTGCCCTGCCTTGGCAGTTAATACCGTAAACTGCTTTCCCCTCGCACTCAATTTGGCCTTGCAACTTCATTGCTAAGCTGATTGTGAGACTGCTTTCAGCTCACAATGCTGCGCCTTTGCATATATGCATGTCATGGACGAGTCTCATGATTCCGAAAAAGTTTTCCACTTTACCTTGAGTGGGCAATGCAGCAGCAGCAGCTTCAGCATGTTGCCTAAAAGCTTCTTCTTGTTTATACAGCTCCTGATTTTCGCCGGCCCTGATGCTTGGTTCAAGAGCAAGATACATCCTGCAATGGTCGAGCATGTGGCAATCACTGGTAGCTCACTGTGTTACTGCCTTGTCATCCAAGTGAATGATAGGCATGTGTTTCCTGCGCAAGCCCCTCCGTCAAAACTCTGACAAGTGACGACATCAGATCGGTGACGTCAAGCATCGGCAGTATAAATGCTCCCATTTTCAAGTGTCCCGGCAGTGGGCAATGCAGCAGCAGCACCTTCAGCATGTTGCCTAAAAGCTTCTTTTTGTTTATACAGGTACGTTATCTCAACAATTCGTACTGTATTCGTTTTGATGATCGATTCCTGCTGCTGCTGTGCTGCCCTTACGATTGTTTGAGTAGCAGTTTTATTTGCAATTGTTCTTACGTTATAAATTGCATTGGTCGTCTTCTCATGTGCGGTGACGTTGAGCTTAATCCTGGTCCCAGGAAACCTGTGTCCTCTAAAACGAGGAAATCTGATGAATCCCTGGCAAGCCCTCTCAACTCCCTTGAGATGTCAGCTGAACTGGTAATGTCTAGTTGTGACAATCCTTCTCTTGTGAAGATGTTCGCTGATTTAGCTGCCTGCCAGAAAAGCATGTATCAAGACATATCAGACATAAAAAATTGCTGTGAATGCTTGTTTCGATACCTTGGAATCGCGTGTGGCTGGTCTCAAGAATTCGCTTTCTAAGGTGCTGGCAGATCAAGACTCGGATCAGCTTCGCACTGAGATGGTTCACTTAAGGTGCAGTGTTGCCGAACTAACCACGAAATGTGACGATCTAGAAAATCGTTCACGAAGAAATAACATTATTCTTCATGGTATACCTGAAGATACGAACGAGTCTCATGACACACTGCGGTCCAAGGTTTCGAACGTATTCAACAAGCTTTCTCTGCAATGCCGGCGAATGGAACACTTCCAAAGGTTAGGCAGAATGCGCCCTGGACAGTCTCGTCTTATTATTATAAAGTTGCTTGATTTCAGTGATAAGTTGGCAATGCTGAAAAACGCGCATAAGCTAAAACAGGCCGGTCTAAAGCTCTCTGAAGATTTTTCATCTAGAGTGCGCTCAGTACGCAAGAAACTTTGGGATGCTTCGGTTAAGCAAGGTAACAATGGCTCTAACATTAAAATGAGATTTGATCACCTATTCATTGATAATATCCGTTATAACTGAGACAGCGCCACAAATAGCTTGGTTCGAACTCCTGGTTTTAAACCTATAAGCACCAAACCGCCAAACGCACCATTTCATTAGGTTGACAATTCCATTCAACTATTACGCAGCTGGCACTTTTGAATGTTAATGCTAGAAGCATAACTAACAAGTTTCCACAGTTTCTTTCGCTAGTTTATTCATCTTCCCCTCATATTATATGCATCACTGAAACATGGCTTCATGAGGATATCCATGATACGGAATTCACTCTTCCTGGTTACATCGCCATCCAGTGTGACCGCCAATATAAGAAAGGGGGAGGCGTTGCTTTACTCTTGTGCACCGATTTTAACTTTAAAATTTTTTTCAAGCCCTCCTAATGTAGAATCAGTTTGGTGCAGGTTACTAGCGCATAAGCAGAATTTAACAATTTGTGGTCTTTATCGCCCTCCTGATAGCTCCAGTGACTTCTTCGATAACATTTCTCAGTTCATTCATGACCATAGCTTCGACAGCACAAACTTAATCATTCTTGGCGACTTCAATGTTCCGGGCATTCATTGGCTTTCCCTCACATATTCCACCACTAATTCATCTATCTGTGGGGCATTAATTTCATTTTCCTCGTCCTATAACCTGATACAATTAGTTGAAAAGAACACGCGGCAGAACTCTATACTCGACCTAGTCTTTTCAGTGACAGTCTTGCTAACTTAGGCTTTAAATACGATATATTAGACTGAATTTCGGACCATGACGCCAATAATTGTCCTATCCCGCATGAACGTTACAGCTACTCTACATTTCGGGATTTCAACAAAGCTGATGATACGTCGATCTCTGATACTCTGGCAGATAACTTTGACCATTTCTTGTCACTTAGCACTGTGTCTCCTGCCAACAGTGTTGTTGGTTATTTTGAGACATTAGTGAAATTCTGCATCAATAATTACATTCCATTAAAAACAAAAAAGGTAAATAACAATCTGTCTTGGATTAACAGGGATATATTGCATTTATCTCGCCGTGTTGCCAGACTGCATAAAATCAGACATGCTAACCCTGAGCTTCAAGCTTCCTTTGAGAAAGCCAAGGCGGAACTTCGTGCTTGCACAAAAAACGCTAAAGACTTCAACTTTTCTGTACAACTTCCTTTATTACTTAAATCCAATCCTCGCAGGTTCTGGACTTCAGTCTTGCCTAGTACAACAACCAGTTCCTCTTTCAAGATTAATGACACCACTACAAACGATCCCGTCGTAGTTTCTAATGCATTTAACTTTTATTTTCAGCCAGTTTTCACCTTCGACAATCATGTCGTTCCAATTTTTAATCATGACGTACAAACCAATAAACTAGGTGATATTGTAACGGGTGCAAGAGAAGAAACACCAAAAACTAGTTTATTATGGGCGAACTTGTGCCCTGAAAATTATGTGTGACGAAAATGGAAGAGTCCGCTAGAGCGTTCCAAAACAAAAACTGTTCTTCCGCCAACGCGCCTCCTTCTTTTTCGCCGCTCCAACTCTTTCTGACTCGTGCCCGCGAACAAGATGCATGAATCGTGCGACCACAAGCGGGAGTGCGCACAAGACTGTGGACGCTGATTTTTCATACTATCTGATAGAGTAATTAGTCTCTGTGGCATTAGTCCCCCTTCGAAATACGCATCGTCCTGATGCGCGATAAAAGGAAGCAAACAAAAAAAAAGAGCTTTTTCATTCCCTCTCATTATAGGGCTTCATACGAACGACGTGCACGACTTCTGCACTGTTTTGCCTCTTTGAACGGATGTGTCCATCGGCGATGACTTCGTAGGTTAGGTCACTAATTCTTCGGAGAACCTTATAGGGGCCAAAGTATTGACAGAGGAGCTTTTCTGATAGGCCGTGGCGTCGAATCGGTGTCCATATCCACACTCGCTCGCCTGGGTTGTACTGAACTTTTCTGCGGCGCAGGTTGTAGTGGCTTGCGTCCTTGTTTTGCTGTTGAAGTATTCGGTGTCGTGCCAACTGGCGTGCTTTTTCAGCCCTTTGCAGAAAGTCGTCAAGTTCAGATGGCTCGTAATTGTCGTTGTCTGCTGGCAACATGGCATCGAGTGTCGTAGTGACAGTGCGATCGTAAACCAGCTGAAATGGTGTGACGCGGATGGTCTCCTGCACGGCCGTATTGTAGGCGAAGGTTGTGTATGGCAAAATTACGTCCCAAAATTTATGCTCAATGTCAACGTACATGAACAGCATGTCAGCGATGGTGCGGTTCAGGCGTTCTGTCAACCCGTTGGTTTGGGGATGGTATGCAGTGGTCTTCCTATGACTAGTGTAACTCATTGTCATTAAGGACTGCATCAAATCAGGCGTGAATGCTGCTCCTTGATCGGTAATCACAACGAGTGGGGCTCCATGGCAAAGAACAATACTCTGAACGAAAAACTTCGCGACTTTCGTTGCCGTTCCTCGCTCAAGGCAGCCAATTTCAGCGTATCGTGTCAAATAGTCAGTAGCAACTATTATCCACCTTTTTCCTGATGCCGACATTGAAAATGGTCCGAGGAGGTCCATTCCAACCTGTTGAAATGGAGTCACAGGTGGCTCTATAGGCTGGAGAAGGCCGGCCGTCTTGAGGGGTGGTGTTTTTCGCCTTTGGCATTCGCGACATGTCTTGACGTAATGCTTCACGAACGCTAGCAACTTGAGCCAGTAATATTTCTGATGAATTTTGGCGAATGTTCGTCTCGCGCCCAAGTGACCCGCAGAGGGTTTATTATGACAGGCTTCTAAGACTTCATGCCTCATGGCTGATGATACAATGAGTAAGAACTTCTCCTTGTTGTGGTCGAAATTCCTCTTGTACAGTGCATTATCTCGAAGGCAGAATGAGAATAACCCTCTCTTAAATACGCGAGGAACTTGTTCATCGTGCCCTTGGAGATACTTTATTATTGGGAGCAGTTCCATGTCAGCCCGTTGATGGTCGACGATTTCTGAGGTTTTTATCACGCAAAGAAGAGGGAAGTCCTCTCCTTCTGAAAGAGTCGAGTCGACTGGTGAACGTGATAAGCAGTCAGCATCATCCATGCTTTCTGCCAGACCTATATACGACCGTAATGTCATATTCTTGGAGCCTTAGACTCCATCTTGCAAGCCGTCCCGATGGGTCTTTTAAGCTCGCCAGCCAACAAAGTGAGTGGTGGTCGCTGACGGCACGGAACGGCCTGCCGTAGAGGTATGGCCTGAACTTGCCGATCGCCCATATGACTACCATGCACTCCTTTTCGGTTGCAGAGTAGTTTCTTTCCGCTTTTGAGAGGGTGTGGCTAGCATATGCTATCACTTTCTCTTCTCTATTTTGCCATAACACCATGACCGCACCTAGGCCAAGATTGCTGGCATCTGTATGGATTTCCGTATCTGCAATTTCGTCGAAAAGGGCCAGGATAGATGGGGCTTGCGAACGTTTCTTTAGTTCGTTGAAAGCACTGTCTTGTTCAGTGCACCAAATAAATGGCACGTCCTCTTTTGTGAGTCTTATTAAAGGTTCGGCAATTTTCGCGAAATTCTTCACAAACCGTCTATAATAAGCACATAAACCCAAAAATCGGCGTACCTCTTTCTTGTCTTTTGGCTTGGGAAACAGCCCCACGGCCATAGTCTTCTCCGGGTCCGGGCCAACACCTTGAGCGCTGATTACATGACCGAGGAAACGAAGCTTCTCGAATCCAAACTGGCATTTTTCCGGTTTAATCATCAAGCCGGCTGACTGGATAGCCTGAAGTACCGAACGTAGTCCCTCTACATGCTGTTCAAACGTTGCTGAAAACACCACAACGTCGTCCAGGTAGACTAAGCACGACTGCCATTTGAGGCCTGAAAGGACGCTGTCCATCATGCGCTGGAATGTTGCAGGCGCACAACAGAGGCCGAATGGGAGTGCTTTAAACTCATATAGACCATCCGGGGTTACAAAAGCAGTCTTTTCGCGGTTCCTTTCGTCCACTTCAATTTGCCAATACACACTTTTTAAATCCAATGAAGAGAAATACCTTAGCGTGCCGTAGCCGATCCAACGTATCATCAATACGTCGCAAAGGGTAGACATCCCGCTTGGTCATGCTGTTTAGCTTTCTGTAATCAACACAGAATCTCAGCGTGTTGTCCTTTTTTCTCACAAGGACTACAGGCGACGCCCACGGACTATTAGATGGCTCTATGACATCGTCCTCCAGCATCTCTTTCACTTGGCTCTTTATGATCTCTCGTTCCTTTGGTGATACCCTGTACGGATTTTGGTGTACCGGCCTTGTAGCTTCATCTGTTATTATTCGGTGTTTAACAACCTGGGTCCGCCGTACTTTTGACGAGGTAGAGAAACATTCGGTGAAGTCTCTTAGAAGGTCTTGAATGATTTTCTTCTCGGCTGGTGATAAATTTTGGCTGATTGCAACTCTTGCCACGACATCGGGCGCAGGTTCCGAAGCAGGTGGCCCTGACACCAGCCCATAAGTCCGTCACTGTTTGAAAACCGCGCAGGAAGGCGATAGCAGTGTCCTTTGCAACATGCTGAATTTCGTTTCCGAAATTCGTGAGCAATACATCGGCACATCCACCAGTAATTGAATAATGCCTCGAGCTACACAAATGCCTTTCTTGAGCAGTAGTTCGATGTTTGCATCCGCTATACCTTCAGAATCAACGAATGCATCATTTCTTACACTGACTATTACGCTGCATCGTGGCAGCACGGTAACATCACAATCTATAACACGTAATGCAGTATACTCTGGCTCATTTGTGTCTATGGCCAGTTTCGTCGAAAAAGAGACACTAGAATTCTGCAGGTTGATTATAGCTCCGTTTGCTAGCAGAAAATCCATTCCGAGTATGAAATCTCTAGAGCATTCTGGAAGTAGGACAAAGTCGGCAACGTAAGTAGCACCTTGAATTCCAGTTCTTGCGGTACATCTTCCCAGAGATGTGATGAGATGACCCCCAGCCGTGTGTATTTGGAATCCGCTCCAAGGCGTCAGAACTTTCTTTAAATCCTTTGCGGCAGCATAACTGACGACCGAATCATCAGCACATGTGTCAACTAAAACGTTAAATTCACACCCGTCTACGGTAACGCGTAAGTCTGAAGAAATTTTGTCTTTACCAAATCTAGTTGTAGTGTTCCGCTCGTCGTTGCTGCACTGAGACCTTGACGGAGTCCAGTTGGTCGGACATCAGCGGCCTTGCCTCCATAGGTTGCTGGCTTCAGTTTTCCTGATGGGGACTGCTTGAACGACGGTGTGTTGGTGTTGAAGGTGGAGAAGGAGGAGGAGGAAGAAGGGAAGAAATAAAAGGCAGGAAGGTCAACCAGACGCACGACCGGTTTGCTACCGGTTTGCGACCGGTTTGCTAGGGGATTAAAGGAGAAGAGAGAGAGGTGAAGGGCAACGTGTGTGTAGATGTGACCTTGTCCATTGCACGCTTATAAGCGGTCGCGTAGTCCGGTCAGCTTTAGAAAACTTAGCAATGCCCGCGTCGCTTTGCTGGCCTGCGATGCGTAGAGCCATGAACCAAGGATCTTCTCTTCGGAAAACGGTCTACTGTCTAGTGTCTCTAACGTTTCGCGCAGCAAGTTGCGTTCGCTCGCAAAACGTTCACATGAACACAGTAAATGTTCTATTTTCTCGTCAGTGTCGCACGATTCACATCGGGAGCTATCCACCATTCCTATGCGAAAGGAGTACGCCTTCGTAAAAGCTACTCCTAACCACAGGCGGCACAGTAAAGTTGCAACCTGGCGGGAGAGGTCTGATAGAACTTGAAGCTTTCTCGATGGGTCCAATTTGTGTAGGCAGCGGTTCCCGACACTGGGGTCACTCAGCCAAGTTTCTGACATTGTGTTAGCGATCGAGTGAAGGCCCCTTGCAGCGTCGGTTCTCGACAACGGAATTGGGGTTGTCTGGGCGTCCGCGTGGGCGGATCGGGCAGCATTATCAGCAAGGTCGTTACCGACCTTGCTTGAAGGTGGAGAAGGTGAACTAAATCGTCGAGGGCTTGGTGATCGACAGCGAGCAGGCACTGGTCATCTAGGCTGATGCTGGAAACGAGCAGTTGGAAACAGATGGCCGGGCAAGTAATCTTCGATTTCACCGGGTCTTTCGCGATTTTGGGGGCACGGCACGTTTGGAGAAAACCCACGGAAACCAACTCGTCAATATAGGCACAATCTGTACAGGTCCTGTCGGGTGTGCGCCTGTCAAGTGTGCACCTGTCGAGTGTGCGCCACACATCACTTTTCCGTGGCCTCGAATTAGCTGCATAGTTTGAGCCACGCGAAACTGGTCGGTAGCCACTGGGAGCTGCAAACGAAGCAGTATGCACGGCGGGCTGGAGCACAGCATCGGCGTAAGTAGGTACGGGGCGTTCCTGCAACTGCTGTTCATGTTGAACAGGCTGTGCCTCTGGTTCCACTTGTAAAATGGCGTGGCGAACTTCATCTCTGATCAGGGTAGTGAGAGACGAAACTGGCGTTGCGACTTGTCGGGGAAGCAGCTTCTGGAGCTCTTCCTTCACAATAGATCGCACCATTTCTGTCAATACTTCGCTGCTGCTGCCCAGGTTTGCTGAGAGGACATCAGCAGGAACACTACTCGTATCATGATTGTAGTGACGGGAGCGCTGATGCAATGCCCGCTCTATGGAGGTGGCTTCGGTGCGGAATTCAGCAACTGTACGAGGTGGGTTGCGTACCAAACCGACAAATAACTTCTGTTTGACACCTCGCATCAAGTGACGCAGCTTTTTCTCGTCGGTCATGTTCGGGTCAGCGCGTTTGAAAAGGCGGGCATGTCCTCAATATACATGCCAACGTTTTCGTTCGTGCGCTGGTTCCTGGACTGTAGAGCGTTCTCCGCCTTCTCCCGACGATCGGTGCTAGCATATGTAGCTACTATTTGTCGTCGAAATTCTTCCCATGTCGGTATGAACGCTTCGTGGTTTTTATACCACGTCCTCGCTGCATCTTCCAATGCGAAGTACACGCAAGGCAGTTTCCTTGCTTCATCCCAGTTGTTGGTCTTCGCAACCCGCTTGAAGTGTTCAAACCAATCTTCCACATCTTCGAATGCGTCGCCGTGGAAGGGCTCAGGCAAGCACGATGGGGACAGAATAAGTTCCGATGATGTCACCTGGTAAGCCATCGTTCCGTTGTCTGTGGACGCTGCTTGTGTTGCTGGAGCACTGGGGAGAGGTGCGAATTCAGGCGGCTCTCCTCAAAGGCAGCGGCTTGAACGCTGGTGTACCGGAGTCAGTTCGCCAGGTTCCAATCGTTGAAGATCGGGGCTTTGCTCTCTTGCGCCAAGGGGGCTTCCAATCATACCCAGCACCTCCACCAGAATATAACGGGTGCAAGAGAAGAAACACCAAAAACTAGTTTATTATGGGCGAACTTGTGCCCTGAAAATTATGTGCGACGAAAATGTAAGTCTGCTAGAGCGTTCCAAAACAAAAACTGTTCATCCGCCAGCGCACCTCCTTCTTCGCAGCTCCAACCCTTTCTGACTCGTGCCCGCGAACAAGAAGCATGAATCGTGCGACCACAAGCAGGAGTGCGCACAAGACTGTGGACGCTGATTCTTCATACTATCTGATAGAGTAATTAGTCTCTGTGGCAATATTGTAATAAGCACTGAAGGTGTATTGAACTTAATCATGAATCTCGACACCAAGAAATGTTCCGGTTCTGACGGTATACCGAATTCCTTTCTTGTGAGATACTCCGCATGGACAGCCCGTTACCTCACTGTAATTTTCCAGAAATCCCTAGACTGTGGTGAAGTACCATCTTCATGGAAAACAGCAAAAGTTTTGCCTTTGTATAAATCTGGTGATAAACAACTTTTATCTAATTACAGGCCAATATCTCATACACCACAGTCATGCAAGATGTTGGAACACATTATTCACAAGCATATCATTTAAATTCCTCGACTCCAATGAAATTCTAACGTCTGCTCAGCACAGTTTCCGTCGATGCTACAGCACGGTTACACAATTTGTCGATTTTGTTCATGATGTCGCTTTTAACCTAGACAAAGGAAATCAAATAGATGCCATTTTCATTGACTTCTCTAAAGCTTTTGACTCTGTTCTTCATTCTAAGTTGCTAGTGAAATCAGATACCATGCTCAATAATTCCCGTCTTCTTTCTTGGATCGCCAGTTTCCTTCATTATCGCTCACAATTTGTTTCCTTCAACTCAGTTGATTCATCCCTTGTTCACGTCACATCAGGTGTTCCTCAGGAATCTGTACTAGGCCCATTATTATTCCTCATATATATTAATGATTCGTCTCACTGCACATCATCTAAAATAAGACTTTATGCTGACGATTGCGTATTATACGAACCCATTAATTCTGCGGAAGATCATCACCGTCTTTCATGATCGCTTATTTATTTCAGCTCTTGGTGTAAAACATGGCAGATGAACGTCAATTGCATTAAAACAGTCGTCATGTCAATTACCAATGCACAGAATCCGTTTTTGTTTGATTATTACTTGGATGGTATACAACTTAAAAGAGTCTCACAATATAAATATTTGGGTGTGATTCTGACAAAAAATCTTTCCTGGACCAACCACATTGAATATATCAGCGCGAAAGCTCTAAAGAAGATTAGTTATTTGCACCGTACTTTGGCTAAATCCCCCTGTGATACCAAATTACTTCTGTATAAAACGTTGATTCGCCCTATTCTAGAATACGCACCTGTCGTTTGGTAGCCTCACAAACAAGGTGACCTAAAAATCCTCGATAACATTCAACGTAAGGCCATCCGCTTCATATGCCATAACTACAGCCACAACTTCTCACCAACACAGGCTCTACATTCAGTGAACATTGTAGCATTACATTCTCGTTATTGCATCGAATCTTTAAAACTATTATGTACAGTCATCAACTCCTCTCCTGGCATCTTTGGTAGTAACTACATCGCATATATGGAAGAATCTTGCACCTGCATCTTCCACATCTTGAACATAAAGCCTTGATTTGCTCGTACTAACACATTCAAATTTAGTTTTTTTCCCACGTACTATAGACCTCTGGAATTCCCTACCGGGCAGTATTCGTTCACTATATTTACAAAATTTAATTTATGCCGCTATTGCCCATTTAGAAAATAGGTAAAAATCGTGTTTGCAATACCATAGTGATGTTTTCTTATGTATTGCTGTAATGTACTTCTGTTTTATTATTGTTTTATTGTTGTTGCTTTGTTTGTATTAGTTTTGTATAACTCATCCACTCCTGATATAGCCCCACATTAGGGCTGCAGTACGTATATTCAAATAAATAAATAAATAAATGGGCTTCCTGCAGAGTGGTTTTAGTATCTTGAATTGTTGTCACTGACACGCCAGCCACCTGTTTACCCAACACGAATGTCTTCGAGTGCAAAGCACCGACACTGTTTGCAGTGCAGAACATGGCTTTTTCCACGGTGACCTCGCTTGAAAGCGAGTTGAGGAAACATGAAGTAAAGCATACTCCGTCGGCGGCGTCAAGTTCATGCAGCATCCAGCGCTTCCCAGGCATTTCGATTTCCATCACCGCAGCGACAGTCGCGGCCGCAAAGACTTCACTGCCTTTCGAAGGTTCTTCGCCATCTGTCACCCTCGCAATCTCCCCACGTGCCTTTTTCTGTAGTGGAATTTCGTCATCACGCTTCCTTTTTCGCTCATTTCTCTTGGGAGTGGGCTGCTTACTCGGGTAAGCTGACAGGTTTGGCGAAATTGTGGGGACTGCGTCCGAAGTGAGCGTAGGCAACCCACGTGGAATGCGAACTTCTTCACCATTTATGCGGTATACGTAGTCCCTCGCAATAAAATGCTGCTCGAAATGGAGCTCACATACCGTGCAGTCCTCGGTCAGCGCCTTGTCTGCTCTATGAAGGTTTCTTTCCCACGTGGATCTTCATTCCGCGTCTACAGGCGCCCTGAATAGCGACAGCTTCTTCGCGCTGTTAGTTCGCGCATACCCTGTGCTACACCATGGAGCATAGCAGTGATTGAGGCGTTGTTTTCCACTCATTGCTGTACGTGGCCACGTTCACAAGAGTACACGCATGGAACACAACTACACAGAACGAGAAGCCACCAAGAACACCACTGAAATGAGGCGATCGTGCGTACGCACGTGTGCACAAAACCGGTCGTTTTCAAGAGTGGTCGACGACAGCGCCACCGCTTCAAGGGCCATTCACTGTGACGCGTGAAGCAAAGCGGCGCTCCCTCCACTCATCGCACTGAGTTCTTCTAGTACACTGTAGATGTGGGGCCAGAGTTACCAGATCGCGTGAGCCTCAAACTGCCAAATTGAACTTCGAGATAGCCCAAACATTGCCCAATGCGTAAATTTGAAGCAGCCCAAAAATAGCCCAGGTCAGTTGTTTTTTCAACATTTTTCTTTGCTTATACAATTGACTCTCGTTAATTCAAACTCGAAGGGACCTCTGAATTTTTTTTGAATTATCATTAAGTTCTCCGATGACTCTGGGTAGAGGGCTTCACACATTGTGATTAGGCATTAATTTTATCACATTTAAAAATTTTGCAAGTGTTTTTATGCCCTAACTGCATGCAGTTAACAGAAAGCAGAGATGTAAAGTCCATAAGTTTTAACAATACGGATTGCTGGCCTAGTTGGTACTTGCTTAATTACATGCTTTGGCCACAAATAACACAAACACAAAGTAAAGGAACACTCAACGACAAGCAAAAGTACAAGTTTATCGGCCATTTACTGTTGATCAGACCTTTAAGGAAATTGTGAATTGTGAACTGCTTCTTTGCAATAGATATGTGCCTTCAGTACAAAACTCTCTATAACAATTGAGAAGCGTCACAGTTTACCATGTATGTGCTTCGTTTGAAACATTTGTTTACTTGCAAAGCCTTTTGCCTTGAAGGCATCAGGTGCTTATTTTTCGTTTTTAGAGTGTTAGGATTATATAAGCATACAAGTTTTTAAGTAATAGTGGAAAAGCAACTGATATTCTTTGATATGGACCTGCAAAAAGTATGAATTAACCAAATGATGGAGTTTGAATTAAGAGGCTTAAAAAAATACACTGAAAGAACAGAGGGCCAACCAAAAAATTGAACTTTGAATTAACCAAAAGTATGTATTATCGGAGTTTGAATTATCACGAGTCTACCGTACAATTAATTTCCCACAAAAATATATGCCTACTAGGTTAACAATCAACCAAAAATTGATTATTCTTATGAAGATGATATTAATGCAGCCCCGTCATTCCCATAGTACTTGTGAAGGGGGCCTACAGAAACATTACATTTTGTTATACAAACACAGAGTACACAAGAATAAAAGTATGACGGCAGGATTATGGGACATTCTCATCGAAAAAAAAATTCATCAGTTCTTTCACGATTTTTGTAGTTGCTGGCATATGCATGCGTGAATTATAAATCCGCTGTACTGCCTAATATTTGTTGATGTTTTTTACTATAAATCACTATGCATCACTTTTTGCGATGTATCATGGAGTGATTACAGCAGAGTCTAGAAAAAGTTTGTTGTCAATTGATAACTCGTAAGTTAAACAGAATGCGATCACAAGGAAATATAAAAACATACTTACAGAAGTAGAAATAGGGGTTTACACAAACTTAATATACAAAAACATTACAAAATAATATACAAAATGAAATAGCAAATGAAATACAACAAATGAGATCCAAGTGGAGAAGCGAAAGCACTCAGGCATCATCACTTAATATGGAAGTAGAGGCAATACTGCTTGGTCCATACAAAATGATGGAGTTGAATTGCGACAAAAACTCTTTCCCGGTTTAAAATCTTTGTAGCAGCCTCCAATACTAGCCAGGCCAAATTTTGAGTGGAGTGCTTGTATTGTTGGTCTTAGTTAACGAGACCTGGCTGAACACTCATTCAACAGCAGCGTTTTACACTGGCAGCGACAGTAACGAGAGCGCCAGCCCAGACATCACTGAAAACATTGAGTGCCCGTCAACATTTTGTGTGTTTTGTACGCTTACAGAGAATTCCGTTACTGAGCGTGTATTCTCTGCCAGATGGTTGACTCTGGTTTGGAGCAGGCGATACTCTGATGCCGTTGATGAAAGCGAATTTGGTGTTATAAAAGTACTGAATTGATGATGCACGAAATCGAAAGAGTATTTCTTTATGCTCTTCGGATCAAGAAACTTCATAAGCCTAATGTTGGCGGGAAGCCGCTTGAGTGCACTCCTAACAAATGCACTCCCAAACTTGCGGCATCTTTCCAACAAAAAATCTTTGTCAGAACCATTGAGTGAGGAGTTCTCAAAATAGCTGAGAAAAATAGCCCCCCAGCTGCATACCCTCACATGCAATACTATGTGCTGCTCCAACTCTGCATTACTAGGTTCTGAATAGCCGGGCATCACAACTCTTGCCATTAGAGCTTTTACAAAAGAAATCAATTCTTCATTGAGCCTCACAGGGTCCGGGGCCTCGCACTGAAAAAGCTTATTGATTCTCTAAAATTCATCAATTATTAGGCTTAGAAAATGAACAAAAAGTAAATTTTGCTCATCAGTATACATTTCACTGAGTAACCTTGTTGCGTAGCAGCGTTACTTACTTTTCATCGCCTCTAAGTGGGCTCGCAGTGCTACCCACTGGTTCAAGATTGATCGCAAGGCACACGCAACACTAAGCCATCTCATCGCACCAACACCTATAAGCATATTCGGAACATCACCCAAGTTGATGGTGGCACATGCTTCTCTATATTCTAGCTGCCTTTTCGGAGAATGTGCAAACCAATTGAAGGTTTCGCGTACAAGGTAGTCAATGTCTGTTGGAAGTACATCTATCGCCTCACTACAGGCGAGCTGTAAAGAATGGCACACACACTTCATAAGAATAAGTCGCGCATTTTCTGCCTTAAGTTTTGTGGAAAGGCTGTTGTGCTACCTACACATGACGCTCGCCCCATCTGATCCGAGAACCACACAAAATTTGACGTTGAGTTGGCAAGCAGCCAACAGCGGGCCTTTAACTGTGAAAAAAGCCCTTCCGCAGATGCATCAGCCACTGGCACCAAACCGAGAAACGCTGTAATAAAATCCATTTTGCAGCGAGAAAAAAAATGCTTTCACGACAGCTAGTTCCTTCATGCAAGAGACCTCCATGCTCTCATCCACAATCAATTAATATTGTGCACCAGTCATGTCCTTCAGAAGTTCTTCTCTAAACGTTGATCCCAGTACCTTTGTCACTAGTGCAGCGCATTTCATTCTGCCAAGCTGCATTTCGTTCTGCCTAAGGTTATGGCTGACGCCAACGCCGAATCGCTGAACCACCCACTGATTACTGACGTCAGGTAGTTCGCCGTAGAAAAGCTTCCATGAACCGCCAACTGAGCAGCCAAGCGCAGCTCTGCACTTTGACATCACCAGAAGAGGTGACACAAGGCTCCAGAGGCCCCGTCGTCAGACCGGCGATTGCTTAATGTTGTTTGCATGCGGCTCTAGTGCCGTGCAGTTTTAGGTCTTGAACTTGGGGCTGCAATTCTACCTTGCATGCTCGGCAATAGGCCATATCGCTTCAAGTGGATGACAACAGCTTGTCTGCACATTGAGAAAAAAAAGAAGCAATGTATTTATACTTACTCCACATACATGCAGGCTAACATTTAAATTTTGCATATGAATGGAAGTTGTTGTTTCTTTCTAAACAGGGCATTAAACTACGCATGAGAGCATGCTGACACAATTCGTGCCGAGGATATAAAACACATATCTTTGAAGTCCGACTCCTTCTTCCATTCCTTTTTGTCGTTGCGCGTGCACGTGGCCCACTTGCCCATCCTAGAGCTCCTCTCCTCAAGCTTATATATCTCGAGCCTTTGACCTGAAACGCACTGCCACTGCCAGCAGTCGGCAAGAACTCAGGTGCCACTACTCAGGTGCCACTACTACTCAGGTGCCACTCAGTTTGCACGTGTCACCACCATGGCGGCACATGCCTCATAGTGACATGTGCGAGTCCATGTGGTGAACGTGGTCTCCTAAAAAAGGCTCATTGCCCTATAGATGTCAAGAAAGTGAAGTCGACAAAAAGTCACGTTACAACCAGCAGAGTCATCAAACCTGCTGGTTTTGCACTCAAGGTGTAACACGAACTGCTAGCTTCCACAATTTTTTGCCTGCTTCCCTTTTACGGGAAACCTGGCATGTATTAATGACCAAGAAAGCACCCCCACCCACCCATTTCACCATTTCCTTTAACCTGTTCTCCACTACAGAATCCTAGAATCCTACAACAGCGAGTCTTGCAAACCCAAGTTCTCAGAATCTTTGGATATGCGCACGCTTTCCCAGTACTTTTGCCTTGAGGCTGCATTCTGAGTTTTCGAACACTGTTGGAATATTTGGAAATACATGTTTTCCCTTTTGTTATATGATGCGAAATGTCACACAGATTCCCTCTGGTCCAGTGAAAACTGTATATGCATGTGTATTCAATAAAGTATTTTATAAGGAACACAGGTGTGCATTCTTCTTAGAGGCTCTTCCACTGCTCTCTTTGATTTCGTTCTGGGACTTGGCAAGCGCTCCCTTGCCATTCGATGTTGTTTCTTACATCACCGATGTACTAGTACTCTAAGCGGTATCCTCTGCCCATGCTGCGCTTGAGGGTGACCCAAGTTTGAGTAAAATGACTACGTTAGCGGTTGACGAGCGCTGCCATCTACAGGAATGCCTGCCTAGTACGTACTTCTCCTACAAAGGAACTACTTTCAGGCAGAACAGTGGAGCCGCTTTGCGAGCTTCCATGTCCGTCAAAATGGCAAACCTGACCATGCAGCATATAGAAGGGAAAGCACTCAGCTATTTTCCGAGGCGACCCAAGCTCTTTCTTCATTACATAGACGATTGTTTTTGTGTCATGAAAACATCTGATATTGAAAACTTCAGACAGCACTTGAATTCCATGCTCCCGGCCATACAATTCACAGCCGACTGTGGAAGCGGCTGCCCTTTCTTGATGTCCAAGTGGCAAGAATATGGCAAGTTCTCCGTCCACAGGAAGCCAACGCACGCCGGCCGTTACCATATAACCCGGACTATAGGTCGAGTGGGAATATAGGTCGAGTGGGAATATAGGTCGACTCCCAAGTTCAGGTTACCGAAAAAGAAAAAAAAGGAAAACAACCCAAAACTGCCGAACCACATTTATTTGCGAATTGGGCGCACCGCACCTCGATCGTTGCAGCTCCCCTCAACCACCGTCGCAACTGCTCCTATTCGTCCGACGAAGCACCACTGTCTTCTGAAGACGAGAGTTTGTCGCTGGCCGCCTCCCACAGTGCGTCGTCTTCAGTGCCATCCAGTGAGTTGCTGATGCAACATTTCTCGAAAGCATTTTCCACCATGGAATCCGGCAAGGAAGCCAGGCGGAAAGCACCCAGCCACAAACAGTCACAAGCGGAGACCTCTGTAGGCGGCCCGTCGGTGTCTCGGGGTTGTCGCCGGACATCCACTCTTGGTATTCCAGCCGCACTCGGTCTTTGAACGGCTTGTTTAGCACAATGTCGAGCGGCTGGAGGGTGGACGTCATACCACCTGGTATCACGGCGAGGTCCGTTTTCTCGTCGCCGAGTGCGCGTTTTACTGCATCGGTTAAGTGGCCACGAAACACATCCAACACCAGCATGCTGCGACGACGCAGCAGTGCACCTGGCCGACGGTTCCACACAGCTTTTATCCATTCGAGTATCATGGCCTCATTCACGTATCCCTTTTTGTCGATGCGAACGACAACACCGAGTGGGAACACTTCCTTCGGCATTGTTTTGCGTTTAAAAATGATGAAGGGCGGAAGCTGTCTACCATCTGCCGTGCATGCCAGCATGACGGTGAAACGCACGTGCTCGTTGCCAATGGACCGCAGCTTCACATCCTTGGCGCCGCGCTGCGTGATCGTGGTCGACGAAGGCATGTCAAACCACACGGGGGTCTCATCGGCGTTGCCAATCTGCCCCATCATGTAGTCGTTCTGCTCCCGAAGCCGGTTCACGAAGCGCTAAAAGTTTATGAGCTTGTCCTCAAACTCCTCCGGCAACTTTTGACAGATGGATGTGCGCCGCCGGAGGGAGAATCCTTTGCGTCGCATAAATCGACACACCCAAGAGTTTGGTGCACGAAACTCTTCCTCGTGAGCCCAGCTTCTCGAGCGAGTTCCACGGCTTTCTTGCGAATGGTATCCACGGTCATTGGCAGCGAGCGCGCACGAACTTCCCGCACAAAGTCCGCTAGCTTATCCTCCAGCTGCGGATGAAGAAAACTTCGTCCACGAAACGGCATTTTTCGAGGATTGCACATCTGCAGCTTCCCTTTCTGCGCCCTCCAATAGCGCATGCTTTTTTCCGATACACCAAAGCGGCGCTGAGCAGCCATATTCCCGTTCGCTTCTGCGAACTCAACAACATCTAGTTTAAACGCAGCTGAGTACTGCCTCCTCGCACCGCTACTCAAAAAAAGACCACTAAAAATGCAGCGCAATGTCAAGCGGAGCGAAAACTCAGAACAGATCGGAAGCAAATCACGAACACAAAGAAAACAGACGGAAAGAGAAAAAAAAAACAGCCTGTAGTTGGATTTGGATGCGGATATGGCCGCGTCCGGCTTCTCAAGCACAAGCAAGCCACATGTTGCCAGACAGCGGCTCACTTTCGGCTGGACATCGCTATATAAGACGAGGGGCAACTTTAGCTTATTATTTTATTGAAAATATCTCGACTTATATTCCGGTTTATACGGTACCTTCAATATGATTGACTTCATCCCGCCAGTCATAAGGCCTCGGTTTTGGCAACGTTACTTCAGAAAGCCAAAAACATATGTTCTAATGACACGAAAGGCAGGAAAGAAGAGGCTCGCATAACTGTGGACCTCAGAAAAAACGAATACCCGAAAAACTTTAGTCAATCTGTCACACGCCACACAGAGCAAAAGAAGCTACGCAAACCCCAATCAGCATTAATTGGCAGCTCTCCGAAACGCGTACCGGTCTCGTACTTCCAAGGAACTAGCGAGGCGTAGGCCTGGCTCTTCAAAAACAGTGGCAGTGATTGTTAGGAGGGAAAAAAAAGGCGGTTGATTTCTGCAGCCCGGTAGGGTGCATGGCGCAGTGCCTATGGAAAAAATAAACAAACAAAATGAAAAGGTGTGAATCACGCACGTGCCTTCATGCACGCTGGGCTGCCTCCTCCCCCGCCCGAAAGACCTGTCAACAATTGACAAAGACTCCCGGCGTCGTTTACAAAATCCCATGCACCGAGGATCTTTCTTCGTGAGTTGGCAAGACAGAAAACCTATCAGAACAACTCTGCCAACACGCCAAGGATGTCCTGAAACTGAACAAAGAGCGCATCACCATTGCCAAACATTGCGAAATGTTAGACAAGATAAATTTTAACCAAATAATCATCCTACAAAGCGATACTATCTGGAGAAGAAGACTACTACTCAGTCGTGGCATAATCAGCGAACAGCCCAAACATTTATTGTTCCCTCGGAACCCTTCCCCCAGTGTATGCACACAGATTCCGCTCAACGGCAAAATGTCGGGTCATAATTGCTGCGCAAGTGCTTTCAAGATGCCGCTGCAATGTCGCCATAGTCCCCACTGACGAAGGAACCACGTCGGTTCCGATGCATCGGCTTTTTACGTGTTTTCATGTAGTTTACTGGTTGGAGTTAAAATAGTTTTTTTCAGTTCACCTACATTCTGTCTAATATCTACATTTAAAGGCACCTTTTGCTCAGTCCCAGAATAATCAAGGGAAGCCACGGGGTGGAAGGGGGCCCGTGCTCGCTCGCCCTCAAAACACATTTTCAAAGTGATTACACGTCAAGCCCATTCTTGGACTGTGTCTCCAGGTGCAGGGATCGTTCAACACATTTGAACGTTTTGGTGGCAAGGCCCCAAGCAGCGTGCCCAAGTTCTTCGGGCCTTGTGTTCTTTGTATATCCATAGGGGAGGCTGAGATTACAAAGAAACGCAAGTTTGTGCGTACATAAGTGGCATCCCCAGTTGTAAAATTCTCTGCCTTTGTAACTTTTTGCCCAAAAATAGCCACACAGTCAAAGAGAAAATTTTGATGCCAACTCGAACAAAAGGTAGCCCAATTTGGCTATCAATAGCCCAATCTGGTAACCCTGTGTGGAGCTCGTCAAGTGAACAGGACGCGCTGCGTCGCCTTTGGACGTTGGAAGACGGCAACACCTGCGGACACTGGTCAAGGCAAAAGGAGAAAGCGCCTGCTTTGGCAGTGAAGCCTGCCTCCTGGAAGCCTGCCTCCTGAAGATGTAACAGTTCAGTATTTTAAATGCGAAGCATTTTTTAGCGAACTACGGCGACATTGACCGTATCTATCTGTTTATCTATCTAGGCACCTAGGACCTTAAGTTCTCCTGGCTGTTACAATAGGATCTATACCAAAATTGCTAGGGCATAACATGACTGTATGACGAGCATAAGTGACTAGCCATAACATGAAAATCATGACATGTATGGCATGAATGTCGTCATTTACATGGTATGGTCTTGCTGCTCTTGTGATGGTTTCGTTCACATGACATATTGCAAAACTGGTAGTATTGTATGAATTAACCGCATGGCGAACATAAGTGACAGGCAACCTGTAGCGACACGTCCACCACAACGCACCCCCATGGTCATAAAAACCCTGCGGGGCGTCTTGGGTAAGGGCCAGACTGTGAGCTCCCTTTTCTTCCTTTACAAGCATTTCAAGCAACGTGCTGCTCTCCTCTCTGTTTCTCCTTTGTCTCTTTCACTCTTGCCACTTCCGGTGCACTGCGTGCACTTGCTCTACTTTCGACTCTGTAGCTGACACAATAAAGCAGACGCTGTTACTGAAAAGATGTGTCTGTCTCATGCAACCTGGCACTACAGCGCAAACCAAGTGAGAGGCCCTTTATGGACATAGAGAAAATAAAATTTTGAGGCAACATTGTTACTTGCCCTCACACAAGCTTCTATTTTAACAATTATCTGCGATGTCACTGTCATAGAACACCATAACGACTTACCTAGTTCATAGGTGCACCATTCTACAAGATTAAATTTTATGCCCTAAGGTGCTACAGTTTTGAACAAGCTCCTCAGATGGCTTTAGAGGTGACATTAATTTTTTTTAACCTTTTTTTTGCCATTATTATTAGGCAAAAAATATGCATGTATTAAAACTATCTGACAAAAATAGTTAAAATTTTACTCAAGTACTCCGTTTAAAACATTCATTTGACATTATTGTGTTACGCTAAACTGAACAAAGAAAATATACCTGCAAAATGGGAGTTGAGAAACAACATTGAAGACCCAAAAAACTGGAAAGCAATGGCGACAGCTCCCTTGGTCTTGACAGAAGAAACAGTACGTGTGGCGTATGTTGCTTCTTCAGCAGCTTAAAAAAAGAAAATAAAAAACTTTAGCATAACAATGCACAAAAAGGGGGGAGGGATAGCCATTTGAGTATGTCAAACCTTTTTAGAGAGTGAATAAAACATGACGAAATCTCTTTATTAGTGAAGAAAGGACACCACATGCACCCAAAGATTACCTGAGCAAAACCATATCAGATCTCGGCGCAAAAAGATGGAGAGGTTCAAGACACCCAAAGAGACAGAGTAGAAGAGAACATGCGAAGGACCCAGTGTAAATTGCAGCCTAGTTTCCCACTCCTTTCTAGGAAAGAGAGAAAGAAAAGAGAAAAAAGACACAATAGGCACTCTCAAACCACAAAGCGAAGCAGCACCACTCCACAGACAAGGAGGCATCAATACTAAAGAAGTAAATAAATGAACAATAGTAAAAAAACAGATAAACATAGCATAAAATCACTAAAAAACCAACCTGTCACTCATAGCTTCTTGAACCCCAATAGCATATATGTCCGGAACATATTCAATTGTTTTAGGTAGCAGCAGGTCATCTAGGCTGGTAGGGGACGCCTAAAAAAGGGCAACGTTATTAATTCCATACCTAGTCATGCATTTCAGACAGGGACTTAAAAAAAAGAGACATCGCTGACTAATAATGCATTTCATGCCACAGTTCCACATCACTATCAGTATGCATAAACATTATGCCACATGTATAACATGACAATTGTCTTCACTGTATATAAGTGAGACAACTCTATCAAGTTCTTGCTTACCAAGATGCACAAGCTTCATGTGCTGAAATTTCACAATAAATGTGGTGCCACCTGTCTTCAATGCAAGGGTTGATACCAAGTAGTACAAAGTCTGACTCTATACCTCAGTTGGCTGCCTAGCTATCAAATAAATGAAAAGCAGCTATTTTAAATTATTTTGTTTCATTTTATGTGCTTTATAGCATTTTACACTGAGAAAAGGTGCTCAAACAAACTCAAATGTTGCGCCAAGTAGCACTGAGTGTGCAGTGGCAAGCCTACTGAAGACAGTTATCTGGCCTTAGATTAATATTATTGCATTTTTTCTTAGATACAGTACGGTGTCTTTAAAAGATCTAAATGAAAAATAGGCTTCAGCAATACAAAGATTATAGCAGAGAAAATGGGTTGAGTGGCAACATGTGACACTAAATGGACAATTGCATTTGTTGCAGATGCAAATGAGTCTTACTTAAAGGGATACTGAACAAATCTTTTGCAGTCGTAATATTTGGCTAAACTGAAAGCTGGGCACTGAAAGTGGTTCACAAAACCTTGCTTTCCGGTAGAAACTAAATAGAAATAATGAACTCGAGCCCTTTTTCACAAACTGCCCTTCTGGTGGCCACGCTGTTAATTAGAAGACATGGTGTTTCCCATTACCTAAGTGCTAGGAAGTGAGATATGAAGCTACCATAAGAAGCTGTCCAAAAATAAAAGCATGATGCTTAAACAATACAATAAAAGTAAGTGCTGAAAGAATGTGCGAAACTGTCAATTCACAGATTTTTTTTTTTTTTTTCGTGCCTAGTTTCTCACCATTTTGAGAACTTGAAATGGTGGTCACATGCAGAACAATTTCCGCCACTAATAATATTTTGGGAAAATACTGCAGAAATAATGTCTATAGTACATTTATCCATATTTTTTTGTGGAATTAGGTTTTTGGCAAGTGCCACGGTTGGGACGATTGGTATGGAATTATTACCTTCATTTTAAAAATACCTAAATTTACATCCTACAAATAATTAGATAGACATTGTCACCACTTTATACCAAAAATTATGCCAAAAGTAAAGGCCGGTGTAGCAGTATAAAAAACAAAGACAACTGAAAGAAAGCATTAAACCATCACAATGTGGTGCTCCGGTGTTACCACCTTCAGTATAAAGATGTCACAATACAGTATGACATCCGAAAAAAAAAACTGAAAGTGCCTGTACAAAATCTGTAAGCATATTATTATAGGCACTATAAGACTTGGAAATACTTATTCTATCACTATGAGGTACTTAACGATGAATAGTTGAAAAAAATATATTGGTGCCCCTGTAACACCTATAATTTAGATGCAAGAGAATGTATGTTGTAGTGCTTGCATGGAACTTGATGTCGTATGATGCAATATGAAAAAGAACTGAAGCTTCTTTTAGAGCATAGATGAAGTTTGCCTGGCCGAGGTTATTGCCTCGTGCACTGAGGAAGAGTAGAACAACCTTAACACTCTTGCAACTGTGCTGCAATAGAACATTAGCGAGGGATCCACAGAAGCCTAAGAGCTTCCACTAGCGAAAAGTCACTTTGCATAACTTGATCTCAACCAAGGCTGATTGGAACCCTGATGGTTGCGCATTAATGGTTGCACATGTTGGTTGTGCACCACATAGGAAAATAGAGAAGGCTACAGCCAATGTTAAGAACACACATACTAGTATGTTCCATAAGTGCTTCAGCCACAAGTCTCACCAACTTCTGCAGCCTTTTGAACAGTTAATATGAGCATGCCTTAAAGCTCTAGCAATTTTTCGAAAGTACACATTTATGCATAGGCACTATGTCATGATACACAAAACATGTTGGATGCCTAAGAGGACCAGCAAGACTTTTCTCTCATGCCACACATCATGCAGCACACAAACATCATGGGCATGCTTTGAATCAGACATATTGCAGTGGGCAAAGGAAGAGCAGCTCAGATACAACAGCTGCTTCAATGTTGCAATGTCTCAGGTTCATCGTATTCTGTCAGTCACACGCAGTGTCAAGCTGGCCAACCAGGAAACTGTGGCATTGACTACAAAAGTCACAAGGTATGTACCCCGAGACCTCAAATGTATTCTCCTGCTTTTCCTCAAAATAAAGTTTCTTCTCCCTCTTCCCAATGTAGAGTATGTAATACAGAGTGGTCACAGTCAACATCTGAAACAACAGATCTATTTTTAAAATAACTTCTTATTATGAAAATGAGTCAGATGGTCTAATATCTGTGATAGAACATGGCAATCACAATTGTGGCAGAATAAACTTTGAGTGATTGCAATCATACAGTGCATGATGCTTTAGGTATCGTGCGCCATATGTAAATGTTTCACATAATACTTTAGACATCATTTAGAACCTTCACAATGTCCTAATTTGAAATAACTGTGAAACATTTTTTTAATATATTTATTTCCAGGAAAGCACTACAGCGAGTGAAACTTGCAATGCTATTTAGCTTGCAGGGCATTGGACCGCTAGCTAGACTAGACAATACTGATGGTACAGAATTGTAAACAAAGCTATACATTGACGCTCTATTAGTCAATACTGATGGTACTAAATTGCAAATAAAGCTATACATTGACACTATATGAGCGTTATGTCTTGGTCTCAACCATGTTTATATATATGTGCTTCAATAAAATGAATATTTAGCATGCCTTAAACATTAGCATCTGCTCTGCATTGAAAGTGATGCAGGAGCATTGGAAGAGTTTCATGTAAGGGAGGAGAAAAGAGGGGAGGGGGTAATTTCACCCTCTTATATGTAAATATACGCACATTTTTGCACACGCATTATATGTGCACAGATACTATAGATTTTGCAACGGATGATTGAACCCCTCGCCCGATCTCTCCCATATTGCTTATGAACTGCTGCTGTAAAAAAAAAATCACAGTGCTTTCATTAATGGAAACAAGACAGGTCTTACACTTCCAAGCTTATTCCTAAGTACTTTAATGATATGATGAATGTCATATAACTAGACATGAGAATTTAATGACCAAGAAAAAGCTAAAAAGTAGCAAACACTAGTTGAGTAAGTTTCACACACCTATCCCTCGAACAGCTACGCAACTACGAAAAATCAGTAGTAAATTAATTGGAGATTCACAAGTGTGAGATTACATAGGCATACACATGCATTGCATGCCTATACCTAAGTATGAGCAAAATACTGTAATCTGATGAAAAATCCTATAATCAGAAATTCATCACATACAAAGAAAGCCATGACTTTAGCCAGAAAACACCCACCAGCAGCTTACATACACAAGTAACATAGTTTTCAAGAGCAGTATGATTTTGGCTCCATCACTGATACCAGAAAATCAACCAGTGCTCATTGAAGCTGACAATATTTGTTATCTCTTAAAGAGGTACTACAACGTAATCATCAATAGGTTTCATTAAAAGAGCTTATTGCCTCACGAATCGGCTTCTGCACAATGATTAAAATCCATCCATTATGAGCGGTGTTACAGGATTTTGTCGCATCCACTTTCTCTCTCCTCTCGTACCAGCGAGCACCCTGTAAGCTATAAAACTAGGGGAGATGCCAAGAGGGCAAAAATATGCGTCTATTCTTCAGTGCACGTCATTGCACAAGCAATTTCTTTTCTTTCTTGAAAAGCACGGCTTACTTTCAGTGTGATCGCGTGAGAATGGGCATGTGGTGGCATCTTGCTGTGGCTATGATAGCTATGCAGCTCACGATGCTGAAATCAGCCAATGACTGTGAACTTTGGGTTTATGGCACAGTCATTTGCGTTCATGGCATGTTGCGTTTGGCCCGGCAGGTTTGGGTTTATGGCACTGTGGTCACCGCCTTCTTCGGACTGACGTGTATTGAAACGACGGGCTATTAAAGCCGAAGTCATTTTATAAATAAGAGCTGAATCTCTGTTGTACTCATTGCTGAATCTCTGCTGAATCTATATACAGTTCCATGTTTCCATCATGTAAATAAACCTTCATTCTTTCTCGAAGAACGCATCTCCTCACTGGCAAAGATTGGCTATGCGGACGACAGCGGGGAGCCAGCTACCGTAAAGACACCCGCCATACCTGCCATCGAACCTCGAACCTTAACAACTGGTTGGCAGCGGTGAGATGGACCTCACGGCATGGTGCTGTGTTGTGGTGAGTACTTGGTCTTTGCTTTGACTTTCCAGGCTTACCGTAATTACTCGAATCTAACGCACACCTTTTTTCCGGTTAAGCGAGTTCATAAATCGCATGCGCGTTAGAATCGAGTACGAATAAAAATGAATATGGTCATTCTATTGCCATCGGCATTTCCAAAATGGCCACCCCCTACGTGCGTCGTCATGGCGCGTCGGCCATTTCTGCCTATGTGTTTCCCATGTGCAGCACTTCTTACGTGTGCTGAAGAGTTCGTCATTTTGTAGTGCATTAGCATCGACGGCATAGAAGGGTCGACTCCAAAAACTCGAGTGCACCACGATGCCGCTTTTAAAAGAAAAGTCATTGCGTGTACAGAAACGGATGGAAATCGGGCCGCATCGGGATTGTACGGAGTTCCTAAAACGTGCGTGCGGGACTGGCGGAAACAAAAGCACAAGATTGTCGACAGCAAAGCTTCACGCAAAGGTTTCAGTGGACCACAGCAGGGTTGGTTTCCGCAAATTGAAGAACTGCTCGGCGAGTATGTGCTTGAGCAGCGAGCGGCGCAGCGGCCCGTGACGACAGAACTGCTCCAAGTGCGGGCTATGCAATTAGCTTTAGAAAAAGGTCTAACGCGGAGCCAGTTTAAAGCGAGCAGGTGCTGGCTAACTAACTTTATGAAGAGGAAAGGCTTTTCTCTCCAAACGTGAATGGGCATATGCGGAAATTTTTGCAGAGCAGTACGATGAAAAGCTTCACAGTTTTCAGAGGTTCGTCCTAAACTTGCGGCACAACAACGGCTACCTGCTTGGGCAAATCGGGAATGCCGATCAGACGCCTCTTTACTTCGACATGCCTGGCACCACAACCGTCGAGAAGAAGGGGGCGGGGGAAGTTCGCATGCTGACATCGGTCCACGGTAAAACTACAGTGGCGACAATGCTCTGTTACACGTCAGATGGGCCCAAGCTTCCCCCGTACCTCATATTTAAATGGAAGACACCCCCGAAAGGAGTTGTTTTTTCGAGTGGTGTGATCGTGCGGGCCAGCAATAAAAATGGGTGCGCGTTGCAATTGATGTCTTACTTTTTTTTTTCGTCGTGGAAATCGGGTGCGTGTTACAATCGAGGGTGCGGTAGAATCGAGTAAATACGGTAATTTTGTGAATGCGAGTTAAGTAGAAGCTGGATTGTGTGTGAGTTAGGGAGATCACCTATTTGTGAGTATTGCATGAGTTAGAGGGATCACCTAATTATGTGTGAGACGCAGGACCAAAGTAAAGCAGCAATCATAGTGTGGAAGTGAATGCTGAGAGATGAACTTTTCACTGTGAGCAAGCATCTAGGCATTGAAGTGAAGGGACGAACGGGCAGGACACAGATTGTGAGGTTGATCTTGCAGAAAGCCAGTGAGGAGGAAATTAAAAGCGCATTAAATGCTTTCGAAAGGGAAGAAAAAAAGCAGGAAAGAGAAGAAAAGGAAAGAAGGGAACAAAAGAAAGAGATTGAACTACTGGAACGTAAAGTTGAAGCAATGCGGCAGAAGATTCAGCCGTCAATAAGTGTAGAGCACGAGAAGTGCGAGAAACAGAGCGCTGTGCAGTTCAGATCCATAGAAAAGGATGAACTGAACTTGAGTGCTGCGAAATATGCTACCCCAAGGAGCGAGGCCGCCGAAGGCCAGATCGAGTGCGACGAGGTGCTATGCCAGCAGAATACTAGCGAAACAGCTAGAACAGCTGTAGACAATTTAGCACAGACCTCAAGTGCATTTGTCGCACTGGTGGAACTTGAAAACAATGTGGAAGTAGGCAAGGACACCGGAGATAGCTCAGAAGCAGCGAAAGTAGAGAATGAGGATAACAACGCAGTTGCAAACAGCTCCCAGGAATGCGAGCTAAAATTTTTGAAGGGAAGCAGCTGCATTGTTCTCAAGTGTGTTAAGCTGTCCGCCAGTCTAGATTGTGAAAGAGGTGATTTTTTAGAAAATCATTTCGAATGTGCGGGCTGCAGTGAGAGGGTTGGCGAGCTTGACAAGCGAGCGGGATGCTCAAAAATGCGTCGCAAGAAATGGCGCCGTCGCAAGAGTCGTCGAAAAGCCGCGAGCGAGACAAAAGACACTATGCGTGTTAAGGAAAGCTCAAAACATTTTACCGTCGCAGGCAAAACAAGGCGTTTCGCGTCGGCGTCAAAGTTGCTCTGCATGCATCCGAGCCGCCGGACAAAAAGAAAAAGAAAAGCGGATTCTTCGTGTATGCAATCTCGTGTAAGGCGTCAGTACTTCAGTTCTATCGACAGCACGTTTCAAGGCGCGCGCGAGTGCAGGTTTAGCACAGGTGAATCAGCCCGTCATGGCAACAGTGCTAAGAAAGTGAAGTGCCGAAGTGTGGAAGTTGGTGCAGAAGCACCCTTGAGCTGTAAATCCACCGTTGACACAACCCGAGGCGAACTTCCTAGTAGTGAGAAAAAGGTCGGTCGCAAATGTTGCCGCAAAAGAGCAAAGCAAAGAAAGAGTGGAAAAGGTGGCAATCATCCGAACGAACGTCATAAGGGTAAGTCATCGGCCCCTTCAACGAAAGGTCCTTTGCGGCGTGCAGTAAAGCACAGACGGTGAAATGGTAGGCCATGGCGCAAGTCCTCGCGACGGAATGCACGGTGGAGATTTAGAGAGCTTTGTGTGGACAAGAGTGTCGACGTGGTCCAAGAAGAAAAGCCACAGTAGCTAAGCGCTGCTGGGGTGCTAGCCCAATGAGGGTATGGCCACTCTTTCCCACACGTTGCTTGGATCCCCGCCCTCGAACTCACAGAATCAGGCCGAAGTCGCGAACAAGGCGTGACTGCGCAGTTAAGCTGGCAGCACATACACATTGTGGTCTCAGGCGTTTTGAAAATACGCCAAGACCGCGACCGCAGCATGTACGACTGAAAAGTAAGGGAAAGCTGTAGGCTGAAGAACGCAGGATACAGGAATTTTCTTAGAAGCATGTTTGTTTATTTTTTGGTTTTAAAGTGATATTCCTGTCATCTCGGCGGTTAGTTTGTTTAGTTACAGTTTTTCCCTTCTAGACTTTTTGTAAGCTTTGTAAGAGTTTTGAATTAAGTTTTTAAGCGTTATGGGAAAGCAGTGACCCGCATCAGTTATCCGACTACGTGAAAAGTCTTTTCTATGATACAAGAGCACGATAGTCATGAATGCAGTTTGTACGCCCGCTAGTTTTGAAAGCATAGTAGCGTCCGTCGAGTGGAGCCGAAGTTTGTATGCTTCAGACCTTTCTATAGAGCATGAGATTGTACAGTCTTGAAAGAGTAAATGAGCATTTATAAGGAATGTTTTAAAATACAACCAGAAGCAATTTTTGAAATGCTCATGTTTGAAAAACATTTGGTACAGGGTGTTTAGCGCAAAACTTGAACAAGTTTTGCTAGGTGCTCCTGAGGTGTACGCTATCTAGAGTCATTTTTATCGCGATACGTTCTCTGCAAACAATTACGTTCAGATGCGTGTTTAGTGGTGCCTAGGTTATACGGATATGACCTTTGGTTACGTGCGTGTTGGTATGCTAGCGCTCTTTGGATGAGAGTATGATGTCGTGCTAGGGTGCACAGCAAAGTCCTGTGTGTTCTTTAAAAACATGGGCTGACATGACGGTACATCCAGCAAATCAGCGTGTTAGTACACGAAATGTATTTCGTTTTGTTCTTTTAGTGAGTGCTTATAGTGTGATCTCTTGAGCTGAGCGGTAAGCTTACCGAATGATGAGGCTAGGAGTACATATTAAGGAGTTATAAGACGCAGTTAGATTTGTTGTAAGAGAGTTTTAATTGGCATCAGGGTGTCCTACTAGTAGGCACTCACGACTACGTTTTGAAAGTATGTAATTAGAGAACGAAGAATGCGCGCAGTTACCTTGTGTACGGTTGTGGCAACATTCGGGTGAAAACAATGAAGTTGGTTGTGTTTCATGATGTCAGTCATGAAGCTAGCAAATGTTAGTTACAACTTAGTAGTGCGGATGGTAGGAGAAAGCTAGTTTTGAAAAAGTGTATGGTTATCTGGAGCCAAATTGTATTTGCCTTTGTGTGCTTTTCTGGCACGGCAAATTGATCCATCTTCATTAGACATCTCCACATCAATGAATGTTGTAACTTCGGCGGCTTGAAATTGTGTCACGAAATTTTGTGTAGCGTGTTTTTTATTTGTTCACATTTTTTTAGAAGCCTGAAGGGTTTGAAGCGAGTCTAATGCACTTGTCTACAGCATAGCATTGTGTTGCGTGGTTCGTTTCCCTGTTGTCAATCATTGTGAGGTGGTTTGGGAGTCGGTTGTGAGTTTGCAGCTGGATGTTCCCAGTCAGGCCATCGTCCTCGTCACCAGCCATTCTTTTCGTGCCCAGCGGTTGGAGGCGCTGGCCAGTCGAGATTTTCCGGGCGGCGGAGCAGCTGTTGCGTTTGGCCCAGCAGTTCGTCTCAGCAGACGCCATTGTGGGTAAGCCGGTCTGCTAAAATGCTTTCAACCCCATCAGCGCCCTAGAAGCGAAAAGCACGACGCTGTCCTGCAGGCGGGCCACGCAGTTTGCTCTAGCCGGCTTAAGAGAAACTCGATCGAAGCTTTGCGAACAACCCTTCGTTGAGTCGGGGTCGAACAGCATGAGACGGCGTCACTATTGCAGTTCTCATGAAGTCAACCTCTCCGACAGCCATTGTCACCTACGCGAGGTCGTGACAAAGAAATAACAGTACCAAAGTGTGGGAAAACGTCGCTGTGGCTGTTCTCGGGAAACGAGCACCTGGCAGACATGTCCAAGAAAGTTCCGGAACACTGCAGCAGAACGTAGCCTTGGACCGCAGCTTACGTTCGTGTCAGTGGCCATCTCACCAGAAGAGCTCAACTCTCCCACCCCCACCCCCCACCCCCACCGGACTCAACCTCCTCACACTGCGATGTCTTGAAGGCCTGGGCCGGGTGCGTCTTTGTGAGGTGAGCTCGTGCTACGCATTGGACATTTTCGCTTGTGTTTCTCATCAGTCGAGTGGTCCAACATCTGCACCCTTCTGGTGGGTAAACCACTGAGACTTCACGTCACCTGATTCACGGCAACAGTTGTCACCACCATCTTCGGACTAACGTGTATCAGAAACGACTGGCTATAAAAGCCAGTCATTTTGTTAATAAGAGCTGAATTTCTGTTGTACTCAGAGTTGAATCTAGGCTGAATCTCTATGCAGTTCCATCTTTCCATCATGTAAATAAACCGTCGTTCTTTCTCAAAGAACGCATCTCCTCACTGGCAAAGGTTGGCTATGCGGATGATGGCGGGGAGCCAGCTACCGTAAAGAAACCCGCCGCACCTGCCATCAACCTCCTACCCTTTACAGGCATCATTCGTTGAGAGAAGAGAAAATGATGTCTAGCCGACTGATAAATGTTTGTTATTTTCAGGCCGCGTGCTGCACTATAAAATTTGGCTCATGTGTTCAGGAACCTTGAATACCGATGACTAGTGTTTTCTGATTATGCTAAAAAAGTGTTTCAGGGCCCTTATAAAATGGAACTGTGCCAAAACTTGAGCAAGCCTTTTTAATCCATTAATCTGATGCTCTGGAATATGCCGATATTGTTGCGTGAGTGGCAACGCCAAAATATAAGCAGTGTAATTTTAATTCATGGGAAAAACTACCTTGATTTCGGACTACGGCAAAACACATCAGCCATTTTTGTTATGGGAAGTGACGTCATGTCATGTGACGTGACGACAAAGGCCGTTTGTTTTTTATTAGCTTGATGCGGTAAGTAGCGTGCAATATTCTAATGGTGGTAGCTAGGCAATACGAGTAAAACTACTGAGAATACTAAGAACAGTAAGAACAATTTAATTACTTTCTCTCACAAAAAAAGTACTGTTTCTAAATCATGTATTTTTATAATGCACACGACGCCTAGTCTGTGAATGCAACTATCGTATGCCTGACACTAAAGGTAGCAATGTTTGCCACATTTTAGTGAGCCAAAAATGAGAAATGGCCTAAGGAGTATTTATTTTAGTGTATTAGCAATTATACAAACACTCTCGGCTGAATTTTGCCCATACCGTCATGTTCTATATATATTGCCACCTGGTGTTCTGTGCCAGTGAACAGTGGGTCAGTTCTGTGCCGGTGAACGAGGAAGACGAAGACGAGCAACCCGTGCCAGCGGAGACGTCCTTCTTTGTCTCCGAGATTTTTGACAGTCACGTCCCTTTATACGTTCCTTCGGGCTCATAGCGCGTGACAATATATATATATTGTAACGGGATTTATTTGCAGAGCAGAACGCACAAGGCGAAGCAGTCAGCAGCGTCCGGCCAAGCGGAGCAAGCACGAGCTTATGCTGATGGCGATGCCCCTGAGGTGCCGAGAAATGCCGCTGAGGCCCCTCTTCTTCACTACAATCGCCCTCCGCAGAAAAAGGCGCCATCCTGGCGGATTAGGGAGAAGAAACGACTAATGGGTCATAATATGGCTTGAGGCGAGAGACGTGGACAGTGTCACGGCCGCGGTAGCGTAGGTCTGTGGATGGGATAATGGGCTCCACGATATAGTTGACGAGTGACGTTTGCTCTACAACGCGATATGGCCCGATGTATTTAGGAAGAAGTTTTGCGGAGCGGCCAGGTGCAGTAGCAGGTACCCGAAGCCATACTAAAGAACCAGGTGGAAAGTTTGGAGCCGAACGGTCTCCGGTCAGGCGGGAATGCTGCTGCCACTGGTCCTCGGTAGAAAAAGAGCGGGCAAGCTGGCGGCACTCTTCAGCATGTCGAGCAGCTTCGGACAGAGTTGTACTTTCGGACTCATAAGGTTTATATATGGGAGAATAGTGTCTACTGTATTTGAAGGTTCTCGTCCGTACAGAAGAAAGTATGGCGAAAACCCAGTAGTAGCTTGTACGGCAGTATTATACGCGTAGGTGACGAACGGGAGAACGTGGTCCCAATTTGAATGATCAGAGGCGACATACATCGACAGCATATTGCCAAGAGTACGGTTGAAGCGCTCCGTCATGCCATTCTTTTGAGGATGGTATGCTGTACTTGTGCGGTGCACGATTCGGCATTCGTTGAGTAATGCCTTCAAGGCGTCAGAAAGGAAGGCACGGCCTCTGTCACTTAAGAGCTCACGAGGGGCACCATGACGCAGAATGAAACATTGCAGCAAAAACGTTCCTATGTCACGGGCTGTGGCAGTTGGCAGCGTGGCTGTTTCGGCATAGCGTGTCAGATGGTCTATCGCAACAATAATCCAGCGATTACCAGCTAGAGTTGATGGTAGTGGTCTGTAAATGTCAATGCCGACGCGATCAAAAGGTCGACTAGGACAAGGAAGAGGTTGTGACGGGTAGACTTGCCCGGGAGGTAACTTTTGTCGTTGGCACTGAGCACACGAGCGAATGAATTTCCGCACGTAGTTATACATGCCACGCCAATAAAATCTTAGTCGAAGCCTAGCGTATGTCTTGAAGAGGCCTGCGTGGGCGCACTGTGGGTCTGCGTGAAAAGCTTCGCAGATAGCAGCTCGAAGATGGCGGGGTATCACAAGGAGACACTTGCGACCGTCAGAAAGATAGTTGCGTCGATAAAGAAGATCATCTCTTAGGCACAAGTTGCTAGCCTGGCGGCGGGGAGCACGAGACGGTGAAGGAGTGAGAGGATCAGAAAGAATACTTATGAGGCCACTGATCCAGGGATCCTTTCGTTGTTCCATGGTCATGTTGCGCAAGGCGGATGATGCAAGTGCAGGCTTGAGGGAAGAGAGGCAAACACCTTCATCCGATATGTGTAAGCGAGAAAGGGCGTCGGCGTCCGTGTGCTTACGACCGGATCTGTAAATAACGCGGATGTCATATTCCTGAAGTTTGAGCGCCCAGCGAGCAAGTCATCCGGAAGGGTCTTTAAGTGTGGATAGCCAACAAACGGCGTGGTGGTCAGTGACGACGTCGAATGCGTGACCATACAGGTAGGGGCGAAATTTTCCAAGGGCCCAGATAATAGCTAAACACTCTTTCTCGGTCACGGAGTAGTTAGCCTCGGCTTTCGTCAAAGTCCGGCTTGCGTAGGCGACGACATATTCATCAAACCCTGCCTTTCGTTGCGTGAGCACAGCGCCAAGTCCAACACCGCTGGCATCAGTATGAACCTCCGTGGGAGCGGCAGGATCGTAGTGACAGAGAATGGGTGGTGAAGTTAGCAGGCGGCGTAATTTGGTGAACGCAACATCGCATGCTGGTGACCAGGTGGAAAGGTCCTTGTCGCCGCTAAGAAGGTCCGTAAGGGGCGCACATATGGAAGCAAAGTTTCTAATAAAGCGTCGGAAGTATGACGACAAGCCGACAAAACTTCTAAGTTCCTCTAGGTTCTTTGGCTTCGGAAAATCGGCGAATGCTCGAAGCTTGGCGGGGTCGGGCCGTATGCCGTCCCGCGATACGACGTGGCCAAGAATGGTGAGCTGCCGGGCACCAAAACGACACTTCTTGAGGTTGAGTTGAAGGCCGGCGTCGGTGAGGCGTGTGAGGACGTGCTCGAGACGATTTAAATGGGTGTCGAAATCGGTGGAAAAGACAACTACGTCATCGAGATAGCATAAACATGTGTTCCACTTGAGACCTCGTAAAATAGTGTCCATCATTCTTTCAAAAGTGGCTGGAGTGTTACAAAGGCCGAAGGGCATAACAGTAAATTCATATAATCCATCAGGTGTGACAAATGCTGTTTTTGGTCGGTCAGATGCTTCCATAGGTACTTGCCAGTATCCAGACCGTAAATCCAGCGAAGAGAAGTATTCTGCTCCCTGCAAACAGTCAAGGGCGTCGTCTATTCGCGGTAACGGGTAAACGTCCTTACGGGTGATCTTGTTTAAACGTCGATAGTCCACACAGAACCGAATGAAGCCGTCCTTCTTCTTAACAAGAACGACCGGTGACGCCCAGGAACTGTTAGAAAGCTGTACAATACCCCACTGGAGCATGTCAGCAACCTGGTCGTCAATAACACGGCGCTCCGATGCTGAGACTCGGTAGGGGCGCTGTTGCAGAGGCGTATGGCTTCCTGTGTCAATCTTGTGGGATATGTTCGATGTGGGACTGAGGCCAGAAGCGTGGCTGTCAAAAGAAGTACGAAACTTTTGCAGCAGGTTCACCAACTGGCTTCGTTCTGAAGAAGACGTTGCAACATGGATGGAGCGACGGAAAGCGTCAAGGAGTGACTGGTCAACAACAGAGTCAGAAATGAGTGCGCTGAGGTCCGTAGAAGGTAAACTAGATGGAGCGTCAAAAATGTGACGGGCGTCGATCGAATGCACGTGACCGAGACATTCACCATAGAATAAAGGTAAAGGCCCATCTAGCATATTGTACACGAGCTAGTCGTGACGCCATGGTGGAGAGTAAGGAGAACAACGGGCAGTAGAGAACATTTGCGTTGAATGAACAGGGCAGAGGGCATAAATATAACATCACCGTCAGAAATAGCGTCACACGACACAGTCACCAGAAGAGAAGAGCGCGGTAGTACGGTGGTGTCGTCGGAAACAGACAGTTTATAATACGGCAGGGAGGCTTCGACGGCGTCAACATCAGGAAGTGCAGATAGCTCAAGTTCAGCGCGACAGCAGTCAATGACGGCATTATTATTCGCAAGGAAGTCCCAGCCGAGTATCATGTCATGGGAACACGAGGGCAGCACTATGAATTCGACGATATACACAATTCCTTCGATGACGACTCGTGTGGTACAGGCTGCAAGAGGTGTTAGACTTTGTGCGTTAGCCGTTCTAAGAGAGAGGCCAGATAATGGCGTCAAAACTTTGCGGAGTTTGCGGCACAGGTTGATGGAAAGGACGGATAGAGCGGCTCCGGTGTCGACAAACGCCATGACGACGATACCATCGACTGACACTTCAATGACGTTAGCTGGACAGGGGCGAGGACTTGTGCATGGCGACGGGGACGCGGTTCGTGCCTCGGGAACTGCGGCCGTTAGTTTTCCTGGTCGGTGGGTCCGGAACGGTGACGCATAGGGGAAAGCGAACGTCGACGTGGAGATGGGGAGCGGCGGGTGGGACCGTGTCGACGATCAGAAAGAAAGGAAGAGGAAGGAGGGCTTGAAGGCGTAGAAGAAAACTGAGGGTCGAAAGAGGGCATTCGTCGAACGTTCTGAGCAGCCTGGCGACGACGACAATAACGTGCCACGTGGCCAACACCGCCACAAGCAAAACATATCGGACGGTTGTCGTGGGTCCGCCATTGGTCGGAGTAGACTCCTACTTGCGGCTGGGGGGCAGAAAAGTGCGGCCGAGGTGGTATCGGCATAGGCGGCAGTGAATAGGTCGGCGGCGAAAAGGGCGGCGGCGAATACATAGGCACTGGCTGGAACGCAGGCTGTCGAGGTCGAGCAACGGCCTTGGCGTACGTGAGGTGCGGCGACTGCCGGCAGTTCACGGGCGGGAGGAAGAACTTGTGCGACCTGGTCTTGAATGAAGTCGCAGAGTGTAGACGGCAATCTGCGTGGTTAATCGAGTACGCAGGACATCAAAGAGAGCTGACGAGCGACCTCAGCACGGATGAACTCTTGGATCTTGGAGAGAAGAGGGGCTTGGTCTTCTCCTATGCCAAGGGTGGCCAGGCTGGACAAAGAGTCGTCGAGCGCCGAGGGACGTCGGGTGGAAAGACGTTGCCTGCGTAACTCGTCAAAACTCTGGCATAACTCGGTCAGTTCTAGGACAGTGCGAGGACTCTTAGAAAGCAACATTTGGAAAGCGTCGTCCTCAATGCCCTTCATGATGTGTTTGATCTTAAGCTCTTCGGACATCGACTCGTTGACTCGCTTGCAAAGGTCCAGAACGTCCTCAATATAGCTTGTGAAATTCTCATCAAGCTGCTGGGACCGAGTATGCAAGCGTTGTTCGGCACGGCGTTTGCGTACCTCCGGCCGTCCAAAAACTTGTGTGAGGCTCGTTTTGAAGACTGACCATGTAGGGAGTTCCGCTTCGTGGTTTATAAACCACAGCTTGGCCACGTCCGACAGGTAGAAGGAGACGTAGGCCAACTTGGCGGCGTCATCCCATTTGTTGTGAGTACTCACTCGTTCGTACATTGAAATCCAGTCGTCAACGTCCTTGTCTTCTGTGCCTGAGAAAACAGGGGGATCTCGCAGACGCAGAGAACCGGCGCAGAGAACAGTACGTGGTGCCTGTGGAGGAGTTGGAGCGGCGCTTGCGTCGGTAGGCATAATGGATGGTAGAATGCGATTTCGAAGCTCCAGGGTGATCGAAACCCAGCAGACTCCACCACTTGTAACGGGATTTATTTGCAGAGCAGAACGCAAAAGGCGAAGCAGTCAGCAGCGTCCGGCCAAGCGCAGCAAGCACGAGCTTATGCTGATGGCGATGCCCCTGAGGCCCCTCTTCTCCACTACAATATATATATATATATGGGATATGGCACAACGGGAGCGTTGTCAACAAGGATAAATATATTTATTTCCCAACAGTTTCGGGAGGGGTCCTTCCTTCCTCAGGGGATGAGTTATACTGACATGAACTTCCAAACTTCATTGCTGCCACGTCCCTCTCGCCTCGAAATATATCAGAATTCATCAATTCCTTAATAAAAAACATCCCCCCAAATTTTCCTTATTACCTAAAGGACACAAACCACTTCATCTGCGAAACTTCAAGTCTCGACATCCCAGGCGGCAGTTTTCTGGTGACCATGGACGTCTGCTCACTGTACACCAACATACCCCACCATGACGGAATGGCGGCTATTGTTTCTGAATATATAAAATCTGACTCATCTACTAGTGTAGGTGGCGAGGTACTGTTTACACTTCTTGAACTTGTACTAAATTATAACCATTTTGAGTTCAATGGCAAGCATTTCCTTCAGGTCAGTGGCACTGCAATGGGCACGAAAATGGCCCCAAACTTCGCGAGCACCTTTATGGCTTCACTTGAAATCCCATTCATTGAGGGACGCACCTTGAAACCTTTCTACTACATAAGATACCTAGAGGATATTTTTATGATATGGAATCATGATGAGGGAAGTCTTTTCCGCTTGATAGAGGATCTTAACAAGTGCCACTTGTCAATTAAATTCACGCACAAAATTTCCAAAACTAGCATTAACTTTTTGGACGTCACTGTCACGGTCGAAAATGACCGCTTGTCAACAAACTTTTACAAAAAGCCTACAGACCGTCAAATGTACCTACATTTCAACAGCAGCCACTCAAAGCATTGCAAAACGGGTATTCCATATTCTCAGGCCTACCGGTACCGAAGAATATGCACCGATATGCGGGAATTTGACAGGCACGCGGAACACCTAAAGCATTCTTTATTGAAACAAAATTATCCGGATGACATTATTCACGATGCCATACTACGTGCAAGCAACGTGAACAGGAATGATATTATTAAGGGACCAAACAGTGTATCTAAAACGACTTCCCAAACGAACCTTGTACTAACTTATTCCTCATCAGCGCCACGAATCAACAACATACTGTCCCGCCATTTCAACATAATCAGGCAAAGCTAACGACTAACTTCTATCTTCGCGAAGCCACCTCACGTGGTGTACCACCGGGATAAAAATCTGAAGGACATTCTTGTTAGAGCAAAAACAAACAATCCCAAAATTCAATCAGGGTGCCATCCCTGCGGAAAAGCTCAATGCAAGGTATGCCCACAGATGGTCACAACACGTGAATCCAAAGCGAACTTCTCGGATTTCAAATTCTGCACAACTGAAAGCCTTAATTGTAACTCCAGTAACGTAATATACATGCTACATTGCAACATCTGCGGACAAGAATATACCGGCCAAACAGACACACCATTTCGGCTGCGGTTCAATAATCACCGGTACCACGCCACTTCACTGCCGAAGCTACCTTTATCTAGACATCTGCGCCTGCCAAACCACAGTTTTGAAAATATCAGCGTAACTCTTTTGCAGTTCGGTTTCTCAAACAGGCGCGAGCGCGAACAGCGTGAGGCATATTTTATTTTCAAATTTCGAACATTAGTAGCCGGCATCAACAAGGACCCCGGAAAACTCTCCTGCCTCCGAGAAGTAAGCCAGGAGGAAATTGGTGACAAATATTGATAGCTGGAGACCATGCTTGTTTTTTCTGACTGACTCGTACGTGTACACTGTCCTTTCTTGTTTTTTTTTCCTTTTTTTCTTTTTTTCACATGCACATACAAAGTGTTTATGTTCGCCTACCACTTGATGACCATTGAAAGGAAACGGACGAAGATTAAAGGTAAAGAGCCGACCACCCATTAAGGGGAAACCCTTTCTTTAGGCACGCCGTCAGGGACCCCTCCCGCCACCGCCACCGTGGCGACAATCTTGGGTGGCCCGACACACACATCGAGAACTGAACAGCACATGATAAGAACCGGATGTGGACGTGATAAGAACTGGATGTGGACGTACACGGACAGTTGGTTTCGTTCTCAGTGTTGACAATGGTTTTACCTCTTTTTTACTTTCTTTCTTTTCTTCCTTTTTCTTTTTTTCTTCCCCTTTCTTTTTTTTTCTTTCTTTCCTTTTTTTATAGTTCCCTCTCACTCTCGCAAACATCTTTCAAGGCGAGAGGGACGTGGCAGCAACGAAGTTTGGAATTTCATGTCAGTATAACTCATCCACTGATGAAGGGAGGACCCCTTCCGAAACTGTTGGGAAATAAATATATTTATCCTTGTTGACAACGCTGCCGTTGTGCCATCCATACCTTCACGAAGACTAACTGGCCCATTGAATTATTACTCCCACTATATATATATATATATATATATTTATTTATTTATTTATTTATTTATAAAGGCACAAAGAAAACCAAATCAGAAGAAAAGAATTACAAGGCACCATACCGGAGCTTCGAGCCAGCGACCCCTCGCTCCACAGTCCGCTGCGTTAACCAACAAGGCTGTGCCGCTAATGCTATCCATCTCACTAACGGCCAGCTACATATATATATCATTTACCACTGGCTTACTGTCAATCAATTTCTACCTCATACCTTTGAAAAATTAAAATTTTTCTTTATATCAACCACCGGTTTTATGGCCAATCCCCTGTGGTGGGTGGAAACCACATATCAAGGAACAAGCAAGCAAGGAAGCGAGCTTCCTCCTCAATCCAGCTGCTTTCGGCGTTGACGCCGACAATGCAATGTCTGGGACAATATGAGGTAGGCGCTTTGAAGAGCATTGAAACTGCACTTTTCACTACTGTCCCCGGTATCGACTGAAGCCATGAAACAAAATGCCCGACAAACGCCCCTGAAAATGCTGTATGAAAATCGACCTTTCTGATGCCATCGTGTGTTGTACAAACACCTGTGGAACAGCTCCAATGGAATGCAGCTCCAACGGAATGCTAGTCGCGCTGAACCAAGGCGGGCTCGTATAAATGCCCAGACACGGGAAGAACGTGCTGCTGTGCGTGTGAGACGTTGCAGCTTAACACACATTCGACCATGTTCACTACATTTTGTGTAGTTCTTAAACATCCTAGCTTCACTTCGTGTAACAATACGATGAGGTGCTATGGCATTCATTGCTTCGGCCTTGTGCCAAAACTGCAACTTTTTGAGAGTCTCCTAGCTCTAACAAAATGCTAATCATTGCAAAACTCAAGCAAATATGTGCCATTATTCATGTACAACTTTTAGCATACTATTTTTATAGTAGTTCATCGGTAAATTTTTACAGAACATTATAGTTATACGGACATCGAAATAAATAAAATATTCTCAACTAAAAAATGCAGAGTACAGATAAGGTACGTTAGAGGACACACTACACAAAACATGTTTTGGGATTACAATAGCTTGCACCAGAGCAGACCCTGGTCACATCTTCCCGAATTTTTCAGACAAACACAGGCATGCATGGCAAGGGCCAGAACAGCAGGAGTGATGGGAGGCTGCTCTGTACAGCTCGCAACCAGACTACAGCATTGCATTGTAAAATGGGCCAGAAGGGCTCGCTGAAGCACAACAAAATCCGGCAATTTAAATTCTGCATCCTCTTCCCCCTCCCTCCTTCCCTCACGAGATTCTCTCATTAATAAAGCTGTTTACCTACCCGCCTGCCTTAAACAAGGTTGATACAACATCCAAACACTCAAAATATGTTAAAATGAAAACAATCCCAATCCAGAAGTGGAAGATCTTAATGAGCTCCCAGTTACAAGTGACAAAACTTTTCACAGAAATGCATGTTCACCAAACACACCATGAAAAAGGAGCTGCTAAAACTTACCAATCCATTCATGTTCCACGTAGCCACAAATACATTGACCTTTCTATCTGGGAAGTAACGGTTTAGTTCTTCTTCACCTAGCAGTGACCCCTTGCCACTGACATTTCCAACCAGGTAGCTCCTAAAGATGCATCAAAATGGCAAATTTCAGGCAGGAAGCAGTTTGTATTATTCACTGCTGCTTGAATCATGATTCATGCTAAAACTTTCACCATTCGTAATTCGTTATGAAAGTCACTTAAATAAATATACATTTTTACATTTACACTTTTTACATTACACATTTACATATTTACACTGTTACAAAATGCTACAATGTTACAAAATATTTACACTATTACAAAATGGCAATAGCCTCCTAATGCCTTAAAATTTAATGTCATTTGCGCAGCACGACAAGGGCAATTCAAACAAGGGCCTTAATGCAATTCATCCGCTAATGCCTTCACTAGAACATATCCGACTGAGAAATGTGTTCGGTCGACTCCAAGACATGCACACTGTAGCATCAATAAACCATTTAAAACAGCATCTCCCATGTTAAATTTACCATACAACTTTAACCAAATCACCTCATTTCCAAAAGAAAGGCAGGAAGTGAAGACAGCAGCTTGGGATGAGCAATTCGTAAACAGGGGGTCAAAGCTGGAGAGGACGTTTTATCAAGTAGACTTGTCTGTGTTACAGCCATGAAAAAGTGAAGTCCACGCGACGAAACGTCTGCTCCAGCACTGGCCCCCTGTTTACAAATTTCTAATGTTATTTCCAAGTAGCTCTGTAATGAAATTCACCTCACAAGTGCAACAACTTCGACATGACAGGTGTTATGTGGGATTCCAGGCTTTCAACTTGCAGTGGCCAGGTTGCTATGATTTGTTACAATGTATAAAAGAGAAAAACAAAACTCAAGCTAATGGCCCCACTGCATCTTTTCTTTTACAATTCACTATCCCTGAATGCACGTAGGAGTTGTTAAAATGCATGTTTATCCGAAATTATTCATTTCAGAATTCACCGTTATTGACAACATCTGGTCAAATTCCCTTAAATTTAGACGTGTGGTAGCTCCACCGCAAAAAAAATTAATTAAGGAACCTAAAGCTTTAACTACTGAACGCCAATTATGGAGCCCATGAGGTGCAGGTATAATACAAATCTTTAAAATGTCAAAGTAAGAAAGGTGCAAGACCGAAGACAGCTTTACTGTCATCAAAATATTTGAAAACATGTACTGGTATGTCATACATTATAAGAAATGTAGTCAACTTCATAGAGACGCCTACTGGCCATAGTTCTCACGCTGGGTCTGATGGTGGTAGGATCAATTATATACCTCAAATGAAGTGATGACAGAGTGCTGGCAGCATTCAGACTAATTGATTGATATGTGGGGTTTAACGTCCCATAACCACAATATGATTACGGAAGACACCGTAGTGGAGGGCTCCGGAAATCTCAACCTCCTGGGGTTCTTTACCGTGCACCCAAATCTGAGCACACGGGCCTACAGCATTTCTGCCTCCATCAGAAATGTAGCCGCCGCAGCCGGGATTCGATCCCGCAACCTGCGGGTCAGCAGCCTAGTACCTTAGCCACTAGACCACCGTGGCGGCGCAGCATTCAGACTAAAGTGTGCCAAAGGTACTACACGCAGAACACCGAACATAGTAGTTGCCATTATGTAGTAGCTCACAAAAGTGATTGGCTTTAGCTATTGTGTGTAGCATTGCAACCTAAAAACATGCATGAGAAAATCTATATTTCACTGAAAATAAATCGTGCAGTTTGTGCGAAAGAGCTTTTTTTTTCTTTTTCTTGTGACCAGTGCCAAAAGTGAGAAAGGGAGATGTTGGGTACAGCCAGTGTATGAAGACCACTTATGCAAGACACTGTTTATGCCCGTGACCAATTGTAATGATGATGATTCACATGGTTTAATGGCATGTAGGCCTCGAGTAAGAGTTCCATATAGTCAACTGTAATCCACCACCCAAGCAAAACAGTGTTGTTCTTGCCAATCAACTTCCATTTAAAACAAATTGAAAGTGTCAACCACGACATGCACACCAGTAGGCTTGTTTTTCCTTTGAAAAAGAAAACACAAGTTGTGTGCATTAAATTTCGTTTCCAGTCTAGAAAAAAAGAAAAGAAATTATTTTACTCCCAAACAAAACACTACAAAGAAAAATAATTCTTAATGTGACACCCATACAGGACAGCTGCTACTGCTGGAAAGTACAATATTTGAACTAGAGACATTGTGTGTAACAACCTGTTCTGCATGGCAATCTACTAAGCCCCACTATCAATTAAGTTTTGAAGACAACCGTTTGTATACAGTACCGGAAGACACTATGACTCGAATAATGTTTCTAACACTTACATTCTTTGTTATCATTCAACAGTTGCAATCACTCTGTGAAACCTGGCCACTAGACACATAGAATTTGGCACATGAAATAAATAAATTCAGCATGAAGTGAAGAACCCTGCCTCCCCCCTCTTTTTTTCGCATGCTAATGTGGTGTAGACCACGAACCTCAGGCGAGCATCCTTAGTTGAAATCTTGGGAAGAATACTTGGTTGGTCTGGAGGAAAGTCAACACTGTCTTGAAATTCTGACATGCCTGAAACTGTCCAAGAATGGTGCAGCTTTTTCACCTCGGTAACACAGCGTGTTGAACCTGATGGGGGCTCCGTTTTTGCTAAGGGAGAGAGCTGATGAGCTTTCTTGGCATAACTACCATTGGTTCCATCACTGAGGGACTTGAGGCTGCCTGTACTCACACAACTGGTCTGACGTAGCAGTTGCTCTGTTGCAAAACTCAGAGGTCGATTCAAGCTGGTGGACGATGGGCACTTGACAAGACTAGAAAGACGAACCGATTCCACCCTAGGCGTCAACGATGGAGTCTGAGAGTCAGAAAGGCAGTTCTTTTCTGCAACACATCTGGGTGCCAGCTCAAAGGCTTCGTCATCAGATGACGAACTTGCGCTGCCATGTGCTAGTGAGGCTGCAACAGAGTTGTTGTGTACTAGACGGAGCTCTTCGAGAGGCGTTTTTATAACAGGAAGGCTTTGACTTTTTTTTGTACCGCCTTTAATTCTTTCCTTCCGGGAGGTAAGCCGGGAGGGCCGCTTGGGAGGGTCATCTTTACCGGCCGGTTGGTATCGATCCATTCTGGTATACAGTATTTACTTCAATCACATCGCTGGAAAAGAAAGAACAGCAAACGAGAAGGCATGATCTTCACTATGCCGTACGTACCCCCGGACCCCAAATTTTAAAGCAAGACACTTCTGTGCAACAGCTAAACACGGTCTCTGCACCACACGGCAGCCGTGAGTCGACACATTCATGCAGTATAGATGGCCACTTGCAAACCTAATAATTCCGTTTTAAGCAGGTACACTCGATGGGGAATGTTCGCAGATCGTTCAAGCACTCAAAACTACACAGCGTAATATTATTACGTTAAAGTGGCCTGCGGTGAAAACGAAACGTACCAATCAACTGTCAAAGGCACGACAGCAGTAGCAGCACCGTCAAAAGCCCAAATAGCAGACTGGTATATTAAGTACTAACGCTGTCAGGGCGTGCGTTAGCAGTAAACAATCCACTACTGGACGCGCCAAAACGCGGGAAATATTGTGGCATAGAGCTGCGAAACGAAAATCGCTAGCAGATACCACGGACGACAGAAAAATGACTCACGTGAACAGGCAAAACAAACGTGATGCGCCTAGCGATTACGCTAATTGCGCCCTACCACAGTTGCAATCGACAGCAATATTGTGCCATGTTGTACTGTCTACTTTAAATCAAAATACTATTGTGTACACGTTCAGTTTATTAGCATCACTGTTTTAAAACTTGTGTTGTTATTGTATTAGAACTTAGCAATGCGCGCGGGAAGTTTGAGCGTGTTTCGAGTGGAAAAGATTGGAAAGAGCACATACATGTTCCCATTGCATCCATTTCACGCTTAAAATAATTTCTATACGTACTGCTACAAATAAGAAAACCATGCTATCTAGTTCAGTCGCCAACATTATTCACATATTCATAAACCTAAATTGTTTAGCTTAGGGTCGCCGTAGATATTGGAAAATGGTTCTTTATTGTGAAGGTTTTTCTTGTTTTTTTTTTTTGCGCCACATGCAAAACCACACCCACCACTGATATATAGCGAAGTGACTGACGCTATAAATTGGCTTCGTAACTTCCAATTTCTCCCGGGTAAAATTGAGGTAATGGGTCAATGGTCATGTTTATTCTAAACAGTGCTGTTTTCAAATGTACCAACTGATTAGAAGGAAGAAAAATGTAATGTTTGCATCATGCATTTTTATCTGAAAGAGTTTGAAAATCACCCCTCTGTTGTAGCTGGCTGTCGTAGGGAAGACGTACATAGAAAAAGCGCGTGCTCTCTGACTCATAAGAAGCTACAAAAATCACAAAAGAAAAATAGAGATATTCAAGCCTCATTATTATTATTATTATTATTATTATTATTATTATTATTATTATTATTATTATTATTATTATTATTATTATTATTATTATTATTATTATTATTATTATTATTATTATTATTATTATTATTATTATTATTATTATATGTGATGATGATGACAACAATCTAAAGGTGTTTTTACCGGTTGGTTGGTTGTGAAACTTTACTGTTGTCCTGCAAGGAGCGCGTTAGCGCGCAGTGGTCAACTCTCACGTCGGGACCATTAGGCCAAGCCTATCCGCCGTAGCCGATAGGCTTAAAACACTTTGAGAGGGCCAAGACACTGAATAATTAAGCAGTGGGCGTAGAAAACAAATCTCAAATCTAAAAAAACACAGCGTAGCATGTAGTTTCCAACAGAGATGTCTGGCAGATAGTTATTTTTTCTAGCTGGTCAGCTGCATTTCTTGATTATGGTGCTGACGTGTCGGCCATTGGGCGGTCAAACCATGCTGTTTAAAGGGGTTTTTTTTTTTTCTATGATAGAGCAAACAAATGAAACGCAAGAAAGGCACACGACGGCACCTGGCGCAGTGTGCCTTTCTTGTATCCCATATATTGTGTATTTTGTGTCTTTACCTTAGTAATAAGTAAATGTCATACAAACAAGCCCCATTGCCAACTTTAGTACTTAAAGAACTGCAACTGAGGATTTTCTGGATAATGCGAACAGAATATTCCATATGTTAAACTTCCCTTGAGCCTCGTCAGACTACAGGAATGTAAGTGCACTGCAAATATTGATTATAGGCTTTGCGGTATTGATTATAAAGAGTATGTAACGCAGCTAGACGCAGTGCATGAGCAGTACCTATTCTGAGCTTACGAATCAATTTCGTTGTAACTACGCTCACCGATTCGCAATGTTATTCGGGTGCTGAAGTTTGGCGACTGAAGCATCCTCAGTGACGACTAATCGATGGACGCATCTGACTGCGGCATGTGCCGAGAAATGGCTTTCTTTTTGGCCGTAATCAAGCATTCCGGTGCGTGTCTTGAATATTTATGCGGGATCTTTTTCGGGAAGTCGGTGAGGATCGTGTTCGACTGGCGCATCAGCGATGCCTGTGGTCTGTCTAGAAGCGCACTGCTGACGCACCTTCGCGCATCAGGCAAAGAGCGCAAGTTGTAGCGAATGAACTGGTGGTGGTGGTAGTGGTTAGAAGAGGAAGATGGCGCCTAAATTCTGCAGCCTTGCAGGGAGCACGGTGCAGCGCCTGGTGACTTAACCTATATATGCATGCATGGGTGGATTCCGTTCAATCTACAACGTGAAAGAAAGAATGGGTTAAAGAAGAGAGCGTGACAGATGGCTCCTGAAAAAAAGTAAGAAAGAAAAGGTGAACTGCCCCCGATACATCCTTCGCAAGTTCACAAAGCAACTTTTCCTCATTATACCATGGCGTCTTACTGCCCGGCCCTCTTACCAACTGAAGGCTTCGCATGGCTGTCGTGCTTGCTTGGGGTCCCTGCGTGTGTGCGGTACTGCGGGGTGGCTGACGACCATGTTGGCTTGCTCAGAAAAGCAGAAGCCACGGCCTACGTATGTGCTTTCGGGGTATCCGGTCGCTTTTGATGAACGAGCCGCGAGCGAGGTTGGCTTTCTTCTCGCCGTTCCAGTGCTCATCGTACGTACGCTGTCTACGAGATATGCACGACCACCCTCCTGGAGACACCATTTTCCTTCAGAAAACACAAGCCCCGAAGAATACAGCAAACACGTGTTTCGAAGCGCCTTCTTATCTTTAGAACTGTGAGTGGGCATTGCCCCGTTGTTTTGGAATGCTTGCGGTTCCTCTTTAAAGTTCAAAGAGGGGAGACACGAACCACCCGTCCCCATCCTCGGCTGCGGGCAGCGCTTTCGGAGTGTAAGAAATCAGCGAGACCTTTTTTTTTTTTCTGAGTAGCCGAGTACTTCTTCAAGTGTGGCAGATGGGGCTAGCTGGTATGGCATGACGATAGTTATAGCACGAGAACAAAACGACAGCACAGAGACAAGAAGGACACGTGTTCTTCGTGTCCTTTGTCTCTGTATCGTCGTTTTGTTTTCGCGCTATAACTATTGTCACGCTTCTTCAAACTTGTGAGTTCTCTTTGAAGTCGCGCGCCCGGCATCTTTTGCGTTTTAGAACTCGCCCTAGCCCGGGTTTCATCCCTCCTGTTTCGGACTGCCCGTGTGTGTGGCAAGAGCAGAAGGGCCACTCGCGTTTACTTGACTGCTGCGCCAAATGACTATTTCTCCTCGTTTCGCTTCTCAATGGGCAGCCGAGAATGACCACTGCCTAAAGTGGGATGAGGGAGGGGGGGGGGGGCTCATCTCTTTTAACTTTTCTCACTTGGGGAGCTGGCGCGCCCTTTGCCCCCCCCCCCCCCCCCCGGCAGATATGCCTATGTCATTATAAATTCATTATCATAAATACTCTATATTACAACGCCCCATCGCAATGTATACGCGTTTACCACGCATTATTACGGCAATATTTCATGTTGTATTGTAAAGCATTTACACAGGATGTGTGTGTTTTTAAAGCAAGAGAGTTAATTACTTTCCCTGCAATTCCAATTAGAGGAAGTTATTTTCTCTCTATTCACAAGATACTCTCGTACTAGAACTCGACTTTTAATTACTCCTTTTGTAAAAACAGACTTGAGCTTATTCGAGGAAAATGTTTTAAGCTTCGGTGCCTCAGGCTTGGGAAACTGCCACAGGGATGCCTTTGATACCATGTGTAATTTCATTATAACTATTCAACCAATACCATTTTGATCTGGTATTTCAAATTATTCGTCATTTTATCAATTTAAATCCTAAGTTTTCGAAATTGTCCCTATCAGGTTATTACAGGAGTCTGAAATACAAGCTCAAAATCAGGATACTTGTCAGGATTTCTTTATTTTTGGTTTTAAACTTCATAGCTTACCTAAAATATTTTTTAACATTCTCAACGTCACATTCTTGGCCAATCCCCCAAAGGGGGTATGCCATTTATATAGGGAAACAAACAAACAAGCACAAGCAGGCATTGTTGGGCATGCCAGGCATGCACGCGCTGTGTTGCTCTGTCGCGGCTGCATTTCATTGGACGCGCGGAGTTTCTCTTTAATTGGGCGATTGCGGTTTGTGACCTTATCAGGTAATGCGCTGGGCTCAGTTGAGTCGGTGGATGTGGCCACAGCCGCCATTGCCTATAGTCTAGACCACGGCTGAGATGACCCCTTCAAGCCCGCATGCTCAACAATGGCAGCGTATAATAGTCTGCACGACGACCTGGGAAACTTTCTGTACAGCGCCGGCGCCCAGTGAAGCCATGCACATCTTCGATTCCAAGACCACGACGCGCCCGCTGAACCGGATGGGTATCGCTAGCACCTATGGGCACTTGCCCAGACAGAACTACGAATTTTCGCTACACGTGCACGGAGGGCAGAGACGAGGTGCCAGTGCCAGGAGGTGCACAGCCTTTCCATCATGAGCCCGATGAGTGGGCCACCCAAGCCCTGACCTATCATACGAAAAAGCCTCTGCTGGCTATCCATCCTGAGGTAAGCCGGACTTTGATTTGAGCGAGTTGTACAATGTTCGCTTGAAAAAAGAACGTCCCAAAAAGCACGAAAACACAGAGAAACAGTACACATTCAGCGCTGTCTACTGTTTCTGTGTCCTCGTACTTTTTTCGCTGTTTTTTTTTTCTCGGCGAACAATGAGGTAAAGCGATCTGTGTTGGGCCCAGAATGCAGTATTGATTGTTATTCTTATTCTGATTGGTAGGCCATGACTGGCAAGTATCGTACTTGGGATAAAGCCCGGGTCGGCCGTGGCGCTGAGGTCACCCAAGTCCAGAGTGCTCCACTAGCACCAGGAGAAATCGACGTGGATGCCCTTGCTCGAAGGCTTATTGAGCTTGGGCCCCAAAAACAGGGGTTAAATAAATCCTGATTGTTTGTATCTTCAATTTTCGTTCTGAACATCTTGCTGTGCCTTTTCATCGGTTAGAACATTCCTGTTATACAATATGTTTCAATAGAAAAACTCAAGTGCGACTATTGCAGTTCATTCAGTTCGTCAGTTCAAGTGTGAGGACCTTGCGGGGTGATGCGCACCTATTTTTGTGAGTACTGCTGTCTTGAAAAATTACAGCAGGGTATTTACAGACTTCCTAATAAATCTGTGAATAACTTTAAAGGTCATTAATGTTAAGAATATTTCTAGTACAGCATTCAAATGGATAATACTCATATACTTGTTCATTCATTGGAAGTACTGGTTTCACACCTCACTAACTGCTGTTTTCCCACTTGGTAGCTTCCTCATGGAAGTCGCTACCTATTGCCGTAAACGGAGAACTCCAGAATTTTTCTCTTAAAATAAAGAAAAAAAGTGTAGTGATAGAACTTCCATTATGGGAACTCTTTATCTTATTTCAATTGAGGTTGACACTGATTTTTGATTAAAGCACCACATTGTGCAAAATGAATCTCAATCGGAACCAAAATGCCTTTTTAAATATATTTTTCTTGTAAAATATAAAAAATTGAGAAGTTTTTAATGTAAAATCAGTGAAACTTCGATTATACGCCTCCCGGTTTCGTGACGATCTGCATTTCACGACGAATTGATTTGGTCCAGCCTAAATCCCCCTAGAAACAATGTATTAAAAACATTGGTTATACGACGCAGTTTTACGCCGACATCTGATCTTACAACGACTTTTAGATTTCGCCGGAAAAAAAAACACCTTTACTCGAATTAAATGTCGACCAAATATTTACGAATGCAAAATATAAAGTTGTGTACCCCAAGATGGACTACAGGAAATATTGTCATTTTCATCGAATGGAAAAGTTATTCTGCCGGGAGCTCATGCACTTCTACATACACCTCGATCACGTGCATACGTATCCTGGGTCGTTAGCTAGTCAAGCTCTATTCATATAGAGTAGGTTCAGCTGACCAAAAAGCTGATATTTTCCCATTTTCGGTCCGTGGAAGCATTTCGTGGTCGGCATACGGCTGATCTTCTGCCTCTGTCATAGTCGCAGTCACTGGTTTGCGCACGCAGATGGGTAGTACGTCACATCTACTTTCGCCATGCAAAATTACTTTCACTTGACATCAACGTTCATAACAGCGTGACACTGCTAGTTGCACTTCACGAGGCAACACCGCTCAGTTGCGCATATCTCAGTCGTGCACGAACGCATTGTACACCAATGCCTTCTAGAAAACTACTAAAAATATTGCTTCCTCTATGCCTGGAAGCAACGTTTCTAGAACTAGGTAATTTGCTAAACTCCCCGCGTCAGACGACCCGTCACACGTCGCCAAGACAATTCCTGGTTTGATGGCGCTAGCGGCGCAACAATCTTCCGCTAGCAGACGAAAACGCGCAGTCGTCGTGGCAAGACGCTGTGGCGGCCGTTCCGAAAGAGCTTTGGAAACAGTACATTATAAAGATTTCTTGTTGTGCTGCCGCAGAAACTTGATACTGCGTAATCTTTCAGTGGTGTATACTGCGTAATATTATAGACATATACAGTATAATGATGGCTTTCTGAACTGCCCACGATAAACGATGCTTGATAGCATAACATACGAGTCTGTCCATTTGGTGCTAGTTGGTGTACGTTCTCAATTAGTTTTAGGCGCAAAAAACAATTACAATGTCTTGTATTCTCACATGTGACAGTGTTTTTTGTGCCTTAAAATAAATTGCAACTATATGTGGCGCAATCCCGTGGCTTTTCTCTGGTTCTGTAGTCAGCTTTTTTTTTTTTTTTCATGTCAGTCACATTCTTTAGCCACATAGGTCATCGAAAAGCTGCGCGTGGGGCGCTTTTCTTAAGCATGTCTTTCCTCTTATTCTTCTTGAGATCCTCTAATGAAACCTGTTAACACAGCTGAAAGCTTCGAGCAGGGACCACATCAGACGACTTTGGGGTATCAGTGAGCGCTTCGTAGCCATTACTCACGAGGCTGCTTGCTGACGCATTTGGACAACATGAACACACTTTCAGCTTTTCTATGTCCTTCAGAAGTACGGCCGATGAGGTGATGGTATCTGCATTGCCGAGTGACTTGGCTAAGCGATGGTGACGGCTACTATAATGGTGACTGTCATGTCTTTCACGACGACTACGCATTTTTCCACAAATAGCGCTCTTTTTTTTTCTTTGAGCACTAAAAGCACTACATGACGTCTTGTCTCGCCATTATCAACAACTTTCCGCCAACAAACAGCAGGCAAACAATTTCTATGTCTTGAAGCGAAATTATGACGCCGCTTGTTGATGGCATGTCGTAGCTTATTTCACCGTCTTCGAGCTCAGTGCTCGAAGATAGTCACTTCTTTTTAACCGATTATATTCTGGAAAGTACCCCACTCCTATTGGGCAGCTTTCGCTTCTTTGTCGCAGGTTTTGAAAGGTAAGCGGGCAAATTTGGAATATCCGTGGAACGCATCTTCCGATGAGGTCCCACTTTCCTCTGGTGGTTTGTACCTTCTTACTATTGATGACGTGAGTGAAAGTCCTCAGGATGTCCTCCTAATAAAAGTGCATATCACACACACGTGATGTGCTGGGCAGTTTCTTATCCGCATGAGGAATAGGGTGGTCCCATGCCTCTCGCTGCTCAGGTACACGCGGGGCAGAAAAAATGTCGTGGTGTGTCTCATTCTCTGTAGCCACTTGTACAGCCGGGGACGCAACAACCACTTGTACAGCCGGGCATGATGAAAACACGCAACACATACAAAGCAGAACAGGGCACGCTGAAGCACAAAACTGTTCACGCAGAAAGAAGCCTCCACGGATATCGAAGCACATGCACAGCCGACGGAGGTTACGGGAGTGGCGCCACTGGTAGGTATAGGTGTTCTGTGGTGACACGAGCGAGCATGCAGGCATGGTGGCTAGATAATGCAGTGAGTGAATCCAGATGCGACAGCAGCGCCACATTTGTCTCTGGCAGCGGCGGCGCCGCGCAACATCACTCGGTTTTGCAACTTACCTAGTTCTAGAAACGTTGCCTGGAATGTCGCTCTCTTTTCACATGGAAGCCTCCTGCCAGCACGCAAACTCGGAGGCCATGCCTCCTGCTTTGTGTAGCAACCGGCCGCCGCGTGAAGCTGCTCGCCTCCGTACTTTCCTTCATTGTAGTGTACTAGAATGTGGCCCCATATTTTAGTACACTATACCTTCATTCATGCCTTCGTACATGGAGGAAGGAACCTCCGTGCCGCTCAGTCACGTGACATAACCATACCGCTCTGTCGCATGACATCACGGCTGCTCGGAGGCAACTGTGAGAGCCACGGAGGAAGCAAAGGTGGTGGTGGTAGTGGTTAGAATGAAAAGGAAAAAGGCACCTAATTTCTGTCTGCCTTCAGGCGACACGGCGCAGTGCCTTATAGGGGTGGGAGGAAGGAGGGATAAAAAGAATAGAAGGAAAATAGACGGAGAAGAAGACAGCCAAGCGAGAGAAAAAGAAGGAGATAGGAAAGTGGGGATCCGGTCGAAGTAGTCCAAGGGCGGGGTGCCACAATGCGAGAGCTGCACGGCGTCAGGAGACCGCGGAGGGCGAACCAGTCGGCGGGAGCTACGCTGATGTCGGAGATCGCGAGAGCACAACCGTCCAGCTTGAAATCCTGCGAGCGAATCGAAGCAAAGGAAGGGGAAAGCATTGCTGTGTTCGCAGGGGGTGGCCGTCGGAGACGCTTGCCTTCGTACCGAAGGAGGAGGGTAAAATCAGAGAGTAGGGCAGCGCGTTCCCGGCTCACGTTCTAGGCATAATGTTTTCAGGAGCCGTTGTGTTACAGTGTTCGTTGTGTACACAAACCCATTGTCCGTCGCCATTTATGCAATAGCGCTGACACTGCGTGTGACTCTTCTAATAAGAAGCTCTCCGCATCGCGGTTTCGGTTTCGTTTTCACTCGCAGGCAACAGTAATTTAATCTTCCCTTACTGCAGAGGCAGAGATTTGTGCCGTGCGCTTATTCAGGTCAACGCCTCCTCAACAAGAAGCCTGCGACATCGCATGCTTTTTTTATGGGGACGGGAGCAGAGCCGTATATTTCAGTGCTTTCTCTGCAAGGAGCACTCGCAGCCGACACTACTACTTCCACTTGAATCAAAAGTGACGCCATTAAAAACACGACTGTGCTTCCTCCGAGGCGGCAGTAGACATTGCTTTAATCTAAAAAAATGCACGGTTTAGCCGTCGAGACTGTTTGGGCAGCGGAGGAAGAGAGAAAATGAGAGGGCCGGGAACCAGCTTTTCGGCTAACGTCACTGGCATCTTTCTAAAGGAGGCATTGTTCAGACAATCTGTCCCCGTTTTATGGGCAAGGCTGGGTGTCCCGATCTATAATCTTAGTTTTTGTATTATACGACACCCTGGTTATACGACAGTTTTGCGTGGTCCCCTAAAAGTTGTATAATCGGGGTTCTACTGTATATCTTAATTTCGTGAAGTAAGTAATTAGTGCAATATTGCAAAAAAAAAAGAATACTAACACAGAACATTCCGGTGAAATTCTTCTTGACGTTCAAGGTAGTAAAAGTGCAATGATTTGATTAAGGTTCGAACAGCTTTCACAGTACTCTCTGAATAAAATTTCTAACAAAACAACACTCGGATGAGTTTTGGTAAAAACTTAATTCCACATGAGGAAATTTTTTTCACGAACGTATTTAGCAGTAAGCTGTGTTTAATGCTTTAAGATGGCATTTTTTTTTTCTGTTGCAATTGAGATGATCACCAAAAGGGCTGAGATACTTGGCAAGGAATTTGGAATCTCTTTGCCAAAAGGACATCCAAGTAAAGGTACTAATTTGCCTAGTTTGATTGTACTCTGATAACGATTTATTTTACAAGCATGCATTTATCAAGAGAAGGGAAAATGAAGGTCAAGGTTTCATCTTTAGGTTTTGTACCGAAATCTTCACGCATGACATCACAGCTTTCTTAGCGTATTTCTCACTTTTTACCAAAATTTTCTCAATGAAATTTCATGAAACTTGGCATGGTAACTCTACAGCCTATTCAGAGGATAATGTACTTAATTTTCACCTTTAGGTTTCATGTATGAACCAGTAGACGCCGTCAAAATCTATGAAATCGCGGCAATTTTATGGTGGCGTCACGACCAGCGTTTTCCTTTTTGTGCATTTTCTTACTTTTCAAGCGTCCTCTCATGGAAAGACTTGTGTTTTCAGTGTTGAAAAACTGCTGTTTATGAGTACTTGAAAAATCGGTTTTGTCTTTATATTGTCCCATTGAATGATGCATGGTGTCATATTGGCATGGCAGGTCCTTTGTACTATGTTATGAGTCTAACGCTGGAGTCAAGTGGGCAAGCTAGGTTATCAACAGAAAGCACACTTCAATTAAAGTGCTTTCTACCTAACATAAATGATGCAAGCCGATTGTCACTGGCAGAAGAGTATTTCGCGGTCAGAGAGCATTCTGTGAACACACTTTGCTGCCGCTCAACTGCATGCATCCCCACCGGTAAGGACTTTAAATGCTTGAATAGAAGGCAGCAGTGGTGTTGGTTTAAAAAAAAAAGCTTAAAAAAGTTTAAAAAAAGTTTAAACAGCAATAACCGTCAATCCAGTCATGTGACTTTCATTCTCAACATGGAAGGGAGTCACCAATTTCGTCAACTAGCTAAGAGTGACGTTTGGTGTAAGCACAGACAAACCAGAATCTTCAGGAGTCCACACCAGAGTACGCTCATTAATGCCGACTAAAGAACACCTTTGTGGCTGAACACCCTACATAATATAACACCTCACAGATCATCATATTCATCATTTATGAAACCTAAGCATTGTGTGCGATAGTCATATCGACGATTAACATAAGTATTCATTCGAAATAAGGCAAAACCTGTACGTCGGCAATATTTTTTTTGATAAATCTGTAGTCAAATGGCCTTCATTGCACAAATCCTTTAATTACTTACTGTTATTATACATTCTATATCAAACAACCACATTTTCGCTTTCTTTGTTCCTTTTTCATCTGCATTTACGTAAAACATGCGCGCAAACTGTAACGATTTCTTATTTGCTATACCAGTGCACCACATTGTTTTTTTTTTTCCTGTTTAGTACTGTCCAGCATAAAATTAAGCATCTTTCGGTGTTATTAATCTTATTTGCATAGGTGCTCTTATGGGGAGTTGCAAGTCGAAAAATTAAATTTTTTTTTCAAAATCATGTATTTCAGGTTTTATTTGGTTTCACAAGTTTAGCGTATCTACTTTGTCGACAAAAAACAGAAAAATTTAATGAAACTCAAATAGGTAGAAATTGCTTTTAAAAAGCACAAGCTGGCTACTAAAAAGTAAAAAAAAAAGCTTATTTCTTAGAGTTTTCCGTAGAAATAGTCCTCTGACTGCTTGCCATTGCATTTCGTATGAGGATTCAACTAAAGCCATATGCTCGAAATAATTACGATTGCCAAGCTCTTATGATGGAAAAGAATAATCTTAAAATCTATATTTTCTGCATAGACAACCTTTCACTTATACCTTTATAACAATTTTTCTCACGATACACTTATGGGCAACTTCTCGAGTTTAGAAATCATGGTTTTGGTATTTCTGATAGCAAATTGAAATTAAATTTTGCCCACAGAGTTTATATTGTGTGAAGTGCACAAGTACTTCCTTTAAAACTCAATATCGCCTCTACACTTGTTACAAACCTAAAGCAAGCAGTTAGTATGAGCGGAGGACTCAAAAAGTTCTTGCATTAAATTTTTTTGTCTAGTAAAATGTCTTATACCCACTTTTTCCATAGGTATTTGCATTACATAGGTAATGTAAAGCAATACGAGCTATTAACAGCTCAGAACCATAAAAGTTTAGTGGCAAAAAGAATTTGCCCGAAAAGAATTCTACTTTACACATCGTCATGACATAAAACGAAAACTGTGCAACTCACTATAACACTGATTACATGTTTGAAGTCAGCATAAAAGCATATATATACAATGAAAATTCTTTTCACTGAGCTACAAAATAAGGCAACTTCTTTTTTTTTTTTTTTCATGTTGCATCACCTCTTAACTTGTTCTTTTGACTTGGATATATGTTCTCATTCCAATATAAATAGCTCAGTTGGCAAAGCACTGCACGCATTATCCCATGATTCTAGCTTTGGCCCCTACCAGGAGCGAGTCGATTTTCGATCAAATTTCATTCCTTTATGAACTGTCGTCAAAACCTATATGCTGTATCACAAAGGAAAGATGTTACTTGATGTCATTTTTGTAACAAAAAATATATCGCTTTAACATTCGACTCGGTAATTACATCTTGTCATATAACATTTTAGTTTGAATTCAGATAAAAGATTGATAAAAGATTAATTTTTTTTCAGCCCTTGCCACTTTGGTCTCAGCTATACCAGTTGCTGGTGCTTCAGTGCATGGTGAAGTTGATGTAAAGAGAAAAAGAGGCCAAACACAAAGGCATGCACTTCATAAACTGCCATTCCCACCTGCACGGGGGATAAGTTGAAAGATGATCAAATACAAGAGGGACGAAATAGTATGAAACAGCAATAACCGTCAATCCATTCATGTGACTTTCATTCTCAACATGGAAGAGAGTCACCAATTTCGTCCACTAAGAGTGACATTTGGTGTAAGCACAGACAAACCAGAACACTTCAGGAGTCCACACCAGAGGCGACTAAACAACACCTTTGTGGCAGAACACTCTACGTAGTATAAACACCTCGCAGATTATCGTAATCATCATTTATGAAACCTAACCATTGTGTGTCATAGTCACGTCGACGATTAACATATGTATTCATTCGAAATAAGGCAAAACCTGTACGTCGACAATATGTTTTTTTTGATAAATCTGCAGTCAAATGGCCTTCATTGCACAAATCCTGTAATTTCCCTTGATGAGGAGCCAAGCTGGTTGCTGTCCTAAACCAGTCCACATGAGAACATTTTAAAAATAATCCTACAAACAATTAATAATCAGAGCACATTATCAGGATGCTGTCAAGCTGATGAGGACGTTTGTACCTTTTGAGGACGAGCATTTAATGTCGACTGTTGCCTGGCTGGCTTCAGAAGTGGTATCTGAAACCAGTAGCAGGCACGGAGTACAAGTGATAAAAATGAAACCGTGCTTGAAACCCCCAGCATCCAGAAATTCAGCTGCTCAGCTGCTTGAAGACCATGTTACTGATCTCTAACGCCCAATAACGAAACAGGGGAAAATGAGAAAGAGAGCACAAATACAGAGCGGATCATGTGTTCTGTCCAGCAAAAGCTGCAGTCTGTAGCAGAAATAAGAGTTGGCCTAAAGAGGTTCAATATCAGCTATGACACCAGTGATTACATTTCTAAAATCATTCTGTGCTTGATTGAAAAACGTGTCAGGGCTGGAAGTTCAATGGTAGTTGATCAATTTCTACTTGTGACCTGTATTAAAGCCACTAACATATTACTATCAATTATATTAGGTGTTTTTAAAGTTTGATCAATTACTCAGTATAGCTCAATGTAATTAGACTGCTTGTTTCAGTAACAAATTACATGTAAGCAGTTACATAACTGACAACAAAAGCTTTTGTTGCTTGAAGTCTCATGAATGTGCCTGCTCAGAAATGCTATCAGAGTGTTCAATACTTATTTTCTCAGAATAAAGTTCCGCGATATGTCAGACAGGGCTCGGACCTTCAAAACCATATCCGGTCGTACAGGCATCATTTAATAACCAGTCTTAATTTAACCTTGTTGGGACGGTCTTGTGATAAAATTTTTTGAATAGGAAAGCCATATAACTTACCTGAAACTCTAATTGTAAATTATATCAGATTGACTAGCACACTTATTATTTATATGTTTTCCTTTCTTTGATTTTCTCTATTCTGGAATCTTTTAGTCCCGTTCCCCCTCCCTATACAGAGTAGTATGTCAGTGGTACATAAATGTAGGCAAAATTGGTTTTTTATAGTCTCTTGCACTCTAATGATTAAAACCACCACTGTTATGTGTCAACAGCAAAGGTTATATTGTATATCACTGATAAGCAATCGAGTACTATACACATTATTTTCTGCTTTTCACTGGACTTACCAGAAGTGCATCTACATGCCTCAGCAACACTTAAGTGCTGCACTTTCTCGATAATACAGACGTGGTCATCTTACCATCAAGAAACAATACGTACGAAGTGTTCACATGTTTCATCAGCCGTATAATTGATATAAGGGGCAAATAGAGTAAATTCATGAAAACAAATAAATAAAACAGTCATTGGTTGGGTTAGATGAAGGGATAAGTGCAAGAGAGATTACTTGCCATTACAGGCTGGGCACCTGTTTGTAGCCACTCCTTTTCAAAGGGGACAGTACCTTGAGGGACCATAACATGCACTGCACTTGGCTAGCTGTAACACACCTAGTCCTTACTTGATAGTAGGTATGAAGTGTTTTCTTTCCCACTGAATTTTCTTTTTTCGAATTTGTAAACTGACTTTGATTTGCCAGCTTAACTATTGTAACTATTTTTTGTTTATATTTGTTCTATACAAAAAATTTGTGGAGTACATTATGTGGTAAACATTGCTGCAGGACACCTTTAAGGTTTTAAAGCAGATCATTGCTCGGTTCTGGACATTATTTCATTGACTTGGTAACAAACAGGAACTGTTTACCAACAATATTTGAAATAAGACAATATGGTAAACATGCATCCATAATTCTGGAACTTTATATGCATGACAATAGCTACTTTGTATTGGCAATAACTGCTACATCTTCGAGGAAGTGCAATCGCCACTTGTAGACGGCAAAATATGAGGTAAGAACACATATTCTCTTGCATCAAAGAAATTCTTCATTTGATAAGTTGAGCAGCAATTATTGAACTTCCATCCCTATATCTTCATGCAAAGTCAAAAAGTTAAGCTAAGAATAATCAGCACAATAGAGTGTGCTGTGATAGAAAAGTGGCATAAAAAGAACAAAGGGCCTTTGTTATGTTCTGCAGCTATGAGTATTAACAACATATATTAAAATTTATTTGCTGAACAATTTACAACACTGTCAAAATTCTGCAGATCTTCCAATTAAACATAGCTTGCTTCATTAATGACCTGTTACACATAAATACCAACAAATAATGCTACTTCTCATGGTCGCCAGAGCCACAAGCACTTCACCATGTTCCAAAATGTGGCACAAAAATGAAAGGACAATACCCACCTCTGCAACTAAAAAAAAATGCAGTACACCTGCGACCTGATACAACACTAGTGATAACTCTGCTTTCATAATTTTTATGAAACAAATAGTTTACACGTCTGGTCAACCCTGTAGAGAAATAAGAACGACAATAAAATAACAAATAAGCTGAATGAATTATCAGTGAAGCAGTCTTTTAAAAAGGCAGTGAAGCAGGTATTATTTTGTCTCCTGTACTCTGAACAGAAGGTGTTGTTGGCCTAATCAGAAGCACAGCTCCATCTAAAGACAAATATGGGAAACACATAAAAGGCAGTGGTTAGTTCTGGTACAAAGTGCTGCTGAACTCGATATAGTTGTAGGCGCCGAAAATGGATCGACCACACTTTGTATCCACATAGGGTTTCATACATGATAAAAAATAGTTGGCCATATCCTTTGTAAGGTTCTGTAAAAGAAAAAAAAACATCAATGTAGTTCCTGAGATGTAAATCCTCCATTTCACAAATTCCACAACTACAGAGTTCTTAAATTCCCAGTTCAAATATGGATTTTTAATTTTGCAGTTCTGATTTCACAGATGCACTTTTATCACATTCATATACCTTCAGCACTTGTAATGAGCAAAAGACATACTTTGCCAAACCTTTCATTCATGGATCTCTTCTTTTGAGAGCACTGTTGACAAAGAAAGCAACCCAGACTATTCAGCCCCGGATAGAACATACAGGGAACCTTCACTTATGCAGACATTGAAAGTGCAATTGAACTCCTTTAAAAGAGACACTGATATAAAAAGCGAATGGGTATAAGAGACACCAGTATGCCTTCAGTAAATCGAGGGGGGGGGGGGCAGAAAAATGCATACAATGCGCCCTGCTTATAAGAGACATCTTGTATAAAAGAGAATTGGTGCCTGGAGCATGCCTCTTATAAAAGGTTTTAACTGTATGATAGGAAACCTAAGCTGGCTTGTAGACATGGTCCTGAATGTACGAGAGTCCACTAAAAACGAAAAAAAAACTTTGACGTCATCGGGATCATTTTGTGAATGTCGTACTGCAGTTCATGTGTTATCGTGCATTTACCTTAATTTCTCGGTAAGGAACTGCTGTTGATAATATCATTGTTTTACACATTGTCATGCATTGAGCCTTCACTCTCATGTAAATTGTTATTTGAGTTTAGTGTCCGTTTAAAAGGGCCCCATTTGCATCGCCTTCTTAATTGCTAGCCCGACTTTGCTTCTCAATTGACATGTCAGCCTTGTTACAAGGAGAGTCTATGCACATAATATTGTCTTTTTCAAGCTATGTTAGAATTCCTACTGCAATGCATCCGAAAAAAATATATCAAGCCAATAAAAAAACGAACACAAGAAATGAAGGAGAAAATAAAGTGGCTATAGTTCTTGTCTCATTATCTTCCTTTCCTGAATTCATTATTTCATAGGCTGGAGATGTTTTTTCCTGATGCTATGCACCAACCAGCCCACCAAAGATTGTTATTAGCCTATTGCAAGTAGGGTTGCGAAGTGCCCACAATGCATCCATAATGCGCAATATGCCAACCTATTTATAGTTACACACTGCGTTTATGCCATTTATGGTTTTTCTGATAATAATGATGAACTTTTCCTGTTTGCTTTGTAATTGGTAGTCATTTAAACCAACCATTAATTTCACTCTTATTTTTCTCATTCCTGGGAAAATTCTATGCTTTTGCCACACAATATTACATGCGTTAAAGGCACTGCTTTTATTACGCAACATTCATAGTTTAGCGGTATTGCTAAATCGCCTTTTAGAAATCAGATGGGCTTGTCTTGTGTGAATGTAGTACACTAGAAAAGGAGAAAAAAAAAGAACTTCTAGGAGCACTACCTTCAGGCTCCTGCACAAGCTTTCCATGATGTCATTCATTTTAGCAGTGTCTTCTCAGGACTAGCTTACTACAATTTAAGGGGGGGGGGGGGGGGGCTGAAACGCTTCTCCAAGTAACCATGGTATGGATTCACTGGAAGAGCTTATTGCTTCCCGAATTCAACGCTGCAAAAATTTCAATAATCCGTCGAGTGCGAGTGGAATTAGAAAGGTTTGTCGCATGCTGCAATTGCATTCTCTCTTCTCTCGTCCCGACGAAAGCGCTGAAAGCAAAGCAGGGAGGGATGGCAGAGCCACAGAAAAACGTTACGCGCACTTCACGACCTCGATAATTTTTTTCTTTTTTTTTTTCTTCGAATGCGTGGTTTTTTTTTCAGCGTGATCACGCGCGCATGCGTGGACTAGTAGCAGCCTCCCGAGGCGATCTCTGTAGTGAGTGAGCGCGCCATGTGCAAAACAGCCAATGGCTGATAGATGGGTCGTTGACGTGTAATGCTTGGACATATAACGTAATTTTTTTGCGAGAAGAGAAAGCAATAGGTGGATAGCAAAACGGCGCGTCATCTGCTACGGTACTTTTGATTCGAATCCTACCCTGCGCTGCTTCAATGTGCCTGCTGCGCAGTGCAATCGGGGTGGAGACACGTGCAATTTTGTGATGCTTTTGCTGCCACTTGTTCAATCATCGTGCTCTTTAATTATTTTTTTGTGAATGAATATATGATATTTCCACACTCTACTTTGATCCCAGGAAACTTAATTCTCCTGTGCCGGACCCCCGCGACATACAGGTTTCTTGTTGAAGACCTCGAGCATATGCGCGACGTCAATAGCTTGCTCGGTTGCTGTGCGAAAGTTCACTATTGTATGCTACTTTTCGCTGAAGCACGCTTTCTGTCACCTTCACACCCTATTTGCAGAGGGGGGCGCTGCAAGCGCGCGATGATGTAGGACGTGCTGCGCTTCGGTTCCGCTGATTTTCGGCTGGAACCACGGGCAACTTCGCAGTACCCCATCAAGACCAGCATCAATCGTTTCGGCAACTCACAGGCAACACGTGGATACCAGTGTCATCCAGGTGGGCCGGTTTTTAACAACTTTACAGCCGATCATCACCCGACCACGTTGGCGACGCCGTTAAGCCAAATGGCGACGCCGACGCCCGGCGGCGTGGGACCGGCTTTCCGAGGCAACATGGACGCTACTCTCATGCAGCGTGGATACGACCCACATGCCATGACGTGGGACACGATTACGACTTCCGAAACGCCAAACTCTGCTTCTTCACCGAGGTTTCGGAGCCAAGCTCTCAACGACGCGGTGGAACGCCGCTCGCAAGCCAACGCCAAGAAGGCGGCGTCCGCCGCTGCCCCGGCATCCGGCACGCCAGTTGACAAGACGCAGCCTCCCGCTTCGCGCGCTGTGGGACGCAAGGGCAAGTTTCTCACCAAATGGAAGCCTCGCCCGTTTCCGAAACCGAGTCCGGACGACTATGTAATAGTCGTAAAGCCACGAGAGTGCATCTCATTGCATGATGCTTTCTCAGAGAACTGGTACGGGACCGCGTTTAAGGCATACCTCGGGCCCGAGCGAGCTGAGACGCTGACAGTTATTCCATCGAGAGAGCAAAATTTGATCGTGATTCACACCCCGGACCCTGACACGGCAGACAAAATCATCGGGGACTTCGCGGTAAACATCAAGCACAGGCAGGTTCTGCTCAACGGGTACCTGCGACAAGATGGTAGCAATGTCTGCCATGGAGTCATCGTATTCCGCAACACAGATACGACGGAGACGCTCCGAGAGAGCGTACGCTGGAGGTCAGGCATCGTCGAGGTGCGTAAATTTGGCACATCGAACAAGGCACGTGTAACTTTCGCCGGCAAGGAGAAGCCACGCTTTGTTCACTACGACACAATGCTGATCCCCGTCAAACCCTACTACCGGACGATGCCGGCCTGCGGCAAGTGCGGTGTCGTCGGCCATCGGATGGACACTTGTCCCAACCCACGACCGGATACGTGTGGCCTGTGTGAACAGCAGGTTCCGCTTGTGGAGGACGGGGTGCGGGCCCCTCATGAATGTGTACCCGTATGTTCTGTGTGCGGTGGAGCACACGCCACAAACTCTCGAGCATGTACGGCCAAGTACCATAATTCTAAGGTGGCCGCACAACAGGGCGGAAAGTCCAAAAGGGCGTCCAAGAAACGACGCAAAGATCAGACTCCCAGTGAGCCACCACGCCGGGAAGTCGCCAAGACAGACAAGCCTGCTTCCCCTACTGGAGTAACCGAAAAGCAGCCGACGTCGCAACCATGCGGCGAAGCCGGGCCATGGGCCAACGCCGTCAAAAACGGAAACCAGGTGGGTGGTACGGGTAGAGCTGCCTCCTCATCCCCCTCTATCATCCCCTCTTCATCGCGTAACGCCGACCAAAATATTATTGCCAAACTTCAGGCACAAATCGAAGCGTTACAGAAAAGACTAGCAGCAGCCGAGGCCAAACAGACCCAACTAGTCTCCCCTCCTCCTCCCCCCGCAGTAGAGGTAATGGAGAGTGAGACCGGGGCGGCGGCAGCGGACGCGGTTGCCGCACTCGAGGCTCGTGTGAACACCCTTGAGGTCCGTATGGACAGCCGTATAACTGTCCTCGAAACCCAAATCTCAGCGGCTGTAAATGCCGCCATTGCTAAAATGACAGAAACCATCCCAACCCTGATAGCCCAACAAGTTGCGCGTTTCACCAAACGAGCCGGCCCAATTAAAGACGTGTCCAGCCGGTACCTTAAAACGCTTTGACGACAGATCGAATTTGAGGATGATGGCAGCTGCTCCGCCTCCGGAATTGAGGACACCCCCTCTGCGAGTGCTGGCTCGGGAGCATCGCCACCGCAATCGCTCGTTAACTCCACGGACCATGGCGGGCACCCTTAGAATTCGGAAGTCCCCATGATCCAATACGGCCACTCCCATTCAAATCACCCAGTGGAATTGTCGGGGCTTTAAGGCTCACACTAAGCGCGCCAACCTCCGGCTTTTCCTCGCAGCATTTCAAAACCTTCCTGCTGTGGTAGCCCTCCAGGAGCCAGGGAGTGCTGCCACACTCACAAACTATACTACGTTTCAGCAGGACCCTTTATCCTGTATCTGCGTGCACAAAAATTATACGGCCAACCTAGTTGATCTCGACCTTAAGCCAGCTTTCTCGTACGTGATGGTGACACTCCTTCCGCTGCGTAAACAGGACCCGCCACTGCACGTGCTAAACATTTATTGCTCACCGAAACTAAGCAACAGTACATTCGCAGACCTTTTTAGCCGCGCCTTAAAGGCTGCAGGCAGGGACCCTCTGGTGATCGTGGGTGATTTTAATGCCCCCAGCACACTCTGGGGGTATGCACGTGAAGAGAAACGTGGACGTAAATTGGCGGAACTTATGTCCACGCTGGGCCTAACTCTCCACACCGACCCTGCCTACCCAACTCGCGTGGGTAACTCCGTGACCCGGGACACATGTCCGGACCTTACCCTCACAAAAAACATCCAGTATGCGGATTGGGTCAACGCTGAGGAGACCCTCGGCAGCGACCACTGCATACTCAACACCACCATTCGCACCTATCCTTTGGCAAGACCCTACGGAGAGGCAAAATTACCCGATTACACGAAGTTTCGGCAAATATACGCCAATTCGACACCCATTGAGGAGCAAGGATACCGTGCTTGGTCCCAGCAACTGGTTTCCTCATTACGCTCCAAAGAAACACAAATTAAACTCCCCGAGGCGACTCCGGCGGTGGATAACCATCTCCTTCACCTCTGGGAGGCCCGGCGCAGCCTCGTCCGCCGATGGCGCCGGCAAAAACACAACCGAAAGCTGAAAATTCGCATCGCTGAGCTCACCCAGCGAGCAGCAGAGTACGCGGCCCAGCTCGCTGACTCTAACTGGGTGGACCGTTGCAACACGGCCGCTCGACAAATGTCCAGCCGGAGTACCTGGCGCCTCTTCCGCGCCTTGGTTGATCCGACCCAAACTCGAACAGAGACACAAAAGCATCGGCAACGAGCATTTCACAGCTTCGACGGAGACACAGCCAAATTGGCATGTAAACTCCGAGACCAATATCTATGCACACAGCAGGACACCCGAGGGCCGGCGTACTTGTATGCAGGTACCGAGAACGCGGAGCTGGATCAACTGTTCCAGTTACACGACCTGAAGGCAGCCCTAGCAAAAATGAGGCGAGGAACGGCGCCGGGAAGGGATAAAATTACCGTGAAATTACTTGCCAATCTCCCTGACTCGGCCTACACCATGCTCCTTGCCTACATCAATTCCATTTGGATCGGGAAAACAAGCCTACCAATTGAGTGGAAGACCGCCCTGGTCACCTTCATACCCAAAGCGGGCAAAGCCATTAACACGGACAACCTCCGTCCCATCTCCCTTACTTCTTGTGTGGGAAAATTAATGGAGACGATGGTGCGCGACAGGTTGTCCGCGTTCCTGGAGACCAAAAATGCATTTGCAGACACCATGTTCGGGTTCCGCCCACACCGGTCCGCGCAGGATGTCTTGCTTCAGCTCGACCATGAGATCCTCGATCCAGTCGAGTACCCCCTGAATGACAAAGTTGTGCTCGCTTTGTATCTGAAGGGGGCCTTTGATAACGTGACTCACGAAATTATTCTAACACATCTCTCACAGGTGGATTGCGGCCAAAACACTTTCAACTATATTAAACAATTCCTCACTGACCGACAATCATACATTCGGATTCAGGACATTGAACACGGCCCTTACCGATTAGGCACGAGAGGGACTCCGCAGGGAGCGGTCCTCTCGCCCCTCCCATTCAATGTGGCAATGATGAGACTCCCCGCTCAGCTGGCGAAAGTCGAAGACATACAGCATGCGCTGTACGCCGACGACATCATCATATGGGCGTCGCAAGGCTCGGCAGGAGACATGGAGGCAAGCCTGCAGCAAGCGGCGGACATCGTGGATGACTATGCCCGTCACTGCGGCCTTCAGTGCTCCCCGTCCAAATCGGAATTTGTGCACATACGCCCATCACCAAAGTGCACCACAAAAATCGACCTCTCCCTTCACAGCGGACCCATACCCGAACGCGATGAGATTAGAGTACTAGGGCTTTTTATACACAAAAATCGCAGAGCAGACACAACATTGGCCAAATATTGTAAGGTGGGGGACCAGGTGGGCCGGATGGTCCACCGGGTTTCCAACAAGCGCGGGGGGTTACGATGCAAAGATGCCTTGCGGCTAGCGCATGCATTCGTAACCAGCCGAGTCCTGTACTCGACTCCATACCTCCACCTACGCAAATCCGACGAGAATGCACTCGAAGTCATTCTCCGCAAAATCTACAAGCGTGCCCTCGACCTTCCTGTCAGCACCTTTAACCAGCGCCTTTTGGGCTTGGGAATGGTGAACACCTTCAAGGAGCTGAGAGAGGCGCACTTGACAAACCAATATACTAGACTCTCTAAAACACCGTCGGGTCGCCGCCTCCTTGCCCGGCTACACATCAATCAATTAATACACACGGAAGAGCGCGTACGGATTCCAGAAGTTTGGCGATATTCCTTGCACGTGCGCCCTCTTCCGGCTAACATGACCCGAGACGACTACAGTGGCCGACGCCTCGCGCGGGCGGAAGCCTTGGCTCGACACTACGGCTACAAATTCGGAGTATTCTACGTGGACGCCTCCGGCCCGCACCACGGTGGTTGGTACACGGCTGCGGTCGTCCACCAAAACACCGTTATCAACGGACTCACATTCCGTGCACATAACATTACGCACGCGGAGGAGATCGCCATCGCACTAGCCGCCGCAGATCAGGACTCGAGAATCATCATCACCGACTCAAGGGGTACCTGTCACAATATTGAACAGGGATACATTCCGTACCATGAGTGAGTGAGTAAAAACTTTATTGAACATGTCCGGCGTCATTGAGCGGGGTGGGGCTACAAGCACCCCAGCCTAGGTGACGGCCTCGAGTCCTTGGACCCGGGCGGCATCCTGGGCTTGCCGGACGGCCCACAGTTGATCAGCAAGGTCGTGGCTCAGCAGATCCGCCTCCCATCGCGCCTCGCGGTTCGAGACTGCCATGTCTACCGGGTTCGTAGGGGACTGCTGCGCGTTACCGGTACACTTCCACAGCATGTGCTGCAGCGTCGCTCTGGCTCCGCACGCCTTACACGCGTCGGACGTATAAATGCCTGGGTAGCAGAGGCGAAGGATCACCGGATTCGGGTACGTGTGTGTCTGTAGTTGTCTCCAGGCAACCTGCTGTTTCTTGTTTAGTTTGGCGTGGGGTGGTGGATATTTGCATCTGTTCAGTCTGTAGTGTTGCGTGATGTCTCTGAAAGTGGTCATGCGTTCCCCCCACGTCCATTCCCGCATCGCTGTCGAAGTGTGCGAGACATCGGGACTGTCGGCAGGCGTCGCAGCTCGGCGTGTAAGTCCTCGAGCCGCGGCGTGGGCAGTCGCGTTGCCCGCAAGCGGAGGGTCCGTGTGGGCGGGGGTCCATACGAGGAAACTGTCGTTTTTGCGGCAGATGTTGCGTTCGTGAATTTGGAGAATGCGGGCCGCTTCGCGGGAGATCCGGCCGCTGGCGTAGTTGCGTATCGCCGCCTGCGAGTCGCCTATTATCACCTCGGCGTCCGTGGTGGCTATCGCGAGGGCTATGGCAGCTTCTTCGGCCGCCTCCGTGTCTTCCGTGCCTATCGTCACACTCGTGACGCAAGTTCCTACATGATCCGTGATCGCGACCTCGAAGCCGCGGTGGCAGTCGTAACGGGCCACGTCCACGTAAACTGTGTCTTTGCTATTGCCGAATTTCTTTTCAAGGTCTTGGGCGCGCCTGTTGCGCCGACCGATGTGATGTGTCGGGTGCATGTTCTTAGGCAACGGCATAACGACGATGCGCTCGCGAATACGTCTGGGTATCCCGACCTTTTCGCCGCGCTGCGTATGGTAGTTGATACCCAGTGTCTCGAGAATGTGTCCACCAGTTCTGGTCTTCGCCAGACGTTCGTACTGGGCGATGTTGTGTGCTTCGATTATCTCATCTAGAGTATTGTGCAACCCCAGCTCGAGAAATTTTTCCGTGCTGGTATTGGCCGGTAATCCGATTGCGCGTTTGTACGCCTTGCGGATGAGACAATCTAGTTTGGTGCGTTCAGTCGCCTGCCACTTGAGGTAGGAGGCGACGTACGTTATATGGTTCATAGCGAAAGCATGTACCAGGCGAATGGTGTTGCTTTCCTTCATTCCGCTATGCCGATTTGTTATTCGTTTCAGCAACCGGATTGTTTCATTGACCGCGCCCTCTAGTCTGCGAACGGTTTCGCCGTTGTGGCCGTTGGCGGACAGGCGCAAGCCCAGTACCCTAATGGTGTTAACTTGTGGGATGACAGCGCCGTCTGATGTGCGTACATTAATTTCTCTATACTCGCATTCGAATGCGGAATCGGCGTTCTTGGGTTTACGGCCCCTGCGTGATGGTCTATAGAGCAGGAGCTCCGATTTAGCTGCGGAACATTCGAGGCCAGTGTCGCGAAGGTAGTCCTGCACCACGTCGACGGCTTCCTGCAGCGTTTGCTCTACGTGGCCGTCATTTCCCTCGGCAACCCAAAGGGTAATATCATCGGCGTACAAGCTATGGTGGAGGCCTTCTATCTCAGCGAGTTTTCGTGGTAATCCGACAAGCACGAGGTTAAAGAGCATGGGCGAGATTACGGAGCCCTGCGGCGTGCCCGTACAACCCATGTATATGTCCTGCGATTCTAGTTCGCCGATCGCTAATAGGGCCCGGCGGCCCGTAAGAAAATCCCGTACGTAGTGGTACGTTCTCTCGCCAAGTCCCAACGCTCGTATACTTTCAAGTATCGCAGCATGGCTAACGTTGTCGAACGCCTTTTTGAGGTCGAGCCCGAGTATCGCTTTGGTGGATCGTGTGGGGTTGTCTACGATATCGTGCTTGAGTTGAAGCATAACGTCCTGTGTGGAAAGGTTACGACGGAACCCCAGCATCGTGTGTGGGAGCATGTTTCAGTCCTCGAGGTAGTTGGTAAGGCGAGCGAGAACCACATGTTCCATGACCTTACCAACGCAGGACGTCAGGGATATCGGTCGAAGGTTGTCAATCTGTACTCGTTTGCTCGGTTTGGGGATCATAATTATGCGCGCCGTTTTCCACGAGTTCGGTATAGCGCCCGCATTCCAGCACTCGTTCATGTAAGCCGTCAGTTGTTCTATCGACTCATCGTCCAAGTTACGTAGCGCTTCGTTGGTTATCCCGTCCGGGCCTGGCGCCGACTTTGTGTTGAGCCTGTGCAGCACCGCCCTCACCTCTGCAACGCTGAAGTCCTCGTCTAGCTCCGCGTTACCCTCACCCTCCCAGGCGTATGCCGAGTGCGCGAGGGGGCTACGTGACTGAAAGTAACGGCTTCGCACGTCATCTAGAAAGTCCGCATGGGTGCCTTTGTAGTCGTGCAGCAACTTGTTAAGCTTATGTGCGTGCGATGTTTTCGTCTCCTCTGGATCCAAGAGGTGCCGGAGGAGATGCCACGTCTTGGCCCGTCCCAGCTGGTTCTCCATCCCATTGCAGATCTCTTCCCATTGCGTTTTGCCTACCTGTAACGCGTGCTCTTCCATGTCCCTGCTTAGCCGTGCTATGCGTCTGCGCAGCGTTCGATTGTGGCGTTGACGCTTCCACCTGTCTTGCAGGCTGCGCTTGGCTTCCCACATGTGTAGGAGTTTGCTGTCTACTACTTCGAGCTGGGCTTCTGGCGGAACCTCCCGCGTCGCCGTTTCTAAATCCCCCTTGAGCGTCGCAGTCCAGCTATCTATATCCTCAAATAGCCGCATTGCCACGATTCTGCTCTTTCCGGACTTTGCGAAACGCGTCCCAATCCACCAGCCGGTGGTTCTTGCCCTTGGTACCTTCCCGATGAACGCGGTGGTGAGGTTCAGCGTCGACCTGGATCTCGATCACTGAGTGATCGCTACCCAGGTTCTCCTGTGTATTGTGCCATCGCGCGCTAGCAACGTTCTTGGTAAATGTGAGGTCGGGTGAGGTGTCTGCACATACGCTGTTACCCCTGCGCGTAGGCGCGGAAGGGTCTGTGATGAGCTCGAGGCCCTCATTCTGCGCATCGTCCCAAAGGCGCTTACCTTTTGGCGTTTCGTAGCCGTACCCCCCCGCCACGTGGGGCGCGTTGAAGTCGCCCGCGATGAGCAAGGGCCCGTCGGCAGCTGCCTCGCGCGCCTCTCGCAGTAACGTGCTAAAGCGGTGTCTGGCTGTGGGTCTGCTATACACGTTCAGCACAAACAGGCTGGGGCCGCGCCCTTTCGTCGGAATGAGCTCTATGAATACATGCGGTATGCTAACGTTCATAAGTTCGCGTTGCGCCACGGTGAGGTTGCGTCGCACTAGCGTTGCAGCGGCCGGTGGGGCTCCCGCGGTCACAGCTTCGTCTATAGATTTGTACCCCACCAGCTTGACCGGGTCATTGGTTTCCTGCAATAGTATTACGTCCGGTCGTTGCCGGCTACATAAGAATTGTTGGAGAAGCGCCCGTTTCCTCCTGTACCCCCTGCAGTTCCACTGCCAGATAGTGAACGTGTTTCGTGTGTTATGCTGTTGTGGGCGTTGTGTTTGTGTGGTTTCGTGTCGAGCCATGGTGACTGTACGTGTTATGGTTTGCCGTCCGGCTGATCCTGCGCCTCTTCGTCGGGTAACGGCCGGTTTCCCAGTCGTTCGTACTGGGCGACCCACTGCGGCCGGAAGTCGCATTTCGATATTGTCTATGCGCGTTTGCAGCGTCGCGACCATTTTTGTGAGCTGAGATATTGCAATGCTCAACTGTTCGGTTTGTGCGGTTTGCTGAGCGATTGCGTTGTTAAGTTGTGCGGTTTGCTGCGCGTGTTGGGTCATCATCGCGTCTACCTTGTCGTCGAGTCTATCGACTCGTTCGCGGAGTTTCTCCTCGCGTTTCTGCGATTTGACATCGAATTTTTCCGGGTCAACTGCCTTACGTTTGGTGGGTGCGGGGTGCGCGTCTTGAGCCTCCATGACTTCCTCCACTCTCTGCAGCCACGTCGGCTGCGACGAGTTTAATTGGAGGAGGAGGAGGAAAGGGAACTGTTGGGGCCTCCCCCTTCAACGTGGCAATTTCGTTTCTTAACCTTGCATTTTCCTGCTTTAGTTCTTGGATTAATGATTCGAATTGATCCAATCGTTTCTGCACTAGACTTTCTGGGTCGCTGTTGCGTTTGTAAGCAGAGCTGCCGCGTCTGTCTACATCTGGGTTTCTATCAATGGCAGTCTCGGTTTGCGTTAGCGGTGCGCTGGGCGCGCGTCCGGAGGCGACGTCCACCCACCTCAATTTATGGGGGTCAACCTCTCCTCCGCCTTTGGCTGCCGCTGTGTGGTTGGCTCGGGCCGTCGACGTGCTGCGAGGCTTCGCTGAACGGGGTCGGGAGACGCTGCAAGAGCGGGCTCGAGAACGAGTACGGGAGCGAGTGCGGCTCCGCGCGCGGGTCTCCCTCGAGGCCGATCGACTGTTGCCACGACGTCGTCTCGGTGCGTGGCGTCGTCCGTAGCCCTCCTCCCCGTCGTTGACGGTGCTGCTACTGCTGTAAGCGGCCTCAGCCTCCTCACGCATTCTGCGTTCCCACTGTCGGCGCTTGACTAGGTAGGGTGTCTTGTACTTAGCTTTGCACTTGCGGTCTCCGGTGAGGTGACCCTTTCCGCACAGTTGGCACACCGGCTCGCACCGATGATCGTCGGGCGGGTTACCGCATCCGCACCCACGGCACTTCTTGTCGTTCGGGTTGGGGCACACGTCGGCCCTGTGTCCCAGACGACCACACTCGTAGCACATATCGATATGTTTCTTGTAAAGAGTGCACTTTATCACCATCCCGCCGTAGTTCACGTAACGAGGCACGTAGTAGCCGTCGAAAAGGATCACGTTGGTCGTGTTTCCCATGCGCTTGGCATGCAGGACGTTCGGGTTGCGGTGGTTAACCAGACTTCTCACGACGTCCGCCGGCTTTTCGTCTAGCGATATGCCCCTGATGAGGCCTTTGGACGTGTTCTCCGGAGCCGCTCTGTAGACACTCGCTTCGAACTCACGGTCGCCAATTCGCAGCTTGCAAATGCCTCCATATTGTCTAGCGCGATCTTCTGACGGCGTGCTTACCACAATAACGTTTTGTCGCTCATTGAGACAGACGCTGTCCTCCTCGGCTACCTCACGCCCCACCCCTGCAGCGTTGCGTATGCAGCAGTGGACGCGGTCCTTCTGGTAGTGGGATACGTTGAAGCCATCCCGGGGTCGCACGATGATCTTGTAGTCATCCGTGGGCAGGTTGGGCATTCGGCTCGTCATGGTGATCTTCCGCACGTACTGCGTCGCTTTCTGAATAAACGCCGCCTTTTCGGTAGACGCTGGCATTGCTTGCTGGTTCTTCGCTGGGTCGGCGTCTCCACCCGCCTTCTTGGTGTTTCGTTTGATCTCGCACCATCCCTGCTCTTTTCCGAACTCTGTCGGCGATATCTCCTCCCCTTCGACTTGCACGAATTCCATTTCGGGCGCCGGTGCAGCGGATGGGGCACCCGCTTGCTCCGACGACTAGTCAGGCCTACCGTGCTTTGTCTACTGGCTGGACTGTCGTGCCAGCGTGGTGGTACGGGCAATCTTCGAAAAGTGACCAAAACACGGGCTCACCTGCACAAATGGTATCGGGAGAGACCGCAGGACTTTCGCAGTCACTTGGGAATACTCTGAACTGAATGGCTGGAAAGAAATAGCCGAAAGCCATAGAAAATCTGCGGAGCCGAAGCGACGCGCGTCCGCACACCGTGGCCCCCTAGCCGCCAATCTTCCGTACCGTGCCTATAAAATTTTGCAGAACAGCAGCTACCTAGGTGCCCCCGTGCACCGAACGATCATATGGGCTCCGGCTCACACGGGCCTCGATGGTAATGAGACGGCCGATGCCGCCGCCCGCGCGCTCACTCTCCGGGCACCATCCTCGTCCCCTACCGATCCGGAACTCGAACCCGATCCCGCCTACACCTTTAAGGAGGTCACACAATTTTATCAATCCGGCCATAACGTCTATCCGAAACCCTGTAAGGGCCTCACGAAGGCGGAGGAGCGAATCCTCCTTCGCCTTTATACTAAAACTCTATTGTGCCCGGCAATCATAAAACACTTTGACCCCGCTTGCACGGGGAAGTGCCCGCATTGTGAGGAAAATTCCTCTGACATTTTCCGCATGGTGCGGGCATGCCAAAAAACTCCAAACCTTACCCCACTACCCAACCCTTCGCGGGAGGACTGGGAGGCAGCCCTGCTCGGCTGCTCTGACCTGACGGCCCAACGAGCCCTGGTAGAGCGTGCCCGGGCCGCGGCCAACGCCAATGGGCTCCCGTAAGAGGGAGCTCACCTAGTGTTTGTACGGGGCGGCCCCCTTAAGGACCGTTCCCACCCTCCCTGTAAATAACATCTGTAAATAAATGTTTTTCAGCAGCAGCAGCAGCTCTTTGCAGATTGTGAATTCGAGGCCCTTGTTTATAAAAATCGCTGATTCCGGTGGTTACTTTTTCAGCTGTATGAAACAGATGCTCGGAGCTCTCTCTACTACGTCTTGTCGGCTCAAAAAAGCACTTTGCATGACGATGTCTTGTTGTCCTATGAAGTTATGCTAGAGACACATCTGAGATGCATTAGGCTGAAGACTCGTTTCGCGTGCCCGTCATTAGCCCGTCAGTGTCACTAGAACTAGTGGCAGAGTCTTTCGATTGATTGATTGATATGTGGGGTTTAACGTCCCAAAACCACCATATGATTATGAGAGACGCCGTAGAGGAGGGCTCCGGAAATTTGGACCACCTGGGGTTCTTTAACGTGCACCCAAATCTGAGCACACGAGCCTACAATATTTCCGCCTCCATCGGAAATGCAGACACCGCAGCCGCTGAGAGTCTTTCGTCATCGCAGATACCAGTGCTTGTTTTTAAATAGTTCGGTGCAGTACACTTATAACAAGAGTGTAACTAGTCCAGAGTGACCGAGCCGGACTGAGAACCAACGCAGAATGCTCTTTTATTTTGCAGACGAATAAGTATATATATATATATATATATATATATATATATATATATATATATATATATATATATATATATATATATATATATATATATATATATATATATATATATATATATATATATATATATATATATATATATATATAGGCGGCTTGCCTATGACGTAACACAAGTGGATGACGTTGAACACGTTTTGACACTGCTCTTATCACTTCTCCCTTTCTTTTAAACATTGAGTCTTTGCACGGGCCTTCGTAGTCGGGTAGACCTTCGTAAGACTTGAGGAGATGGGGAAGCAGCCACAGCTGGAAGAGATGGTGGCGTTGCCGACGGAACGGGAACAGCGTTCATGCGTGCTGGAGTGACCAGACTTAATAGCTGCTCCCGTGGTGACGCTTGCTGCTCCGCGTTGTCGCGGCTGGGCGGTACCGATTCAGAAGTGTCCGCTTTTGAAGCCCCGGGTAACATTTGCGAACGAATCTGGTATAAGTGACACCGGGTCGGCCTTTCTGGTGTGTCGACTTTCACGAGGCGCGAACCTTCAGAGCCTCTGATGACGCCTGGGCACCACCGCCTTCCGTGTCCAAAGTTGCGCACCCACACCGGATCTCCGGGTTGGAATCTGGAAGGCTGTGAATGACTCCGAGATAAAGATGGCACACAAGTATCCAAGCGTGAACGCACTTGACAATTAAGCAGCAGTTCCGAAGGAGACTTTCCGCACGGTAGAGGCGTGCGTCGGTAGCCTAGCAATACTCGTGCTAGTTTAACTTCCAGGTCGTTTACCATCTCACCATCCAACCCTGGCCACCAGAACAACGTCCGAGCCAGTCTTTTCATCCCCGATGCTCCCTGGTGTGACCGGTGGAACTCTGATAGCATGGGCTCCCGCGCCTTGCTGGGTATGATAACTCGATGACCCCTGTAGAGCAGACCTTCGGCGCTCGACAGTTCCAGTCTTCTGCAAAAATAAGGTTGGAGATGACCGACATGTTGAGAGGCGTTTCGGCCATCCATTACGTATGAAGTTTTGTACAATACCAAGATCTTTGTCCGCACTGGCAAGGGCCTTTAAAGCACCCGCTGGTACGTACGTACTGTCAAGCTGCTCCGTAGACAGCACGTATTCTAGCAAGGTTTCGGAGTGAACAACCTCTGGTGTCGGCACTGGCAAACGGCCAAATGCGTCTGCATTGGCGTTTTGTTTCCCGGCCCTGTACTCGATACGGTACCGGTATTGACTTAGAAACAGAGCCCACCCCTGGATACGCGTTGACGCCATTGGAGGCACTGGTCAATCTTCTCGTAGCAGGCTCACAAGTGGTTGGTGGTCCGTCACCAGCACAAATTCGCGGCCCAACAGGTAGTCGCGAAACTTTGAGACTCCGAACACCAGCGCCAGAGCTGGAGCTGGTGCAAGCCGTCTTGGTCGATCCGGTGTCCCAAGTAGGCGATTGAGTCTTTACGGAAGTGACACTTTTCTGCTTTCAGCTTGACACCGTTTTCCTGCAGATGGTGCAAGACATTCCGGAGGAGAGTCGTTACCGTCTTAACGCTCGGCTATTAGTACATCGTCCAAGTACACCTGCATGGCTGGAAGGCCAGCCAGGACGGTTCCCATGCGGCGCTGAAAAATCGCGGGAGCCGAGGCAACTCCAAACGGAAGACGGTTATAGCAGAACAGGCCCTTGTGCGCATTTATAACGGCTAGCTTCTTCGCTTCCTCATCCAAGGGGAGCTGGTTATACGCGTCCTTCAGATCCAATGTAGTGAAAAGCGATCCCTCACGAAGTGACGCGAAAATATCCTCGATGTTAGGTAGTGGATATTGCTCAGTTACGCACGCAGTATTATTGTGGTTTTAAAGTCACCGCAGATGCGAAGGGACCCATCTTTCTTTAGTACCGTCACTATTGGTACCGCCCACTCTGAATGTGCTATAGGTGACAATATGCCTTCACTCACTAAGCGTTCCACTTCCCTTTCCACTTTCTCACGAAGAGCGTACGGGATAGGCCGTGCCTTGTGGATCTTAGGATGGGCGTCTTCTCGAAGGTGAAATTTCACCGGAGGCCCCTGAATTCTTCCAAGCCAGGATTCGAAAAGTGTAGGAAACTCTGTGCAGAGGCTATCGCGAGCGACTGACATCGATTGAACTGTTCCGAGGAACACGCTCGGAAGTATTGAAGGCTTGGATTAAATCCCTTCCGCAAAGGCAAGGACCAGAACACCCTATAACAATCAGGGTGGCAGGGACAGCTTTCCCTGAAAACTGAGCTTGAAGCTGCAGTTCACCGACAATGGTCAGCTTGCCCAGGTAGCATCTGAGAGTCTTTTTGCATTTTGATAAGTGCGGCCAGCTCAGGCGATGTTTCAGATACACTTCTTGCGGGATGATTGAAAATGGCGATCCCGTATCAATGATCATATTTAAGGGTGAAGAACTTGTAACTTGCGGCAACTTCGTTACACTTCGGCGCATAGTGGGCATTTAGGAAAGTGAGTGCTTCCTCGTAACTAAGCTCATTTACTTTACGTGGAACGCAGTGTCCCGCAATTACGCCTACCACCTTCGCTGATAGCGTCGAAATCAGAAACGCCCTTTTATTTTCCGCTTTGCTAATATCATTTACTTCAAAGAATGCCTCCAGCTGAGTCAAGTAAATCTCCCACTTATCTTGATTTTCGTCCAAACTTGGGGTGCCGGGATTCGTAGCCATGGTCATGCCCGTCGACGTTCCGTGGTGGTGGGTGGTTACATCCGCCGCTCAGAAAACATGTGGAGCCCATCCTTGTCGCCACTGTAGTAACTAGCCCAGAGTGACCAAGCCGGACTGAGAACCAACGCAGAATGGCCTTTTATTTTGCAGACAAATAAGTATATATATAGGCGGCTTGCCTATGACATAACGCAAGTAGATGACGTTGAACGCGTTTTGACACTGCACTTCTTATCAAAGACGAGACTACAAGACACGCATTCTCAATCTTTGCGAGCAGCGGGCGTATTTTACCTTGAGCCACCGAAGCATCTGTGCTTGCATTATTTTCGTAATTCACTTCAGGTGCAGTTTGTTTTCTTTTTTTGCGAACAGCAGACAAGTAGCTAGGACAGCGCGAAAACATAGAAGTCACAGTGTCCGGTACTCCATGGGTCGTTTCGGTTCGTCAAGGAGAACGTCGCCACCAAGGTCGCCATAATAGCGCCACCGGTCAACGTCACTGTCCAAGAAGTGCTTCACACAAACCTAGTCATGAGGTGTCAGCGCACGATCTTTCCATAGTATGGCGTGAGCCCACACTTCCAACATCGCCGGGTCACTAGGAACTTTGAATTACCTTCTTTAAGGATGCGTAACCACGGCTTCGATTCGGTACAACACATTTCTGCCCCATCCTGATGAAGCATTTCTCAAATTCAGCAAAGCACTATCATCTGTCACGGTGCGAAAAGCGTGCGTAAATGGTCGTGAAAAGCGCGCGCAAATGGTCAGCGCCGCTGGCGCAACTAAAGCCAATGAGGGCACTAAAAAACAAAGCCATGACAGCTAGGGGGAATTTTCATTCCCAAGGCCACCCACGCATGTGCGGCCACAACGTGCGAGCGAGCAGCGAGAAGCGCGTGCATGCGGCCAGCGCCTCCTCTGCTTTTTTCCACGGAAACTCCGTGGCTTTTTTCAGTGCCCGGGCGAACGCTCTTTCCAGGCCATCGAGCACGCGCTCCGCTCCCCGCTGCTGCGTGGTGGCGCTGCGCTAGTAGACTACAGGGGAAAAAATGGAGAAAATGATGGTTGCCCAGAGTGAACTGCTGATGAGAATCGCCAAGCTCGAGACTGAGTTGGCGACAGAGCAAGAGAAAACGAGGGCAATGGGAGAAAGACTGAAGTCCGCCGAGGAAGCGCTAGCGAAGCTGAACAAAGACGCGACCTACCGAGAGAACAGTAGGGAACCGGCAACCAGAACGGTGGAGAAGGAAAAGCAAGCAAGTTTGGAAAAAACAGGTTTAGCCGGTTCAACTGTCGCAAGGCCCAGCTTCAGCGAGGTAGTGGTGGGGCAGGGAGGGAACAAAGCAGACGGCGTCACAGGTGCAAGTAGCCCCCAGGTGCAGAACGCTCCAGCTGAAAAGTCGCAGCATGTGATAATCGCCGGGGACTCAAATTTAAATCGATTCACAGAAGCCATCAAAGAGAGAGTAAGAGGTGACAAGAGGGTGGCAGTAGGGGCGTTCCCAGGACGCAAGCTGGAAGCAGTCATGAGGCAAGCGAGCGCAAAGCTCAAAACGACAGCTGATAGACGAAACCTAGTGATAATTTCAGGCGGTTTAAACGATGTCCTAAATGGAGATGCAGCAAGACTAGCAGCCACACTGGCGAAAGGCGTCGATGACATGCGCGCCACTTCTCCTAAGGTACAGGTAGTGATATGCACGATACCAGAGGTACCGGTGCGTGATAGCAACCTGCAAAGAGCGGTGGTCAACGCAAACCAAGAGATAGAGCGGATGAGTCGAGAGAAAGGCTTTGAGGTGGTGGAAATAAACAGAGAGGTGCATAGGTGGGGGGGTTTTCAACGAGACAGAATTCACTTCGATGGGCGGCTAGGTCATGAGGTGGGTTGGCGACTTGCAGGACGCGCAGTAGCTTTTTTGGGGGGCAAGCGAGCCCTTCGGGGTGCAGGATAGCTAGTAACGAGGAAAACAACCAGGGAGACTCTTCGACAGGTGGTATGGACAGATACGATTCCAAAGTGGCACCAATATCAAAGATATGTAGAGTCCGGTGCATAAATAGACGTAGCCACAAGCGCCGAGCCAATACAGACATAGGGTATATTAATATGCAGGGTGGTAGGAACAGGCTGAAGTGGGAAGAGATAGAAGAACAGCTAAGGGAAGAGAGGCCGATGGTATACGGTTTTGTAGAAACACATCTCAGGGACATGGAACAACCTCCGAACAATCCGGACTACGCGTGGGAGTATTGTAATAGAACAGAAGGCAGCAGAAAGGGGGGTGGTATTGGGGCATTCATTCATAAAAGTTCAGACTGGCAAAGGGTCAAGCAGGAGTGCAAGGAACATTTATGGCTAAAAGGGAAAGTGGCAGGTCAAATGACACTCCTTGGTTTCGTGTACTTGTGGACGGGAGCAAAGGCCAGAGAGGAAAACCAGACAATGGTAGAGTGTATATCAAAGGACATTCAGGAGTTAGGAAGAGAGTGCGAGAAAATTATACTAGGAGACATGAATGTGCACATAGAAGATATAGATGGGTATACCGACCCGACAGGCAAAATGATCATGGATATGTGTGAAAGGCTTGATTTGATCATTTGCAACAGTACCGAGAAGTGTGAAGGGCAAATAATATGGTAGGTAGGAAGGCTTCAGTCGACGATAGATTATGCACTGATGTCACATAGGATGTATGATAAGCTCAGGAAAATGCACATAGATGAAGGTGGCTCCAGAAGTCTGGGTAGCGATCACAAACGTATCAAGCTAAGTTTTGGAAGAGGAGTGAAAGTGGGAAGGAGACAAGATGAGCAACTACAGGAAAATTTTTATCCAGAAAGGCAAAATGAAATAGCCACTAAACAAATTGAGAAAGTAATCACGGAGGATAATAAGACAGTGTGGACATACACGAATCTAATTAGACTCTTTGAGCTAGAGCTTGCTAAGACGCGTGACAAGTCACCCCGGAAAAGAAGACACAAACCCAAAAGTTGGTGGGATGAGGAAGTTAAGAGAGCCATAGCAAAACGTCAGGAGGCCTCTAGGGAACACAGACATGCTAAGCAGCGGGGTGAACCGACAGATGATGTTGAAAGAAAATGGGCAACCTTTCTAAGCTGTAGAAGGGATGCATCCCTTCTGATCAATGAAAAGATTAGAAGGAAGGGAGCTCAGTGGCTGGCAGAAGTACATAAAAAAGATAGAAAGGCAGCTGCGAAATTTTGGAACCATCTAAACTCCCTAAGAAATGAGACGAGCCTAGAGCAGAGATTTATAACTACAACCCAAGGTGCTAGGCTAGAAGGGGACAAAGCTATTGAATATATAAGAACAAAAGTGACAGAAAAATTTCAACAAAGAAGTACTTTATGCACCACAATAGACGAGGACGAATCAAGTGGTGCAATGGCTCCATTTTCACAACTAGAGTGGGAAAGGGCTGAGAAAAGGGTTCCTAGTAGTACATCAACAGGCCCAGATGGCATTCCAATTAGGCTGATAAAGACATTAGGTCCGAAGTCTAAGCAGGCTTTGAGAGAGGCAGTGAGCACAATAATAATCGATGGTGAAGTTCCCGATGGATGGAAACTTAGCAGGATGACCATGATCTATAAAGGAAAGGGGGACAAAGCTGACATAAACAACTACCGTCCTATAACAGTGACATCAGTGGTCTACAGGCTGGCGATGCAGATTATAAAGGAAAGACTGCAGGCGTGGATAGAGGATGAGGGGGTGCAGGGGGAACTGCAGAATGGGTTTCGGAAACACAGGAGGTTGGAAGACAATCTGTTCTCACTGACGCAGTGCATCGAAATAGCAGAAAAGGAACACAGGCCCCCGTGGCTAGCATTTTTGGATATCAAGGGAGCGTACGATAGCGTGGTTCAAGAGGAATTGTGGGGAATACTGGACACACTAGGCGTGGAACATGTAGTCACTAATCTTTTAAAGGGTATCTATAAAGGTAACAAGGTAGTTATAAAGTGGGAAAAGCAGGTATCCAAGCCTGCAGAGGTAAAACGGGGGCTTAGGCAGGGGTGCCCCCTGTCACCCTTATTATTCTTGATGGACCTACAAGGATTAGAGGCAAAATTAGAGGGAAGTGGACTGGGCTTCAACCTCTCTTTAGTCAAACAAGGAAAACTTCTTGATCAGGCACTACCAGCATTAATGTACGCAGATGATATAGTGCTAATGGCCAACAACAAGGAAGATTTGCAGAGATTGATGGACATCTGCGGTAATGAGGGAGATAGGTTAGATTTTAGATTCAGTAAGGAAAAATCAGCAGTCATGATTTTCAATGACAACGAAGGTAGTGAGCTTAGAATACAGGAGGTCACGCTAGAGATAACAGATAAATACAAATATCTGGGCGTATGGATAAGCAACGGGACCGAGTATCTGAGGGAACACGAAATATACGTGACGACTAAAGGTAACAGGAATGCAGCAGTCATGAAAAATAGAGCACTGTGGAATTACAATAGGTATGATGTTGTGAGTGGAATATGGAAAGGGGTCATGGTTCCTGGGCTGACGTTCGGCAACGCGGTCTTGTGCATGAGATCAGAAGTTCAAGCAAGATTAGAAACTAAGCAACGTGGAATAGGTAGGCTTGCTTTAGGAGCTCACGGGAATACACCAAATCAGGGAGTACAAGGTGATATGGGATGGACATCATTTGAGGGCAGGGAAGCTAGCAGCAAGATAAAATTTGAGAAGCGATTGAGAGAAATGGGGGAAGAGCGTGGGGCTAGGAAGGTTTTCAGCTACTTGTACATGAAGAATGTCGATACAAAATGAAGGAAGCGAACCAGGAAGTTGACTGGTAAATACTTAGAAAACAGCAGGTGGCCAAACCAAAAAGAACTATCGGTTAAGAAGAAAGTGAAGGAAACGGAGACTGACATGCGGAGAATTGGCATGATTAAGAACTCCGCACTAGAGATCTATCGAACTTTTAAGCAGGAAATTGCCAAGGAAAGGATCTATGATAATACTCGGGGTAGTTCTCTACTGTTTGAGGCAAGGACGGGAGTACTGCGAACCAAGACATATCGGGCCAAATACGAAGGGGTAGACACAGTATGCAGTGCGTTTGGAGAGGAAGAAGAAACTGCCGAACACTTGATAATGTTCTGTAAAGGGCTTCACCCTATAGTTCAGGATGATGGCGCAGAGTTTTTCAAAGCACTGGGGTTTAGGGACCGGGAGGGCAAAATAAACTTTAAGCGGGTAGACTTAACTAGGAGGAGGTTATCTGATTGGTGGCTAAAGTCAAGGCACGAGTGAAAATTAAACTTTTCACTGCAAAGTACGAATCCTCAAACTCTTTTTTAAGGAAAAAAAATATAGTTTTTGGTTCATTAGGTATTACGGCTTGGTGGCGCTAGCCACCGCCCGATCTAAAGGGTACAGCCATAACCATCCATCTATCCATCCACAGGGGTTCAGGCTGGCACGTTGGATGTACGTGTTTTTTAGCGCTCCCGATTGAATGCGCAGATAAGTGGTTTTGCATGTTTAGAGCTTGCCTTTATAATTATTAAGGCAGCAGATAAAACCTTTCTAGCACTTATTACATTGTACGGATTTTTCGGGGGTCAGTCACCAGGAATTTACTCAAAACTATAGCTGATGGACGAAACCTCGTGATAATTTCAGGCGGTTTAAACGATGTCTAAATGAAGATACGGCAAGACTAGCGACCACACTGGCGAAAGGGGTCGATGACATGCGGGCCACTTCTCCTCTGGCACAGGTAGTGATATGCACGATACCGGAGGTACCGGTTCATGACGGCAACCTGGAAAGAGCGGTTGTCAACGCAAACCAAGAGATATGGCGGATGAGTCGAGAGAAAGGCGTTGAAGTGGTGGAAATAAATAGAGAGGTGCGTACGTGGGGTGGTTTTCAACGAGACCAAATTCACTTCGATGGGCGGCTAGGTCATGAGGTGGGTTGGCGACTTGCACTACGTGCAGTAGCCTTTTTGGGGGGCACGCGGGCCATCGGGGTGCAGAATAGCTAGTAACGAGGAAAACAACTAGGGACACTCTTTGACAGGTGGTATGAACAGATATGATTCCAAAGTGGCACCAATATCTAAGACAGGTAGAGTCCGGGGCAGAAATAGATGTAGCCATGAGGGCCGAGCCAATTCAGACGTAGGGTATATTAACATACACGGCGGCAGGAACAGGCTGAAGTGGGAAGAGATAGAAGAACAGCTAAGTGAGGAGAGGCCGATGATATACGGTTTTAAAGAAACACATCTTAGGGACACGGAACAACCTCCTAACAGTCCGTACTACGCGTGGGAATATTGTAATGGAACAGAAGGCACCAGAAAGGGGGGTGGTATGGACATTTATTCATAAAAGTACAGACTGGCAAAGGGTCAAGCAGGAGTGCAAGGAAAATTTATGGCTAAAAGGAAAAGTGGCAGGGCAAATGACGCCCCATGGTTTGGTGTACTTGTGGACGGGAGCGAAGGCCAGAGAGGAAAAGCAGGAAATGGTGGAGTGTAAATCAAAGGATATTGAGGAATTAGGCAGAGCGTGCGAGGTAATTATACTAGAAGATATGAATGCGCACATAGAAGATACAGATGGGTATACCAATCCAACAGGCAAAATGATCATGAGTATGTGTGAAAGGCATGATTTGATCATTTGCAACAGTACTGAGAAGTGTGAAGGGCAAATAACATGGGAGGTAGCAAGGCTGCAGTCGACGATACATTACGCACTGATGTCACATAGGATGTATGATAGGCTCAGGGGAATGCTCATAGATGAAGGTGACTCCAGAAGTCTGGGTAGTGATCACAAACGTATCAAGCTAAGATTTGGAAGAGCAGTGGAAGTGGGAACACACAAAGTTCACAAACACAAATTCACAAAGCAATCACTGAGGATAATAAAACAGTGTGGATATACACGAATCGAAATCGACTGTTTGAGCTAGAGCTTGCTAAGGCACGTGACAAGTCACCCCGGAAAAGAAGACACAAACCCAAAAGTTGGTGGGATGAGGAAGTTAAGAGAGCCATAGCAAAACGTCAGGAAGGCTCTAGGGAACACAGACATGCTAAGCAGCGGGGTGAACCGACAGATGATGTTGAAAGAAAATGGGAAACCTTTCTAAGCATTAGAAAGGCTGCATGCCTTCTGATCAATGAAAAGATTAGAAGAAAGGGAGCTCAGTGGCTGGCAGAAGTGCATAAAAAGGGTAGAAAGGCAGCTGCGAAATTTTGTAACCACTTGAACTCCCTAAGAAATGAGACGAGCCTGGAACAGAGCTTTATAACTACAGTTCAAGGTGCTAGGCTTGAAGGGGACGAAGCTATTGAATATATAAGAACAAGGATGACAGAAAAATTTCAACCAAGCAGTGCCTTATGCACCACAATCAACAAGGGTGAATCAAGAGTGGCGCAATGGCTCCATTTTCACAACGAGTGTGGGAAAGGGCTGAGTAGAGGGTTCCTAGTAGTACATCAACAGGCCGAGATGGCATTCCAATTATGCTAATAAAGACATTTGGTCCGAAGTATAAGCAGACTTTGAGAGAGGCAGTGAGCAAAATAATAATCGATGGTGAAGTCCCCGATGGATGGAAATTTAGTAGGATGAGCATGATCTATAAAGGAAAGGGGGACAAAGCTGATATGAACAACTACCGTTTTATAACAGTGACATCAGTGGTCTACAGGTTGGCGATGCAGATTATAAAGGAAAGACTGCAGGCATGGATAGAAGATGAGGGGGTGCTGGGGGAACTGCAGAATGGGTTTTGGAAACACAGGAGGTTGGAAGACATGTTCTCACTGACGCAGTGCATCAAAATAGCAGAAAAGGAACACAGGCCCCTGTGACTAGCATTTTTGGATATCAAGGGAGCGTACGATAGCGTGGTTCAAGAGGACTTGTGGAGAATAATGGACACACTAGGTATGGAAAATGGAGTCACTAATCTTTTAAAGTATACCTATAAATGCCAAAATAAAGGGAAGGGGACTTGGCTTCAACCTCTCGTCAAACAAGGAAAACTCATTGAACAGGCGCTACCAGCATTGATGTACACTGATGATATATTGCTAATGGCCGACAACAAGGAAGATTTGCAGAGATTGATCTACATCTGCAATAATCAGGAAGACAGGTTAGATTTCAGATTCAGTAAGAAAAAAACATCAGTCATGATTTTAATGATAATGAAGGTAGTGAGCTTAGAATACATGATGCCACGCTAGAGATAACAGATAAATACAAATATCTGGGCGTACGGATAAGCAATGGGACCGAATACCTAAGGGAACACGAAATGTACGTGACGACTAAAGATAACAGGAATGCAGCAGTGATGAAAAATAGGGCACTGTTCACTTACAATAGGTGTGATGTTGTGAGAGGAATATGAAAAAGGATCATGGTTCCTGGTCTGACGTTCGGCTATGCGGTCTTGTGCATGAGATCAGAAGTTCAAGCAAGATTAGAAATCAAGCAACGTGTAATAGGTATGATTGTCTTAGGAGCTCACGGGAATATACCAAATTAGGGAGTACAAGGTTATATGGGATGGACATCATTTAATTGAGGGAGGGAAGCTGGCAGCAAGATAAAATTTGAGAAGCGATCGATTTAGAGAAATGGGGGAGTAGCGGTGCACTAGGAAGGTTTTCAGCTGCTTGTACACACTCGACACAATATGGAGGAAGCGAACCAGAAAATTGACGGGGGAATACTTAGAAAACAGCAGGGGGCCAAACCAAAAAGAATTATCGGTTGAGAAGATGGTGAAGGAAGCTGAGACCGACATGTGGAGAATTGGCATGATTAAAATGTCCGCACTAGAGCCGGTTAGAGCGGCACAAGTGCCGCCACTATAGATGACAGGCGTTTTGCGCTCATTCAGCAGGCAACCGCTTCAGTACAAGGCATAGCCTCTGAAGTTAGCAAACGCCAAAATTGCCGATCTCAAAGGCCAAGTACAAAGACCCTTACTCCTATGTAGGTAGCGCCGTCATCACGGAGGAAGGCTTCCTCCGTGGCCGTCATAGATGACGAGCGTTTCGCGCTCATCCGGCTGACAAGATAAATATAGGAGGCTATGGCGTAAACCACATCACTCCATGACACTACTGTCACGTCGCCCTCGCCCGCTGGCGCGACCTGGCAGTCTCTCATCCTCAAATACGCGTGTCCTTAGCCTGAAGTGCCGAGGGCGAGCTGTTGTGACCTGCCCTGTGATACTCGTGTCGGTTGTCGCCGCCCGCTTTATGCGTCCATCACCAATAAATCATGAACCATATCTTGTCCTCAACTACCCAGTTGTATTATTTTAGGATTTCTCGCAGTTTCGCTAAGGTGCACTGGTTTTCAGTGCGGATGCAAAGCATCAACTGTTGAGAAGTCGAAAGAGGAAATGTCATGACAAAAGAATAGAATAAGTACTAACTATAGACCTAACCTGCTACAGATGGTACCCCTTCCCCAATTCCTTCCAATCACACGCATATATCCGAAACGTCTTCCCCGCCGTGCGACCGAATGAGCGAAGAGGACGTGCGTCCGCGCGCTAATTTATTAGGTTTGGGTGGAGCATTCAGGCGTACACAAAATCGCCGTGCGCCTGTCTTTTCTCGAATAAGTCTGTTGAACCCGCATTCAACAAAATGCTTGCAAGGAAGGTTTGTCGATGCCGTACAGTTATCCCCTTCTGTAAATTTTGTAATGACCTTCACCACTCACAACCCATGAAAAGGATGGTGCCGATTCACGTCCCCTTTCCTCCTAGGGCCTGCACCTGTCATGTCAGCTATACTAGATATACTTGCAGATATTCCAAGAAAACAGATGGTAACACAGCTTCTTGTATCTCTCTTATTGCCTGCTCAGAGTGCTGTCAGTTGTCGTCAGTGTGGAAATACGAGTTATCCGCCTTCCTGTTCTTCGCAAAGCTTTTATTGCCACACGGTGCTTCAAGAAACGTCTCCGAAAATACACGCAATAAAGGTTCTGCGACATATTCACTCGCCGCCAACGGCATTATTTACGGCAGTAGTTGGATCTATTTATTTATTCATTTATTCATTTACTTATTTATTTCATTACAGAATGCATGTGGTCAGTTCACAACAGGAGGATCAAAGTACTTCCTGTGAACAGCGCATTGACGCTGTGTGAATTCCAAAAACCCGCCACTTCTTAAATGCTGATTGGTTTCGCTTTCACTGCTGAATGCGAAACCGGAAAGCCCAGCACTCTTCGATGACTTCCCAAATGTACGAGCGTTTGTGCATAAGCAATGCATCCACCTCACTTTGAAAGTAAGTGGGTGGCAATTGCCATAAAAGCACGCTTGGCACGTGCAGGCAACGAATTCAGAACTCTCCCCAGTGACGTTTGGTCGTCTGCTTGGGAATACCACTGCGCTAATCAACGATAAAGCTTTTCGCTGCAAGCAAGAAGTTTTATCAACGTTCCAATCTCGTGAAAAGCAACGTCTTGCAGCGTCGGAAAAATTTATCTCAAGTTCGTCAAACGTCGAAGTCCAAGGAACGCGAGCCAACGATCTCTTGCCAACTTTCGCCGCAACCCCTTTTAAACCGCAGAAACGAAACCACCATTAGTCGAGTGATGTTAAGTAACATTCTTGTCATCAAGGCATGTTAAAAAACATACTTGCGGCAAAAATTTTCAGTTTTAGAACAATAATTGTAGCTAAGCAATTACGCGAATACAATAATATTACCAAATGCGTTTGTAGCAGCAATGTGAAAAAACTTCTATGTTTTATGGTTGCCAGATTTTCATGTACACAAAGTATTCACAATTACATTTGAAATATATTAGTATTACTACGTTGTGTATACACTGAAACAACAATTATTGACTGTTCATGTTCAATCTCGCACAAAAAATCTTGTTGCTTTCAATGTTGCCTAATATTGAAAAGCAATCATAAACATTGTTGCCTAAACTTTGTGCAAATTGAATAAATATTTGTTTTTGTTGTGATTGTTTAAAATAAGTAATGCGACAACAAAATTGTTTTTCAAGCCTATTAATGCACGTCGGTTTGCAGTGTTTGTTGTAATATTGTTATAAAACCATTCTGGCGGCACACGCAGTAAACGCGACGCGCCAGTTCCAAAATGGGCTAGTCTGACACTTCCCCAACGGAAATATTGCTTTGAACGGTTTTCTAGCGAACACCATGCTCGTCAAGTTCTTCTACTTGCGCTAGTTCTGCAAACTATCCGCCTCGTATGTACACTTTGCAAAGCACGGTGAAAGTCATTTGCGAGTCGTGGCCTTCGGTGAACGTCCATCACTTCGAACACGCGTTTTCCGAGCTTGTTATGAAGAAACACCTTAACTATATCTCCGGCATCTACACCTAGCAATACGCGAATAAATTCTCATCTAGAAAACCACCACCAATGTGCCTTGCCTCGGTACTAGAACTCCCGTCCGACCTGTCTATAGAGTTCCCACACCAAGATGAGTATAACTTTTACCGCATATCTCCTGCTATCGTTTGGCAGTCAACGAAAAAAAAAAAACTGGCAAAAGGACATGTATTAAGTTTATTGTAATATAGACAAATGCAAGACACTTATTCATTTTACGAGTCAATTATGATTACCATGCGATATCTCGGTAGAATTAGCCTCCTTTTTTTTAAGTTTTGTAGCGCCCGCGTATATTTATAACTGAAGTTTAATATCAAGACCTTTAAAAAGCTGCAACTTTTTGTACTAAAACCTGTCATTCTCAATTTGTTGCACTAAACTGCAGCGGAAAGCGACACTGCAGTGCATGGTTACCCGTAAAGTAACGCTTCTTGACATGAGAAAACAATTGTATTGTTTTATTTAGTTTAGAATACAATTCCATGGTCAACATTCTAACTAGCTCCACGCACCATCTATTAGTGATAATTATCACATCGGATCGGAGGCTATCAGATTGCATGCGAGGACAAAGGGTTAACAACATGAAGTCCAAGAACACAGCGTCTCAGTTTTTTCAGAAACTGAAAGAAAATTCTATGCACGTTCATCCTGCATTACGTAGCTGTGCTGTGACTATCACAAATTACTGTTGAAACCATAGGTGTGCACAGGGTTCCCCTTCAAGGGGGGGGATGCATGGTTAGTCGTAGTGCCCCCCTCCCCTTGCATATTGTGCTAATGTATGGAGCTGTCTGCGCCCCCTCCCCTATCGCCGCCCTGCCAATTGTGTCATTGTAAGGCGCTGCCTTTGCGTGCACCCACTTCGACAAAGAGGCTGCCACCGGCCCCCGCCGCTGCCCCCCTCGTGCGCATGCCCATGGTTTAAACGAAAAAAAATAACGAAAATTTTACCATAATCTGTCAGATTTATCAATATTTTTTATGCAAATAAGACTTCCTGCAATACTCATCTCAGCAAACTCAACGGTGTTTGCTATATACTGTTTGTGACATTTACCACTCACAGTAACTGTGGTTCCAATAGTGGATTAAGGATTTTGGTATATTGTTTGCATTCTGGGTATGCACGAGTACATGAATTCTGGTATTAGAGCACTTTGTCAAAAATCTGATGCAAGGAGGTGAGCAGCAATGTACACTACAAATTGGATCAATTAAATTTAAAATAACGTTCAAGTATTAGCTCAAATACGAGTACCGCAATCAAGAAGCTGTGTCATCCCAAGTAATTGTTCGCAGCGAAAGCAAACTACAGTTGTGCATTTTCGACGATTGCTGAGATGCGTGCGAGGTGGTGCAGTACAAGCTGAATATTTTTATTTATTTATTAAGACATAATGCAGACAAAAATTTTAGCCCAGGCAAAAGGGGCATAAGAAACATCAAGTGATTCGTAACAGCAAAAAAAAAAAAAAAAAAAAAAACGTATCTATACGCCAACAGAGGTCACATGTCTGTGAAACAGCAACAAAAAGTATAACACATTTGAACACTCTAATCACCACATAGATAACTTCCCAGTGATATAGCAAAATTGTCAGCAAAAAAATCTCAAAAACTGTTCTGGGCAAACAACTGTATTTGTAAGCATAGTTCGTGCAATAATGGGTGCCAAGGATCGATCATGTCTATGGCAGTTATTTCTAGTAGTGGCAGGCTGAACGCAACAATATACATTAAAGGCAACTTTCCCTGACTTAATTTTGCATGAAAACATCAAGCGAATCAACTTTCTTCTTGTTTCTAATGAAGGAATTCAGCATATTGGTGACAACTTCAGTTTGAAGTAACGCACAAATAGCCGAGAAAAAAATCAAAGCATATCCTCAAGGTGAATTATGATCAGTGGCGCGAAGCGTGCGGACAGACGGACAGATGCACGAAAGCATGTTTGGACTGACGGACGCTTCGTCCCAATCATCATCATTCACTCTGTGGATATGCTGTGACACCGTTTTATTGATATCTAATGCAATGCAACTGGCTACTACGACGACTACGACAACACTGGACATATAACCCACGATGTAAGGAGCTTCACCCTTAAAAAACCTGTATGTTGATGAGCAGGCTGAAGCAATATTTCAAATGCAGCATTCAGCAATTCTTTGATACGAGCAATATAAAAGGCGCCTTACATCGTACAGAACACTGTTCTTTGTCAGAACGAAGTTCTTTCGGCCGATGTTATGCAGCCACTGCTGCCTGCGCAGGGCGTCACGTTTACCTTGGGTTATCATAAAAAGTGTGCAACTATTTTCATTGTGGATGTGCAGCAATAAGTGCAACAGCACGCATATAATGCACAGAAAAAAATTGGCCCCGTATCTGCACGTTACAATGCAAATGCCATCGAAAGACGATAGTTGTGAGTGTGGAGAAAGTGAACAAAACAATTATTTTATGTTCAGTGCAAGAAAATCGGAGAACTCCACTTCGAAAACCTATATATATATATATATATATATATATATATATATATATATATAAGCCTTGTCTATGAATAAAGGAGTTTCACTGTGTGGACCCTTATAAATCATAGTTTTCGTGCAGTAATGACAGAGTTGAAATCTACGCCGCTCTCTTTCTACGGTGTAACATGCTAAAGTGTTCTGCCAAATCATTACTGATAGCTTAGTCAAAAACAGTGCAGCGTCTGTTCCACATAAAATTGGGCTTTTTTTTGTTGTGATGGAACAATTAAATTGCTCTGTAACTTTCCTTTCTTAGTTTTTTGGTTTCCAGGAGCATTTTAATAATATTATTATTATTATTATTTTACTCGTGAAACAGAGCCTGTTACTAAATGTTTACAGCTCTTTTTGGGGCTGCTTTTTCCACATACTTTTTTAAACTCTGATAGAGTGTGTCTTTCTCAATTCACTAAAATATTTCCACCTAGACAAAGTTTTATTGTGAGCTCATTAGTAGTTAGAATAAATTAGTAAGGAAAAGAGCATTGTTGCTTGAAAGAACTAACAAGCATGAACACATGACGGTCTGCCTTCATGTGTTCATTTTTCTCTGCGTTTTCAAGCAGTGCTGTTGTTTCTTCAGGATATATTTCCATCATGCATTATGCATGCACAGGAAAATTGTTGTATGCTTAATGAAAATATGACATGTATGTACTTTCACTTTTGAATTAAAGGGGTCGTTAGCCATCCCTTGGACTTCTAAGAGAAAAAAAAAAAACTTCTTGCACAAAACATACACCTCTATGTGTATCTCTATACACCTGTGTGTGTACAGCTCTTCTTCTTGTCCGTGTCCTGACCAACCAATTAAGCCAGCATTGCCACCCTCTATAAAGAGCCAAGCCAAATCTTGCAGTTGTGCACAAAAAGGAGAGTTTAGAAGCTGAGTGCTAAGTCACCATTTTCTAAGGCACCCTCTTTTCATGCAAAGGCATTTTCCTACAAAGGTGCCAGTGCCTGCTGTTTGAGGTCAAAGAACAGACAGCATATACTATTAGCTAATAGCAATACAAGAGCAGCGTTACAATCAGATGCACTTTCTGTCGTGGGGTGGCACCATGTGGCAGTACCATGCTGCGTAGGCTGCCAGCATTACAGAGTAAGCGACACTAGCGTGCACATGGCAATCGCAATCGGAAAGAGCAATCACGTTTTATCACAGACGTGAAAAGTCATGATGCACTCCAATGCAACTTCTTTCCTTTGTGCTGTCCCTCCCTGTATAACTTCCAGGGCGCTTGTTGGGACAACAGAAGAGAAAAAGCACCTAATCCTTTGAATGTTTTTGCCATTCATGTATGGCGACTGTTTTCTGTTCCGAAGTGTCTTTGCCGTACGGCTATGTTTTCTAACCTCCATTTGAAATGTCACTCTGTAAGAACGTTTCATGCTCTCTTGGAGATGCTGCCACATTCTATGACTTACAAGAAGCACAGGAAATGATTGTGTTACCTTTTTGTGGAGATAAACAAAACTAATTTGTGGAGATAAACAAACTAAACAAACAGAAACGATTAGTAGCATCGAGTGGTCAGTGGCAATGACCCTGGACACTGCCCTTTTATCGTTTTAGTTTTGCTGCGTGATCGCAACAGAGGTGTGAGACTTGATTTATATCTTTATCGGCACTCTCTTGCGGGGGTGGTGAAAGTTGATTTCCACATTTATTGGAGCTGCTTTTAGGTGGTTTATGAGTGACACTCACCAGGTATTCTCATTTTCTTTGATTACAGAGTTTACTCTGCTGAAGGCACCTACACGCCTGTTTGCCTGTACAACTCTTTGCTCCAAGAAGAGAATGGAGATGCATGTTATGTTTGCAGACGATGAATAATCACTCTATGTAGACCCAAGTTTCAGGAACACCACGCTCTGAAACACTACTGAACGTTATGCAGTTCTGAACAATGCTGACACCAAAAAACTGTTCCTACTTTTTGCAAATAATTTTTACCTAGTTTTACATGTTTCGTGCATGTTGTGTGTGAGTGGCAACAAGCAGGAGCGATATTCCGACATTTATGCACATAGAGCGTTCGCACCTGCTCCACAACTACAGAAGCACGACAGAACGAACCGCCAAACATCTTGCGCAAGCGATTGATATTGTCAGGAGGCGAAGTCGATAACGGACGTCATGCTCTCCGGAGTTGAGACGACCACATAAAACCAAACAGCTTGCCGTTGAAGATTTTCTCAAAAAATTAAACAGTCAAAAAGTTGAAGCGTGCAACAATTCACTGTAACTCTGCTCTTTCTTGACAAAGTCAAGGTATTTTTTGTGGGAATCAATTTCTATGGCAATAAACTTGGACAGTGAGGTCATTCTACAATTACTCGGAAATGTAATTTAAGACTTTTCTGAAATTCATAGGCAATTTGCATGTGTTACTACTGAGACTGTGTACATAGAAGTTTTTTAGTTTGTCTTATGGCCCGGAAAATTCTAGTGGTAACGTAAGTCAGTTTAGGGCTGTGAACTGTAACCTTGTTCAAACTCTTTAATGGAGAAATGGCAGAACCTTAAACTCCTTGTTTGAGTGAATGCTAGACAAATATGCTTTTTGTGCAGGAATGGTTATCTGCATCTTTATTTCAACTTAAAAGAACTCTGTGTTTTCAGACAGTTTGCTCACAAGTACTGTTGCAGAATATTTTTTTATACCGGCATTGTTCAATGCAAATGTTATCATTACTGCTTGCTTGGTTTGTCTGGAAAGAAAAATCGCCTTCTTCATATGAGCACAAGCAAGCTGCTACATGGTACGGCCTGCCGCTTCGGGCGGCTTTTTATGGGAGAGTGCGTGACAGCCGTAGGGTCAGTTGCGGTTGCTGCAGTGCGACGGGGCGGGGACGGGAGGGAAGGGGAAAGGAGTGACGGCAGCTTTCTCAGGGCAACAGCCACTGCAAATTTGCTGGTGTTTGTCACAACAGAGACCTACTCAGTTGTTCTAATCAGTGTTTTTTTTTTATCTCATCCTAGTGATGACATATCACATATTTAGTAGACTACGAGGCGTTATCTATTTTAAAAGCCAATTGATTTTTTTGTGTGTACTGAGCACCTGACTTTTTTTTTCAGAAACAGCTTCTTGCTCTGAGGCTGAAAGAAAAATCCACAATACATGCAGGTGAATGATATGGCATTGAATGCTTGACAAAGTCATTGTTTTCTTTATGAAGATGTCTTGAACTTGAATATTTTGGTTATTGTGACGTTTATTCAGCACCTTCATGTTTCCCCAGCTGGAATGCCTGACAATTAATTTTAGCACACTTTACAATAGACGTTCATAGTTTTCATATTCTGAAAGCACATCAAAGAAACATAATATGAATATTTTTCATGTTATCCGGTACAGGGTAGTGCGCTGGAAAATAATTAAACAATTAAACTTCAAACGCTAGATAAAAATGATTTTTACAAACATAGTGACGCGGTCCTCGTAACTTTATTCAAGAGGCTGTGATATATATATATATATATATATATATATATATATATATATATATATATATATATATATATATATATATATATATATATATATATATATATATATATATATATATATATATATATATATATATATATATATATATGTATACATATATACATAAGGGTCAAGTGACAACCATGTTTTTATTATGTTTACACATCGCAAAACCACAACGCTGCTGTAGGGCAGTCGAGTGCACGCGACGTGCCTTCGTTTGAGCGAGCGCAGGTGCCTATTTCTCGATGATGCATAGTAGAACAAATAAACAGTAATGGATGAGAGAACCACATGACGGAGACTGCCACAAGACAAGCGCATTGAAGTGCTATCGGCATTCGCCAGTGCCCGTGGAGAGGCTAACATGAAAAGGTCGAACGGATGGTTTTATTGTCGACACATAAGCCAATAGTTTGGTGCACAAGCTGTAGCAATTAAAATGTGAGGTCGTTTTATTATGCAAAAGTGTAAAGAAGTAAAAAGAAAATTAGAAATGTCAGAATCAGCCTTAACTTGAGAATAAATAAAATATTTTCACACATCTTGTTCCGATTATGTGTTCACTGCTAAATTAGTTGCATTATCATAAGAACGTCGACACGGAAAGAGACGAAAACATTCAAAAGTGCATGAACGCAAGCAGTTGTGTTCGCATTTTGCAGTATTTCATTGCTTTTCTCGTCTCACAGTTTTTCATATTATTCACTTCATAACCGCTGGCTCAATTGCCAGCATTAAAATTGCAGTCACTGACATTTCAAACAGTCTCGAGTCCACTGCATAAGATTGCGCACATGCTAAGTATATTTCGTGGCTGTTTAATCTGATACTGCATTGTATGAATACTATAGACGTGTTTGGAATAAGTTAGAAGTCTATCTTATTTTGTGTCAAAGGAACAGTGGCAACTGCAGTTGCTGAGGTTACATATTCTAAATGAAGTTATTAAATTTGAAGAAACGTTTTCTGAAGCAACATTATCAGTTACTATAATTAATTTAGATGCATTAGAAAGCTGTAGCTTTTCCAGATCTGTTAGTTGTGATCTTGTAGGAATCCCAGTAAAATGTGCGCACAATTCTTACTTCTACGAGAAGTGATCGGTGTGCGAGGTTCCATGTCGAGTAAGACAATACCAAAAATTTGCAAAGGCTGCAAGTATCTAAAAGCAAAGTCGGTAATTACCTAGTGCGCACACGCTAGACGGATATTAAAAGAAGATTTCGCGGGTTACACAAAGATGCACGTGCTCAATCCCAACTACCGCAAACGTGTCACACATGCGGTATGTTTTCCGCGCATGCAAACAAGCCGCACATGGGCGCTCACGAAAACTGTCCCCCCCTGATGGCGCCGCAGCGGTGGTTCGGGAACTAGACCTGTCATGCCGATTTCGGAGAATGCGGCGGTCCGTACTCCTGCGCTCTTTCATCCAGCGGCCGTGCCATAAGCATATGAAGTGAATTAAAGGAAAAGGAGCAAAACTCTTTCAACACACTAAGCAAAAAGAACCCACTAATAATGACAGTACTCCTTTTGGCTGAACTTGTGCTGTTATTTTCATGTTAACACACACACTTTAAATGAATCACTACTATCACAAACATTTGCAATAAAAATAATTTTCTTAAACTTCGCAAGAGACTAATTCTCATGGCGCATTTGTCTGGCTACACTTATCAGTATGGGTTTTCAGAGGCCACACAATATAACGAGAGAATTATTTAATAACATTAACAAGCATGTTCCCTCACCTCACAACCTTTCTTGCTGCTTTACCCTGACGAGCCAGACAGCTTGGATCTCTGACCCTTCTCTATGAATTACTATTAAAAGTGCTAATGCATGCAAGCTTCAGCAATGTATACAGCTCACAACTTGTGACTTTTCATGTGTTCCATCATTCTGGTAATTGGCTATCACAGCCTGTACTCTTTTAATTCAACCAACTTCAGTAACAGCACTACCAACCCCGAAAAAGTGACACCAATGGTGTCGAAAGTATTACTTCAGGCAATTTCCAAGCTTTTAATGTACAAGAGCTGCCACAATATATATAAACATTTTGCATCGGTTATTAGAAAAAGTTTTTTTCTGCTTGAAGCAGCCATCTCATGAATAGCATGGCATATAAACATTAGCATGTGGTAATTGTCTACTGCCTAGTATTACTAATAAAACACTATTATCACACCAAATACTAAAACAATTTACTACAGTTAACTGGTGATAATTCACTCTGACAATTAATACTCTCGGTTAATTCAAACAAAATATAAATTTTTTGGTTGGTCCTTCATTCTTTAAATATATTTAAAAAGATCTTATTTCAAACACCATCGTTCGGTTAATTCATATTTTTTGCGCTTCCATGCTGAAAAACAACTGCTGCTTTCTCACTACTATTTAAACATTTGCATGTTTATATTCCTAACAGTCTAAAAATAAAAAAATAAACACCCCAGGACTTCAAAGAGAAACGTTTTGCTAGTAAACAAATGTTTGAAACGAAGCACACCCATAGTAAGCTGTCATGCTTCTCAAATGATATAGAGAGCTTTGTGCTGAAGGCACATATAGCAAGGAAGCAGTTGGCAATTCACGATTTGTTTAAAAGGTCTGATCAGCAGTAAATGGCCAATAAACTTGTGGACCTTACACCTTTGCTTTTTGTTCATTGTGTGCAGTTAGAGCTGAAAACCGCTTCAAAAATTTTTAGATATAATAAAATCAATGCCTAATTATAATACGTAGTGTCTCCTGACCCAGAGTCATGTTAGAGAACTTCTGATAATTAAAACTTCGTGATAATTCAAACAAAATTAAAAGGTCTATTTGAGTTTGAATTAACGACAGCATATCTGGCCCCTAAGTCCTTGCGAGCATAAATAAATACTTTTTCATCCCTAAGGATGCCTTTCAAAGATGCTTCTTTTTTGCCTTTGTGTGTACTGGTTATTCAGGTGAGCTCAAGCCTCAAGCATAGTTTTGTAAGCAACAGTACTTGTCGAAAATGTTTTGGGATGGAAGAGAACATAACTCTGCTGGGTAGAAGTAAGTTTTTAGGAGCAGGATCCAGGGAAACAACTGATCCTAATTCACTTCCTAAACTGACTAGTAGAATTCTCTGTACAGTGTTACATGACTATTTATTCATCATAACCATGCAAGGCTGGCAAAAGGTACGGTTAACTTTGGTTATATTTTATGCTCGATCCTTATAATGCCCAAAACCTAACACATGATATTACACCTCACTGGTAACTTATGATTGAGTATGTGCAAATGGTGAATTTAGAAACCAAATAAAATAGGTTAGAGGTGAACTAAATGGAATACTTCTTCAAATATAAAACAGCAGTTTTTAAAATTAACGTAAAATGATGCTCACATCCCAGTATTCGTAGTCTTGGCACACAAAAAAAAGCACAAATATAGCAGTGGGAATAAATCAGCAAGTGCCAAGCCTGGCTCCTTGAGCAACATAGACTAATGCACTACTGATTAAGCACTCTCTTTTATGGCTATGCTACTATTTCCACAGAGATGAAATTGATCATGGTATTTCAAGACATGCATCCATTTGTGCATAGTTGACACTTGTTGACACATTTGTAGACTATTAATTTTTTGATTTACAAATACTGATTATTTGGTTCAAAAACTGACCTGAACAGCACATTACCAAATTCAAAATTTTCTAATACATTTGCACACCCTTACCTATAATAACTTTTACACACAAACAAACTTAGTTCATGCAATGTCATGGTAATGCATTAAAACATTTCAGTATAGCACATACAAAGCTGAAGTGTACAGTGCTCACAAATTCAAACTAACCATTTATGATTAAAGTAATGTACATGCTTTCATTTCCACCGCCTTCAGTTCATGTCATTACCACGTAATTGTAACTCGCTTATGTCAGAGCCAAGATTACCTTTAGCGGCCACACTCACAGAGAAATTACGCATTTATGTCGAGCGATTCTGTATACGAGTCATTATGCAAAAAGCTTTGATACTGCATTTCAGTTCGTGAGGACTGCTGGAGTACAAAATGTGGTGGGAAGCTGTTGATACCACCTCTCTATAATTACGGGCTTTGTGATAATTCTGCATTATTGGCATCGTGTGTCTTGCACAGCTAGAACAAGGCATATTACTGAATTTTTTGAACCATGTATTGAAACATAACTGCAAAACGAAAACTATATTTGAGAATAGACACCCAGATATTGGTCACTTTGGGGATCAGTATTGTCATGTTATTGAAATCCTGTGCACTGAATCTTTTTCAGAAATGACCCCTATGAGGGTTATGGGAAAGGTTTTCTTTCAAATGATAAAGTTTACTTACTATTTGTAGAAACCACACCCTCCCCTCCTCATCTCTCGCTGTTACCTTTTTTTCTGTACTGGCCCTTGCAGGGCTGAATTGCGTGACTGCAACCAGGTGGCTGAGGTGAGACCCCTGCTATGGTAGTATGTCAGTGGCTAAATGCTCAATTGCAAACAACATGCACTCAAGTTCATGTTAGTAAGAAGAACTCATGAATGCACAAATAATGCCCATATGTAATGACTGTTAATTTCATATAGCACTGCATGGAAAAAATGGCATTGTCACCGCTGAGGAGCATGCTAAACAGCAAGATAGTGGCACGTTAATCAAAGACAAAGATATACTTACACATTTGCTCTAAAACAAAGCATCCCAATGCCATAATAACCAATTTTAAGACATGCTGCCATGCACCTCATGAAAAATGTGACGGCTGTACTTACTTTGCTCATAGTAACTGTACATTCGTCATAACTGGGATCATTACAAATGGGTTCGATTGTATTAAACACTTGAGAAAAAATGGTGCACTGCACTTTGAAACAGTTCTAGCATCCTTATTTGTCCTCCTGTCTGAATCAGTGTTGAGCGTTACAGGATTAAAAAGTATTATCAAGGCAAAATGCTTTTATACAGATGCTATATTCTGTGAAAGTAAAACAATGAAATACAAATGCACACACTAAAACAGGTATGTTATGGACTAGTTAAACAATGTACAGGTGGTTCATGCAACAATTCACCTTAATCCAAATGAAGCATCTTAGATATTATAGCAATATTATTGCTAAGACAAATATAATAGCAGAGTCAGGTGCAAAACAGACTACTCATGCATGTATATAACCATTCTTTTTTACCATGTCCCATTGTATCAGTTGTACAACAGAGCAGCTCTTGGCCATAATTTACATTTAACAAAGAGTACTGATTCACCAATTTGTGTTCCCTTGAACATCTATGTGTTCACAAATTACTGCATAATTTATTAATCAATGACCTCACTGATGTTAATGCCCTTCAGCTAGACTTTTGCTCTGCAATTAACTAGTGTAATACATGGCCCATGTCATTAAATGCTGAGAGAACATTATTACTTTCTTTTTAAGAGAACATCATTACTTCCTTTTCATCAGCATCATTCTTATCTGTATCAAAGTAATCACCATGACTAAAACCATTAACACAGGCCCTTACAAGTACATGTTTAGGCAACAACTTTTCTCATTTTACATGGTCTTTTCACTCATATAGTACTTTTGAAACCTTCACATGTGCTGCCCAATGTGCTGTGTTTATCTCTCTTCCCTTTCACTTAACTATCATCTCCCCCATGCCCCTCCCAAGTGAAGGTAGCAAACTGGCTGCCTATAAGCTGGTTAACCTCTCTGCCGTTCTTTTTCTCCTATTTTCCTTCCTTCCTTCATTTAGCCCTTCCCTCAGCGAGACTATGATGTATCAAAATTCAATATGGCCTAAACTGGTATACACGTACAGTCTGGTCTTCTCACCAAAATAATCTCACAAATACTTTATATTATCTTCTAAACTATGACATTTATTTATTACTCTGTGATCATTCCTCTCATTCAAGTGTTACCATCACGAAAACACACCTAACCTTCCAGAATCTTCATAACATCATGAAGTAGAGTTATTCTGCCTCAAAAACTTTTTTTATCAAATAGCACATTAAGTTTTTCCCACCACACCAGCCCATTATCCTTCTAGTTATCATGCCACTCTAATAAGTAGCCACACCAGAAGTCAATCAAGGCATCATTGATCTTTTGTGCTTTGTGGAGGCCTTTTTCTTTCATATTGTGCACTTCCAGTCTTTCACTTCCCCTTTTCTTCCCCTTTGTGAAGGGTAGCAAACCAGAAGCTTCTTTTCCAGTTAAATTTTTCCTACCTTGCTCTCATTTGTTATTCTATCTCAGCAGTCTTAGATTGGCCCACCCTCTTTCAGCACACCAGCCACCATCCTTTGCAGGGACTTTCAACAGATTGGAATGGTTTTCCTGGTGACACTGAAAACCACTCATATTGCCCAATCCCCCTATTTGGTCCTTTGCAATTTTTCATTAGGGAGGATAGAGTTTCACATGGCAATATGAGTCAACCATTACCACCAGGATAATAGCCTTCGGGGCATGTGAAGACCATACCGAAACATTTCACGATATTCCTGCACAGGACCCTTATTCGAAGTAGGTATTTCAGGTAATGATAGAAAAGAGCATTCTAGAAACTATTACACAGTTCTTTTCTACACTTACAGAGCACTTTACAGATCTCGGTGATATTCTAGTGCATATCTTGTATGTGCACCGAACTTTCTGTGGTCTTCAAAGGAAAATGCAAGACAAGGAAGTGCTTCAGGAAAAGGTGTGGCTTGATGTTTTGTGTACATAAAGAGATCAGGACATAAAAAAAGGCAATGGATGCAAACAGACAAATTACAGTGTTTTCAAAAAATATCTACAATGCAGCAGCAGAGAATCCTTTCACTTAATATCATCTAGCTTTCTTTCTTTTTTTTTTCAGTTTTTACTATCACAGGCATAATTGACTCGCAGACAAAAGCACCAAACACCTTTATACATCTTCATGACTCCGCCAATTATTTCCCTGTCAAAGGAAATCTTTCCTACAGCCATTGAAGAACTTACCATTATTTGTTAATTAGCTATTTTCTTCATATTGTTACGCTGAAGCTGCAACGTGTGAAGAAAGGAAAAGGAGAACGAAGTGGTCTGTCTTGGAAGCAGCTCGGTCACTTATACCAGATTGCGCTGTGCAGTTCCACAACTAAATTATTACCTTAATAAAGCTCGGCTCAAGGCGTCACCGCTATGCATTTGGTGCAACGAAATGGAAACAATTGAACATTTCTTTTTATTCTGTCATCATTATTCTTATCAGAGAAAAAGATTTTTAGTAGCCCCATTACAAAAGCTAGGAATACAAGTAAATCTACCAGTAATTTTATCACTTGGCGGAACTTCATTTTGTTACTGCCACAGGGATGTATGCTCCGCTGTGTTTGATTACATCAACGCAACTAAAAGATTACCATGCTAGTGAACCCTTACCTTTTCAGATCTTTAGTTTATAATTCGTAGTTATGTCTTTCAAAAACAAAAGATGGTTTGACCGCTTGCTGAGCAAACATTTTTGCTTTTTGGTAGTATTATTTCAAGCTACTTTTTCAGATTGGCTTCATTTTCAATTTAGTTTCATTTAAGTATCCTGCCGCCCAGTTCTTGGCCCATCCCCCTTTGTGGGTAAGCGCTATCCATCAGAGGTCATCAGCATCAGCTCGGTATCGGCGCGGCTACCTTTAGCCATTCGTTCTTCAATAAATACGCCTCATCGTAACGGCTTTGGTGTGAGGTGCGGGTTACAATAACGGCGCCCCTGACAAACAGCGACTGATCGACCACTGAGGTGCGATACGCGGAGCTTCGCCAAAGCCGACGACTTGTTGGTCTGCCACCTGTGATGGCGTCTCACGACAACAATGACAACGAGCCACCTGCTTCCCGCATTCTGTGGCAGCCCTACATCCAGCCTCCATCTTTCGCTGGACAAGATAGAGAAGATGTCGACTCGTGGCTCAGCTCTTACCAACGGGCGAGTTGGTTTAATGGCTGGGATACCACCGGCCAGCTCAATAATGTGGGACTCTTTCTCAAAGGAACCGCATCTGTATGGTTTGAAAACCATGAAGAAAGCCTGACGATGTGGCGGAAGTTCGTCGATGAAATCAAGTTGCGCTTTGGGGATCCGGCAACGAAGAAGAAGCGTGCCGAGCAAACTTTTACGCAATGAGCGCAAGTCTCCGGGGAAACCTGCACAACGTATATCGAGGAGGTGCTCAAGTTGTGCAGGGCACTGAACCCCTGGATGACAGAAGAGGACAAGGTTGCTCATCTTCTAAAAGGGATCGCGGAGGACGTTTACCAGTTCTTCATCGCAAAAGAAAGTCTGGATCGTGTAAGTGACGCTATCAAGCACTGCCGTACGTTTGAAGCGCTGAAAGCGCGGTGAATTACACCAAAGTTTGGCCGCCTGCCCAACGTCACTAAATGTCGCCAGTGTCAACGTGCATCCAACCCCATCGGATCTCGCGTCCATGATTCGCCAAGCAGTGCGCGAAAAGCTAGACCTACGCGAGGCGGCTTCTCGGCCGGCACCTAATGTCCGAGAACCCTTTCTTCCCTGTGACTTAAGTGCTATGACTATCGACGCCGCCTCCCTTGATGCCTAAAACTATACGCCTCGTCCTCGAGGGCCAAGCCAAACTATGTGTCCGTACTACCCATTGGATGACGAATACGGGCGTAGACCACCTACCGGTTATCAGGCATAGAACGGCCGGGCCATTCATTCTTCTGCTGACATCAGCGCACTCCGCAAACGTCCCATATGCTTTCACTGTGGCATCCGTGGTCACGTCGCTCGAATCTTCCCTCTATCGCCGTCTCACGGCAGCACCGTCCTATGGGCAACCACGCACTTTCTATGGGCGCAGCAATCAGCTCGTTGATGAGACACCCTGGCCCTCAGACTCTGACAGCAGGCCAAACCATTGGGGGAATCACCGCAGTGACTCACCGGCGTCTGTGCGGAGCTTGACGCCACCACCTTCACGCAACCGAAGATCCTTATCTTCTCGACGACGTCCCACTTCACCGTCGCCGGGAAACTAGGCTGCGCGACCGATGGAGGTGAGCTCGCCAATCATCTTCAGCTACACGCCGCTACGCCTCCACCAGTGACTATGCGTCATAACAAGATTTGTGTTTCTGTGGACAATGTTGCAACGACAGCTTTAGTGGACACAGGAGCGAGTGTCTCCATTATGAGCATAGATTTCAAAGCCCAATTAGGCCATAAGGGGATGTTCAAGCGGGATAATGCGAGCACATTTCATGCTGTGAGTGGAGAATAGGAGAATAGCTACGACCTCTTGGTGTGTGTATCGCGAACGTATATTTCTCTAATAACGTCTATCAAGCTGAATTCACGGTGCTCGCTAAATCAATGCATAATGTCATTTTGGGCCTAGATTTTTTGCAACAATGCGGTGCCACTCTCGATTGCGGTATCGGCGAGCTTTTTGTCTCTCCTTTTGTTGCCGACCAACCTGCCACTTGTTCGCACACCTTCGCCGTCTGTGAATATTTCGCCGTACCGCCCCGTTCGTTATCCAGTGTTCAGGTCACTGTTACTAGTGCCGACAACAATGTATTCGACGCTGCTGTTGAGCCGATGCCATAAGTCGTCACGAAGAAGGGTGTGCTCGTGCCTCGCTGTATTGTCTCTGTGGCCTGTGGCACAAGTACATTGTGGGTGTCAAATTTGTCTAACCAGTCTGTTGTGCTTCCAAGTGGTATGCGACTTGCCTCGTTTGAAGCGGATACAAGCCTTAATATCAACACCTTAAGCCATCATGCCTCAAATGAATCCCGGGCGCATGAGACTAGCCCTGGTGTCCCTGAACACTCTTTGCCGTTTTTGAACATGATTAGCAAGGCACTACCCTCTGAGAAGCGTGAAGCCCTGGTCAGCGTCCTTAGGAGGCATGCTTCATTGTTTGATTTCACCCAGGACGCTACCAAAGTTTGTACCCAATACGCGGGCTTGCCGCAAGATTGACACGGGGTCTGCACATCCCATAAGGCAGAAACCATACCGTGTGTCTGCATCGGAGCGCAAGGTGATCGCCGAACAGGTGGAAGACATGTTGGCTAAGGGCGTCATTCAAGACTCTTCTAGCCCCTGGGCTGCACCGGTCATCCTCGTGAAGAAAAAAAAAACGGGTCCTGGAGGTTTTGCATAGACTATCGGTGTCTAAATTCGGTGACGAAAAAGGATGTGTATCCGCTTTTCCGCATAGATGACGTTATCGACTGTCTTCATTTGGCATCATACTTCTCATCTGTGGACCTTCGAACGGGCTATTGGCAGGTACGTATGCAATCCGCCGACAAAGAGAAAACCGCTTTTGTCACGCCAGATGGCTTGTTTGAATTTAATGTCATGCTGTTTGGTTTGTGCAACGCCCCTGCGACATTTGAAAGGTTTATGGACACGGTACTGCGTGGTCTCAAATGGGAGACTTGTTTATGTTACCTCGACGACATCGTTCTTTTTGGACGCACTTCTGCGGAACACGAACATCGACATGACGTTGTTTTAACATGCCTTGAACAAGCTGCCCTTACCTTGAACTCCAAGAAATGTCACTTCGGTCAGCGAGAAGCACTTGTACTTGGTCATCTTGTAGACAAAAACGGTGTGCGCCCAGATCCTCAGAAGGTTGCTGCAGTTACTTGTTTCAACAACTGCAATCACGCGGCTGATGGTGCCCGCCTTCTTTTAGTGGTCCCCAAGAATTTGAGAATGCATAAACTTTATGCTATGCACGACGACGCACCAGTGGGGCACCTGGGGTTTGCCAAAACGTACCACCGCCTGCAGGCTCGATTTTACTGGCCTAACATGCGACGCAATAGAGAAAAGTGTGTGGCCAGTTGTGATAAATGCCAGCAATTCAAGCGACCAAATACTACTTCGGTTGGTCTTCTCCACCCCTTGATGCCACCCTCCTCTCCTTTCAAAATGGTAGGAGTGGATCTTCTCGGTTCATTTTCGTGCTCATTGAACAACAACCATTGGATCATAGTCTGCCTTGACCACATGACACGTTATGTGAAAACCAAAGCGCTACCAACAGCCACGGCCATCGATGTATCGAGGTTCCTCCTCTTTCCTCTGATACTGCGCCGTGGACCCCCTCGGATTATTCCGAGTAATCCTGGTCGACAATTCGTAGCCGATGTTGTTGAAGAACTCTTGCGCCTCTGTGCTTGCCAGTTTCGCCACTCGACCTCATATCACCCGAAGACAAATGGCCTCGTCGAGCGCAACAACAGAACGTTCACCAACATGCTTTCAATGTACATTGACTCCAGGCACAAAAACTGGGATGACATCTTGCCATTCATCACGTACGCTTATAACACAGCAAAGCATGAAACCTATGGCAACAGTCCATTCTATCTTCTTTATGTCAGACCAGCCCGCCACTTTTTTGACACCATTCTGCCTTTCCATGCGCATAAGGACTCTTCCATTGCCCAGACTCTCTGCCGGGCAGAGGAAGCACGTCGCCTACCTCAGCTCCGTACTTTGGCAACCCGAGACCGCTCCAAGTTCGCCTATGATTTATGGCACAAGAACGTGTCGTACGAAAAAGGAGAAAAAGTATGGCTATGGACACCCTTTCGCAAGCGTGGCCTGTACCAGAAGTTCCAGGCTCGTTACGCCGGTCCTTTTGTCATCGTTAATCGCCTAAGTGATGTGACATATTCAATCACTCGTCTCGTATCTCACAGCTACCGTTCTAGGCAGACGCAGCTTGTTCACGTTGCATGCCTAAAACGCTTTCATCCTTGTGACTGATGCTGGCCCAAAGGGCTTCGTCTGGGAAAGGGAGAGTGTTACGCTGAAGCGGCAACGTGTGAAGAGAGGAAGGGGAGAATGAAGTGGTCTGTTTTGGAAGCAGCTCGGTGTCGGCGCGGCTACCTTTCGCCATTTGCTCTTTAATTAACACGCCTCATCGTAACAATATCATGCTTAACTTTATTTCATCCATTTTCTATGGAAAAACACAAGAGGCCTGGATGTGAAATGGACGGTAGTTCACTTGAAACGCATCTAGGCTCCTTCAACATGGCAATGGGCAAACACATTCAACAACTAATATACTGTGAACATTCGAAGTTTAAAAACCTTACACATTCAATATGCATCATACTGGCAGTGAAGTTAATAAAACACCATACCGAAAGCAAAATATAAATTTAAAAACCAAAAACGCATACTCATAACTCAAGATAGGACATATTTCCTAGAGAATATACAAAGCACACCAAGAGATTCTTACCTAAATACAAAGAAATAATTGCTAAATATCAGCTTTCTCAGCATATCACATTTTCAAAAAAAAAAAATAAATAATATCTTTGCAAGTGACCAATAACAAGTAAACAAAAAAGGGCGAATAAATTGAATGGCATAGTTGTTTGTGACCTGCAATCTAATGAAGCCACAAGAAAAGCATAGAAGCATTATTTATGGCTTTTAATTGTAGTACAAATGACATCAGGGGAAATTATTCAAAGTGGACAAAAAAGGCAGTAAGCCAAATGTTCGTCGACACCAGAAGCAAGTTGGGTTTCTCATCCACTAAGTTGGGTTTCTCATCCACTAAATTCATTTTCGCTATCATTATAATTACTAAGCTTCAAATATAAAAACTACTAATAATGCCTTATATGCTTTCCTTACATTTATAGCAGATATAGTCACAAAACAATTGTATGTTCTATACTTTCTTCTATACAAAGCCCGCAACCCAATAGAGGCTACGCAAGTAATGTGATCACAAGCACCACTGAAGGAATTTAGCAGTGCAGTTATATTTTCCTCTGCAGTGCATTTATTAGGATAACTGCTTCACACACAATTGCAATTTGTAAATGTAAAAGTGCATCTAATGTATTTGTGCACCTCTGTTCGTCAATTCTGGTGTCTTCTCCCAGCAAGCAACAGGCAAGGTTTAGGTTGTGCCCACTGTTTAGGTTGTGCCCATACAAGTGCCCACTGTACTGGTCATAGAAACATCTCTCTGCTCAATTAATTGTCAAGTTTAGATCTGCTATGTCTTCCATGCAACAAAAGGCTAGCTTTGAAGGGGCAGTAAAGAGGCTCACACTTTTTTTACATCTCACAAACAAGATTGCCCCCAACTCATGCAGGAAGCAGCGGCAATCATGTTTTACGATTGTCACAGTGCTGCGTGCCCAGCAGGCCCTGAATCACAAAAAAATATTCTCGTGCCCCTTTTCAGCACCTGTCTGATCTTCCCTATATGCACAGTAATGTAATCCTGCCCACGGGCAACTTTATGTCGCACCGTACTCTCACCAGCACACACCACAATAATGATCAGGGCTTATGTATGTTGATTGTTCTGGTGGTACAACAAATCTTTTTTGTTCAGTTATATTTTTGGTATGTATACGGCAGAAAAAACTTGTCATAAACCTAAAGCAGCATAATGGCAAATGCAGCGTGGACATCTGTAGTGAGCACAAGCTTTATTGTTCAGCACTGTGGCAAACAGCGCTAGAATAAGGAACATAAAGCTGAAAAAATATACGACAAACTATATATATTTATTGGCTTCATTTGTTTGTTTTTTACATTGACATGACTAGAAGGGCACACCGAGCAATTTCTGCAGCTAGCGACACCACGCACGACGAGAAATGCACAGAATATAGAAACATGGATGGGCGTGTTATCATGTAAAATTACGAGCAATATACATAGTAACCGTAATTTTTTACTAGATATGGAAGAAACTTTGTGCAAGCAATGTCTCCTGCCACAAACAGACACATTACATAGCGGAATGCTGTTCATTATCTTTTTCAATTGACACAAAGATTATCCTGTGCATTGCATTTTACATTATATGCCACATATGTAACTAAAATTTGCTAGAGTTGTCAGATGCAAATTTATGTTGTTCCATTGTCGTTCACACCTTTCGTATCCGCTAACCACGTCTGCAAGTCAAAGGTGTCACTGAAAAGCAAGGAGTAGGCAACGGGAGAGAACAGAATCACTCTGCCATACAGTCAGATTTTCAGCAATGTGTCTTATACAGATGAGCTTGCTTCCTTACAGCTGGATGAAATGTGCCGCATATTGACTTTACCAAAACAATCTTTTTTACTACCCGCCAGGGTGGTCTAGTAGTTGTGGTGCTCTATTTCTGACCCGTAGGTAGCGGGATTGAATCCCTGTCGCATTTTCAATGAAGGCGAAAATGCTTGAGGCCCATGCGCTTTGATTTAGATGCATGTTAAAGAAGCAAAGTGGTAAAGCTTCCAGAGCACATCACTATAGCCTCTCCCGTAGTCATATAGTGGTTTTTGGATTTTCATCATCATCATTAGCCTGACTACATCCACTCCAGGACAAAGGCCTCCCCCAAGTTCCATCAATCAACTCGGTCCTGTGCTTGCTGCTGCCACTTTATACCCGCAAACTTCTTAATCTCATTGGCCCACCCAACTTTTTGTCTTCCCCTTAATACTTGCCTTCTCTGGGAATCCAGTCAGTTACTTTTAAGGACCAGCGGTTATCCTGCCAACACGCTACATGCCCGGCCCATGTCCATTTCCTCTTCTTGATTTCAACTATGATATCCTTAATGAATCCCGGTATTAATGATATCCCGGTTTGGTCCCAGATCCACTCTGCTCTTTTCTTGTCTCTTAAGGTTACACCTATCATTTTCCTTTCCATCGCTCACTGTGTCGTACTCAATTTAAGCTTAACCCTCTTTGTAAGTCTCCAGGTTTTTGTTCCAGAGCTAAGTACCGGCAATACTACTTCCTCCTGAGGCATAGTGGCAATCTACCAGTCATGACTTGAGAGTGCTTGCCAAATGTGCTCCACCCCATTCCTATTCTTCTATAGTTACTCCAATCTTGTGGTCTGGCTCCGCGGTTATTACCTGCCCTAAGTAGACATAGTCTTTTACAACTTCAAGTGCACTATTACCTATCTCAAAGCGCTGCTCCTTTCTGAGATTGTTGTACATTACTTTCGTTTTCTGCAGATTAATTTTAAGACCCATTTTTCTACTCTCCTTATCTAACTCTGTAATCATGAGTTGCAATTCGTCCCCTGAGTTACTCAGCAATGCAATGTCATCGGCGAAGCGCAGGTTACTAAGGTATTCTCCATTAACTCTTATCCCTAACTGTTCCCATTCTAGGCTTCTGAAAACCTCCTGTAAGCACGCGGTAAATAGCATTGGGGAGATTGTGTCCCCCTGCCTTACACCCTTCTTGATTGGTATTCTGTTGCTTTCTTTATGAAGCACTATGGTAGCAGTTGATACCCTGTAGATTTCTTCCAGAATGTTTATATATACTTTATGTATGCCCCGATTCCGCAGTGTCTGCATGACGGCTGATATTTCTACTGAATCAAACGCCTTCTCATAATCTATGAAGGCTATGTATAGTGGTTGGTTATACTCTGAGCATTTCTTTATTACCTGATTGATAGTATGAATGTGGTCAATTGTTGAGTAGCCTGTTCAAAATCCTGCTTGTTTCTTTGGTTGATTGAATTGCAATGTTGTCATAATTCTGTTACCTTTGAACTTTGTAAATAGCTTGTGTACGGTAGAGAGAACGCTGATCAGCCTGTTATTCTTCAAGTCACTGTCATCTCCTTTCTTATGTACTAAGATGATGTCAGCATTCTTCAAGATTCTAGTACTCTTCCTGCCAGAAGACACCTTCGCAAACAGGGTGGCTAGTTTTTTAACACAATCTATCCTTCATCTTTCAGCAGATCTGATGTCATCTGATCCTCACCAGCAGCTTTGCCTCATTGCATTCCCTCCAAGGCTTTTCTGACTTCTATAATTACTGGTGGGACGCCATCCGGGTTACTGCCAGTTCTTATATTAAAGGTCGTGGTTGTCCTGGCTACTGTACAGATCTCTGTAAAACTCCTTTACTATTTTAACTGTCCTATCCGTATTGGTAGTTACATTGCCTTCCTTGTCCTTTAGTGCGCACATCTAGTTTTTGCCTATCCCAGGTTTTCTTTTCACTGCTTTGACGCTTCCTCCGATCTTCAGAGCGTGTTCAATTTTTTCCATGTTATACCTTCTTATATCGGATACCTTACGCTTATAAATCAAATTAGAAAGATCTGCCAATTTTATTTTGTCTGTTGTATTTGAGGGTTTCACGCTTTGACGCTTTCTAATGAGGTTCTTCATCTCCTGGGACAGCTTACCAGTGTCCTGTCTAAGTAGTATACCTTCAACTTCCAATGCACACTCCGTAATGATACTCGTCAGATTATCAATCATTGCGTCAATGCTAAAGCTGGTTTCCTCGATAAGAGCCGAGTAGCTGTTCTGAAGTAGGAATGAATTCCTGTACTTTCCCTCTCAGTGCTAGCTCATTTATTGGCTTCTTGCGTATCAGTTTCTGTCGTTCCTTCTTCAAGTCTAGGCGAATATGGTCACTGAATCGTACCTTGCCAAGCACTTCCACATCCTGCACAAGGCCTGGGTGTGCAATTAGTGTAAAGTCTACTTCATTATTACTTTCGCCATCTGGGCTCCTCCATGTCCACTTACGGTTCCCTCGTTTTCGGTAGAAGGTATTCAATATCTGTAAATTTTTGTGTTCTGCAAATGATACCAGTAGCTCCCCTCTGCCATTTCGAGTACCGTTGCCATGATAACCTGCTGCCTGGTCCTGAGACTGGTTTTTCCGTAACTTGGTACTGAAGTCGCCCATCATACGTTAAACCCCATCAATTGAGCATTAACAGCCATGTTTTTACTGTTGTTCAAAACACCTCAATCGAAGAATAACTTCAGCTAACTTTCATCCTTGATTAAGCTGGCGCCTATAGTTGATATTACACGCACATTCAGCTGAAGCCGGCTACGTTCCTGTTAAAGAACAGGCTAAATGTCTTCCAGACGAACTTGTAGTTCACGGTGGATGTTCAGAGAGCGATGCCAAACAATCTTTCATGTGTTGTAGCTCTCAGGTACCACTTTACGCGTCTAAGCGATAAAAAAAAAAGCGTTGTGCTTCAGCTGTGCTTAGTGGCAGAGTTGCCGGAATCTTTAGAAGATGGTGCACATTTGGGAAGTTAACCTCTGGGCAATTGGCAACTGCTTGCATCGCAGACATGCTCAGCGTTTCTCCCTTCCATTTCGTAGTCTATACTGCAAACTCCTCTTGCAATGCTGAAGTTGAGATAATGTTCGAGTATACACGCCAGTAAACTTCTCGGCAGTGAGAAGAGTGGCAGATTCGAGTGTGTTCTGTGGCACAAGCGAAGAAAGCGTCTTCAAACCGATCCCTCTTAAAGCGCTTATTGAAGTGGTCTATTAAATAGTCCAGAAAAGGCCAAAAATACTGAAAGCCTAAAGTGCTCTTCCATGCAAGCCACTGGCACGTTACTTCGTTGAAGCTGCCTGTCTGTGACAAATGGCATTCTTATTTTCCCCAGCTGTCAAGTGTGCAGTGGGAGCAGCGTCGCTTTTCGAAAAATATTCATCAAGCATTATACCGTACAGCGTTTTGGCGCAATCATTGAGTCTTACAGAAGGGTGCTGACCTAACCAGGACATGAACTACTAAGCAATAGGCTGTTAGGAATTCGCTGTTTGTTGCGATGATAGCGGTAGCGGAGAGCGGCGAGCAGTCGAACAAAGTTCGCTGAAGCCTTCCCCCAGAGGCAGAATAGGAAGACAATTGGTTTTGAAAACAGCAATAGGAAGAAATGTTTACTAAAGCAGGTTATAGTTCGTACAGAGCCAGCCAGCACGACAATGTCGGCTGGGGTAAAATCCTATAACATGGGGTCGGCACGGCCTTAAATAACATTTTTGAATCTTTTTTCTGAGACCAGTTCCCGGTGCTCGGCGGAAGGGATGCAGCCATACCCGGAACTGCAAGGTGGCTCGGCGGAGGAGGCGACGTTATCCCCGGAACTGCACGATGCCGCCTTCTGCATGGAAGATGGTGCTGGGAGGGGGGAGAAAGTTTGCCAGAACAGCGCTCAATCTCGTGAGAAGCGCTCCTGAGCGAGGACCATGTCTGTGGCATAACAGCAACCCCGCCGCCAGACAATGCATCCGGAGTTTCGAGCCATCCAGCGCGGCTCGAAAGGAGGGATGTTGCTTGACCGTTGAGAATTGTGGCTGTTCTGCTCTCTCCGCCGGTGGTGACTTTCAAAGCCCTGGAGAAGATCACTGGAATGACGGAGTCGAGCACAAAGCTAAACCACTCTGGCCAAAGCAAGCGCTTTCCAAATGCTGATCAAATCGTCTAATCAGCAGAAACGAAAATATTTCCTCGAGATTAAGCTGAGCTAAAAAATAGCATCACGAGCAACGTATCTGAGGAGGAATATGCAACGTGGACTAACCTTTAGCTAAGTGTCAGTGCGTGACACTGCTAAACAAAACAGAATTTGTTTTTTGAGCGATTTTCAAATGTTACTTAGGCAGATTGTGGATGATCGAAGCTGCTGAGGTTAACTCAAATTGGCCTCGAAACTACAATTTGAATATCTAGCACTTCTGAATCACACACATTGGTGTCGCTTGCAAGCGTCAGACTGTTAAACAAAACAAAGTCATTCGATAAGCTCTAGCTCAAGGCGCTCAGCCAATGAGCATCCCAACAAGATAAATCACGCTTGAAATTGTAAGAAAATAACACTGAAAATCAAACTTGTGCGCATTACACAAAACAAAGGTAAAAGTTGACCAACACTGATGCACATACTAACACGTATTGCCAAACACAGAAGGTATTTTAAACAGTGGCTTTTACTCAGCCTTCTCTGTTAAAATAAAACTTTTGAGTATTATGAAAACAAAATTCTGCCTCTCCGACGCAAAGTCTGTCTCTCCGATGGCAAGGAAAGTAAAACTTACGAAAATCGAGACTCATTCCCTGCTCATCGGCAGATAACAAATTAAAAAAAAACAATTTTTAAAGCTGATTACAATATTCATTCTTAGTAATAGCAAGACCGGGCCCCTCTCAGACCAACTCTGAGGAGTCGCGCACTCCATAGCTTTCGGGGGATCCGGTCTTGACAAAGGCACAACGAACAACGCTGTTTGCTGAACTCTAGCAGCAACTTTTGGTGTACAACCGCTTAATTCGAACAAGGGGGCATCTGCCCTACGTCCTTTACCCCGCCCGTTCGACCCGCGACCCTATCGCCACAGTGGGGAACAACAGCCTGTGTTACAGCTCAGGCGTAAGCTATGCTTCCCTTCATGGTTGCCTCTACGCGGCAGTGAAAAAGATGAGACCAGGCGAAGATCTCGGCGTCCGAATTTTCCTGAAAGTCGGTTTTTCTCAACACGCTTCCCGTTCAACCTCAAACACTGAGACAATCTGCAGTTCAAATATTTCATAGAGGACCCTTTCGTTCACTTAGCCTTGAACCTGGCATCTCGAATGAAGACGTCACGGCACTTAACAATGGCTTTAGTGCACTTGGCGCCTGTCGTCTTTTCCGTGTTACGCTTTCGCCGATGCCTCCTTTTGACGGAATGGCTAGGAATGCCGGCTACTTCGACACACCTAATTTCAAGTTCACTGCCTTTGACAGGCACTGCCAAAACTCTAGACTGGTTAGCTAGCCTTTCTTCGAGCCCATTGCTACTGTCTCTGCTTGCGACAGAACGGGATTTCCAATGCCTTAAATGCTAACAAACATGCCTAGAGAGCTTTTGATCTGTGGGGGTCTATGGCTGTCGTGGATAGCCCTTGTTCTCTGGCTTTTGAAGTCGGCCTCATGCTCTCTTTCACGAGCTTTATTCTGTAGCACTTTATGTCGGGCATCCTGCTCAAGCTTTTGTCGACAGGCGTCAGCCTCTAGCGCCCTGCGACGCGACTCATTGTCAAACTCTTTTCGACGTGATTCATCTTGATCATTTGCGCTGTGAAGCGGCTCCATCTCCAGCGCTTTATGATGCACCTCGGCGTCCTTAGCTATGCGATGGGCCTCGGCCCCTAACTCCTCGCGATGCACCTCAGCGTCTGGCTCTGTCCAACGTACTTCGGCGTCTTGTACCTTGTGAGGGGCCTCAATGTCAGGCGCCTCGCGACTCTCCTCGGTGTCCCGCTCTCTCTGGCGCACTTCGGCGGCTTGTGCTTCGCGACGGGCCTCAGTCTCCATAGCCTTTCGGCATGCCTTATCTTTGCGCACTTCTTGATGCACTTCTACTTCTAGCACTCTTCGGCGAGCCCCATTTTCACGCACTTCCAACTCCATTGCCTTACGCCGTGCCTCATCTCGCTCTCTCTGATGCACGTTGGTGTCCTGCGTTTTGTGATGGGCCTCAATTTTTAGCGCTTTGCTGCGTGCCTCAGTGCTGTACTTGTATTCTCGACTTTCGCAGTCGGCAGGACTCAGAGTAGCAAAGTGGTGGAACAAAGCATGTTTAACCATATCAAAGTCATGCGCTTCCTCGGCGGATAAGCGTTCCAAAATGCTTGCGACTTTGAACGGAAGCAATGTGGCCAGTTTCTCCGACCATAGGTCTCGCCCAACAATGATCGTTGCAGACCTTTTCGAAATTAACGAGAAAACACATGATGTTCTCGTGCATTCTGAAGAGTTTGAGTCGGCATTGTGCTCGCTGCCACTTAACTGCTTCAATTTTACGATCAAGCTTTTTCATTGTGAGAGCATGCTTGCTCCTTTTTCGACTCTCCTCAGCCTTCCACTGTTCATGCCTTTGAGCTTCAAGCTCTTCATGGGCTCCCAAAACTCGTCAGCTTCCTCGGCCGTCGCCGTCACATTCTCTGCCCGCATCACCTCGAGAATCGCTTCCCTTGTTTTAGTGGACCCAGCAGAAATCCCCAAGGCTCCATAAATTTCAAGGAAGTCCTGCACAAGGTAGTGCCCTATCACAATCTCGTCCCTCGTGATGCTCTACTACTGATATTCACCGTACTCCAAAACTAATCTCGTGGTTTAAAGTAGGTGAATATTGAACTATAGCCTACAAAAAGCACAAAACACTCTCCTAACATCTGCCTGTGCTTGAGAGGTCTGGCGAAATGAACAGTAAACGTTGGGCACTCACCCAACCAAAGTAGCCAACGATGGTCCAACTTGTGGCTGCTGTCGAACAGTGTCGTGAAAGTGCTCTGGCCTTCAGGGATCCGGCCCAACTTGTCAGTGTTGTAATCCGGGGTAGCTTGACCCAGCTTGCCGAACGATGAGAACAGGGTAGCGTATTTCAGCGTATCCAAACGATGATATCAGGTCGGTAGTGCTCGAGCTTCCAGGGGTCCGATCCGGCGTGCCAAATGTAGAGTAGCGTATCTCAGCGTAGCCAATTGCTATCACGACGGTCGTCCTCGTGCTCAGAGATCCGATCAGACATCCCGAAGCTGCCAACCACTGTTAGGAATTCGCTGTTAATTGTGATGGTAGCGGTAGCCGAGAGCGGCGAGCAGTCGAATGATGTTCGCTGAAGCCTTCGCCCAGAGGCGGAATAGGGAGGCAATCGGTTTTTAAAACAGCAACAGGAAGGAATGTTTACTATAGCAGGTTATAGTTCGTACAGAGCCAGCCAGCACGACAACATCGGCTGGGGCAAAAGCCTCTAACATGGGGCTGGCACGGCCTAAAATAACGTTTTTGGGTCCTTTTTCTTAGACCAGTTCCCGCTGCTCGGCGGTGGAGATGCAGCCATACCCAGAATTGCAAGGTGGCTCGGCGGAAGAGGCGACGTTATCTCCGGAACTGCACGGTGCCGCCTTCTGCATGAAAGGTGGTGCTGGGAGGGGGGAGAAAGTTCGCCGGAACAGTGCTCGATTTCGTGAAAAGAAGCGCTCCCGAGCGAGGACCATGTCTCTGGCACAACAATGTGTAGGCAGTGTATTTAAAGGGGGTGATTTCGCGTTGCTAGCAAGCAACAAGCTAAGCAATGTTCAGGCAGTGACCCTGAATGCGAGAAACGAGAACTTTAGCGACGATACATGTCAGCTGGTAAATCAACCTTAAGCACTAGCACTCGTTTCTCGCCTGGTGGAAAGATTCACGGGTATAAATTTCCTCCGCTTCCCTTCAGGTGCTGATAAGGTCGCGCTCGCCCAGAATCTTACTCTTCGCGCGAGATGTCTCACGTTTGTTATTGCGCCCAAATGGAAGGCTGGTAGTTTCTGTCACGTTGTGATGAAATACCACAAATGTTAATGAACGCGAAGGAGGTGATAATAGTAGTGAATTCCAGCAACTCGCATCAGAATGCCTGAAACAAACAACCGATAGGCATGGGCCGTGCACAGTAGAGCGTAAGTAAACTCGTGTTGCATGTGCCGGCAGTTTTTGCCAGCGTTCTAGCATTCTGAGAAACGGATTATGATGCACTATGCGCTGAGCAAATCCGGAGTTCATTCCTTCTTCACTGGTGAACTGATCACTGAAGATTTTGTGTGATTCAAGGCTGCTCCTTTTCACGCTGGTGTAAGTACTAGAAACATGACTGCAAGTACTATGCTGTGCAGTAAAATATCTCGTACAGTTCTGAATCTGTTCAGGTAAAGAGAAAACTTGGTTGCATGCTTGCAAACAACAGAAGACACCTTGCCGCAACGCAATCGTTTCAGGGAGCTGAGTGAAGAGAGCTATGAAAAAAAAAAAGTGAACATACCATGTTTTTTGCATGTATTTGAGTGTTTTAGTGCATATTCGCAGCAACCAAGTTTTATGTGAGTAGGTAAAGTCCGCTCGCATGTGCACTTTTGATTAAGACCAAGTGAAAATTTCTCATCAATGACTACCTTGGGCTCGCAGACTGCACAATAAAAAGTCTATGATTGGAGTACTTTATTGATATCAGTAGTCGCAGTGTAACTGAAAGTCTGTCTGAAAACTAACGTGTGCAAAATAGTGTTGCCAACATGCAGCATATCTTACAAAAAAAATTTTACATTGCATATCGCAAGCATGCTTGGATGAACACAGTAAAGTAAAAAAAATTAACTAAAAGCTACCACTGCATCAGGACGACTTGACATACAGAGATTAATATAAAAAATAATTCCCATAGGCATGAAGTCACAGACATCGACAGGAAGAAATTCGCTCAGCAAAGTAAGCAACATCAAAATGTAATTATGAATGTACAAAAACATGCTGCGTATACCTCTCATTCTACGTAGTAAGCGGAACCCTCCTTGACCTGTCAAACGCGCTTCGCCCCGATAAGGACTTCGCCATCTACGCTTAACAAAGATTAACGATTAACGATGCTTCCTTCGATCGAGTGGGTAATCCCAATAATGCATTTTCAAATACTAGTCCATTCAATGGTGCGGCGAGAGGATACTTTTACTTAATCCTTTCACAACCATAAGCATGGGAAGAGGAGAAATCTGATGACTTGATATACATGTGCACCATCTGTTTAAACTACCACCGATAGTGACGCCACAGTAAAAAGCTGATGCCTGTGCCCTCCCTCTTCGAGTCTGTGTGACCCCCCTCCCCGAAAAAAATTTCCTATTCTGCCCTTGGGCAGAATAGATAAATTTCAGGACGAAAAGCATGGGCCTGAGTGTATCATACTCTGGCTGATATATCACAGCAGCCACATATCATTCCTTCTTGCACATGAGGCCTTGATTAAACAAGTGTGCTCTTCATTACACTGAAGTTTGAGTGCATGTGATCATAAGTTTGGTCAGTTGCAACAGCTACAGTAGGGCACTAGTTTATGATATAAAAAAGTGATGCTAAAAGTTTATTATAATTGATGATCCTAGCAAATCATAAGTCACACTCTAGTATTTGCAGTTTAATTTTACACTTATCAGATGTAGTATACCTGCTCATCAAAGAATAAAAGTCACACAGAAAACTATAGCTGTCAGTGGTACAGCAAAACCTCGATTCAACATATCTCTAGAGACCACTAAAAATCATTCATTATTTTGAGGAATTGTTCAAGTAAAGGTATTAAATATTTGCATCAAAATCATCACAACTACAAGAGTTGCCTAAGTATGCTGTGTATACATCTGTGACCATGTTATGATAGTGGCAGGTATGAAGCTGAGAATTACTTTCGCAGCCACGAGTAACTTTTTCAAATCGCTATACATTGCTTTGAAGTGTTGTTGAGATATAAGGGGGATAAAGTTGATAGTAGGTTATTCTGAAACAGTCAGTATTCTGAAACTTGTAGTTGTGAAATATTTTTCCTTTGAACCAATGGACATATGAAAGGAGATTTTCAAAGAAGCTGTTAATCAGAGGTGCACTATAATGAAATTTGACTGTACATCTAACAGCCAAACAACCCTTTCCTCTCCCTGCCTGCCTTTACTTCACAGTGCGCACCACCCAGTGTCACATTTTGCAATAATTTTATTATTCTGGTCACTTAATTACAGTATTATATCCGGAGCCCTCCACTACGGCGTCTCTCATAATCATATGGTGGTTTTGAGACGTTAAACCCCACATATCAAAAAAATTTTGATTGTTAGTTAACTAGAAGAAATCATATAAACTATTATATTAGTGGTTTACCACTTAAGGGAAGATGCGATTAAAAAAAGTTGCATTAATCTGTAGCCAAAGGCAATAAAATATTTTGCTGTATATATACTATTTTATGCTGATTTCAAATATGTAATTAGTTTTAGAGTAAGTTGCACAGTTTTCATTTGTGCCATGAAAATGTGTATTAGTTTGTTTTGAACAAACTTTAGAGTTCTGTGCCAATAATGGCTCATATTGCTCTACATTAAGTGTAGAATGCAAGTAGCTATCAAGAAAGTGTGTATAAAACATTTTGATGGTCAATAAAAATTGTAAGATGAGAACTCTTAGAATCCTCAGCCCATACTATCTGCTTACTTTAGGTTAGTAATTATTATACAGGCAATATCAAGTTTTAAAGAATATACTTGCACCCTTAACATACTAAGGAATATGTGGGAAAAATTTCAACCTTATTGAGGTATCAGAAGTACCAAAAACATGATGTCCAAACTCAAGAAGTTGCTCGAAAATGGATCTTGAAAAAAAACGCATCTTAAAGGTATAAGTGAAAGCTCATCTATGCGGAACAGATATGTTTGTTTGAGATGATATTTTCTATCACGAAAGTTTGGCAATCAAAGGTATTTTGAGCGTTTGGTTTTAGTGAACCCCTCGTGCAAAATGCCACGGCAAGTAGCCAGGTGACAATTTCCAGGAGTCTCTAAACAATAAGCTCTTTTTAGTTTTTCAGTAGCCAACTTGTGCTCTTTAAAAGCACTTTTAACTTGCTTCAAGTTTAATTACAGTCTTAAGTTTCTCTGTCATGATTGTAGAGAAACTGTACTTGTGAAAGCAAATAAAAACAATAAAATATGTATTTTGAAGAAAAAAAATGTGTATTTCAACTCATATCTCCCCTCAATACTGAATCATACTGTTGTTTCTAATATTTTTTTGCAACAATTCAAGGTACTACATCACACTACATATACATATACAGTTAATGTAGTCCACCTTTTATTAAGTTTTCACAATCACATTTCTTTTATGTGCACATCACAGGATAAGCATTTGAAGACTGCAACAGCAAAAGCTTACATCACAGCATCATGCTGTGCTTTTACTGTAAGAGAAGAAAAAAGGAGGACTTATGGCAAATTACGACAACGATGTAGGCACTAGTGAGGACTATACCAAAAAATGATGCGCATTAGTATGGGAGACTACAAAATGACATGGAATACTATATTTAGCTTGAAAGGTCCACCAGTACACCACAGGGTATTTTTACACCACTTTTTCCAAGCGTGAGTTGACAGCCTAACATCTACACAAAATTTGACAAAACAACACAACACTTGTGTACACTACATGCAATGAGAAAAGAAAAACAAACATAGGTAGTGGTGAACGTCAAAACCTTCCTCATTACAGCACACACTTGACTGGCTTTAAGGCTCAGTCAAATTTCAAGAGCAGCAGCTTGCCTGTGTACAGCTGCATGCAAAATAATACAGACTTTTATGACCACTTCATTGAATAACATGGAACCACACAAACTACATTTCAAAGTAGTCTGCAGAGTTAGATTTATCTAACAATAAATATTCATATATTTCTTCTTGTTCATTTTCTATGGCAAATAAATTTTAAAACCTACAAATTATAAAAAAAATTAAGGCTCAAACTGGTTACTTAACGTACAAGTGATGCTGTTTCCTGAGAAGCACCACATGAGTACAACTCCATTTTATCATTGAGCACGAATGAAGAGAGATATAAAATTTTTAAATATGGTACATTTTAATGATTAATGCAAGTATATAAATCTGATCTGACTGAGATAGACATCAAATGGCATTGAAAATGTCATTTGATGTTCCAGTTATATACCCCTGAGCTGTGGCCTTTTTTTTTTGTTTTTGCTCCCTGTTTCAATACAATATGCAGGTAAATGAAAGACAACACCCAGTAAAGCATTACATTTACCATCAGGTGCATGGCGAGCCATTAATCTGATGCAATAAATTGTATTTAAATGCAATTTCTTTGCTTTAATTCTCAGTAAGACCATAGAACTTAATATAATACAATGAATGACAACAGGTAACAGATCTGGTGCTCAGAGATGAATGAAAGATCCCCACACTGCATATTACATGTGGGGCCACAGGACGACACAGAATTCAAAAAGCTAACAGCTTTACCAGATAACCCTGTTCAAAACCTGTCCAGTCGCCTGCCTTCCGTCAATTTGGACATGGCAAACTTAATGCTTTTTTCTAACAATCTCTTGCCATATCACCAGTGTCAACCTAGAGTATCATCAACTTCTGTCTATTGCACAAGTTGATTGTATAAGTTTTGGTCAGGCAGAAAGCAAACTAACTGATATGCAAGTATGTAATGAAGCATTAAACTGCAAACAAGGAAACAATACATAGGCTCCACAATGAGATATCCTTGACTTCAGGAAACATTTCTCCATTACAATTGCTAATGCTCTCATATGATGACAAGCCGGTTCATAAAACACTGGAAAAAAATAGGATTAAGCCCATACCTTCTAAATAGGTGTGTCTTTTGAACAAGCCTGCCGACAGTCGTGTGCTGCAATACAAAAAGAGAGGACACCTCATAACTCAAACGAAAACTTAACTCACATGAATCTGCTCCTGGTCGCTAGGCTGCGTGTGTGAGAGCAAAAAATTTCAACTGAATTCTCAATTCACACGGAAGATAAAACAGATGAATAATAATACAGAGTACCCTGCAAAAACCTGTAGCCTTTATGTACATCAGCTATTAAAGCAGCGAAGTGAAAAATAATGAGGTATAGCTTCATTTTACAGTTTTTGACACCCATGATTATATTCCAAAGCTGTGCAAGCAAGCATTGCACCTTGTAGTTGCGAAACTTGGCAAAGCTGATCACCCTTGCACCATAGAAATTATTTTTGGATATAATTCAACCATGGTGTACTGAAATGCGCACTATAGATTTTAACAAGTTCAAGCTTTACCTAAGAACATTTTTTACTGTAAAGGATTGTCGAAAGAGAACCAGTTGCATTGGCGAATGTTCAAACTATCACACTTCTCGCATTTCAATGTGGCATTACTTAATGCAGCTCTAATAAAGATGTTTTAAATATGAACCCCAACATAAGATTACTATTTTCATTATTATTCTGATTCCAATGCATTACCTTGGCATACACAATAGCGGATGGAGCACTCTAACAGTTTGAAAAAATATGTGAAAAAAGAAAAAAAAAACACATAGCACCATGTTTACTACAATAATTTATGCACTTAATATTCATTACTGAGTTTTCATGTGCCAGAACTGCACCTTGATTGTGAGCCATGCTGTAGCGGGGGACTTTGGATTAATTACAACCACCTGGGGCTCTTTAACATGCACCTACATTTAAGCACACAGGTGCTTTTTGCATTTTACCCAATTCAAAATGTGGCCACCACAACTGGGATTCGATCACGCACTCTTAAGCTTGTCCCCGTGACATCTTCCGTGCTAAGCTACCACAGCAAGTAATTTGTGCATTTTTATTTTATTTTAGTGCTTAGAAAAAAGGGGCACAGAAATCCCTAAGTAATTACGCAAACACATCTCAACTAAGTTATACAAAGGCTATGGTGTGCAAAATGACACTTTGCCTTGATTTGAATATAGGAAAATGCCAAATGCAAAAAACCAAAAGTGGCAACAAGTGAAGACAAGCACCAATAAAATGACACAATGATAAACCCCCCACTCCTAGAATCCTACACAATACAGTAAAACCTTGTTAATAAGGATCTCCTGGGATTGTGGCATATACAAGTAATCTAACTGCCAAGTACTACTACAAGACTTTCTTGCCAATGCGTGAAAACTGGCACCACTTCACTGCCACGTGGGGCAAAATGAGTGGTTCTTAATAAAGAGAAAGGAAGAGAAAAGTGAGCCCCGTTATTGTCTGCTTCAGTGAGCGACACCGCCACAGGGCTCACAAGGGATGGGGGTGAGGAGGGATAAAAAGGGTAGAAGTAAAGGTATAGAAAAGAGGAAGAAGAAGCAACAACAAACTGAGGGGATAGGAGAGACAGGAAAGATGGAAACACGGTCACTGGAGTCCGAGGACGGGGTACACTTGCGAGAGATGTTGTCGGCGTCTGTAGATGGCGTAGAGCAGGTCCAGTAAGTCAGAGCTTCACTGTCGTCGAAAGCCGTCGGCGGCAGGAGGTGACGTAGGGCGAGCCCAGTCGGCCAGAGCTACGGTGACGCCGAAGGTCGCAAGCGCGCGGAGAGCGCGGGCGCACAACCGGTCGGCACGAAATCCAGCGAGCGAGTCCCGCCACGTGGGGCAGACTGCTCCTTCAAACTACTATACAAGTATTAATGTGTAGCGTATCACCTACTAGCTCACACAACAGACCTCTACCAGGGTACGTCACAGCGTGACGTCACCTGTGCACGTGCAAGGCGCTGGTTGGCAAAACACTCCCGCCAGTGGCCGAGTGGGGTGCAGTCGCTCGGTGCTTGGAGCAAGTTTTTTTTTTTCTTTTTGAAAGCTTAATCTTCATCTCACAGTGGCGACATTAGCTGTTGTATGTGGCAGAGAACATCTAGGTGTGTGGTGAAGTGCGTGATGAAATATTTGCCTCGTTGATCAGCTGTTAATCTCAGAGAAGTGAACACACGTGGCGGCCTGTGCGAGGAACAGCGGCATCGTCTTCAAAAATGTGCAGTGTTGACTGTGTTGTGTAGTGTGCGTTGAAAGGCATCTACAATATTGGTGCACCTTTATACGGACGGTGAAGCTGTGAATATTGTGCGTGGGTGTGTGCAGTGCGAATAACGCCATGCGTCCTGTTTGCGAAAACACTGGTATTCGTTGTGGGCCGGTCGCAGTAAGTGGTTGTCGATGGAACTTTACGATCTGACATTTCAGTCAAGATAAAAATGCATTTGACGCGATAATCTGCGAGTGGGTACATTTCAGCGTATGCGCGGCGTGCAGAAAAATAAAAGTGCATGATCTTTGGGTGATATGTACGACTACGCATGAGCTATAAGCAACGTTGTGGCGTTGCCGAGTCTGCATATACGCTTCACCACAGCTATAGCTGATATTATCGGATACCTGATACGTGTTAATGGCAACAGTGGAGATTTTCATTTCTCATCTACTTTGTACTTTTACGGCTTGATCCTTATGAAGTGACAATGCGCATTAGTTTTGCAGAATGAATGAGAATCTTATTCGTGACGTTGCGCACAGCAGCTCAAAACCAAGCTGCCGCCAATGATTTACCTCGTTTAGAACTGCATTGAACATACCACGATGGAAATTGAATAAGTTTACATTCATGCGATGCAAATATTTCTCAAAGTGCCAGTCACTATATATTCAAAACGTTCAATTTAGAAAAAAATCAGACTTTCTTGTGGCTGCCATCTACGTGAGTGAAGCCAACTACGCACTACTTGTGTCTTTCAGTATTCTAAATAAAGTTTCTCCATTCATAAATCTACGACGAGCAAATTTCCACACTATAAGAAGTGACCCTTCCGCAACCCCCTCCTTTAAAAAGCTGTGACTTTAGAACATAGCAATGCAGAAATTTCTGTCGAAGGAATGCAGACACGCAGCTCTGTTATGCAGAAAGATGCCGACGGTGGAACTTTCTTGCCAACCAGCACCTGCTCCGAGAGAGGGTAAGGTCTGCGGGGTGCCCGCAGAGACGTCACACTGTTTAAAAACAGACAGATGTCTATTACTTATACCTTTGTCATGTTGGAGGTGTTGATGTCATTAGGTTCAAATGTTCAAATGTTATTCAGTGCAACGAATACCATTCAATACAAGGTGGTGCTACATAGAAAAAAGTAATGTCACTCGTTTATGATATCAATGTTGAAAATCCAGAAAAAAATGGCCGGAAAAGTGAAAAGTAATTGTACAGTAACAAAAAAGTGAAGTTATTTATTTTAAAAGACAGGTGAGAAGTCACCTCCCTAAATAAAGATGCCTAGAAATTTTATATAGCAAAATATATAGCCACTATAAACCAAGTTGATCCGCTTAGCCGGTTGCCACAGCTGATAACACAAACAACACGGCTAATATGGCATAACGGCTGATTGACGACGCCAAGTTCATTTGTGTCTGTGCACATCTCACCACAAAAGGGTGTAGCAAGTACCTTGTTGAGCCAGCAAAGTGATGGCTTGCTGCTATTGTTCTCGCGAGTGATGTGTCTTCGAAAAACACACTTAGAAGTCTCGCACAAAGAGGCAGCAGTGAATGGTGGCAGGTTGTGTTTAATTTGCTGCCTATGAACAGCGTGCAGTATGCTTTACAACTGCTCCATGCTGCGCGGACTACTGAGCAGCTGCTTGAGAGACGCTCATAATTGGGTTGTCGGCAATAAGTTGTACTGATCATAAGCCGTTCCTGGCCACCATCACACCTCAGTGCATCTCTGATGCTTATTCTCATAGGTTGTTGGTGGCCTCCATTAGGTCGTGGTGTATTTCTGATGTTTATCCGTAATACTATATATCGCGTTGCAGTAACTGCTCTGGAGTAAGAATTATCAGTTGATTTGTCCCTACACCAACCAAAGAGCAGGAGATATTTTGTGGCGTATTGTGGCTTCCGCTACACAACAAGTTTAGGGGTACAGTGAAAATGACAAAAAGTAGTTACGACATTCACTAATTTATTTATTTACTTATTTATTTATTTATTTATTTATTTATTACATACTGCTGACCTGTTTACCAGGTCTTAAGCAGAGATGGGCATACAGAAATGTTTACTACAAAAACATAATTGACATCACACAGCATACTGACTGTGGTTACAATTCAACACTTCTGTATCAATTCACAAAAACTAAAAAAAAAACATTACAACAATGACATAGCTTTGCTGACTGAAACGTACTAAAAAAATGGAAGCATTGCGTAACTCTGGGCTGCATGACTGTACAAAAAAACAACTGTTAGGGGTTATTGAGAGCATGTAGAATTAAATCAACTGTTGGACACTGTACAGCATCGGGTGATAGGCCATTCCACTCACGGGTAGTTCTTGGAAAAAATGAAAACCTGAATGTGTCTGTTCGCTTTACGTAATCTAAAACTTTCTTTGAATGATGTGAGCGCACAGCATATTCACTTATTTGTCTAATGTGCACTGTTTTGTTGACACCAATTTTGTCGTGGAAAATGAGGTAAAAAAGCTTCCGCCTCTTCATTCTTCTTCTCTCCTGTAGTTTTTTGAGATCCGCTTTAATTAGTAGAAGTGAAGGGGAAGTACGCCAACTATAACAATTAAAAACGATTCGGACAGATTTTCTTTGGAACATTTCTAATTTTTCAATAGTGGACTCAGTAAAGGGATCCCACACTGCAGCTCCATATTCTAATACTGGTCTAATGAAAGTTTTGTGCGTGAGAAGGTTGATGTGTGTTGTGGCATTCACAAGCCTCCTTCGCAAATAGCCAAGCTTTTTCATTGCCTTTCTTTCAATATATTCTATGTGTTCATTCCATTTTAAGTCTGATGTGAGTATGAGTCCTAAATATTTGTGTTTAGTGACTTCGGATAATGCATGGCCATTGACGTGATAGGTAAACAGAAGCAGCTGTTTCTTACGCGTAATTCGCATTGCTACTGTTTTTTTATAATTAATTGTCATCTGCCAATTTTCACACCATGTTTGTAGCGTTGCTAGTGCAGTATTTAAAGATTCTTGATCACTGTAAATATAAATTTCCTGATGTAGTATACAATCGTCCGCGAAAAGCTTTACTTTTACGAGCAAGGTTAGCACAATATCATTAATAAATAACAGAAAAAACAACGGCCCCGAAATTGACCCTTGAGGCACACCCGATTTCATGGGGGCGGAACTCGAGGTGACACCATCAATGGCAACAGATTGGCTCCTCTTTGAAAGATAAGCAGTTATCCATGCAGGTAATTTCTCATTTTTCAAAATAGGTTTGAGCTTAATTAGTAAGTTTTGGTGACTCACACGATCGGAAGCTTTCTCAAAATCCAATAATATAACATCTACTTGACCATTCTTATCGATCGCTGCTGCTAGGTCATGAAACGTCTCAATAAGCTGGGTAACCGTAGAATACCCTTTGCGAAAGCCGTGCTGAAGGGGCGTGATTAGGTTATTTCTTTCGACAAACATAGACAAATGTTTGAATATTATATGCTCTAGAATTTTGACATTAGTGCATAGCAAGGAGATAGGCCTAAACGAGGATACAAGCGAATGGTCATCAGTTTTTGGTACTGGAGTGATCTTAGCGTGCTTCCAATCACTCGGAAGTTCAGCGCGCAGGAGAGATGATTTGAAGATCAAGCATAGGTATTTCGCATTCCATTCAGCATACCTTGTCAGAAAGGCGTTAGGTACAGAGTCAATGCCCAGTGACTTTTTTGGATCGAGATTAAGCAGAAGCGATAAGACACCCGCTTCAGTGATACAGACATCATCGATAGGTGGCATGGTGTCATAGGTGATGAAATCAGGGGTAACGTCATTATCACACGTGTACACCGAACAGAAGTTATATTAATCCCCTCTGCTATTTCCCTCTTGTCCGTTATAACATCACCATTAATAGATAAGCTTGATACTGGACTTTTTTTGGGTGAAAGATATTGCCAAAACTTATTTGGTGACGTCAAGAGAAAGTTTGTCAAAGCCTCCCTTTGATATTTTTCCTTTGCACTTTTCAATTTGGCTTTCAGTGTGTGACGCATCTCTGATATATTATCTAGTCCAGACAATGATGGTCGTTCTATTTGTCGCTTTCTTGCCTTCTTTAGCTTGCGCCCTAGGCGTATGATTTCTTTTGTAATCCAGGGGCTAGACCGGTTTAGTACCTTGCGTTTGTGAGGAATGAAGTCTTGGATACATTTAATTATTATGTCTTTGAAAAAGCACCACAATCGCTCAACAGAACATTCACTTTCTTTAGAAAGTGTTAAGAAATCGGAATAAGAATGATCAAGAGCGTCTATTATGTCTACATCACTAGCACGCGAGAATACGGGTACAAGAACGGTCTTTTTATCAGGTATTTTAGCATAGTACAGTTGAAAGCTTAATGACACAATTTTATGGTCCGAAATGCCGTCGTAAATTTCTATTACCGGACTGCGGTTATATATACCTCTACTAACAAGAAACAGGTCTAAAATTGTGCTAGATTCATTTTGAATGCGAGTGGGCATTTTCACAAGCTGCGTCAAGTCATGGAACAGCAAAACATCAAGAAAAGATACAGATGCAGCAGAGATGGCATGTGGAAATTCATCCGACCAATTTATCATGGGAAAATTAAAGTCGCCACCGATTAAGACGCTGCAACTACTCGTTTTATACTGACACAAAAACTCATTTAATTGTTCTACAAACTCATCACCACAATTAGGCGGACGGTAAAATCCCCCAACGACAATATGTAGCTCATCAAATAACACTTTAACGAAAACACAATCAATTCCCTTAATATTGGGTAATCGTGTCACATATAGCGATTCTCAAAACATGACAACACCGCCACCACGGGAATCTCTGTCATTACGGTACATTTTGTAGCCTGGTGCCGTTATTTCATCATCACCTATGTCTTAGTGTAGCCACGATTTTGTAATTATTAACATATGCGGTTTGTGGGCTATTATTACACTTTCTAGTTTAACGACCTTGTTAATCAAACTACGGGCATTTATGTTAAGATAACGAAACTGCTTAGTTTCCTTGCTTTTATGTCACTTCTTATCTCACAGTCTGCTCCTGCGTCGACTAATAGGAACCCTCTTCATGTGAATACTGTCCCATTCATACGTTTCGTTATCAATTCGAATTTTATCATATGACAGTTTCACCTTTACTCCCGCTTTCCTGCTATCAGAGGCACTATCCCATAGGTTCTTTGAAATTTGCCTCGTGGCTGCCGAGAAGTCCTCGGACACATAAATGCCCATTCCTTTCAACTTAGAACAGTTCTTCAGCACGTGTCTTTTTTTCCCTGTCATCAATGAACTTTAAGATCACAGGTCTAAGTTTGTCGGGTTGCTTACGCCCCATTCTGTGTAGTCTTTCGACAGATTTTCCCTCTACACCAAGCTTAGTTTTGAACAAGTCTTCAACTATTGCCGATTCCAGCGATTCTGGTGTTTCTCCCGGTTTTTCAGGAATGCCAAAAACCAGAAGATTGTTTCTTCTGCTTCTGTCTTCTAAATTTGCCAGCCTTTTTTCTAGTCCTTGCACTGTTTTTTCGAGATTGGCGACTTTGGTACTCAGTTCCGTGAGGGTTGACTGATGTTTCCACCTTTTTAAGTTTCGACTCTATAGTATCAAGTCGTTTATGCATAGTCTTTTGGCCTTCAAGAAGTTCTTTCAACATTTGTTCGGTAGTCGGACCTGGGTTCGATTCGATATCGCCACAAAGTTTCAATAGAGACAGTACTCAATAGAGACAATAGAGACAGTACAAGTAACACATGCATAAGCTGGTGGGGCACGTCAGCTGAATAAAGCAAGGATCACTAGTTTTGACACAGGAATACTTGCTACTAACCTGCATAAAGAAAACCAAAGGGTTGATCATGGCGGTTACAAGTGGTTAGCCAACGTGCCCACTGAAGGAAAGCCGTGATGTTGGGCTGCTTATATAGGCGTCATTCGATGACAGTGGTGGTGTCCAATAGTTGAGAACAAGCGATGCCTCTTCTGCGCAGTCGCCGAGATAGATCGGCGCAGCGCCAACGGAATCCACTATCTTGTTTGATGCATCGGCCGTGAATGTCGCCCGTGCCAGAAGCAACTGCATAAAGAAAACCAAAGGGTTGGTCATGGCTGTTACAGGCAGCCAGCCGACGTGCCCACTGAAGGAAAGCCATGATGTTGGGTTGCTTATATAGGCGTCAGTCGATGACGGTGGTGGCGTCCAAGAGTTGAGAACAAGCGATGCCTCTTCTGCGCAGTCGCCGAGATGGATCCGCACAGCGCCGACGGAATCCACTATCTTGTTTGATGCATCGGCCGTGAATGTCGCCTGTGCCAGAAGCAACTGCATAAAGAAAACCAAAGGGTTGGTCATGGCTCAGGTTCTGTGGAGGTTGAGTCAGGGATTCACTACACCTACAATATGGTCATACTTTTAAAACAAGTATGTTACAACAAGTTTTACTGTAACAACAATTCCCTAGTATAAAATTTCTGCTCAAACTTTTTGCCATGCAGACTAAAGTATGCATACGTCATGTCTATGCCAATCTTAGCTGATGTGTGCCCTGAAGGCCAGACAGAGGGTGCAATGTTAGCGAGTAAGTTTTTATACATTTCTTTCAACCAGGATGCTATCTTATGCGGGCACGAATTATGCAAGGCATGGGCACCAGTGGAGGCCACTGCCCCCTCAAGTTTTTACCAGCCCACCTGTAGCCCCCCTGGCATAAAGACAACCCAGATAATACTGTTTGGCCTCAAGTGCAAGTTCGAGATATGCAAATACTGAAATGTTGTAATTGAATTATAAATCTTCAATTATAACAACCTCTGAACAGTAAACTCGACATAGAATATTTTCATGTTTTGCAAGCAAGTACAATGCTTGAGCAAAGCCTATTTGATATGAGAAATCAAGCTTATATGCATTAACGTAAGTATGTATAATATATTTACATTATATGCTCACATAACTACTAAATGACATATTATCCTCAAGATTAAGACACACACACAATGGCCCCTTCTGGGTCTTCTTTTCCTGTGTGTCTTAATTTTGTGGCAAGATATGTACCTCAGCAAGAACCAAGTGGGCAAACAAACAGGTCTGTTGAACCAAGTAGTAGCTAAGGAACTTGTAAATGATTAATGATTACTTGAAATTATTTGGCAACATCACAATTACATTAAGGTGGTAGGCTTACGTCAAAAGTCAATTTTTTTTTTTGCGAGATCGATTTTTTTTGTTTTTGGTTTTTTTGCACGCCCGGACATTCAAAAACGTGTAGCAACAAAAATTATCTTCCTATCATCATTAGTTTGCGAGTCACAATTAGATTTTTATACACCATGCTCATATACCGAAACCACAATGTGTTCGTTACGAAAGTGTTTTTCGTTTACAGTAGACTCTCAGTAAACGGAAATCTGTTAAATGAAAGTACTGCTTAAATGGAACCAGTGCCTCTGCAACGCTTGGTTTCGGGCTTGTATTCTGCAGTTATGTTCACCTCTCAGTAAAAGGAACTCCTGTTAAATGAAACATATTGTCATGGTCCCATCACGTTCCGTTTACTGAGAATCTACTGTATAATAATAATATTCAAAATACTTCATGACTTTTATTTGGACTGTTACATAAGAGGATGTCATTATATATAACTTTGTGCTTCTAATTGTTTTCAAATCTTTAAAAACAGCCACATGGAGGATGTAAAGTGCTCATGGAATGTTTGTTGTTTACCTTGGTCGGCATACGTCAGGCATCGTTCTACATTTCTTCCTCGTGTCAACGCTGCAACGTGTGTGTTCTTCGGCCACCTGGATGTGAATATATATTCAGACCAGCATGGCTAAGCGCAGAACTCAGAAGACAAGGAAGCGGAAGTTTGGTGGAAATCGCTACACCCTGACGAAGCTGCCTCCCGACATGGACGCGGGTGTTTCGGCGAACGCAAGAAAGCTTTCGGGCATTACAAAAACGTACGAGGCTCCGCCGCAAAATTCTTCGCTCCAAAAGAACAGGCTTTTGGACATTGACATTCTTTCCTCGGTGTTTTTATCACTAGTGACATGCCCTGGATGCATGAACCCAACGCTGAAGCTCGAGGAACGCTCTCACCTAGGGATATGCTCAACCTGTGCAGTCGTGTGTACTGACTATAGGTTTGAGCGTCCATTTGATACGTCTAGAAAGGCGGGACACGTAACGAAAATAATGTTCATCTCGTTTACGCGAGGCGCCAGTTAGGAAAGGGCATGCAGGTGTGGAATTCTTTGCCAAAGTCATGAACATGCCTGCTCCATGTCACTCCGCCTACGACAAATTATTGTCTCGACTTTCTGCAGCTGCAGGAAAAGTGGCGTCAAAATGTAGGGCCGATGCTGCTGTGGAACTTAGTCGTATTGTGGGAAGTGCCGAGTGTGGTGTTTCAGGTGACAGCACATGGCAGAAGCGTGGTCATTCATCTTTGAATGCATGTGAGTCTGTGATTTTTATTGACACAAGAAAAGTCATAGATGTTGAGGCCCTTTTCAGATCGTGTAAATCTTGTAAAACTAAACAAAAGTTGAGGCCACAAAGTGCTTTTTATCAGGAATGAAAGGCAGACCACACTTCCTGTCAAGCAAACCATGAAGGAAGTGCTGGCAGTAAGGAGACGGTTGGTCTGTACCGAATATTTGAGAGGTCACAGCCAAAAAGAGGCTTGAATTACCTGAAATTCTACGGTGATGGTGTTTCCAAGAGCTATGCCTCTGTGGAAGACATGTATAGAAAAGACAGTGTCTAGAAACTGGAATGCGTTGGGCATGTCCAGAAAAGTTTTGGCTGCCGCCTCGGAGAACTCAAGAAAGCAGTGCGTGGTCTCGGAAGTAAGGGAAAGGTCAATGATGTCCTCATTGACCGCCTTCAAAACTACTAAGGCATTGCCATAACGACTAGTGCGGGCAACTTTTCTGCAATGAATCAGGCTACCCTTGCCAGTCTTTTTCATTGCAGCTCTACCGACAAGCATCCGAGACATGGTCTGTGCCCACTTGGACCGAACAGCTGGTGTGGGTACAGAAGGGTTGAAGCACTCGGCCAAGGAGAGTATGTGCACAAAGGACGACTTTCGAATGACGTGCTAACAAAGTTAAAATTGTGTACAGCTATTTGCGTTCAGATGAACTTCTGATGAAATCTTTGCATGGAAAGACACATAATGCAAATGAGTTTTAATGGTCAGATATAGCAGTGGGCTCCCAAAAAGGTCTACGTAAGCTTGCCTACAGTAATGTTTGCCTTGCATGATGCTGTGGCAAACTTCAATAATGGCAGTGTAAGCACTCTAGACATCCTGAGCCAAGCTGGCATAGAACTAGGGTACTACACGACGAAAGTTTGTGTTGCCAGAGATCACAAGCGCATGCAGAATGCCAAACGCAAGTCAGCTGATGGGACGAAACAGGCCGGAAAGAAAAGAAGAGCAATCACACGAGGAAAAGGAGACCATGATGCTATTCAAGAAGGACCCACCTAGGAATCAGGGGCATTTTAGGACTTTGTGCGAAATTTCTGACACCTTGAGCCCGCTCTAAAATCTTTGTTTACCTTTTCCTCAAAATAAGAATTTGCTGCAAATCATGCAATGCCAACTTTCATAACTTTTTTCTCAGTGTATACTTCGAACGAAAATTTAGTACAATGTTTCACCACTTATATATCTGTGTAGCGAACTAGGATAAAAGAAATTAATTGATTAGTTTTGAATTCACAGCTAATTTTGCAAACAAGTTCAGTATAAATTGGCACTTTTTCTGAGTCTTTTGGAGTTTTTTAACATAATTTCCTTGATATTTACTGTATATTATTTATCCTAGTTCACTGCATAGCTCCAACCATTGATTACATAAATGCCAAAGCTTTACTGAATTCAGGCACCCGTTAGTCACTTATCATGGCTGATGTAACTATCACTTTTCATTTAATATTTGACAAAAATGGCCTCCTAAAAAACAAATAATCAATATTTTGCACTCTAAATGACTAGGGAAGATAACTGAGGCACGCTTGTTCCAAAAAAGCAGTTATTTTATTCCTGGCTCCTCCGGTTAAAAAAAGTTTTTTTTTTTTGGGGGGGGGGGGGGGGGGGTGGCCTACCACCTCAATGAAATATGCTACCACATGTCCAGTTGTACTATCGTGCTCAGTATGAGCTACACCCATTTATTGATTGATTGATTGATTTGTGGGGTTTAACGTCCCAAAACCACCATATGGTTATGAGAGACGCCGTAGTGGAGGGCTCCGGAAATTTCGACCACCTGGGGTTCTTTAACGTGCACTCAAATCTGAGCAAACGGGCCTACAACATTTCCGCCTCCATCGGAAATGCAGCCGCCGCAGCCGGGATTCGATCCCGCGACCTGCGGGTCAGCAGACGAGTACCTTAGCCACTAGACCACCGCGGCGGGGCAGTATGAGCTACACCGCGGGAGCATATGGTCAATGGCAATGTAAGGTTGTATAGTTGCACCAATCATGACATTTTTTTTTTGTTATCAAGAGAGGAATCGGCCGTACCTGTGAGTGCACTTCGCCCTAACTTCCTTTTATGCTCGTGCTAGTTTTGCGCTGTGGTTATATAAGCTTCGAAAATGATGCCTTGGAGGGTGACAGCAAGTTAGTGGGGGCGATGCACACCCGCAAGAATAGCCAGACTCTCTCCCAATAACTTGAAAATATGCTATGATCGGCGCCACTGTACAACATTGCAGTACGCTCAGCCATGCGCTCACGTGGTGTAGTTCATACTTATAGTACGTACAATGTTGTGTTTACTGAAAGAAAGAATTAAGTGCGACAGTTTTTAAGAGATGCAAACATAATTAAACTGATCAAATAATCAATTGCATTAAATTGCTAAACAGCCAAAATATCTAAATGCAACAATGGAGTGAAAGCTACATGCCCAATGCACCTGCTTCTGAACTGTTGGTCCGGCATAACAACTGCTCCTATTCAGCACAACTATATTATGGAATATTTATTACATCTGCCATTCTCCAATGAGTGTTATTCCTTATAGACATTCAAAAGAGACACATTGGGAACTTCAACTTCTGGATTCTTGAGCAGAAGATGAATCAAATGACCGACACCATTCTATTTGTATTTAAAATCTGAAGTGTTGGCCAAACATTATAAAAAGTTTAATTGTGAGTTTCAATGTCCAAAAACTGTACATAAGGCAAAGGTGAACACCATTGTGTAGTGTTCCGGATTATTTTTATTTATTGGCAGTTCTTTCAGATGCACTGAAAACATTGTATACTAATATTTTACTAATATTTTAGCATTTATCTCTACTCAACTGATGTCACTGTAGTCAGGATTCAAATCCACACAACCTCCAATAACTGCCGATGAGGTTATGAGTTGCATTAAATTCAGGATCACAAAAATCACTGAAGTCTGTTGATTTTTGTTTTCTACTTTCAAAAGACCTTGTAGATCAATAGCAAATACAAGAATTGGTGTAATATTTATATATTACAATAATAGTTCAACAGTCTAAATGGGTTCCCTCATATAAAAAGGCTGAATCGAGCAAACATTGCACACAAACTGAACAAATACAATTCAGTTATTGAGTAGTATAGATATTTCAAGTAAAGAAATATTTTCATGAGATGTGGCACATCAACTAATATATTTCTAGTAAAGTGATAAATTGACTGTTGCACAACCCTTAATATTCACGTCTTTGACAGATAAGAAGCCACATGCAACACCCAGTTGCAAAATTCTTTTCAAGAGAACTCTGACACTGGTAGTCAACCAAGACAGTGTAATTGTATAGCAATAATCATTAACGTTATTCCTTACTTGTCTCTTCCAGGTCGTATCACCACTTCGTACAGCCCATACAGTGGTTGATGATCAGAGATTTGCATTAATAGAATTGAGTCATAGAGAATACACTCTATATGGCCTTTTCTCTTGATTCTATAAAGTATTCAATCCTAAATGAAAATAGGTTTTCAGTGAAAAATGAGGCTGACAATATCAATGCCACGAATTGAAAAGTTCAAACAGAAGCTATTACTGTGTACGATGGCACTCTATGCTTCACACCATCAAACTGAGTTGAACCAACTTCGAATTTGTGGGTCAGTCCAAATTTTATCTTTCCTTCTTGAAAGCCAAAGATGCCTGACCTGATGAGCAGAGACGAGAGAGATGCTGCATACAACACTGGTGAATGCAAAACATACACAGGAAACTAGGCAGTTCTCTTCTAATTCAAACAGATTTTTAGAACTCGCCAAGAAAAGGTGGTGCTCTTTTACGAGAGATTTTTAACACTGCAAATCACTCTGCAGATAGCAAACCAAATACAGCCTCGTTATCTTTCATATTAGGGACACGGTACAATTGCAAAACTGAAGCTCAGAAGTTGTGTAGTAGTTTCTGTTTAGCGAAAATCAAAAGGATAGCACCACCTCCTAGATATCTGATTCCAAGGTCTCTGATAAAGAATGAATGCATCTGCATTTCAATTAAGATCACTCTAGAAGGGTTGAGAGGCGGTATAGTTAATATAGATTCGTACTGAAATATTGGGAGCACAAACCAACAGGATGCAAAGGAGGAGACAAACAAGCGTATAAAACAGATGACTTGTTTGTTTGCACCTCTGTGTCCCATTAGTTTGCCCTGCTGATTTCAGTATGAAAGGTCATTCCAAGCTGTTATAGGAAAGCTTTTAACAGACTTGTCTGGAATACCAGTGCATTTTAATAGCATATCTGAAAACATTGCTAACCTCCATTTCGGCTGAGCAGAAAAGACCGTACTACCACTCTGCTTTAATTTTGCTGTTGTAAATTTTGCGATAAAATAAATTATTCAAATTGGGGAAAACTTTTCATTAGCTACTTTGGTGTTGTGGCTTATGAAGGCAACTTTTTTTTAAGAAGCTTCAGCTTTAAAGGACACTACTGCAAGTTTTCACTATACCGTGGGGAAAGCAATGTCTAGGGAATGTTTAAACCAAATCATTTTCTAACAGGTTCGTTAATAGAAAACTTGAAAGCAATTTAACTGCTTTGTTACTATTTTACCAGAAGGTGAGCTTCACCACTAATGCAATTACCCTCCCTGCCTCAGCCATTCTTTGCAAGCAGAGTTTCTTCACCCATGTGGAACGTGGTGTAGGGGCCACACCATGTTCACATGACTAGCTCCACCCTCCTCTCACCTTCTCTACCTATTTTGCTTCATGGCACATATCTAGAGACAGTGTATTAGATGATTAATCAATGTCACATGCCATAGAAAGTGATACTACAAGCAGTGTGTGTTAAGCATTTGTGTGCATGTCTTTGACTCGTGCTCCGTGTACAGCTTCTATGAGAGAAAAAGCCCACTACGTTGTTTCAAGTTTTGGCCGCTTTCACACCATGTTACAGTCAGTTTTATGCTTTGCAAGCCCTATTGCCCCCCTCCCCCCCACAATCTACACATCACTTTGTCTGATTTTAAATGCACAAACCTAATCAAAGGGCATTCTTTAAAAATTTCAAAAAAAAAAGGATGGGGGTATACAGAAGATGCGATTATACAAACCATGCAGCACAGCACTTCTCGGCCGATCAAATTTCAGGAGGTTCTCATATGCAAGTTGTTTATTTTCATGGTCATCCTTCAGTAAACCGACGACCGAACGATCATTCATGAGTCGAAAATTCAGATCGCCACACCAAAATACATGGTCAAATCTTGCAGTCACATCTGCAATGAATCAAATGCACACTCACAAACCTTCTAAGAATAAAAAAACACCTGGCCTGTGCAAAACGCACAGCACACTCACAGCAAAAGCTGGAAGAGTGGCCTTTCTAGAGCCTTTTCTGAACACTCTTGTAGACACTACTACAGGTACACTTGCATGATACCCACTACACCAAAATCACCATAACATTTGTGAAGTAGAGAAGCGTGCACTATTTCATTAGTATTTGTCTTTCTTCAGGGGAGCATGGTGCTCGCTATGCACCTGTAAGACATTATGTGCAATTTGCTATATTTGCATTATGTGCATTATTTGCTGATGCTGTAGCTAACGACGACAAACAATTATGACTCAGCCTTTTGTAGTGGCCTGGAACCATTCAATAGACCCAATTGTTAAGCGATTCGCATTATGTGATGCTAGGTTGCTTAGTTACTCTTCTGAAATGCTCTTATAACACGATTCCTGAACTGACAAGAAGCGTGCATAAGGGAAGTCGGCAGCACAATCTCGAGCACAGGAGTGGCTCTGTGGTAAAGCACTGGGCTGCCACAGACAAGGCCTGTAGCCCCGTTTACACGAGAGATATTTTCTCATTTCATTTTTTTTTTTTCATACTTCATGCGATATTGGTTGCGGACACTGTCGGCGGACAAGTACGGCGCTGGAGACAGTCTTTTTTGTGTTATCATAGCAGCTTTCACTGTAAAAATAGTAACTTACTAGGAAATTAAAGATAGGAAAATGTGAGCAAATCAGGGATAGTAACAGCACGTTTTTACAAAAAGACCTCATATTGATGTCCAGTTTCCTTTATTATTTTTGCCCTTATTGTGCTGTAAGAGCATGCAAACAGTAAACAAAGCAAAAAATAGCCGAGGTTGTTCATTCTAAAAGACAGGGTGTCCAATTATAGACACACAAAAGAAGTCATGACACCACAAGAGGGCCTGGGGTGTCTTTTAGAATGAATATTCACCAATTAGCTCTGCTCTTTGTTATCTCAGCTGACATTGGTTGGTCAATACTGGCTTGATATTTGTTTATCAAGCATGTTATGGACACGAAAGCAGTAATTAAGAAAAGCGATAAGGATAACGCTGGTCTGCGAATATGCGATATGCAGTTGTTTCCTTTTGTAGAAAAACTTCTACATCTACAACTATGAAAAAGAAGCTCCAACATTGTAAAACCAGAATTATCTACCGAGCATTCATACTTGTGTGATTTCTTTATTACCCATAGTATCGAAAATGGTGACTAAAAGCTGTTGCAAAGGGCAAGTACCGCATCAAGAAATAATTGGCATGTTTATGCTCACATGTTGAATCTTATTACAGGATTTTTACAACAAAAGCCACAGGGCAAACATGAAGTGTTCAGGGTGGGTTATTGCAAGGTATAATGTCATGTTTCAGAAAAATGCCTGAGTAGAACAGCCTTTACAAGGGACCCCAATTCATTGAAGTTTGTGATGTGATGAGCTGCTTTCTTTTTCTTTTTTTTCATGCATGATGGCGATATTCAGAAATGTGAATACTGCTGCAGCCAAGCAACTGAATTGTATCTAAGCCTTCAAGTGTGTTTCAGCTAACTTGAACAAAACACTTATAAAAGCAAACAAATGTACAGTACTGCTTTTTATATTCTGGCATGAACTTTTGTGTTAAAACTATTTCAATATTTAATCAAGATTAATCACAGTAGATGGTCTCTAAACCAAAACGGAAGGAACCAGGAAAATATATATTCCATTTACCAGAAGTTCCATTTACTGAGAGATGAACAGGGGCGGACAATACAAGTACTAAATCAACAATATCAAAGGCAGTTGTTCCATTTTATCAAAGGCAGCAGTTCCATTTAGCAGATTTCCCTTTACTGAGATTCTACTGTGGTTAACATTTGGAAGACTTTTACTAGTATACAAGAAGTAAGTCTTCGGAGGAGTTGTAAAGGGTATTGCTTTGTCAAGCAGAAGTATAGCTGACTTTCTTTTCTTTCTCCTTTTATTTTCACTTATTTTAGCTTATGGGAAATGTGCAGCACCTACAAGTGGAACAACAGTCTACTGCGCCACTGCACTTTCACGTGCCACCACTTCAGTTTCAAGTGGCGTGCTACAAATAGACACCTCTTTTTCTGCTATGCCCACATTACACGCAAGTGTGTGTGTGCGAAGACGACATATATGATGAAACGGGTAGGCCTTCGTAACGTCAACAATGCAGGATTCCTTTAGTTTCTCAAACGAAAAGAAAGGACAAATTATATGGAATCAGTCATGTTTTCAATGTGATAGAAAGCACAGACGTGTGGCAGTGTATTCTGAAAGGGCAATCGGCTGGCCAGTGTAGACCACAAAGCATAGACAGTTAACATCCATGTTTGTATGGATTCTTTCTAGTCATTTTGCCTGATGGCATTTGTCTGACACCTGTTAGACAACCCCTTGCAATGGGCGCAAGTAAAACGTACGATCTCTGAACTGAACGTGTTGTATTAAGTAATGTCTGGAAGTTCCACGAAATTTTCTGCACTGTTGTGCAGCTCTATTTATAGACGTTGCTTGCACTGCACAAGTCCTTGAGTAACTGTCACACGCCAACCTTGCAAATGATCTCTTAGCTGTCACTAAATGCAATAAAATGGTGTGGTGCAGCATCGCTTGCATGCACAGTGCTGTTAAGAGCAATAGAAATACAAGGGGAATAAAATTCTGCAGTCCACGACACATTTTGCGAGACATGCGGAGATGCTTCCCTAGTGTTACTGTTTACGAATTGCGGAACAGTAGAAAAACAGCCGCATCCCACAAGAAAGAATTGCTAGATCTGTCGATGGTTTTCCACCAACAAAATGTCGACTGCTTATTTAAGATCACTTTGCTGGCTGCCACTCACTTCCATCAGCACCGTAAAAATATCAGTTAAATTGCGTGGAGTTTAAATTCACACAAAAAAGCTACAGCATGAACTTGATAAAAGTGCCCGGATGATCACTTGCTTTATGCGGCATACACTAATCCAAATTTCAGTAAATTTTTTAAGCAGAAAACTGAAAAACTTTGTTCCAGGTGCATAGTTCTTATAGTTATGGCATAGTTTACGACTAAGAAATTCATACGTGACACTGCAAAACAACTCAACATGGCTCTACTGATGGGTCAGCTGCTGCACAAAGCATACCAGTTCCTTTCATTCACTTATGCACTGCGGTGCCACAGGCTCAGTGCTTGTTTCCTAGAGCTACAAGAGAGAATAAAGCCAAAATAAGCATCCTTTTCAGCTACATATTTTAATGTAAAAGTTGGGCGGGCATATATAGTATGACTGTATGGCCAGTGCAGAAAACAAAAACAGTGAAAGTAACACGCTAGCAGATGCTACAACGCTGTTTACATTTAACCGCTTAGTATGGCACAGAAAATAAATTATTGAAACAAGGCTGTTTGGTCACTCTGAGCGGAGCTTCACTTCCAGGGCCTCACTGGCTATTGCGGCTTGCCAGGGCTGGTCAGTAGTCGCCAATCCACCTTTTTCATTTTCTTGTGCTGCCTGCTGCCATTTTGGTAGCATAGCTGATGTATATCTTACTTCTTGATGCTGCCAGCTGTCTTCATTGTTTATGTATATACTATGTCGCACACAATGTGTTCAATAGTTGTGGAAAGCGAAGCAAGCGTTCCAGGTAGTCAATAAAATTTATCTGAGATAAATCTGTACATCTCTCAAGCCTGTCGTTCTGCATATAGGTGAGGAGTGGGCAGGGGAACACACATAGCCAATTTCATTCAGGTCCAATGACCTCAGGAAATTGCCAGAGTTGACCTTTAAGTCATCATGTACAGATTCACATGAGATAGACCACCCTTTGCTTTTGTGCTGAAGTTGAGTTGTGCTTGTTTTGGTAAGTCAGTCTGATGACAGATCTTTCCATAATCTTGAATACGGTCTGGAACTCTTTTTTCCTGAGCTAGAAAAAGAAGGAATAAAAGCATCAACAAAGTTGGATGCAATATAACAATACTTTAAAATATCGAAAACACAAAATTTTTTTTCTTCGTCTTTTTGGAACTGATATGCGGCTATTGGCCAGTATAAAGCATCACTTCTCTATCACGCTATGAATTATTGATTGTGACCCATATTATTAGGACAAGTCACTAGTGGCTACTTTTAGCCTTAATGCAGCTTGCAAATAAGTGGTATTCTTGATGTGGCTGAAAAATCAATTCCTCCTAAAAAGGTCTACTCATTGTACTTAAAGGAATGCTGCAAAACAAATATTGCATGTTTTCATTGTATGTAGGGGACGCCTAAAATAGGGCATTGTTGTTAATGCCGTACCTAGTCATGCATTTCAGACAGGGACTAAAAAAAAAAAAAAAACGTCGCTGTCTAATGCATTACATGCCTCAGTTCCACATCACTATCTGTGTGCATTAACATTATGCCACATGTATAACATGACAATTGTCTATACTATATACAAGTGAGACAACTCTACCAAGTTCCTGCTTACCAAGAAACATAGACCTTGTGAGCTGAAATTTCACAATAAATGTGGTGCCCCCTGCCTTCATTGCAAGGGATGATACTAAGCAATACAAAGTCTGACTCTTATCTCAGTTGGCTGCCTAGCTATCAACTAAATGAAAAGCAGCTATCTTAAATTATTTTGCGGCATTTCCTGTGTTGTATAGCCCTCGACACTGAGAAACAGTGCTGAGAACTCCCCACTAATATGACGTGCTAAAGAAAGCCATTTGCCCCTTAAAAAGCAGCACTTTGGCACCACATGTTGTGGTAAAATGTCATCATTAATGCTGGTATTACATCATCAATTAATTACTATTAACCAAAAGGACTGGATCTGAGAGTTCAATCTTAATAATTTTTCAAGCAGTAAGAAGTGCAATGTACAATTAGACTAATCAAGTTCTGCTCATTCTGGATAGCATGGAGGCAGACAACATGGCATAAGCAAATGCATGTTCTGAACAAACTCAAACGTTGTGCCAAGTAGCACTTAGTGTGCAGTGGCAAGTCTGCTGAAGACGCTTATCTTGCCTTAAATTAACTTCATTGCATTTTTCTTAGATACTGTGCGGCGTCTTTTGAAAGATCTAAATGAAACAAAAGGCTTCAGCATCCGTGAATATTATAGCAGAGAAAATAGATTGAGTAGCAACATGTGACAATAAATGGACAATTGCATTTGCTGCAGATGCAAATGAGTCATACTAAAAGGGATACTGAACAAATCTTTTGCTGTGGAGATATTTAGCTCAACTAAAAGCTGGGCACTGAAAGTGGTTAACACAACCTTCCTTTCAGGCAGAAACTAAACAAAAATAATGAACTTAACCGGTTTTTCACAAACTGTCACTTCTGGTGGCCATGCCGTTAACTACATGAGGTGGTGTTTCTCATCTTCAGGAACAGGAATGCCAACCATTACTCACGTGCTAGGAAATGAAAAATATAAAGCTACTATAAGGAACTGCCTAAAAATAAAATCATGATGTTTGAACAATGCAATAAAAGCAAGTGTCGAAAAAATGTGCGAAACTGTCGATTCATAGAAAGCTTTTTTTTTTTGGTACCTAGTTTTCTATCATTTTGAGAACTTGAAATGGTGGTCACGTGGACAAAAATTTCTGCCACTAATAATGTTTCGGGAAAATACTGCAGAACTAATGTCTATAGTAGGTTTATCCATTATTTTTTGTAGAAACTGATTTTCGGCAAGTGCAACGGTTGGGACAGTTAGTATGGAATGATTAACTTCATTTCACAAATACTTAAATTTACATCCCACAAATGTTTAGACAATTAATTTACAAATTAATTGTAAAGGCCTGTGTAGCAGGATAAAAGACAAGGACAAGTGAAAGGAAGCAATAAACCATCACAATGTGGCGCTCCGGTGTCACTATCTTCTGTGTAAGGATGTCAATATACGGTATGACATCCGAAAACAAAACTGAAACTTCCTGTGCAAAATTCGTAAGCCTATTATTACAGGTACTATAAGGCTTGAAAGCACTTATTCTATCACTATGAGGTACTTAACGATGAATAGTTGAAAAAAATATATTGATGCCCCTGTAACACCTATAAATTAAATGGGAGAGAATGTATGTTGTAGTGCTTGCATAGAACTTGATGTCATAAGATTCAATATGAAAAACAACAGAAACTTCTTTTAGAGCATAAATGCAGTTTGCCTGGCCGAGGTTATTGCCTTGTGAACCGAGGAAGAGTAGAACAAGCTTAACACTCTCGCAACTGGGCAGCAATAGAACATTAGTGAGGGATCCATAGAGCCTAAGAGCTTCCACTAGCGAAAAGTCACTTTGTTTAACTTGGTCTCAACCAAGGCTGATTGGAACACTAATGATTGCGAATTAATGATTGCACATGTTGGTTGCACATGTTGGTTGCACATGTTGGTTGTGCACCACATAGGAAAATCAAGAAGGCTACAGCCAATGTTAAGAACACACATACTAGTATGTTCCATAAGTGCTTCAGCCACAAGTCTCACCAACTTCTGCAGCCTTTTGAACAGTTAATATGAGCATGCCTTAAAGCTCTAGCGATTTTTCGAAAGTACACATTGACGAATAGGCACTATGTCATGCTACACCAAACATGTTGGATGCATAAGAAGAATAGCAATACTTTGTTTTCATGCCACACATCATGCAGCACACAAACATCATGGGCATGCTTTAAATCAAACATATTGCAGTGGGCAAAGGAAGAGCAGCTTAGATACAACAGCTGCATCAATATTGCAATGTCTCAGGTTCATCGTATTCTATCAGTCACACGCAGTGTCAAGCTGGCCAACCAGCAAACTGTGGCACTGACTACAAAAGTCACAAAGTATGTACCCCGAGAACTCAAATGCATTCTGCTGCTTTTCCTCAAAATAAAGTTTCTTCTCCCTCTTCCGAATGTAGAGTATGTAATACAGAGTTGTCACAGTCAACATCTGAAACAACAGATCTATTTTTAAACGTAACTCTTATTATGAAGATGAGTCAGATGGTCTAATATCTGTGATAGACCATGGCAATCACAATTGTGGCAGAATAAACTTTGAGGGATTGCAATCATACAGTATATGATGCTTTAGGTATTGTGTACTATATATAAATATTTGACATAAAGCTTCAGGCATAATTTTGAACCTTCACATTGTTCTGATTTAAAATAAGTGTGAAACATTTTTTTAATATATTCATTCCTAGGAAAGCACTACAGCGAGTGAAACTTGCAATGCTATTTAGCTTGCAGAACATTGGACCGCTAGCTAGATTAGACTAGTCAATACTGATGGTAAAGAATCGCAAACAAAGCTATACATTAACACTATATGAGCTTTATGTCTTGGTCTCAACCGTGTTCATACATTTGTGCTTCAATAGCATGATTATTTAGCATGCCTTACACTTTAGCATCTGCTCTGAATTTAAGGAACTGATGCGGGAGCAATGGCAGAGTTTCATGTAAGGGAGAAAAAAAGAGGGGAGGGGGTAACTTGACCTTCTTTTATGTAAATATACGCCCATTTGTGCACATGCATTATATGCACACATATAATATAAATATTGCAGCAGATGGTTGAACCCGCCACCCAATCTCTCCCGTTTTGCTTATGAACTGATGCTATAAAAAATAAATAAAAATCACAGTGCTTTCATTAATGGAAACAAGGCAGGTCCTACACTTTCCGGCTCATTACTAAATACTTTAATGGTAAGATGAATGTCATTAAACTAGACATGAAAGTTTAATGACCAAGAAAAAGCTAAAAAGTAGAACACACTAGTTGAGCAAGTTTAACACACCTACCCCTCGAACAGCTACTCAGCTATGAAAAATCAGTAGTAAATAAATTGGAGATTCACAAGTGTGAGATTACGTAGGCATACACATGCATTGCATGCCTATACCTAAGTATGAGAAAAATACTGCATTCTGATGAAAAATCCTGTAATCAGAAATTCATCACACACAAATAAAGCCATGATTTTAACCTACGGAACATCTATCAGCAGCTTTGGCTCCATCACTGATACAAGAAACTCAACCAGTGCTCATTGAACCTGACAACATTTGTTATCTCTGAAAGAGGTACTACAACGTAATCACCAATACGTTTCATTAAAGGAGCTTATTGCCTCACGAATTGGCTATTGCAAAACGTTTAAAATCCATCCAATATGAGCGCTGTTAGAGTTTTGTCGCCCCCACTTTCTCTCTCTTTTTGTACCAGCGAGAGCGCTGTAAACTGTAAAACTAGGGGGATGCCAAAAATATGCATCTATTCTTCACTGTGCGTCATCAAATAAGCAATTTCTTTTTTTTTTCTTGAAACGCATAGCTTACTTTCAGTGTGATCTCATGAGATCGGGCATGTGGTGGCATCTTGAAGTGGCCATGGTAACTATGCAGCTCACGGTGCTGAAATCAGCCAATGACTGTGAGCTTTGGGTTTATGGCACAGTCATTTGTGTTTATGGCATTATTCGTTTAGAGAAGAGGAAGAGGAATTCGTTTAGAGAAGAGGAACGTTTAGCTGACTGATAAATGTTTGTTATTTTCAGGCCGCGTCCGGCACTATAAAATTTGGCTCATGTGTTCAGGAACCTTGAAGACCAATCAGTATAGTTTTCTGACCATGCTAAAAAGTGTTTCAGGGCCCTTATAAAATGGCCCTGTGACACAATGTGAGCAAGCCTTTTTAATCCAATCATCTGATGCTCTGGAATGTGCCGATATCATTGCGTGAGTGGTAACGCCAAAATTGAAGCCGTGAAATGTTAATTCACGGGACAAACTACCTTGATTTCGGACTACGGCGACACACATCAGCTATTTTTGTTATGGGAAGTGACGTCATGTCATGCGACGTGACAACAAAGGCCATTAGTTTTTATTGGCTTGGCGCGATAAGTAGCGTGGAATATTCATATGCTGGTGGTAGCTAGGCCATATGAGTGAATACTAAAAACAGTAAAAACCCTTTTTATACTTTCTCTCACAAAAAAGAAGTCCTGTTCCTAAATGATGTAATTTCATAACAACGAACACGACACCTAGTCTGTGAATGGAGCTATGATATGCGATCAACTAATAGTAGCAATCCTTGCCACATCTTAGTGAGCCGAAATTGAGAAATGGCCTAAGGATATTTTATTTTAGTGTGTTAACAATTATACGAACACACTTAGCGTAACTTTGCCAATGCCATCCTGTATATATATATATATATATGGGAAAGAAGTGTATACCTAAGGGCTCCTTTTTCCGTGTTTTAACACACTATTAATGAGATCTAACAGACAGTAATGCCAAGGAATGTACAGGGGAAGTTATTAGAACCAATGCAATGTAAATAAGAAGAAAGAAAAGTGGATGAAAAAATAACCAGCCGTGAGCAGGAATCGAACCTACGACCTTCGAATAACGCGTTCGATCCTCTAACCACTGAGCTATCACAGCGGGCTTCCCTCCATCCACTTTTTTGGGTTTATATGCGAATTTAGAAGTAGGAGTGACATTCAGCGCCATCTATTAGCCAAACAACGAGTGTGAAAACACTCTTATTCGCTTGTTTGGCGTCACGTAGCACGTGAACTTATTAAGAGCGGGCAGCTGATTAATTGTCCCTCTCATACAACCTAAACACACCAAGTCTGCCAGTACGAGACCCTCGTTCAATGAAATAAGGGAAACAAGTGTATACCTAAGGGCTTGTTTTTCCGTGTTTTAACACAATAATAATGAGATCTAACAGACAGTAATGCCAAGGAAAGTACAGGGGAAGTTATTAGAACCAATGCAATGTAAATACGAAGAAAAGTGGATGAAGAAATAACCAGCCGTTAGCAGGAATCGAACCTACGACCTTTGAATAACGCGTTCGATGCTCTAACCACTGAGCTATCACAGCGGCCTTCCCTCCATCCACTTTTTTGGGTTTATATGTGAATTTAGAAGTAGGAGTGACAGTCAGCGCCATCTATTAGCCAAACAACGAGTGTGAAAACACTCTTATTCGCTTGTTTGGCGTCACGTAGCACGTGAACTTATTAAGAGCGGGCAGCTGATTAATTGTCCCTCTTATACAACCTAAACACACCAAGTCTGCCAGTACGAGACCCTCGTTCAATGAAATAAGGGAAAGAAGTATACCTAAGGGCTCGTTTTTCCGTGTTTTAACACAATATTAATGAGATCTAACAGACAGTAATGGCAAGGAATGTACAGGGGAAGTTATTAGAACCAATGCAATTTAAATAAGAAGAAAGAAAAGTGGATGAAAAATAACCAGCCGTGAGCAGGAATCCAACCTACGACCTTCGAATAACGCGCTCGATGCTCTAACCACTGAGCTATCACAGCGGCCACCTTCATCCACTTTTTTAGGTTTATATGTGAATTTAGAAGTAGGAGTGACATTCAGCGCCATCTATTAGCCAAACAACGAGTGTGAAAACACTCTTATTCGCATGTTTGGCGTCACGTAGCACGTGAACTTATTAAGAGCGGGCAGCTGATTATTTGTCCCTCTTATACAACCTAAACACACCAAGTCTGCCAGTACGAGACTCTCGTTCAATGAAATAAGGGAAAGAAGTGTATACCTAAGGGCTCGTTTTTCCGTGTTTTAACACACTAATAATGAGATCTAACAGACAGTAATGCCAAGGAATGTACAGGGGAAGTTATTAGAACCAATGCAATGTAAATACGAAGAAAAGTGGATGAAGAAATAACCAGCCGTTAGCAGGAATCGAACCTACGACCTTTGAATAACGCGTTCGATGCTCTAACCACTGAGCTATCACAGCGGCCTTCTCTCCATCTACTTTTTTGGGTTTATATGTGAATTTAGAAGTAGGAGTGACAGTCAGCGCCATCTATTAGCCAAACAACGAATGTGAAAACACTCTTATTCGCATGTTTGGCGTCACGTAGCACGTGAACTTATTAAGAGCGGGCAGCTGATTAATTGTCCCTCTTATACAACCTAAACACACCAAGTCTGCCAGTACGAGACCCTCGTTCAATGAAATAAGGGAAAGAAGTGTATACCTAAGGGCTCGTTTTCCGTGTTTTAACACAATATTTATTTATTTTATTTATTTATTTCAAAGTACCTTAGAGGCCCCATGGGGGGCATTGAGTAAGGGGGGCTATACATATATACAAATAAACTGGAAAAAATATACAAGACAGACAATTGAGCAAGGGGGGAATACATATAGACACCTCAAAATAAAAAAAAGTACAAAAGAATCAATTGAGTAAGGGGCGCAATACTTATATACATCTCAAACTAAAACAAATACAAAAGAAACAATTGGAAAATAATAAGTCAAACAAAAAGCACCAACATGTACAAAAGTTCAACATGTACAAAAGATACACGCATAGTAACCGTGGGCGAAACACTGTATTTCCTGCACATGCAGCGGCCACAAGGCAGAATCCTCGCGCACATGAATGTGACAATCACAAAAATGAATCAATACGGACCAATGAATTATGATACGGCATCTACTTGCTGAGGCTTGTGAAGTGGCTTGATGAAATATGACGGAATGTGTCAAAGTTTGTCTGGGATGCAATGTCGTCAGGCAAACTGTTCCACAGACGGATAGCACGTGGAATTGCGGACTGATTGAACGCGTTTGTTGAGCCGTATACACGGGAATAGCTAAGATGATTGTGTAGTCTACGTGAAGTGAGATATGGTTTTTGCAGACCAGTAACGGTGATTCGGGAAGAATGGGTAATTCTATGAAAGAATGACAGCAGGGCAATGTCGCGACGAATGTTCAAGAGTGTGAGTGAAAGTTCCTGTTTGATTTGTGATATACTAGAATGCGGACTGTAGTTATTGGCAATGAAGCGGCTTGCTCTATTCTGGATTCTTTCCAATGAGTCAATTAAGTATTTTTGATGGGGAGACCAAATCGAAGAGGCATATTCTAGTTGAGGGCGAACCAGTGTCAAGTAAGATAATTTGCGAATGCCTGATGGTGCAGCTTTCAAGTTACGTCTCAAGAAACCTAGTGATTTCGAGGCGCTGGCAGAGATTGCCGTAATGTGGTTGGACCAGGATAGATTAGGTGTCAGTATTACGCCCAAGTACCGATATTGTGTTGCAGTCGATAGAATGGAATGATTAATACTGTAAGAAAATTCGGATATGCTAGGTTTACGTGTGAACGACATTACTTTGCATTTTGAGACATTTAGTGTCATCAGCCATGTACTACACCAACCATTAATTACGTCGAGGTCGTTTTGGAGTGACAGGTGATCTTCACTGTTCTTGATTGGACGGTAAATAATGCAGTCGTCAGCGAACACCCTGATGCAAGAAGAGACATGTTGCGGAAGATCATTGATGAATATGAGGAAAAGTAATGGCGCGAGTACGCTGCCCTGTGGTACACCTGAAGAAAGGTCAGATACGGAAGAAGACAAATTGTTAACTGTTGTGTATTGCTGACGATTCGACAGGAAATTGCGAAGCCATGATAATGTACGGGAGTCTAATTTCAGGGCGGAAAGTTTCGATATCAGGCGACAGTGTGCAACCCTGTCAAACGCCTTCGAATAGTCGAGGAATACGCAATCAGTTTGATAATTATTGTCCATATTTGCATGAAGCTCTGTGGTAAATTCAAACAACTGAGTCTCACACGAAAAGCCCTTTCTGAAACCATGCTGATTTTTGAAAAAGAAATGATTGGATTCCAGATGCCTGTAAATATGTGAAGCGATGATGTGTTCTAGAATTTTACAACAAATACATGTAAGGGAAATAGGATGGTAATTTTTGCATGAGGTTTTATTTCCACTTTTGAATATTGGAATTATTTTCGCCAGCTTCCAGTCAGACGGTATCATGCCTGTTTCGAGAGACTGCCGGAATATATGAAGTAGTATTTTGCTTGTGACCGTTACCGTATTCTTTAGCACCTTTGAGTTGATTCCATCCACGCCGCATTAAGACGACAACTTAAGATTATTTATGGCTGTAATTATGCCTTCTAATTGAATATCTATTGGTTCCATAAATTGGTAATCGAACTCAGCTACGTTGGGTATGTTGGTACTGTTCTCTTTCGTGAAGACAGAAGTGAAAAAGGAATTAAATGCTGTTGGACACTGGCTAGCTGTGAGAGGGACGTTGTTGCAGTCATGCAATGAGATGTGTTGGTTTTCACTGGAGGGGTTTATGACTTTCCAAAATTTAGCTGGGTTGTTTTTCAGTAGTGTGGGTAGATCGTTAGAATAATACTTTTCCTTAGCCTTACTTAAAGCTGTGCAATATGCTTTTATGCAGGTTTTATATTTAAGCCAAGAAGAAGAACTACCCGAGCACTTAGCATTATTGTAAAGCCGTTTTTTCTTATTCCGCATTCTCAGAAGCTTTTTATTGAACCATGGATTTGATTTACCATTGCTAATTTTAACCAGTGGAACATGCTTGTCAACTAACGTACACAAAACTTGCTTGAAAAGTAGCCAGTTCTCTTCTACGGATCTATTGTGGAAACATGGCAGGAGAGTGTTTTCGGAAAATAACCTTAGCTTTGTGTTAATTGCCTGATAATCGCCTTTATTATAGTCCCGAATTTGTTTTGTATCTACACCGGCTACGGGAAGGGGTATGTTTATATCTACTTGAAGTAAATTATGGTCACTGAATCCGTCCAGGTAATCTGTATTACGTATTGTTTCCGGAGCGGTCGTGAGGATAAGATCAAGGGTGTTCGTACCACGTGTAGGTTTCAGAACAGTTTGAAAGAGGTTGAAATCTAGAGTTAAGTTAAGAAATTCAGTTGACATGTGACAGGGCGATGACAGTGTGGCCCAATCAATGAGCGGAAAGTTGAAGTCGCCTAGTAAGTAAATGATATCGGCTTGGAAAATTTCAGAAGCGTTGTTTATACTGTCACGTAGCATATTAATGAAGGAAGAGTCCGAGTCTGGCGCACGATAGCAGCAACCTACGAGGATTTTGGAGGAAGGGACTGTACAAGCTACCCAAACTATTTCGAGGTCAGAATTAGTGTTGATAAAAAATGAAGTAATGGTTTTCCTTATGCCGACCAGAACACCGCCTCCTCTTTTACCAGTGCGATCACACCTGTAGATTTGATAAATGCTGGCTGAGGTGAATATTTCGTCGTCACTGATAGCAGGATTTAGCCAAGTTTCCGTGAATGCAATGATATCAGATTTTCTGTCATCCAGAAAAGCAGATATCAAATCCTGCTTCGACATAATGCTGCGTGTGTTAGCGATTGACAGCGACAATGAGGTATTAGCATGTTTCGGTCGTTGATTCTGCACGCGCGTGCAACGCTGTAGCTATCTGACAGATTCGATAACTGTGTTCGTCGCAGAGTCATAAATGTATGTCTTTGAAGCGATGCGTAGCTTGTCCACAGAGAGCTTATACGCACTTTTCTGCGTTTTCGCGAATTCAATCAGCTTCTTTCGGGACAGCCGAGTTTCCAGTGAAAAATCTTCTCGTATGGAAATTGCGGAACCTTTTAGTTTGTGTGCAGACGACAGGATTTGTTCTTTATCCTTAAAAGAAGGCTAATTTCGCTATTATAGGTCTTCGCTTGTCTTCTGTATATTTGCCTATTCGGTGCACACGTTCAAATTGCCGTTCCGTCACAGTGATGCCTAATTTCTCTGAGCAGAAGTCGATTATTTTCTGCTCAGATTTTGCCCAGTATTCCTTAAGTTCATCGTCCAGTCCAAAGAAAAGAAGGTAAGAGCGCCGTAATCTATTTTCAGAGTTATTACACCGCGACGAAATTTCTGTCACTTGGCTTGATACTGTACGCAGTGCATTGGCACTTGCCTCGGTTACACCTGTGTTATGTGGTGACGTGGTAGTGCTTTCCAGGGCCGCGACTCTAGCCATAAGCAACTGAATTTCCTTGGTGGCTTCAATATGCTTCTCTTTCAGAGCTTTCAATTCGGCTAGTAAGGTATCCTGGCTTTCTTCAAGCTTCCGTATGGCGTCTAGAGCTTGAGAAAATGTGTCGGCTTCAGTTTTCGTCATAGGGCCCGGGTTAGATTCCACGTCACCGGCGAGAAGTAACAATAAAGAGCAGAAAGCGCGGCACTTCACAAAAGAAACATCTTTCATACGCTGTATCTTATCTATGAATTCGGGTGGGCACGACACCGCAACTAGGACATAATTACTAGTTCTGTAGCAAATGGCACCTTTCAGGTAACTAACCTGTAAGAGCAACCATCGTAAGCTTGGTATGCTTGGCGCGATGTCGTGCCCGAAGTGGACGGCTCCTGGCTGGCTTATGAGTCCCGCGCCGTCTGTGCCACCACCTGGTGCCGCGATTCCAGGTTGCCAGATGGGGTAGTTTGTTCCCACCGGAACTGGCGTGCGGTTTGCCGAAGCAGGCGGCAGCTGAAGAGGGGCAGCGGGCAAGTCACAATTCGGAAGGAGATGTACGGAAGGCACCATCCACGAAATGGCAGTCTGTAAGAGCAATATTAATGAGATCTAACAGACAGTAATGGCAAGGAATGTACAGGGGAAGTTATTAGAACCAATGCAATTTAAATAAGAAGAAAGAAAAGTGGATGAAAAAATAACCAGCCGTGAGGAGGAACCGAACCTACGACCTTCGAATAACGCGCTCGATGCTCTAACCACTGAGCTATCACAGCGGCCTCCCCTCCATCCACTTTTTTGGGTTTATATGTGAATTTAGAAGTAGAAGTGACAGTCAGCGCCATCTATTAGCCAAACAACGAGTGTGAAAACACTCTTATTCGCATGTTTGGTGTCACGTAGCACGTGAACTTATTAAGAGCGGGCAGCTGACTATTTGTCCCTCTTATACAACCTAAACACACCAAGTCTGCCAGTACGAGACCCTCGTTCAATGAAATAAGGGAAAGAAGTGTATACCTAAGAGCTCGTTTTTCCGTGTTTTAACACAATATTAATGAGATCTAACAGACAGTAATGCCAAGGAATGTACAGGGGAAGTTATTAGAACCAATGCAATGTAAATAAGAAGAAAGAAAAGTGGATGAAAAAATAACCAGCCGTGAGCAGGAATCGAACCTACAACCTTCGAATAACGCGTTCGATGCTCTAACCACTGAGCTATCACAGCGGCCTTCCCTCCATCCACTTTTTTGGGTTTATATGTGAATTTAGAAGTAGGAGTGACAGTCAGCGCCATCTATTAGCCAAACAACGAGTGTGAAAACACTCTTATTCGCATGTTTGGCGTCACGTAGCACGTGAACTTATCAAGAGCTCGCAGCTGATTAATTGTCCCTCTTATACAACCTAAACACACCAAGTCTGCCAGTACGAGACCCGTTGATTTCAACTTTGTGTATATATATATATATATATATATATATATATATATATATATATATATATATATATATATATATATATATATATATATATACAAAGAAAACCAAATCAGAAGAAAAAGAATTCCAAGGCACCATACTGTGGATTCGAGCCAGCGACTCCTCGCTCCTCAGTCCGCTGCGTTAACCAACAAGGCCGTGCCGCTCATGCTATCCATCTCACCAACAGCGAGCTACATATATACACCATTTACCACTGGCTTACTGTCAACAGCCATGCAGCCGGACGTTGATTATTCTAAAATTTTGTTTATTTTTGGGGCAATTGATTTCTACCTCATCCCTTTGAAAAATAAAAAAAATTCTTTATATCAACCACCGATTTTATCGCCAATCCCCCGTGGTGGGTGGAAGCCACATTTCAAGGAACAAGCAAGCAAGGAAGCGAGCTTCCTCCTTCATCAAGCTGCTTTCGACGTTGACACCAACACTGCGATGTCTGGGACAATCTGAAGTGGACGCTTTGAAGAGCATTGGAACTGCACTTTTTGCTACTGTCCCCGGTATCAACTGAAGCCATGGAAGGAAGTGCCCGACAAACGCCCGTCAAAATGCTGTATGCAGATCGGCCTTTCTGATGCCATCGTGTGTTGTAAAAACCCCTGTGAAACAGCTCCAATGGAATGCAGCTCTAATGGAATGCCAGTCCCGCTGAACCAAGGCGGGCTCGTATACATGCCCAAACACAGGAAGAACGTGCTGCTGTGCGTGTGAAACGCTGCAGCTTAACACACATTCGACCATGTTCACTACAGTTTGTGTGGTTCCTAAACATCCTAGCTTTACACCAATAACATTACGATGAGCTGCTAAGCCTTTCATTGCTTCGGCCGTGTGCCAAAACTGCAACTTTTTGAGAGTCCCCTAGCTCGAACAAAATTTTAATCATTTCAAAACTCAAGGAAATATGAGCCATTATTTATGTACAACTTTAGCATATTATTTCTGTAGTAGTTCCATCGTAAATTTTCACAGAACATTATCGTTATACCAACATGAAAGTAAATAATTTATTATCAACAAAAATTGCAGTGTACATAATAAGTACGTTAGAGAAGACACTACGCTAAACATGTTTTGGGATTACAATAGCATGCACCAGAGCAGACCTTGTTCACATTTTTCGAAATTATTCAGACAAACGCAGGCATGCATGGCAAGGGCCAGAACAACAGGAGTGATACGAGGCTGCTCTGTGCAGCTTGCAACCAGACTACAGCACTGCATAGTGGAATGGGCCAGAAGGGCTCGCTGAAGCACAAAAAAAAAAAAACCCCAGCAATTCAGATTCTGTGTCCTCTTCCCCCTCCCTCCTTCACTCACCAGATTCTCTCATGAATCAATAAAGCTGTATATCTATGCACCTGCCTTAAACAAGGTTGATACATCATCTAAACACCCAAAATATGTTAAAAATGAAAATGATCCCAATACAAGAAGTTGCATATCTTAATGAGCTCCTAGTTACAAGTGACAAAACTTTGTACAGAAATGCATGTTCACCTAACACACCATGAAAAAGGAGCTGCTAAAATTTACCATTCCATTCATGTTCCACGTAGCCACAAATACATTGACCTTTCTGTCTGGGAAGTAACGGTTTAGTTCTTCACCAAGCTGTGACCACTTGCCACTGACGTTTCCAACCAGATATCTCCTAGAGATGCATCAAAATGGCAAATTTCAGGCAGCAAGCAATTTGTATTTGCTACTGCTTGAATAATGATTTATGCTAAAGCTTTCACCCTTCATAATTCCTTATCATCATCATCATCATCAGCATGATTACGTCCAGTGCAGGACAAAGGCATCTCCCATGTTCCGCCAGTAAACCCGGTCCTGTGCTTGCTGCTGCCAATTTATACCCGCAAACTTCTTAATTTCACCTGCCCACCTAACCTTCTGTCTCCCCCTAACCTGCTTGCCTTCTCTGGGAATCCATTTAGTTACCCTTAATGACCAGCGGTTGTCCTGCCTACGCGCTACATGCCCGGCCCATGTCTATTTCCTCTTCTTGATTTCAACTATGATATCCTTAACCCCCGTTTGTTCGCTAATCCACTCTGCTCTCTTCTTGTCTCTCAAAGTTACACCAACCATTTTTCTTTCCATTGCTCGCTGCGTCGTCCTCAATTTAAGCTGAACCCTCTTTGTAAGTCTCTAGGTTTCTGCTCCGTAGCTAAGTACCGGCAAGATACAGCTGTTATATACCTTCCTCTTGAGGGATAGTGGCAATCTACCTGTCATAATTTGAGAGTCATCTAAATAAATTGATTGATAAGTAACATTTTTACATTTACACAGATGGAACACTGTAGAGCACAGGCACTGTTGGGACTCCGGGTCCTGCCGGTCTCGTTTTCGGTAGCTGGCCCCGTAGCAGGATCCATCGTCCGACAATTCAGCGAGAAGGAGCGCCCGAACGAACGACAGAGATTTATTTACATGTTGAGAAGTGATCAACTGATCCAAAGAGAGAAGAGAGAGAGAGATACAAAACGTCTTCGGCATTTTATAGCGCCGCGTTGCCAACACTGGGCGCATTGTCCGCATCGTCAGCCAATACGGTGGCCCCGGCACCTCGGCCACGAGGGAGGGGAAATACACCTCACAACACATGGAGGGGCACAACCTAACACGATGCCCAAATATGGTCACGACGCCCCAAAAAAATGCCCAAACATGGTCATGAACGCACAGCAGATTCCGGAATTCTCCCGGCGAGAGGGAGGAGCCTGAATGGGGAGGTGGGGGCACTGACCTCCACTATAGGGAGCTGGATGGCGCTTAGAGCGCGCCGGCTTGAAGCCACCGGAAGTCGGCGGCCTTGTCCAGGAAGCAGGTGCTTGTTCCCGCCTGACTGCTGGCGGCGTGCGTGTTTTCTGGACTTCTCTCAAAAGAATGCCTGCCTGCTGTGCTGTTAATTGCACAAGCAGGCCAGAAAAGTCTTCTGGAAAGACGTTTCATGCGTAAGTGCCCTTAAATCATTCTTAATTCCCCGTAACTGACTTGCACGGAGCATGAGCACGGAGCATTTGCGATGCGTTGAACGGCGTGTTAAAGCTGTCCGGTATTTGTCTTGCAGGTTTCCGCGTTCCCAGCCCCACTTGTACCAGCAGTGGGTTGTTAACCTCAAAAGGGACAAATGGAAGCCATCTCCAGGCAGCAGACTTTGCAGCAGCCACTTTACCGAGGCGTGTTTTTACCGCTCGGGTTCAAGGACGCGTCTGAAAAGCGACGCCATCCTAACGCTGTTTTCTTTCCCGGAACACTTGCAGAAGAGGTGAGACTTCTTCTTCTCTGTGCACCAATCATTACTACGCAAAGTCATGGCCTGCAAGAAGATCTTTCCCGGATGTAGCTTCTCACATGCACGGCAAAAGTGATATATACCACTGCCCAAGGCCACACACCTGGGTGATATTTGAGACGGCACGCCGTGCGCGCTGTTGCGACGCCGCTCCGGAGAATTCCCGATAGCACCTTTCTCGCGCGGTAGACTAGCAGTGCGTGAGTGGAAGACGATATGTGCGACCGCACTCTCTGTTGTGCAGTCCGAAATCCGAAGGCCTGGAGTGCACATATGTACGACGCTTCATTAAACCGCCGACTGCTATTCGGTTGTGGGAACACTGCAATTCGTGACCTCCCCGGTGGATCATTTGATTGATTGATTGATCGATTGATTGATTGATTGATTGAGAGGTTTAATGTGCCGATGCTTGACGAGTCATGATCTGGGACCCATGCGGCGCAGAAGCTATGCCTGGCTTACGGTTCTGCGTATATGATCCAAGTTTTAGTGCTGTATTGTAGCACCCGCGGTTTCTCCCTGTTCTTGATGTCGACGTTGCAAGCGTGCTCGACAGTAGAGCTCCGATTGTTGTGAGTCAAAGTGAGCTTTCAGGGCGTCTACGATGTTAAGTGTTGCGGAACCAAAAACATGAAGAAACTGGCCTGACCACATAAGAAGCAACACGTTGTCTATCCGCAGCCTAGGTGGATTGTGTCTCCACATTGCGCTGAACGTTGTCTTGCTGACAACCGTGCAGGCACCATTTTTGGGTGTCTTAACGCTTCTTGGTGCATGCCTTTCCAATGTGTGCGCCATTCTTGCAGTTTCGTCGTTAAAAGCATTATTGATTCCGGACAGATGTATGCTGCGGTGCGGAAACCAGTCCCTTGCTGACTGCTAGCTAAAAAGCACCGCTCGGATGTTTTGCAAGGTGAAGCTGTATTTCAGGGGCAAAGAATCAACGTTGCACGGTTACCAAATGGTCCAGCATGTCCTCGCTTTTTTCTTGCATTATTGCGGTGTTTTGTGTACACAAGTACTTTTTCATGCCTGGATGTGTCACCTGTAACTGCAGCTTCCTTCATGCATGCAAATAAGTTTATTTTATAAGATTTGCTGTTGTTTGTGCATAAATTGATGGTTGAGTTGTGATGGTCACTATAACGAAAATCATGCCTTTTTTCAGAAAACTCCGAAACGAAAACCACCCAAGGATAGAGCCCCAATTCCTGACTTATCCACGTCAGATCCACGTCAGACTTATCCCCGTAACCCTAAAGCGACGGCCACTCTCTACCACGAGAAAAAAAAGGAAAAGATCGAGAGCAAACCAAACAAATACGACAAACACTCAGAAACCCGCAGAGACACGTGCAAGCGGCCGTAAAAGCTTCTATGAACGCGGCCTGCGTCGCTAGATCCCACGCCTTGTACAAGACCGGACAGCCACTCCAAATCTTGAGAAAAATCAAGCGGACGCGCGTCAGAAAAAAAACAGTTTTATGTGCATACGCTGTCTCATTAAAAGCGCATTAAACAAAACCTGATCTGTGCCTACATAGCCCTTATTGTTACTTGGCTTACTCTTCTAACCACGAGCAAGTATTTACAAAAAGAAATGAATGAAACGCGATCCAAAGAACAGCAGCACGCCGGCATAACTCGCGTCGCGCGTACCGCGTAGCGCAGCAGACGACCTCCTTCCGGGACAAGCGGCGGCACTTCTGGTGGCTTCGCAAGCTCCCGCTTCGGGTAGCGCCGGTGCGCCATCCAGCTCCCTAGTGGAGGTCAGTGGGTGGGGGTCGACGACACAGTCGGTCAAGAACCGGTTCTCCCCGCAACTCCTCTTGCTTGGTTCCATAGCGCAAAACCAGTGCGTTGACCTTTGTTTTCACTTGGCTGCAAGGCCGTCTCAGGTGCAGGCTATCCCGGGAATGCGTCGACGATCTCCCAGAGAAGTTCGCAAACCTTCGGAGAATCCCAACGCTGGGGCCGGTCGTAACAGTCTCTCGCACCGGGGGGGGGGGGGGGTAAAGATCTTGATGGGCTGAGGTTTGCAGCCACTGTCCGGAGAGATCAGCGCCGGCAGTCGGTTTGGTGACGACCGTCTTTGATGAAGTAGAGGGCACCACCTGCTTCATTGTGGGCTCAACAGACATCACATACGCACATGAAAACACTACTACTCAGCCGGTGAGCGCCGGACAATTCCGCCAAACACCACCAGGCAATTTCCCCCTTTAACTGATATTAAAGGAAATACACAATTTATTCAAAATGTTACTCATACGTTAAGGTGACACAAAACAACAACACTGGAAGCACACCGAACCCGAAAGCCTGGATAGCCGTGTCTTCAACGTTTTCAAGCAAGTACACCTAAAAGAGTAAAACAAAACAATCACTAGCCCTTGTCTAGGTCAGGAAAAAATGCCAGAGTTCTCGAGACATCCTCTCGCGTCAGGGGCATCGACTTAAGCCATCAGCGTTGCCATGGAGTACACCCTTTTTGTAGCGTATTTCAAACGTATATTGTTGCAAAACGAGGCTCCAACGCAGCAGGCGGCCGTTCTTAGAGGACATGGTCTGAAGCCAGGTGAGAGGACAATGATCCACTTCCACAATGAACTTGCTTCTGGCAATATAACAAGCCAGTTTCTGGACTGCCCAAACCAAGCACGCACATTCTTTTTCGCTAGCGCTGTAAACCTGCTCGCGAAGGGTGACTTTCCGGCTAACATAGAGGACGGTATGCTCTTCATCCCCCTCATCCCTTTGACTAAGAACTGCCCACATGCCTCTATCACTAGCGTCGCATTGCACTATGAAAGGCCTCGAGTAGTCCGGTGAACTAAGCAAAGGTTGGCTCGACAAGGCCGCTTTCAAAACGCGGAAAGCCTTTTCTTTCTCCTCATCCCAGTCGACCATTTGGGGCTCGGTCTTGCGCAACGCGTCAGTAAGGGTGCTGTCAATGTCGGAATATCTAGGGATGTACTTACGATAGTAACCAGCTATTCCAAGAAAAGCCCGAATATCGGTTTTCGTTCGGGGCTGAGGAAAGTCTCAGATAGCTGCCACTTTCATTTCAGAGGGACGGCGATGCCCTCGACCGATAACATGCCCGAGATAGAGTACCTCTGCTTGTGCTAGCTGACACTTGGGCGCCTTTACCGTTAAACCTGCTTCGCGTAGGCGTGTCAGTACTGCTCTCAAATGGGCCAAGTGTTCTGGCCAGGACGAGGAAAACACGGCGACGCCGTCCAAGTAAGGCATTCCGAAGTCCTCTTGACCCCGCAAAACCTTATCCATTAAGTTTGAAAAAACAGTAAGGCGCGTTCTTTAGGCCGAAACTCAACACTTTAGGGCGGAATGTCCCCAATGGTGAAATAAATGCAGCATACCGGCTCGCCCTCTCGGTGAGCGGCACCTGCCAGTAACCTCTCACTAGGTCTAGCGTTGAGATAAATTCCGCGCTGCTTACCCTCTCGACGCGTTCCTCAATGTGGGGAATTGGGTATGTCTGATCCTTGGTGATGAGGTTTAACTTACGATAGTCTACGCAAGGACGCGGATCTTTGCCGGGTACCTCCACAAGAATTAACGGGGAAGTGTAATCACTTTCACACAGCTCAATCACGCCCAATTCCAGCATCCTGTTAACCTCTGCTTTTATTAGCCCAAGCCGGCGAGGTGACACCCGATACGTCTTAGATCTTACCGGTTCCGACGAGGTAAGTTCTATGTCATGAGTGAGGACGGATGTCCGGCCTGGCTCGCTTACAAATCTGTCCTGAAACTCGGTCAAAAGACCACGCAATTCCTGCTTCTGCTTCATTGTCAGCTGTGACTTTGATACTAAATCCTCAACTCTTTTCTCGATCGGGACTTCGTCCGATTCGGGAGCTAATTCAGGAATTTCTGCCGGAACCTCTTCCGGAACATTTAAAGTCATGTTCACGATGGCTTCCCTCTCTTTATAGGGCTTGAGTAAGTTGCTATGATACACCTGGTGTACCTTACGACTTCCTGGTAATTTTACCACATAGTTTGTGTCAGACAATTTTCGAGTATTCTCGGCCGGGCCGACCCATTGCACTTCAAGCTTATTCTTTTGGGAGGGTCTCAACAACATGACCCTGTCTCCTGCAGCAAAGTGTCGCGCTTTAGCTGTTCGATCGTAGTAAAACTTAGCCTTCTGCTGTGCTTTGGTCATCGCACTCTCGGTCAGTTCTTGGGCTTTTGTTAGACGATCCAACAAGGTGAGGACATATTCCACTACTACAGGATCATCATCCTGACCTTCCCACGACTCTCTCAGCATACGAAGAGGAGGTCGCAGTCTGCGGCCGTAAACAAGTTCCGCTGACGTAAACCCTGTTGTCTCATGTGGTGCAGTTCTTAGTGCAAACATCGTTGCAGGTAAGCACATTTCCCAGTCAGTTTTTCGTTCAAAACATAAGGCTCTTAACACTCGCTTCATCACGGAGTGAAGCTTCTCTATCGAGTTCGACTGCGGATGGTAGACTGAACTATGCAATAATTTCACGCCACACCGCTCAATAAAGGTTGTCGTTAAGGCACTCGTGAAAATGGTGCCCTGGTCTGATTGTATCTCGGCAGGAAAGCCTACCCGGGCAAACACGGACAGAAGTGTGTTCACTACTTCCACGGAACTTAGCTCTTTTAGCGGGACCGCCTCTGGAAATTTAGTAGCTGGGCAGATTAAGGTCAGGATGTGACGGTAGCCTGAAGTTGTCTTGGGCAAAGGACCTACTGTGTCAATTACCAACCGACGAAAGGGCTCCGTGATTACGGGTACCAGCTTCATTGGAAATTTCGCCTTATCTCCCGGCTTACCCACTCGCTGACACACATCGCAAGATTTTACAAACCTCTCTACATCTTTAAAGCATCCAGGCCAGTAGTATTCCTGTAAAAGACAATTTTTCGTCTTCTTTACGCCTAAGTGGCCTGACCATGATCCTCCATGCACCAAACTAAGCAAATCTTGACGATACGCCTGAGGTACGACTACCTGGTCAAACTCTACTCCTCGCCTATCTAGATATTTTCGATAGAGTATGCCGCTCCTCTCTTGGAATCTCACATTTTGTTTGGCGATTCCCTCTTTCGAACTGTCCTGGAATTACTTAAGCGTCGGGTCACCCTTTTGTTCGGTTAATAATGAAGCGGGGCTCACCTGCAGCAGCCGACTGAAATTATCCGAAGTGGGCATTACACACAACTCTTTTGTAGTTCTATAGTACCTGGAATGTGTTACCCTCTGTGCTATCCTCTGTACTACCAGGAATCGGCTTGGTAGCAACGGCATTTTCTATTTGCTCGGTCAACGAGGCGTAATTGACCCCTTCCAATTCGGGAGGATGTTCATCGTCGCCTTTAGGAATGGTTGCCTCCGCGACTACGGCTTCTGCAGCCTGTTCTCGCACAAGTCGATTTGTTACCGTGGTGTCCAACTCGCAACCAGGCCCGTTGTCGATTTGAGGCTTGTTTGCCTCAGTGAATGTTGCTCTCGCAGCCAGCGCACGTGCCTTCGATCTAGTCAGTGCCTGCACTATGCCTTCTCCCAACGTTACACCTTTCTCCTTCAGCATTTGATCTGACTTATTTGAAAATAAGTAAGGATACTGAGGGGGTAGATATGGCGATACCGTGGCTTCTGTTTCCAACGTACCAAATGCGCCTTTAAGGACAACTTTAGCTACGGGAAGGCACTGACTGTTTGCTTCTACGGCTTGTCTAATCCAGGCACAGTCTCCTGAATACTGTCCGGACTGAACAAAGGACGGATGAACTACGTCCATAGTGGCTGCGGAGTCTCTAAGAACCCGACACTGCTTGCCGTTCACGGTAAGGTCGTACATATAGGGCTCTAACAACTTCATGTTCTCGTCGGCTTCATTTAATAGATAAAAAGGCCACCTTTTCTTTCGGCCGATGTTTCGCGAAGTGCCCTGTTTCGTGGCAATTGAAACAAGCCGCCGGTTTTTTCGCCTCAAATTTCCTTTTGCTTGCCTCTGCCGACGCCTCATGGTTAGATGCCTTGTTTTCTGCACCCTTTTGTGCGAGACTTGTCGGTTGTTTTCTAAACGGCGCCTTATTCGGTCGTAGGAATTTTTCCCTTTTTGGCTCGCTGCTTGCCCCGAGGGCGCGGCGCGTAACGAATTCTTCAGCGAGCTCTGCGGATTTTGTTACGGTGTTCACGTCTGGTCTATCCTGCACCCAGAACCTCACCTTTTCTGGTAACCTTCGATAGAATTGTTCCAGACCGATACACTCGAGCACCTTGTCATGATTCCTATACGCCTTTGCCTGTTTCAGCCACTCCCCCATGTTGGCCATTAACTAGTAAGCAAACTCCGGGTATGAATCATTGTTCTCTTTTACGGCGTTGCGAAATTTTTGTCTGAAACCTTCCGCTGACAACCTGTATTTCTTGAGAAGGCTCGACTTTACCTCACTGTACTCGTCAGCCTCCTCTTTCGTCAGGCGCGCGATTACTTCAGATGCCTCCCCCGGAAGTAGTGACAACAAGCGTTGGGGCCATGTCTCCTGGTCAAAACCTTGCCTTTCGCAAGTTCTCTCAAAGTTGACGAGGAACAGCCCAATGTCCTCCCCTAGCTTGTACGGTCTCATTAGGTCTGTCATTTTGAACCTGACCCGCTCTGCGGTACCGGATGCTTCGCTGCCTCCTGCTCTACTATTATGGCTAATCTCTAGCTCGAGGCGCTTCATTTCAAGCTCGTGCTTTCGTATCTTATCTGCCTCGGCTTCTGCCGCTTTCCTTTCGGCCTCCGCCACCTTTCCTTCGGCCTCTGCCGCCTTTCTTTCGGCCTCTGCCGCTTGCCTCTCCTGAATCTCCTCGACACATTCTGACAGCTCGTCATCCTCCGCCCCCAATGCGAGAATCGCCTCTATCGGCTCTGGTTTTCTTTGAGAGTCCGACACCTCCAGATTCAACTCCCTTGCAAGTAGCAACAACATGGACTTTCGCAGGGAATCCAGATTCATGGCTGCCTCCAGTACCGCTGTCTCTGTTCCACAAAGATTCCTGTCCTGCAACTAATTAACCTTGACGGCAACGACAGCTCTAGATTCCTGCCTTGCCTCAAGTTTTCCGTTAACTTAGTCTACAAATAAAGCTTCAAAAAGCTCTTACACAGAATCCTGCCCTGTCACTGTTAACCTTGACGCCACTGACAGAAAGAGCTTAACCAAGCTATCACACAGTTTCTGTCTGACGCAAGTTACCTGTTAACCCAATGACCAAGACAGCCCCTTTCTACCAGCTTTTACTTAACACATAGAGTAAATGCCTGGTAAAGTTTAACAGAGAAAGCCGGCACTCACCCAGTTCGCAGTCATATCTCCGGCGTCGTATCTCTCGGAAGTGCCGTTCGATTCCCTCTGGAAGTCGATGAGCTCGTGTCATCCTTCTCCTGTCGTCCCGTTGTTGGACTTCGCGCTCACTCCGTCCAATGGCCGCTTTCGGGGTTATCGGCATCCCGCCGCTGCCATCCAGTTGTTGGGACTCCGGGTCCGGCCGGTCTCGTTTTCGGTAGTTGGCCCCGTAGCAGGATCCATCGTCCGACAATTCAGCGAGAAGAAGCGCCCGAACGAACGACAGAGATTTATTTACATGTTGAGAAGTGATCAACTGATCCAAAGAGAGAAGAGAGAGAGATACAAAACGTCTTCGGCATTTTATAGTGCCGCGTTGCCAACACTGGGCGCATTGTCCGCATCGTCAGCCAATACAGTGGCCCCCGCACCTCGGCCACGAGGGAGGGGAAATACACCTCACAACACATGGAGGGGCACAACCTAAGACGATGCCCAAATATGGTCACGACGCCCTAAAAAATGCCCAAACATGGTCATGAACGCACAGCAGATTCCGGAATTCTCCCGGCGAGAGGGAGGAGCCTGAATGGGGAGGTGGGGGTCGACGACACAGTCGGTCAAGAACCGGTTCTCCCCGCAACTCCTCTTGCTTGGTTCCCTAGCGCAAAACCAGTGCGTTGACCTTTGTTTTTGCTTGGCTGCAAGGCCGTCTCAGGTGCAGGCTATCCCGGGAATGCGTCGACGATCTCCCAGAGGGGTTCGCAAACCTTCGGAGAATCCCAACGCTGGGGCCGGTCGTAACAGCACAAAAAATGGCATTAACTTTCTAATGCCTTAAAATTTAATGCTATTTGTGCAGCGCCACAAGGGCGAATCACGCAAAGGCTTAATGCATTTCATCAGGTAATGCCTTCACTAGAACATATTTGACTGAGAATTGTGTTCTGTTGCCTCCAAGGCATGCACAGTGTAGCATGCATAAACCATTTAAAAACAGCATGTACCATGTTATATTTATTATACTACTTTTACCAAATCACATCATTTCCAAAAGGAAGGCAAGAAGTTAAGATAGCAGCTTGCAATGAGCAATATGTAAACGGGGGCCAGAGCTAAAGCAGGCGTTTTGTCAAGTGGACTTGTCTGTGTTACAGCCTTGAAAAAGAGAAGTCCACTCGTCCAAACGTCTGCTCCAGCGCTGGCCCCCTGTTTAAGGCGCGTTTACACTAGAGAGACACAACACCGATTTTGGTCTGCGGGCTGCCTTTAGGAGTGCCTTTTTTCTTGTCGTCGGCTTATGTACACTGAAAAGATACAAGCAGTTCGCCGGTAATCTCCATTCGGCCCTGCCTGTGTCTTGTCGTGCTCACAATTTTTCGTTGGCCAATTCTGCAGTCACATTGGGGACACACGCAGCGACACCGGCTAAACTTGCACACCTGCACCTCATTTTCAGCCATGCTCTCTGCTCTAAATTGTCCCTCTCCTGTTACTCGGCGCTGCCCCGGCCATAATCCACGGTAACGATGGACGAGGTTAGGGATACACAATAGGTTAGCGAATAAAAGACTTTTGGTGGGGCTCAAGTTGCCTATTCAAACGCCGTGGAAGCCTCAGAGAGGGTATTGTTAACTCGCTCAAGATTGCCCGCTTAGTGGTGGTTTGAAGCAGACATGGGGCGAATTTTCGCTCTGCCTCCGATCTCCCGATGACACGCCGACGACAGGTCTGCGGATGCGTTTTGCTGGGGTTTTTGTTTTCTCAACATGTTACACTACGAGGAAATGCTGTCATTTGAGGCGTCGTCGTGTTCGCCTTTGTGTGACTATGGGGTCTGCCGCGTGTTTTCATCGGAATCTTGTCAGTGTCGTGTTGCTCTAGTGTGAACGCACCTTTACAAATTTATAATGTTATTTCCAAGTGGCTCTTTAATAAAATTCACCTCAAGTGCAACAAATTTCGCATGACAGGTGTTATGTGGGATTTTAGGCTTGAGATAGAACTTGCAGGGACCAGGTTGCTATGATTTGTAGCAATGTATAAAAGACAGAAACAAAACTCAAGCTGATGGCACCACTGCATGCTTTGTTCTACATTTCACTATCCCTGAATGCATTTAGGAGTTGTTAAAATGCGTGTTTACCCCAAATTCTTCATTTCAAAAGTCATTGTTATTGACATCACCTGGTCAATTTGGATTAAATTTAGGCATGTGGCAGCTCCACTGAGAAAAAATTTAATTCAGGAACCCAATGCTTCAACTACTCAATGCCAATTATGGAGCCCTTGAGGTGCCGGTATAATACAAATCTTTAAAATATTGCAGAGAGAAAGGTGCAAGAAGAAGACAGCTTTACTGTCACCAAAATATTTGAAAACATGTACTGGTATGTCATACATTATAATAAATGTAGTCGACTTCATAGAGACGCGTACTGGCTATAGTTCCCACATTGGGTCTGATGGGGGTGGGATCAAATATATACCTCAAGTGAAGTTTTGACAGTGGGCTGGCAGCATTCATAATAAAGTGTGAAAAAGGAACTACACGCAGAACACCGAACATCGTAGTTGCCATTTATGTAGGAGCTCACAAAAGTGATTGGCTTAAGTTATTGTGTGTAGCATTCCAACCATAAAACATGCACGAGAAAATCCACGTACCACTGAATATAAATCGTGCAGTTTGTGCAAAAGGGCTTTTTCTTTTTCTTGTGACCAGTGCCAAAAGGGAGAAAGAGAGACGATAGGGTACAGCCAGTGTATGAAGACCACTTATGGAGGACACTGTTCATGCCTGTGACCAACTGTGATGATGATGATGATGATGATGATGATGATGATGATGCATATGGTTCAATGGCAGGTAGGCCAAGCCTTGAGTAAGAGTTCCATATAGTCAACTTTAATCCACCACCCAAGCAAAACAGTGTTGTTCTTGCAAATCAACTTTCATTTCAAACATATCGAAAATGTCAACCACGACATGCACACTAGTAGGCTTGTTTTTCCTTTAAAAGAGAAACAAGTTGTGTGCAATATATTTCGTTTCAAGTCTAGAAAAAAGAAAAGAAATTATTTTACTCCAGACGGAACACTAGAAAGAGAAATATTGCTTAATATGACACTCATGCAGGGCAGCTGCTACTGCTCCAAAATACAATATTTGAACTAGAGACACCGTGTGTAACGACCTCTTCTGCATGGCAACCTACTAAGCCTCATTATAACTTAAGTTTGGAAGCCAATTGTTTATGACTTGAATAATGTTTTTACCACTTACATTGTTTATTATCATTCAAAAGTTGCAATCACTCTGTGAAACCTGGCCGCTAGACATGTGGAATTCGGCCCACAAAATAAATTCAGCATGCAGTTAACTCAACCCCCCCCCATTTTTTTTCTTTTACGTACTGATGTGGTGTAGCCCACGAACGTCCGGCGAGCATCCTTAGTTAAAATCTTGAATGAATAGTTGGTTGGTCATGGAGGAAGGTCACTAACATCTTGAAATTCTGACATGCCTGAAGCTGTCCAAGAGTGGTGTACCTCGGTAACACAGCATGTTGAACCAGTTGGGGGCTCCGTTTTTGCAGAGAGACAGTTGATGAGCTTTCTTGGCATAACTACCATTGGTTACATCACTGAGGGACTTGAGGCTGCCTGTACTCACGCAACTGGTCTGACATAGCAGTTGCTCTGTTGCAAAACTCAGAGGTCGATTCAAGCTGGTGGACGATGGACACTTGACAAGACTAGAAAGACGAACCGATTCCACCCTAGGCGTCAACGATGGAGTCTGAGAATCAGAAATGCAGTTCTTTTCAGCAACACATCTGGGTGCTAGCTCAAAGGCTTCGTCATCAGGCGACGAACTTGCGCTGCCATGTGCTAGTGAGGCTGCAACAGAGTTGTCGTGTACTAGACGGAGCTCTTCGAGAGGCGTTTTTATAACAGGAAGGCTTTGACTTTTTTTTGTACCGCCTTCAATTCTTTCCTTTCGGGAGATAAGCCGAGAGGGCCGCTTGGGAGGGTCATCTTTACCGGCTGGTTGGTATCGATTCATTCTGGTGTACAGTCTCTATTTTCGATCACATCGCTGGAAAGAAATAACAGTAAACGAGAAGGAATGAGCTTCACTATGTTGTACATACCCCCGGACCCCAAGTTTTAAAGCAAGATACTTCTGTGCAACAGCTAAACACGGTCTCTGCACCACACGGCAGCCATGAGTCGATACGTTCATGCAGTATAGATGGCCACTTACAAACCTAATAATTCCGTTTTAAGCAGGTACACTCGATGGGGAATGTTCGCAGATCGTTCAAGCACTGAAAACTACACAGTGTAATATTATTACGTTAAACGTGACCAGCGGTGAAAACGATACGTACCAATCAACTGTCAAAGGCACGGCAACAGTAGCACCACCGTCACAAGCCCAAATAGCAGACTGGTATATTAAGCCGATGTCAGGGCGTGCGTCAGCAGTAAACAATCAAATACTGGATGCGCCAAAACGCGGAAAATATTGTGGCAGAAAGCTGCGAAACGAAAACTCTAGCAGACACTACGGACGACATAAAAATGACTCACGTGAACAGGCAAAACAAACGAGATGCGCCTGGCGATTACGCTAATTGGGCTCTTACACAGTTGTAATCGACGGCAATATTACAGTGTCTAGAAATATACTGCTATTTTCCTAAACACTAGCAATATTGTGCCATGTTGTGCTACTAATTCAAATAAAAATACTGTTGTGTAAACGTTAAGCTTACTTACACCACAGCTTTGAAATTTGTGTTGGTATTGAATTAAGACTCGCAAGCAGATAATGAAAAAATAGCTATGCGCGCAGGAAGTTTGAGCGTGTTTTGTGTGGGAAAGATTGGAAAGAGCACGTACATGCTCCCATTGCTATTCTAATACACTATACCATTACATCCATTTCACGCTTAAAATATTCTGTATACGTAATGCTACCAGTAAAAAAACCATGCTATCACGTTCAGTTGCCAACTTTTTTTCACATATTCATAAAGCTAAATTGTTTAGCTTAGGGTCGCCGTGGATATTGGCAAGACGCGACCTATTGGCAGAGACTGCTGCGCCGCGCGGCGCACGACATAGAGTTGTTGTTGTTAGTGGTTCATGAGGAAAAGGAAGAAGGCACCTAATTTCTGTCTGCCTACAGGCGACATGGCGCAGTGCCTTTGGGGTGGGGTGGAGGGGGATGAAAGAGGATAGGAGAAATAGTGTGTGGTGTGTAAGGAGGGATGTCCGGTCCGCTTCAGCGCGAGCAGCAGGCCGTCGGCAAGGGCAAGGGCAGCATGACTCCTGGGATCAGCGGTAGGCAGTGATTCCTGACTCCTCCACGAACTCCGCCAGGCTTTGGAGTGCTGCTGGATGTGGACGAGACGGGAACAGCAGGTGTTCCAGGGTGGAGACGGGCAGACTCTGTCTCCTGTAGGCCGCATAGGCCCTCAAGCGTTCCTGTGCTAAGCCAGGGCAGGCACAGAGGAGGTGTTCGAGGGTCTCTGGGTCTCCGCAACGGCTGCAGGCCGGGGAGGGACAGAGGCCCTTGGCGTGGTGGTAGGCCGCTGTCCACACGCAGCCGGTCCGCAGTCGCAACAGGGAGGCCCGTTCTCTCCTGGTGAAGCCCGTCTCTGCGAGAGGCTTTGGTCCTCGCCCGCTGGCCACCCTCGGGTCTACATAGACTTTCCCACAATACAGACCCGAGGGTGGCCCACAATACAGACCGAGGGTTCCCACAATAGTTGCCATCATTCCCATGGTCGCTGAACGATCGCAGCGCCGGAGTGCCCTCTAGTTAATTTTGAGGAACTCTATGGCGCACGAGCCACCCCCACACAGAAACAGCTGCTGTGCTGCACGGAAGTGACGTCATGCACTTTTTGGTTAGGCGCTGATTGAATAGGCAGAGTAGCTAGCGATACCTCTAAACGTGACTGTTGTGTTCTGGGTTTCGGTTTCGGAATGACATATGAGGATGCCAGGGGGCGCCGCTCTGGCATCCAGGGTTTCAAGGCGACTGTAAAATAAAATCAGGTGTGTTGGATAACCGTGGAGTGCGGTTGTTGTTCTTTCCTTCGGCGTTTCGCGCCAACCCGCGTGTTCGGGCTGGTCGGCGTCCCCACCGGCCGCGTACGTCTCCGTCGGCCGTCTTCTTCTTCTGCTTCGTCGGGACCAGCCAGCCCCCAACACAGCAATGGCGACGAGGACCTGTAAGAACCCATTTCGTTCTCCGTGTTCGTCTTTTTCTTGCTTGTAACGGACCTACCCTGATAACCCTAGACGCTCTTGTTCCCAGCAAGGTGGCTGCTGCGTGCTGCGTCGCTTCATTTTTTCATTCAGCTACGCCGCCTCTGCCTTCGTCTTCAAACAGTGTACTGGCGTCATTTTCTTCTCGTCTGCACCTCTCCATTCTTCTTGCTTGAAATGGCGTCTCCTATTCCACCTCCCCTATTTCTTCATTCGCCCGGAGACCCGCCACTTCCGTGGGCGCGGGCTGGAAATTGGTGTTTCAGGCCTACGCAGACGCGGTCGGGGAGGACGCCAGCAAGCCCGAGCGTCTCAAGGCCCTGCTGCTCAACGCGTTGAGCCCTGCCGGGTTAAAGCTCTTCTATACTTTGGACGCCACCAGCGCGTCGCTGACGCCAGCGTCGGGCGATGCCTTCAAGAATGCTGTTGCTCTTTTCGATGAGTATTTTAAAGATATTTCGTGCGATTATCTCGCACGCGTCAAATTCCAAGAAAGGCGACAATTTCCTGGTGAGCCAGTCGCCGAGTTCATTACTTCTCTTCGAACGCTCGCCGCGTCGTGCGGCTTCGGCGCGCTCGAGGACGATATGATCCGCCATCAGCTTTTCACCGGGGTAGCCTCGCAAAATGTGCGCTGCCGCATGCTTCAAAAAGGCTCCTCAATTTCATTATCCGAAGCCCTCTCGATTGCGCGAGAGGACGAGCTTATTCGCTCCCAGTTGGAGCAATTCGCTCCGCATTCAGTGCAGTAACTTTCTGCTGCGGGGGGCCAAGACGGCGGCTCTTTGTTTCACGGGACGCGTCAACATGGCGGTCCTTCGTCTCGGCGTGGCGGCCAACATGGACGCCCGCCTGCACAGTCCTTCCGTGGCGGCCAACATGGCGGCCTCTCTGCGTCGCGGGGGCGAGGAAGCCGGCAATATGGCGACCCCATTCCGCCGAATTCTGGTTTTCAAGAACAGCACCGAGCTCCAAACTCGTGTTCGCAATTTTCTTCTTCAAGCGCAACCGCGCATTGCTTTCGTTGCGGATCGGCTCGGCATTTAGCCAATTTTGCGCAGTGTCCCGCGAGAAACCTCACTTGTCTTGCGTGCAGAAAAATCGGACATTTTCAGTCCGTATGCAATTCCCGTCCAGCAAATCTTCCGGAACCAGTTTCTTCGTCCGCTCCTTCGAGCACTGCACAAACCAATACGGTCACTGTTTTAAATGTGGATGGCCTCCACACTACGTCCGAGCCCAGCATCGTAGCTTCAGTGGGCCATGTGCCCTTGTCATTTCTCGTGGACACTGGTGCCTCAGTCTCTTTAATCAGTGCCGCTGATTTTCATAGTTATTTTTCCAGCACTTGGCTTTCGCCTTCACACGTCGTTCTACAAACATATTCCAAGGAAAGATTGATAATTTAGGTGCTTTTACAGCTCAGGTCTCCTATCGCAGTCGCACTGCTTCCATTACTTTTTATGTAACTGCCAATGGCAGCTCGCTTTTGGGACGTGATGCCAACAGGGCTTTGTCCATCAACATCGTCGGTGCGTCTATGTTGTGTGCTCAAGTCGACGTTCAAGGTGATCTTCCGGCCAACGCGCCTTCTGAATTCCACCACCTGTTCACCCGTGAACTGGGTTGTGCGCGCGGTTTTGTGCATAAAGTGATGCGTCGACCAGGTGTGTGCCCTGTGCGTGCCAAGCTGCGCCGCATTCCTCTTCTTCTCCGTGAGCAAGTCTCTGTGGAACTGTCTCGCCTTCAAGCCAGCGGAATCATCGAGCCTGTTTCTGCTTCCGACTGGGTTTCTCCACTGGTCGTCATCAAGAAAAAAATATGGATCCCTTCGACTATGCGTCGACTTACGAGAACCGAACAAGGCGATCGTCGTAGATGGTTTTCCACTTCCTCACGTTGAAGAACTGCTTCATCAGCTCTCCGGAGCGGTATATTTCTCCAAGCTGGACCTCGCGTCCGCTTATCACCAAGTTGAACTTTCCGAGTGCAGTAGAGACTTAACCACATTTGTATCGCACGAAGGCTTGTTTCGGTTTCGCCGCGTGTGTTTCGGGCTTGCATCTGCCCCTGCAGTGTTTCAGAAAATGATGTCAATTATTCTTAAGGGTTGTAATGGCGCCCTTTGTTACTTGGATGACATTTTGGTGTGGGGACGTACTCGCGAAGAGCACGATGCTAACTTGCATACTGTTCTCAACCGCATCAGTGAATGTGGTATGAAACTTAATAACAAGCGCATTTTTTTGTGAATGAGTTACAATTTCTAGGACATAATGTCAGTTCCCGTGGCTTGACACTTGTTGAATCTAAAGTTCAGGCCATTGTCAATGCCCCACGGCCTACTGATGCCAAAACCTTGCAATCTTTTTTAGGTCTTGTTGGTTATTATCCCAAGTTTGTTCCTCACTATGCTGATGTTGTTGAACCACTGCGTACTCTACTTCGTCAAGCACAGCCTTTTAACTGGTCAGCTAAAGCTGAGCAGAGCCTAATTCGAGTTAAGTCAATACTGGCCTCAAAGCCAGCTGTTAGTATTTTCAATGAGAAGCTTCCCATCGTCATCACGACGGATGCGTCCGATGTTGGACTGGGAGCAGTGTTTCAACAACTCAGAGATGATCAGCTGATCACTATCGCTTTTGCATCTCGTACATTGACCCCTGCTGAACGCAGATATTCAGTAGGAGAGCGTGAAGCTCTCGCGTGTCTTTTTGCCTGTGAGAAATGGCATGTTTACTTGTGGGGCCGGCACTTCACATTACGTACAGATCACCAAGCACTAGTTACCTTTCTTTCTGCAGGATCCGAATGACGCCGCCCCATTCGCATTTCCCGTTGGTGTGCCAAACTCATGTATTATAATTTCAGTGTTCAATATTGCAAAGGTTCTAATAACGTGGTTGTTGATGCACTGTCGCGCCTTCCTCTTCAGATACCAGTTACTGAAGAGCGGGATGAGGAAGTTGTTTCATTAGTTACTTCCTGCATTACTAAAGCTGAGCTTCAGGCAGCTACAGCTGCAGATTCCACTTTGTCTCAAGTTCTCAAATATTTACGTGAAGGATGGCCTTCCAAATGTGCTCTTGCTTCTGAATTCTTGCCTTACTTCGCAGTCCGACAGGAACTGTCTTGTGTCGAGGACTTGCTTTTCCGCGATGAACGCGTGATTCCCCCTGGTTCTTTCCGTAACAAGCTAATACAGCTTGCCCATGAGGCCCATCCAGGCATTGTCCGCACCAAACAGAATCTCCGAGACAGGTACGGGTGGCCAGCCTTAGACAAGCATGTCAAGCATGCAGTTTACAACTGCCATATATGTCAGGCAGCTGACAAGTCTATGGAGGCGGAAATGTCGTAGGCCCGTGTGCTCAGATTTCGGTGCACGTTAAAGAACCCCAGGTGGTCAAAATTTCCGGAGCCCTCCACTACGGCGTCTCTCATAATCATATGGTGATTTTGGGACGTTAAACCCCACAAATCAATCAATCAGCTGAGAAGTCTGCCAAACCTGCATTTTCTCCGTAGTAGCCAGTCCAGTGGCCTGATCGGCCTTGGCAGAAACTCGGCATGGACATCATCGGTCCTTTGCATAATGTTCCGCAAAATGCCCGGTTCATTGTTTCTCTCATTGACTACTATTCCAAATGGCCAGAGCTTTGTTTCACACATACGGTTACTTTTGAGGTCCTCATTGAGTTTCTGTCTTCAATCTTCAGCCGGGAAGGTTTTCCTGATGCCATAGTTACGGACAATGGTCCACAGTTTCAGTCCCAACATTTCGAGGCTTTTCTTTCACAACGAGAAATTCAGCACTTGAGGTCATCACTTTTCTATCCCCAATCAAATGGGCAAATCGAGCGCTTTAACGCGTTCTGAAGGAACATATCCAGATCGCCCAATTAGAGCACCATCCCCTCAAGCAAGTCTTGACTGAATGTTTAGCTTCGTACAGGTTCACACCACAAGGCACCACTGGAGTGTCTCCTGCTCAACTTCTCCATGGTAGGCAACCACGAGTTGCTCTCGACATAGTCTCTTTGCCTCATAACATAGCAGTGTCGTCTCCTGATCAAATCCGTACCAGGGTTTTTTCTCAGCAACAAGCAATGAAAAAGTATGTCGACACCCGTCGAGGTGCAAAGCAGTCCAAAGTTCGCACTGGCGATCTAGTCAAGGTTCGTGTGCCAGGCAAGCGCCCCAAGTATTGAGGTCCTTACGAAGTCTTGGGCCAGGTTAGCCCCACTTCTTTTCGCTTAAGTGATGGTAACATCTGGAATGCTTCGCGCCTTGTTATTTTTCATACGGATTCGCCTTCAACACCTAAAAGTCTTCCCCATCACGTTCCGTCCGCGCCTTTCAACTATCCATCAGATTATTACATGTGGCCTCCATGTACAGGCATTTCTTCAAGGGGGGAGGAGTTACCAGTGGGTGTCACTGGTTCAAGTTCACCAAGTCATACGGTTCACTTCGAACCTTCAAATTCGGCTGAGACCGTTGAACCGGACTCCGGTCCGCAAAATTCTTCCGAAGCTCATGCTGCGAGCTCTGATGAGACCGCGAGTTTTAACGCTCGTTCAGAGCCTTCACAATCTTCTACTGCTCTTGATGTGTCACATCAGAGCAGAAGTGACCAAAGAGCATACACACCTGATTCTACACCCAAAAGGGCCCGCCCTAAGCGGAAGTGGCAGAAGCCGCGTCGGTTCGAAGACTATGTGATGTAGAACTCTTGTTCCGAACAGTTGTGTACATTTTTTTGTTTGTCAGTGCATTTTCAGGACTCGTAGTGTGTGAGTTCGGTGTGCCGTGCTCCGAATTTTCATGTGTTCTAACGTACATACCTTGTATATACTTTTGTATCGATCATGTGTAAATATAAACAGTGTATAGGTGAATTTTTTTTCGAGGAGGGGATGGTTGTTGTGTTCTGGGTTTCGGTTTCGGAATGACATGTGAGGATGCCAGGGGGCGCCGCTCTGGCATCCAGGGTTTCAAGGCGACTGTAAAATAAAATCAGGTGTGTTGGGTAACCGTGGAGTGCGGTTGTTGTTCTTTCCTTCGGTGTTTCGCGCCAACCCGCGTGTTCGGGCTGGTCGGCGTCCCCGCCGGCCGCGTACGTCTTCATCGGCCGTCTTTTTCTTCTGCTTCATCGGGACCAGCCAGCCCCCAACACAGCAGTAACGATAGAAGCCGTTAAAGTTACGTCCAAACGTAAAAGTAAACAAAAAATATTAGGTCTAGCGTGGCAATACAAAACCGGCTTGTTAGCCATTCCATACCAATCGGCTGCTGTGGCGTAGTTCACTCCACTTTCGGCTTCGGTGGGAGACGGACGTGTGATGGCTCGCTCCGTGCGAGGTGCTTCGGCGGCCGCTGCTAGCCGCGGTGTCAGGTTCCCTTCTGCACCATCGGATTACCGGTTTTTGTTGCCTACATTGCCGTCGGGTGACAGTATGGAAGAGTGTGTGTTTCTGCACGGGGATTTGGAAAAAAGACCATACCAGTTGGAAGACTTTCGGGCCCCGTTGGAAGAAGTGGGACTCATCAAGGCGATCACTGGCATTGGAGCCTTTCAGATGAATCACATCTGGCTGGCGAAGATGCGAACCAAGGATGACAAAGAAGCATTACTAAAAACAGGTGGACTCCGAGTCAAGGGTGGCTTCTGTGCTATCATCGACCCTATCCAACATGATGTAACCGTTAAAATCCACTGGGTTGACTTTGCGGTCTCGAATGAGAGCATTCGACAAGCGTTAGGTGAGTTTGGTGAAGTTCTGAAGGTTTCCAACGATAACTGGACCGTCGCGGGCTTTGAACACGCAATATCGACGACAAGGGTGGTACGACTGAAACTGAAGGAAGGCGTGGTGCTAGAAGACTTGCCGCACCTTTTTAAGATTGGAGGGGGCACCGTCCTTTTTGTGGCTCCGGGTCGGGCTCCGCTTTGCCTAAGATGTCACATGCAAGGAAATATACGACGAGACTGCCAGACCCCCCGCTGTGTATGCCGAGCGTTTGGACATGAAAGTCAAGATTGCGTCAGGAGTTATGCCAGAGTTACGAAGACCGTGCTGCCAACAGACGACACCCAAGATAATCTAATGGACGCCGAAGAGGCTGAGAAGTTGGCCCCTGGCAGCAACGCCGTAGGACCCGACGCCACGGTTCAGGCAACTGGAGAAGAGACAGCCGACGTGACAACGCAAGACGGCAAAGACTCAACGAAAGAATCCGAGGAGTTGGCCGCAGCAGGCGGCCAGCAGGAGATTCAAGAATCGATGGAGGAAGACATGGGTACCAGTGGCAATATCGCTACGCCAAAAGCCGGCACAAAGTCTCCGGAAGCAACCACGGGACGCGGCAAGCGTTACCGAGTGGAGAGCACGGAACGCAACCTAAAACGCCCGGAGCGTCTGTGGCATCGCGTCACGGGCGCTAAGAGTAAAACATATGCCCTCGAAACCCGGTCGGCGTCATCGTAGCCGGTACGGGGACAGGATCGAGACGCGTAAGACCCCGGTTTTCCCACTGCACGGTATACGAGACACGGTAAGCGCAGCATTGTAGTTTTCATCTTTTTCATCAACATGGCTAGCATGACTGCGCCTTTACGCATTGGTACGGTGAATGTACGTGGTCTAGGAACGCGTCGCAAACAGTACCAGTTGAAACGCTTCATGCAAGAAAAAGACCTTGACTTGCTCGCGGTCCAGGAGTCTAAAGTTAGTACTGAGGACGCGACTGATAGCTTGGTAGCAGGATTTTCATTGCGGTACAATGCGTGTGTGAGCTATGCAGTGGGAGCATCAGCCGGATATATTATTTTTGTCAAGAACTCTCTTGGTATTGTAGTGGAAGAGGTCAAAAGTTGCCTACATGGGCGTTTTGTTTTGTGAGACTTTTGTTACGGGAACACTAAATTCAGAGTTATCTGTGTATGGGCACCTACAAATTCGAGAGACAGATGTTTGTTTTTTCGGGAAATGCAAGCGTGCCTTGAATGTCAGAAATGTGTGATTCTGTTGGGTGACTTCAATTGTGTTTTGACCCAAGAAGATTGCACGTATACTGCTAAATTAGGTGATGAAAGCGTTGGTTTGCTTAGAGACAGCCTTAATAAGTACTTTTTACATGACGTAGCTCTGTTTGCGATGGGTGGCAGTCGCCATCACTTCACACATTTTCAAGGTTCGAGTCACGCACGACTAGATCGAGCATATGTTTGTTTTGAGATAGTACCTTTATGTCAGAACTATGACGTTCATGCTGTTTCCTTCAGTGATCATTGCTTAGTTTCGTTTGAGATAGGTAGAAAGTGCAAAAAGAAGGTTGTATGGGAAACATGGAAACTGAATACTAAGATAATTACGCACGAAGGGTTTGTAGATAAGACAAAGAAGGAAATCGAGAATTTTTTCAAAAACGCAGAAAGGAGTGCCTCGGAAAGACGGGAATTATTTAAGCAAAAGATAAAAATGAACGCAATAGAGTGTGGTTGCTACATGCAGTATCAAGCTCGAAGACAGGAACGTGAGCTACGGGCAGAGCTAAATGATTTGGTGAATATTGAAGCAGAAAACCCGGGCTTATTCACACATCAACTGCAGGTTGTCAAAAACAAAATTGAATGTCTTGAAGAAGATAAATATAAAGGCGCAATTATACGAGCAAGAGCTGAGAGATTCCTCGTGGGCGAAGCCCCGACAAAGGAGCCTTGTCAGATGAAAAGGCATATGCGCGAGCTCACGACATACTAGAGATAGAATGGAATGGTAAAGTATTGAAAGAACATAAAGATATTATGAAAGCTTTTGAAAACTATTATCAGGACTTGTTTGCTTACCGCGAACCAAAGGAGCTGGGATTTGTAGATGAGTTCTTGATAGAAATGCCGACACTTAATGCTGAGGACACAAATTTATTGGAAATGTCTATTAGTATAGGGGAAATTGAGAAGGCTATCGATGATCTTGGCATGGGCAAATCACCTGGTCCAGATGGCATTAATGCCGCCTTTTACAAGGCGTTCAAGGAGGATATGGCCGCCGCATTGCATGAGGTTTTTTCAGAGTCTTTAGATCGCGGAACTCTGCCTCCATCGTTTAATCCAGCACACACCGTGCTGATTCCTAAAGGGTAAGAGCAACATGTTTTACGCAAAGTGACAGGATACAGGCCAATCATGCTAACAAACGTAGATTATAAGGTGTTTATGAAAGTTCTGGCTAGGAGGTTGCAAGGAGTTATATACAAGTTGGTCGGGTCACATCAGACTTGCGGCATCAAGCATAGGAGCATATTCACGAATGTTCATGTTGCCAGGAGCATTTTGGAGTATTGTGACGCTGCGCTTTTAAAAGTAGCTATGTTGCAAATTGACATAGCCAAGGCTTTCGACATGGTTCCACACAATATACTCTTCATGCTAGCTGAGTACGTTGGTCTTGGTGCGATCATATGTAAAGGTATTAGATTGGCATACAAAAGTTCAACCACCAATTTAATTTTAAATAGAGAACTCTCACAGCGCATACAAGTACTTTCTTCCGTGCGCCAGGGGTGTCCTTTAAGTCCTTTGCTCTTCGCTCTATTTTTGGAACCATTGTGTCAGAAAGTGATTCACCATGCAGGGAATAATGGTTTCAGGTTGCAGTCATGCAAAGTGCGTGTTTTGGCATACGCCGACGACATCGCTTTTTTTGCAGTTGATAGAGAGAGTGTCACTTCGTTATTAAAAATCACTCAAAGGTTTCATTACACGAGTGGAAGTTTAATGAATAAAGAGAAAAGCATTGGTTTATGGCATGGTAATTGGGACCTTACGCCCAGTTCCTTTGGAAATATTCAGTGGCTCACGACGCCTAGTCGTTACCTAGGGGTACCATTGGACAGGTATCAAGACAGTGAAGCATTTTGGCTTGGAAAGGCTGAAGAACTGCGCGCGACCGCTGAAGGATGGGGCGGTCGTGGCTTATCAATTTTCTCTCGGTCAGCTGTATGCAATGTGTTTCTGGCTGCTAAAATTATGTACCTTTTGCAAGTACTTAGTTGTAAGCGTAAAATCATTCACAAAGTTCACAGGATATTCGCCACGTTCATCTGGAGCTCTACGTGGGAGAGAACATCTAGAACGAACTTGTTTCGGCGAGTTAAGCAAGGAGGGCTGTCTCTGGGCCATCTGTTTCTTAACCAAGTAATATCACGTTTCCTGCTCATTAGAGACCAGAGAGACTCGTTTTTACGTTCTTTATTTCAAACAACGCTGTTACACCACATGCCTGACTTCTTTGTATTTTCAGACAGGCGAGAACGACACACCTTGTCACCGTTCTTATGCGAAGTTGTGTTCTCATATCGTTTCTTAAGGGCGACGTTTTCGATAGATTACCTAACTAATGTGAAAAGAAAGCGCCTTATGAAACACCTTATACAGAATGTTTTTCCGGTGCCTCTGTACCGTTCAAGGTATGAAAAATCATATAGTCATGACGTACTAAAGCGAGTGAAAAACATGTGTATACCACCAAATGTGAAAACCTTCTTTTTTAAACTTCATACGGGAACCTTGCCAGTAAAAACATGGCTTGAAGAGAGAGGGATGTATGTACCATGGGGAAGCAGCTGTCTCCTGTGTAACAAACCTGAGACCATTGAACATGTGTTTATTGATTGTAAGAACGCTATTTTCTTTTGGGACATTTTACAGAGGACTTTGAAAAAAGATTTACCTCTTACTTCATATGGAATTCGTTTTTTGCCTTGTGATAGTTCTGTGCAAAATTTGGATGTTATATCTTTACTTGGTCTTCATTCGGTTTGGCGTAGTATGCTATCGTACAGACACTGTGATGTGAGAGTTCTATCCGTTAATGAGTGTTTCGTGGAAGCTGTTATAAAAGTGCGAGATGTGTATAAGACTACCGACTGTGATGATGATGTAATATCTTTGTTTGACGCGTTATCACGCATGAAACACGTGTGATACTGATTGCCATATTAGCTTGACCCGTAGTTAAGAAGGCAATAAAGAAAAAAAAAAGGCTGCTGTGGCGTAGTTGTTTAGAGCTGCACATCAAAAACTGGTGAGGTCTGTGGTTCAAGCCCCATTGCAGCCTTTGATACTCTATCTTTTTTTTTTGTTCGCGCATATATTGTTTTAACACTTGCGCCTCCTCATCAGCCTCCCGTCAGCCTGACTTTCTGCTGGTGGTGGTCCTGTCCACAGGCCCTTCAATATTGGATGTTGGATGACTGTCGCAGAATTGACTATATTTATTTATTATGATACAGTGTATTGCGAATTAGTGCTCTTAATCGACGAGACGCAAAAGGACACTAAAAACTCAAATGCAGCTGGCTGCATTGGTTTCTCCGGCACAGGTGTGAGGAGTGCCGATTTCCACGGTTTATCAAAGTTTTAATGACAGAAAGGCGCACTGCAACGTAGTCTCGGGAAACTTTTTTTATGTCGTTCAGTGTACCATCACCTGACGAGGTAATCGGCACGCCGCTTCAAAGTACTGATGTGCCACCGCAATGGTCTAGGTGATCAGCACTTGCTAAACTATGCCCAAGGTCAAGAGAGAGAGAAAAGTCTTTATTCACAGGATCCTGCGTGGGGTAGGTGCCGGCCTCGCAGGGCGCAGTCTACCGTTCTAATGTTCTAGTCTATGCAGTCCTAGAAACACTGGGCCAAGAACTCGAGGGTTGAACCTGACCCGACAGAGGATACTTGGGTTCCCGTACCCTGCGCTTGCGGGTCTCGAGTTCCCGTTCTCCTCTGCCTGGCCAGGGCCCCCCTCGAGCCACTGGATCGCCCATTGCCCAAGGGCAAGTGACGACGGCGTTAGCCCATCTAACTACAAAACAGCTTGTCTGCCTTGCTGAATAACACGTACGGCCTGTGACAGCACGGGGACATTCAGGGCCAAACCTCGTAAGCGCGAAAATGCACGCGACGAGCGACGCGACGTGGATCGTCTTCGCGCGATCAGTCGCTAGCGCAGGCAAACCTCATTTACGCGACAGCTTTGGCGAGCGAATTCCACCGTTGCTGGCATGAGGCCGTCAACTCGCACCAAGAAAACCGCGTAGCGAGCGCTTTCCAATTTAAAAATAAGATATATTGTTGTGTAATGGAACGGAAAGTGTTTATTATTGCCTTGCAGCACTTTTTTATATGCACATGCGTAATAACCGTAGCGTTATTTTTTGTTGCGCATACGTGTCTCGGGCAGGGTCACGTGCACCTATGTAGTCTTTGTCTTTTCCGGTTTTTCGCTATTGGCTGCTTGAGCCCAGCACTTCCGGGCGATGAGCGACGGTTTCCAAATCTGGAGAACCGAGTGATCGTGCGAAAATGAGCACGCGACACGTCGCGCGAACGCCCTGTTTCGTCGCTCATAGCGTCGCTCGTCGTTGTCGCGTGCATTTTCGCGCTTATGAGGTTTGGCCTTTACGTAGCAGCGGATGAAAACGACCGTACGTGTTCGCACTTATCAAAACAGCCGGCAATGCAGTAGCTTTGGCCTTCGGAGATCACAGGCTTCGTAAGAACACTACAATGAAGTTTATTCCATCCATCGTAAGAACACTCCGCAGAGGCGCTGGGGTTTCATGCATGTGCATCCGGTCAGTGACACATGAACTGTGCACGAGCATTTATTTCATCGTCGATCTTGCCTTTCGCGACAAGCAAAAACTCGGCAGCAAGAACACTTTCACCACGCTTGGCATTGCACCACGCTTGGCATTGCAATCTAGAAAATGCAGTATGTCCAACAACAATAATCCGCACTTCATACTGAGAAACTTTATGGCGCACACACTCAGATGAAGCTGCGGCGCGGTGGACGGCCGCACTAGCTCCAACTACCAGGTTCAACTGGGCCAATCACATGAACCAGCGACAACACAGGGTCTCCGGTCCTCCTTGGGGGTGGCTAGGGTGGCTATATTCCTAGGGGCAGCCTAGGCCATGGCCACGATTTTGTCGGAATTTTCACCAGCTACACACATCGCAGGCAGCAACAGCCGCAGCACCCATGGCGCCCCTGTATTTGAAATACTTGCAATATGTGTTTAAGTAATGAACCTAGGCTAATTTACTCATCAAACACGTGCTTAATAAAATTTTTGTAGGTTTAACACATTACACAATAATAATTTATACATTCAAATAGCTTTAGGTAATAATTTTTAAAGTGACGTCACTTCTGTGCGGCGCAGGAGCCACTTATGTGTGGGGCTGGCTGTGTCGCCGCGTGGCGCAGGAGACGTTGCCATAGATATTGGAAAATTGTTCTTTATTGTGAAGTTTTTTTTGTTTGCGCCACACGCAAAAGAACACCCACCGCTGATAAAGCGAAGTAACTGACGCTATTAAATTGGTTTCGTAACTTCCAACTTCACCCGGGTAAAATTGTGGTACTGGGCCAATATGGTCATGTTTATTCTAAACAGCGCTGTTTTCAAATGTGCCAACTGATTAGAAGGAAGAAAAATGTAATGTTTGCATCATGCATTTTATCTGAAAGAGTTTGAAAATCACCCCTCAGTTGTGACCAGCTGTCGTAGAGAAGACGTACATAGAAAAAGCGCGTGCTCTCTGACTCATAAGAAGCAACAAAAATCACAAAAGAAAAATAGAGATAGTCAAGTCTCATAGATAACATGGAACTGGAAAGTTTGGTGAAATAAAAATAACGAGAACTGTGTTTTTATTTCAAATGTTGCATATGGGATTGACAAGTTTATGGGCCATTCCACACAAAACATCCCAGCTATTTTGGCGACCATCTCAAATATACTGAAAAAATTGTGCTGAATTCTTGGATGGACAACAGCGCATTTTCAGAATATTGCGAAGAGGAAAAAATTTCGCACACGTAGAATCATTTCTAACTTCGTAGAATTGTCGTCCAAGGGATGCTTATCAGAATATTTATTCTTAGAGTATTGTTGCTTGTTTCGATACCAAATTTGGTTTACGTATTAAGTAAAAGCGGACGTATGAGTCATTAGCGCAGCCAGGACTTCTCTCTTGGAGGGGGGGAGAGGTTGCATTTTGAGATAAAAGTAAATTACCAGATACCTAATTATTACTATAATAGCTGTATTAACTGCCACAGTTCATTTATTATTATTATTATTATTATGATTATGATTATTATTATTATTATTATTATTATTATTATTATTATTATTATTATTATTATTATTATATTATTATTATTATTATTATTATTATTATTATTATTATGCTGGTTGATTGGTTGGGTGGTTGCGAAACTTTATTGTGGTCCTGCAGCAAGGGGCGCGTTTGCGTGCAGCGGGCGAGGCTCCCACGCCGGGACCGTTAGGCCAAGCCTGATTGGCTTGAAAAACCTTGCGAGGGCCTAGAAACCGTATGGTGAAGCAGTGCACGTAGAAATAAATGGCAAATCGAATAAAACACAGCGTAGTATGTAGTTCGCAACAGAGATGCCTGGCAAATAGTTATGTTTTCTAGCTGGTCAGCTCCATTTCGTGATTATGGTGCTGACGTGTCGGCTGATGCGCGGCCAAACAATGCTGTTTAAAAAAGGATATATCTTCTATGATAGAGCCAACAAATGGGACGCAAGAAAAGCACACGACGGCACCTGGCGCAGTGTGTCTTTCTTGTATCCCATGTATTGTATATTTTGGGGTTTTACCTAAGTAATACGTAAATGCCATACAAACAAAATTCATGGCCAGCTTTAGTAGTTAAATAACTGCAACTGAGGATATTCTGGATAATGCGAACAGAATATAATATATGTCAAACTTCCCTTGAGCCTCGTCAGACTATAGGAATGTGAGTGCACCGCAAATATTGATTATAAGGTTTGCGGTATTGATTATAAAGAGTATGTAACGCAGCTCAACGCAGTGGTCTAGTCGCTAAGGTACTCGGCTGCTGACCCGCAGATCGCGGGATCGAATCCCGGCTGCGGCGGCTGCACTTCCGATGGAGACGGAAATGTTGTAGGCCCATGTTTTCAGATTTGGGTGCACGTTAAAGAATCCCAGGTGGTCGAAATTTCCGGAGCTCTCCACTACGGCGTCTCTCGTAATCATATGGTGGTTTTGGGACGTTAAACCCCACATATCAATCAATCAATATACTGCGGCGATGACGTAGTGGTTAGAGCATCCGCCTTGCATGCAAAAGGTCTCTGGTTCAAATCCTGGTGCCACGCAGTTCCCAACCGGATTAAAAAAAATCCGCGTGGGGATGGAACTGCATTAAGAGGCCTGGGATGTGGCCTCACCGGTAACCACCGCCGGGAACGCACTCCCTCACCAGAAAAGGATTGGCCACTCTGGTGCAGTATCTGGCCACTACCTCCCACATGCATACGTCAAATAACTCACGGCCCTCAGTCCCCAGCAGCTGCGAAGCAACTGACCACGGCGGTGGTCAGATCTGCAATGCAGCAGAGGGTGCTAAGAATCTCTGCATCCGAACAGGCCGCCATTGGAACCTGAACTTGGCAACTTTTAACGCTAGAACCTTATCTAGTGATTTGAATCTAAGTGTACTAATCGCGGAGATAGAGGCTGTTAAATGGGAAATAATAGGGCACAGTGAGGTTAGGAAGACAGATGAGGCCTATACGGTGCTAAATAATGGGCACGTCCTTTGCTATCGGGGCTTGGCAGACAGAAGAGAACAGGGAGTGCGGTTCCTAATTCCCAGAAGCATAGCTGGCAGCATAGAGGAATACTGTAGCATTCATGAAAGGGTGGTAGGTATCGTAATTAAACTGAATAAAAGATACAAGATGAAGGTGGTACAGGCTTACGCGCCTACATCCAGCCATGATGACGCTTCAGTTGAAAGCTTCTATGAAGACGTGGAATTGGCAATGAGTAAGGTAAAAACACAGTATACTATAGTGATGGGCGACTTTAATGCAAAGGTAGGGAGGAAGCAGGCTGGAGACCAGACAATAGGAGATTATAGCATCGGTACTAGAAACGCCAGAGGAGAGCTACTAGTAGAAGTCGCAGAACGCAATAATTTACGGATTTTGAATACCTTCTACCGAAAACGAGAAAACCGCAAATGGACATGCAGAAGCCCTAAAGGCGAAAATAAGAACTAAATAGACTTTATAACGAGTGCCCACCCAGGAATCGTGAAGGATGTGGAAGTGGCTGGCAAGGTACAATGCAGTGACCATAAAATAAAGGTACAATGCAGTGACCATAAGTAAATGCCATACAAACAAGATTCATGGCCAGCTTTAGTAGTTAAATAACTGCAACTGAGGATATTCTGGATAATGCGAACAGAATATAATATATGTTAAACTTCCCTTGAGCCTCGTCAGACTATAGGAATGTGAGTGCACCGCAAATATTGATTATAAAGTTTGCGGTATTGATTATAAAGAGTATGTAATAATAAGAACAAAATAAGAACAAAATAGCGAAAATAAGAACAAAATAGACTATATGAGTGCACACCCAGGAATCGTGCAAGATGTGGAAGTGGTTGGCAAGGTACGATGCACTGACCATAGAACGGTACGGTCTCGAATTCGCCTAGACTTGAAGAAGGAACGACAGAAACTGATACACAAGAAGCCAATCAATGAGCTAGCACTGAGAGGGAAAGTATAGGAATTCAGAGTGCCGCTTCAGAACAGGTACTCGGCTCTTAGTGAGGAAACCAACCTTAGCATAGATACAGTGAATGATAATCTGACGAGTATCATTGCGGTGTGTGCAGTGGAAGTTGGAGGCAGGGTAGTTAGACAGGATACTGGCAAGATTTCCCAGGAAACGAAGAATCTAATTAAGAAGCGTCAAATAATGAAAGTCTTAAGTACAACAGACAAAATAGAACCGGCAGAGCTTTGGAAGTTGATTAATAGGCGTAAGGTATGCCACGTAAGAAGGTATAAAATGGAGAGAATTGAACACGCTCTGAAAAACGGAGGAAGCGTCAAAGCAGTGAAGAGAAAACTTAGGATAGGCAAAATCGGATGTATGCACTAAGGGACAAAGAAGGCAAAATAACTACCGATATAGATAGGACAGTTAATATAGCGGAGTAGTTTTACAGAGATCTGTGCAGTAGCCGAGACAACCACGACCTTAATACTATAAGAACTAGCAGTAACCAGATGACACCCCACCAGTAATGATAGAAGTCAGAAAAGCCTTGAAGAGCGTGCAAAGAGGCATAGCTGCTGGTGAAGATCAGGTAACATCAGATCTGCTGAAAGATGGAGGACAGATTGTGTTAGAAAAACTAGCGAACCTGTTTACGAGGTGTCTCCTGACGGGAAGAGTACCAAATTTAGGAAGAATGCTAACATCATCTTAATAATAAGAAAGGAGATGACAAGGACTTGAAGAATTACAAGCCGATCAGCATGCTCTCTGCAGTATACAAGCTATTTACAAAGGTAAAGAAAACATTACAAAACAAAAGTAAAGAAAATATTAGAATTCAATCAACCAAAGGAACAAGCAGGATTTTGAACAGGCTACTCAATAATTGACCACATTCATACTATCAATCAGGCAATAGAAAAATGCTCAGAATATAACCAACCACTATACATAGCCTTGATAGATTACGAGAGGGAGTTTGATTCAGTAGAAATATCAGCCGTCATGCAGACACTGCGGAATCAGGGTGTAGATGAAGTATATATAAACATTTTCGAAGAAATCTGCAGGGGATCATCTGCTACCATAGTACTTCATAAAGAAAGCAACAAAATACCAATAAAGAGGGGTGTAAGGGAGGGGGACACAATCTCCCCAATGCTATTTACCACGTGCTTACAGGAGGTTTTCAGAAGCCTAGAATGGGAACAGTTAGGGATAAGAGTTAATGGAGAGTACCTTAGTAACCTGCGCTTCATCGATGACATTGCATTGCTGAGTAACTCGGGGGACGAATTGCAATTCATGATTACGGAGTTAGACAAGGAAAGCAGAAAGTTGGGTCCTAAAATTAATCTGCAGAAAACTAAAGTAATGTACAACCTCGGAAAAGAGCAGCGCTTCGAGATAGGTAATAATGCACTTCAAGTTGTAAAAGACTATGTCTACTTAGGGCAGGTAATAACCGCAGAGCCGAACCACGAGATTGAACTAACTAGAATAACAAGAATGTGGTGGAGCACATTCGGCAAGCACTCTCAAATTATGACAGGTAGATTGCCACTATCCCTCAAGAGGTAGGTATATAACAGCTGTATCTTGCCGGTACTTAGCTACGAAGCAAAAACCTAGAGACTTACAAAGAGGGTTCAGCTTAATTTGAGGATGACGCAGCGAGCAATGGAAAGAAAAATGGTAGGTGTAACCTTAAGAGACAAGAAGAGAGCAGAGTTGATTAGGGGACAAGTTGAAGTTATATCATAGTTGAAATAAAGAAGAGTAAATGGACATGGGCTGGGCATGTAGCGCGTAGACAGTATAACCGCTGGTCATTAAGGGTAACTAACTTGATTCCCATAGAAGGCAAGTGAGTTAGAAGGAGACAGAACGTTAGGTGGGCAGATAAGATTAAGAAGTTTGCAGGCATAAATTGGCAGCAGCGAGCACAAGGCCTGGTTAACTGGCGGAACATGGGAGAGACCTTTGTCGTGCACTGGACGTAGTCAGGCTGGTGATGATGATGATGAGTATCAATCAATCTGAGGTTACGGATTAATTTCATTGTAGCTACGCTCACCGATTCGCAATGTTATTCAGGTGCTCAAGTTCGGCAACTGAAGCATCCTCAGTGATGACTGATCAATGGAGGCATCTGATTGCGGCATGTGCCGAGAAATGGCTTTTTTTGGCCGTAATGGAGCATTTGATTGATTGATTTGTGGCGTTTAACGTCCCAAACCACCATTTTATTATGAGAGACGCCGTAGTAGAGGGCTCTAAAATTTTGACCACCTGGGGTTCTTTAACGTGCACCCAAATCTGAGTACACGGGCCTACAACAATTCCGCCTCCATAATGGAGCATTTCAGTGCGTGTCCTGATTCTTAATGCGGAATCTTTATCGGGGAGTGGGTGAGTATTGTGTTCGACTGACGCTTCAGCGATGCCTGTGGTCTCTCTGGAAGCGCGCTGCCGACGCACCTTCGCGCATCAGGCGAAGAGCGCAAGTTGTAGCGGTGGTGGTAGTGGTTATAAGAGGAAGATGGCGCCTATACAGTAAAAATTTTTACACCCAGAAGGGTGTAAATGAGCTTGTCCCGTAGACGACACCCTAAGGGTGTTTATTCAGCACCTTCCAAAAAGGGTGCTTTTTCATGCACCTTTAGAGTAGGGTGTACATGTGAAAAAACTGTAGGGTGTTACAAAAACACCCTTAAGGAAGGGTGCCTTCGATGTCCATCACTTTTTTAGCACCCTCTGAGGAGGGTGCGAGAAGGGTGCACTAGGGTGTTGAGTGCCCATGGCAGGGGTGCCAGTATTCTTTTAGACTGCACTAATAAATATCAGCATGCACTGATTACACACTACTTGAAGAAAGTGGTCCTGATTATCAATGGTGCGCCACCTGTCGAGCTCCATTCATTGCGTCTGGGCAAAAATATAAACGCGTATTATCGTGTATGAACTTGTGCTGGATCTATATATACTTCACAGTATATGCATAATGCGCGTTACAGAAAATGAAGCCTTGCTGCCCTTGCATATTGCGTTTATTTAATAGGCAAATAAAACATAAACTTTTCTTCTGCCACACAACTTTTTCCCCAGATATACGTTCACGTATACGTACACTACACATGCAACACCTCAAATGTTTATTATATTTATTCAGTTTCACTTCATTGACAATTCTTTGCAACATACAATTACACTGGTTTCAGTTTAGTATACTGCTTCAAGTACATAGAGACTACAAATGAAATATACGCTAATATATCCCTATAATTCTTTCAAGTATCTACAATCCCAGTGGTTTCCAGTTTAATGCTCCTTCATGTACACAATCGGTTAATAGGAATGAAATACAGGCAAATATATACTTATGATTCTTTCAAATATATACAATCACCATGATTTCACTATATACGCCTTCATGTACACAATAGCTCCCAAGAAGTGATGCACACAAAAATATATATGGATAGTGTTTTCAAATGTATACAATCACAGTGGATTAAGCTTTGTATTCCTGGATGTATAACAATTGGTTATGAGAAATGATGTACATGCAAACATATACGGGTTTTCGCACATATAACTTTAGCGAATACTTAAGAAACCAATACAATGATCAAAAACACAATAAGCTAAAAACGAACACAAAACTGAGTCAAAACACACAAAAAACAAAAAAGGTAATGCATAATTATGGCTAATGACACAGCTGGGTCACTTTATACCAAATGTCTCAGCCATTTTGGCAACCATCTCAAATGTATTCGAAAAACTCATTCTGCATTGGAAATAGTGAACTTATGGAATATTTAGAAGAGGAAAAATATTTAGTCACGTGGCTGCCCTCTGAACTTCCTGGAATGCCGTCTAGGTGTTGTATGTGAAAAAGTTTATTTTAAAAGCACTCCTCCTCCTTTCCATACGAAACTCGGTCTACATGTTACGTAACAAGAGCTTAATTTGGGAGAGTTGGTTCATCGTGGTTGTGTGCTAGTCACAGCGCGACAACTTTAGGAAGAGACAGAAAGGACAGGAAAGAGCACCGACTGTCAACTGAATTTAATGAATGTGCTACGAGCGCTTTTATACGGAGTACGAGAACCGTGTTCATGCGCGACGACACCTGTGAGCACTACAAAATAATCTTAACTGTGAAAAGAATACTCCCTCTCGGAAAGGATAAGTGAACGTGTACTGATGCACTGATCATTGGTTTACCTGATAAGAAATACTTCTGCAAATGTTAAATTGGCATTAAGTAAACCTATTCTCGTGACGAATGGGGCAAGATTGACTATTCCTGTTGCTGTTTAGTACACACACTTTTGAAAGCTTGCAAGGGGTGGAAAACAACACGCTAATATCATATCTGCTGGCTATTTTTTTAAATTGTGAGACACATGATGTGGTATAACATGCAAAGGTTTTGGTCATTGTTTTTTGTTGGTCCTGTCTTCTTTAACTTTACTTTCTGCAGGAGGGTTTTGCAAACGGGTGTGATGATTCTGTTGGGATACCCAGCATCTTTTAGTCTTTTATTCTGGTTTTTAAACCTGACCTCACCTTTGTGCTAACATGACTTCTGAAGGGTGGCCTGAGTACATGTGGTATCGATTCCTCTTTCTACTAACTTTGAATGCCCACTATGAAAAGGCAGAACATTCTTAGCACTCCTGGGCTGATAGCACCAGCCCATACCCCAACAGCATCATCACACTTGTTTGCGAAACCCTCCTGCAGAAAGTAAAGTTAAAGGAAACAGGACCAAAAGAAAAAGAGAATGACCAATCACCTTTGCATGTCACACGGTACTACGTACATAAGGTGTCTTACAATTTTAGGAAAAGAGCCAGCACATATGACATTGTTGTTTTCCACCCCTTGCAAGCTTTCAAAAGTGCATGTACTTACAGCAACAGGAATAGTCAATCTTGCACCATTCGTCACTAGAATAGGTTTACTGAATGCCAATCTAATGTGTATAAGATGCCGCTAACCTTTAGAAAAGTAAACATAGGACAAACTGGGCAATGCTTCAATGATCAAGCAAGACAGCATGCTTTAAATGTTAAAAAGGGCTATAGTAGTCTCATGGCCGGGCACCGTAAAGAATGTAAGTGTAGTCCTAGGTTTCATAAAACACGGTTTTTGAAAAAAAAGCAAGCAGAAAAATGAGAGATTTTAGAACTCTTTATCAGGAAGGCCAAGGATCAATGCATCAGTACACCTTCACTTATCTTTTTCGAAAAAGAGTATTCTTTTCTCGGTTAAAATTATTTTGTCATGGTCACACATGTGTTGTTGCAGATGAGCCCTGGTCTTGTGCTCAGTATAAAAACGCTCGTAGCACCTTCAATAAAATTCAGTTGACAGCGCTCTTTCCTGTCGTTTTTGCGATAAGATTTTTATTACAGAAAAAATTTCATTTTCTTACAATTTAGGTATAATGATGAGTTTTCATTGTATCACAACATGGAGCAAATTGCATCTCAATACGGACAAAAATCACAATTTTGTGCAATTCGTGATATTTTCTCGTATATTTCAGCAGCTTGAGAGGTCTAAAGATATTTTTTCCTCAAAATATACCTTCTGTGGAGTAAGTATTCACTGCTTAGATATTCATACAAAGTTCAATATTGCAATAAAAAATGCAAACATAACACATTTTGGCTTTATTCTTGGAAGCGAATGTGGCAAAAAAATTGCACTATTATTATTGAGCTTCAAATATCTTACAGAAGCACATTTACTTAACAGGTGTAGACCGAATTGGCTTTAGAAAAAATAAGCGGTAGTTTTAAAACGAAATTTTCCACAAACAGCACACAGACAGCATTATGCCAGGAAGTTATAAGCCAGCCACATGAACAAAACTTTTTTCTCGCTGAAATATTCTAGCAGTTCACTGTTTTCAACGCAGTAAGTCAGCACTTTTTTTTTCAAATACAATTCAGATGGTCGCCAAAGTGGCTGGGACGTTTGGCATGGAATGGTCAAGCTATATTTAAGCAAAATAACTTACACAAATAACAATGTTTGTTCATCTACCATGACCACACTAGAAAAAGTTGTTCAGGCTTTGTGACACTAAAATTTTCAGCGTCGTACTGCCTGAACAACTTCTTTGATAAACTCCAAACTCACGCCGAGAAAAACCCACTCAATCACGGTGGATGTTAAAGGCCTTGCGGCCGTAGACAATGTTGAAAATAAAAAAAATCAACTCATCAGTGCTGTCACTCCTTCTTCGTCATTACTGACACGGAAGATTTTTCGGTTATCCATGTGGAGGTTCAGGAAGTAGGCTTGCTCTAGGCTGGGGCCGGGGGGTAGACTATGCAGGACGTCAGCGGCACCCTCTCATCCTGTAATAAGAGCAAATATGACTTCTCATAAAAGGATGTTCGTGCTGTTCTGGCAGCACCATATATAAAGAATGTGTAGTGTGTATCCTTCGAAATGGCGTGTAATTGACATTACACTGAACTCGAAGCATACAACCCATACATTCCAATAATTTCATATGATAAAGATAAGAGTTTTCCAGCATACAGCGAATTCCCGAAATGAGGTGAAGTGTAAAACTACAGCTCAAAAATGGCACTTACGAAAGCCTGAACTCACCTAAGAATCAAATTACTTCTAGGGTAGTGAGCCAGTGTGAAAAACAATTCCTAAAGTACAACGTTCAGAACATGTAACATCAATCAAAATGCACAAGAAACTTACCTCTTCATGTACAAACAGTGAAGACATCTCTGCTTTCTCTTTTACATGAGAACAAATGATCTTGAGCGTGACACTAGCGAAGAGGTCTGCAAAAAAAAGTAAAAGATTTACTGACTTTAATCACGCCTCTAACAATCTGAGAAATTGTTACAAGTCACCAATCAGTGCAATTCTGACTGCCTCTATAAGGGCATCAAAAATGAACAATTTTCTCGTTCTTTCTACTCTCACAAGACGCTCCGTCAATGGAATCTAATCCAAATTTGACGCTGTGCTTCCTATTTGCCTGCTTTCTAGACGTAGGGCTGCGAACATGTGTTTTGTGCACCTAATTTAACACAGAAATTCGTCATCTATAATTCAATCATCTTAATTCATTGTAATTTGATGAAAGATGTGATAGCTCGTCCAGTTTTTAAAGAGTTGCGGGCCTGCAATAGGCACTGCCTTGCACGTATGAAAGTACTTCTTTAAAAAAATCAAAGCTTGCTTTCAGAAAAAGCGTCTGGCATATTTCGACAACCAAGCCCATCCTCTGATGGCAATCAGGGGCACGCTATTAGCGATTATTGACTACGGGATTTACAAACGTAACCCGTGCCTAAATACTCAGTTAAACACAATCAAGCAAGTAGGAGCGCTCGAACGACACCAACGCGCGCGGACGCCGACTATGTTGCAGCAGCCATGGCTTATGCTAGAGCTACCGCACATAGCTCCAACAGTCACGTATACTCTCTCGATTCTGTTATAACGCCGAACATTATCGCAGATGAAAGCGAAGCACGAAAACAGCAAACAGAAACGAGGGGAAACAACGCACGGCGATGGCCACAACAACGCGCCTTTGGAAGTCTGCTAGATCTTTCCCTGTTGCTGGTGGCACTTGTCCTAAATAGCTTAAAAGACCGAGGCGCACGTGCTGGGAGCATCGCGGCATATCAGCACCTCCAACTATACCGTCTTTAAGAAAAAAAAAGCCATTTCGTACAGTGCGTCTCTGTACATAATTTTTGCTTTTTCTTTCTTTTTTTGTGCTTACACCTACAGAAGCACGTTGCACATTTGAGTATTAATAGAAATGTTATTACGATGTAGCCCAAAGCACATCTTAAAACAATATCAATCACTTTATGCAGTGTAGAGACAATGTGCGATCAGCAACTAATCCCGCCCTTGTTAAGTGATCACATCACTCACTGTATGAGTGATGCAGGCACTCACACAACATCGCGCATAGCAGTGTGAACTCGTTAAGTCACACGTTTAATCGGGCATCTGCAACAGGCCCGTGAACGCATGCTGTTGTAAATGGCTGGCAGCCTACTTCGGCAGAGCTTCTGCAGGCGCCCAGCTAGCGCTGTATGATTACTATTTACGAAAACAATGCACTCACCGTTAACAGGCCCACGTTGTTCGTGTCCACCACTCCATGAATATTCCTTAATCCGAGCGTCACTTCGAACACGGTGTCATGCGTGACCACCATTGAATATGCGCCTGTTCGCTAGAACACACACAGCGACCAAGACCCCAGACCAACGCAACGCATTTGAAAGACGATGAGACAGAGAGAGCGACGTTGAGAGAGAGATGGAGGAGGCACTGGCGGCGGCGCCGCAGCTGTCGACGCAGGTGTTCGGTGACGCAACTATTCGCTTATCTACGCCGCCGTTGTGGGAGCAACGCTGGCCGGGGTGAGCGGGGGGGGGAGGAGCGGGAAACCCGCCAGGACAGCGCCGAAGAGCAAACGCTATGGCGCATACGGCGGACGGCCGTTCGTCGCGGAATGACTCCTTGTAAATGGCAACTCTCCTTCCAGCCAGTCGCACAGCGACGCAGGTTATTTACCAGCCTCGGGTTCTTGGAGTATTTTGACGGAATGCGATTGCAGTGGGCGAAAAATAGTGAAGCAAAACTTGCGGAAAACAAAGTGCACCATGGAATGGCCAGAAACAATAATTATTTCGTCCTCGGTGGCATTAGCGGGAGAGCATCGCTACACCTTTTTCCAGAGGAATTTCTTTTTGCATTGTCTGTGTCTGGCACTTCCGCGTATGGTGCCGCAAACACTGAATGCGTAGTCGAAGCTGGAACAAATTAATCCACAGTCGCGGATGTTTAGAAGGCTTGTCACGCACCACGAAACGTGCTGAGGTTGTTATAACAAACTTTTTGCTGACCACATGATCAGCACATAATTCCATATGGTTACCCAATGAGCTAGCTAAGCACCTGTAGCAAAGGCAGGGCACGTTCATGTTAAACGTTGTTAATATAAACGATGGTTGTGCATAAGTGCAGTGACAGCTTTCCGTGGGAATTGGTCATAACACACGTTTTCGAGCGTAGAAGCACCTCAGCGGACCTAATCAGCTACCACAGCAAGTTCGTAAGCGACGATCAGGTACGAAAATGTGCAGCTGTTTTCCTTGTTGAATAGTCCATGTACAGTGCGTTGACAACCGCCATTCCTTAAGCCACCTCCCAATAGACTCCCAGTCTGAGCAGGTGTGGGACCTTAAACAATAAGAAGCAGTGCCTCCCCCCGCACACACACACACACACACACACACGAAATTCGAGGGCGCACGGGCTGATACACACGCATACTTATTCACAGGCGCACACACATACACGTATACACACATACGGCCACACACACACGCGACCGTAAACGCACGCATGCATGGGCGTACACATGTGCACAGGCACGCTTAACACAAGCACGGACTCGCACATACACGCGCACGCACACATGCACGGGTGTACACACAATCGCGCTTACACGCACACACACCCATACTCGGGCGAACATTATTTGTGTGTATATAATCCATAGCAAACATGCAGCTTATAACCAACGCTAAGGAAAGCTTTCGTAACATGGATTGCAGTTAATTGCCATTATAGATGAAACGCGATTTGCTTCTGCTGACATTCTGCTGTATTCGGACAGCACCTTCACACATTCTAAGTCAATTAGGCCGTCATTTAACGCAAGGTCCACATATTCGTGCAGTAGCTGCGCTGCTTGGCCGCCAATCCGAAGGTCGCGGGTTCGATGCCGGCCGTGGCAGTCGAATTAAGGCGGAGGCGAAAAGGTAGAAGCCTTTGCACTGTGCGATATGAGCGCTCATTAAAGAACACCAAATGGTGAAAATCTCTGCAGCTTTCCACTACGACGACCCTCATAATCATATCGAGGTTTTTGAGACGTAAAATCCCAAATATTATAAATATGTGTTTTTTTTATGCTGCATATTCCATCTGATGAATCGGCACCTACACCCTTCTCAGGCACAAAAGCACCCTTAGAGCCTATTTTAGGGTGCTATTGAGGCAAGCACCCAAACAAAGGGGTGCTTTTTTTTCAATCGACCATTTAAGAGTGTTAAAGGGTGTTGCAAAGGGTGCTTTCTCGTAAAAGCACCCTTTTTACACCCTTTTGGGTACAAAAATTTTTACTGTGTAGTTTCCTCTGTTAGTTTTTTTATTGGCTGGATATATTTTTTTCTGATGCATTGCAGTAGGAATTCTAACATAGCTTGAAAAAGACAATAATATGTGCATAGACTCTCCTTGTAACAACTCTGACATGTCAATTGAGAAGCAAAGTCGGGCTAGCAATTAAGAAGGCGATTCAAATGGGACCCTTTTAAACGGACACTAAACTCAAATAATAATTTACATGAGAGTGAAGGCTCAATGCGTGACAATGTGTAAAACAATGATATTATGAACAGCAGTTCCTTACCGAGAAATTGATTGATTGATATGTGGGGTTTAACGTCCCAAAACCACTATATGATTATGAGAGACGCCGTAGTGGAGGGCTCCGGAAATTTTGACCACCTGGGGTTCTCCTTACCGAGAAATTAAGGTAAATTCACGATAACACATGCGACGCAGTAGGACATTCGCAAAATGATTCCGATGACGTGAAAGTTGCAGGCCACAAATAATCACTAGTAATCGAGCTAGCTACACTAAATAAAGAACCTTCCATGCATCAAGAGATGTAATAAAATGCTCTTTGTTTGTTTCTGTTTGGTACGTGAAACAAGAACCCCCTGGACGTTATTATGGGGAATGGCGCGAGTAATTCAAAAGTTCAATTTTCACCTCGTTAAACTGAACAGGGCTTGCCATTTAAAAAGAACCAGTTGAACCAAGCACGTCGGTCATCTCGATGCCCGTGGGAGGAAATTGTTCAATGGCCGTTGTTGCTGCTGTGGCTACTGCTGCTTTCGTTCTGCTGCTACTAGTGTCGACAGCCACGCAGTAAAGCTGGGCAACGATGTGCAACGGGAACAGCGACACGCGAGACGGATAATTTGAAGTGCGCAAACCAGACGAAGACCCCTAAAACGTTATATTATTTCGAAATAAGCACTTTCTTGGCAAAACATTAACACTACGATGTTTCGGGACCACTATTTCAACAATCAACGTCGACTTATTAGGGAAGTTCCCTTTAGTGTCCCTTAAGCGCTATCCCTTTCTTCTCTCGAAAGCAAGGTGCAAAGGCAAAGTTTTTAAAATATATTTATGTATTCAGATGTTGGTCTCTAATAGAACTCCTCTGATGTGTTTCTCAAGGGACCAGAAAAAAAAGGAAATGAGAGTAGCGGTGAACAGGACATTCCTTGAGTGAGCCATTTTCCCTTGACCACAGTATTTAAGCAACTTCAATACCAAATCTAAATGCCACTACACTCAGTGAGGATGTTGATCACTGAACCGGGGGGGGGGTATCCGAAAGCACTAATAATTTTGGTAATACTCTTACTTTTTAAAGATTCTTGTAGGCATGGCAGTCTCCCGAGTGACAAGGTTCGTAGCTCATTGTCTTGGCATGATTTAGCCAAGTACCGAACTGCCATGACTCATTGATTGTTTAACACCTCATGAAAGTACCTTAGAATGAATGTGATAACCTCAAAGTACAACCCCTGCTTCACTTCCACTGAAATTTTATCATCATTTGTGCTCTCATCAGCACACTGAAGTGGTTATTTATTTTTGATTTTGTCATAGCCAACCAATGTGGGGGCTACCTTTTCGCATTTATCAATCTATCGGTAGTGGCATATGTTGGCTGTAGCAATGCGGACACAATATGTGCTGTGATTAGGTCAACCCAGATTCTTTGCCTTAAATTGCAAGCTCGCTTCCATTTTTCCGTTTTTGTGGCCTATGGTACATTCAGGAGCATCTCCACAAGCCAGCTTAGTTTTCCTATAATACAGTTAAACCCATTTATAAGAGGCATGCTCCAGGCAGCAATTCTTCTCTTTTATACAAAATGTTTCTCATAAGAAGGGTACCTCGTATGCATTTTCTAATCCCCGCATTTTACTGTAGGCATACTGGTGTATCTTATACAATTCGCATTTTATATGAGTGTCTCTTTTAAAGAAGTTCGATTGTACTTTCAGTATCTGCATAAGTAAAGGTGTCTTGTATGTTTTATCCGGAGGTGGATAGTCTGGGTTGCTTTCTTTGCCAACAGTGTTTTCACAAGAAAAGATTCATGCATGAAAGTTTTGTCAAAGTATGTCTCCTGCTCACAACAAGTAATCAAGGTACATGAATGTGATAAAAGTGCATCTGTGAAATCAGAACTGCGAAATTCAGAATCACATAATTCCCCTATCACATAAGTGATAGAGGAATTAAAAAATTCGGTAGTTGTAGAATTGGTGAAATGGAGGATTAAATATGAAGTTCATGTGAACGTGGCATACATGTCAGGAACTACATTGGTTCTTTTTTTTCTTCTAGAGAACCTTACAAAGGATATGGCTGACTATTGCTTATCACGTTTGAAACCATACGTAGATCCAAAGAGTAGTTAGTCGATCTATTTCCAGTGCCTACGACTATATCGAATTCCCTCCCACTTTGTTCCAGAACTAAGCACTGCCTTTTCTGTGTTTCCCATATTTGTCTTTAGATGGAGCTGTACAGATCTGATTATGTTAGCAACAAGGTCTGGGCTGGAGTACAGAAGACACAAAAATGCCTGCCTCAACTGGCTTTTTCAAAGACTGTTTCACTGACAATTCATTCAGCTTACTTGTTCTTTCATTGTCGTTCATATTTTTCTACAGGGTGCCTGCAGGGGCGTCTGCACAAGCAGGCGTTGGGTGTGTAGTGACACCACGGACCCGAGCCAACGGGGGGGGGGGGGGGGGGGTTCGATCTCCTCCCAAGCCTAGCCGTGCGTGGCTGAGCCGTGTCCGGGAAAAGAGGATCCTGGGGGTTGAGCCGACGCTGGGTGATTAGACCTTTAAGCCCCCCCCCCCCCTCCGGGAGAGGCAACACACCCCTTTGGCCCCGGCTTCACGTATATGGCACCCCTTGGCTGACCCACCAAGGGGAAATCGGCAGTCGCCTTTTTATATATCTCTCTCTCTCCCTACACCTTCGTCTTTATCTCTCACTTTTCATTTGTCCTGTCTTCTACTTTCTTCTGTTTACTTCCAGACTTCCTGGTGGCTAGGGTTAACCCTGTGCAAATAACCTACCTTGGTCTAGGCGCATTGGGTTATAGTTGCGTTGTACGGCTGGCGTCGGCTGGTTTTAGCATCCGCAAACTTGTAGCGTCCCCTCGTTGGGCTCCGTGGAAGGTGGCCGCCAACGCTTCTGAACAAAATGAAACCCTAATGCATAGAGCCTTTCCTCTGTTAAATGATCGTACCGCTTTAAAGCGCGTACACACTGAAGACTTGGATTTTTTCAGCCGTTCAAAAGAAAACTTCCCCACTTTCACGTTATACATAGTCAGAAAAGTGGCAAGCAAGCCAGAACTGTATCCCCCTTTGTAGTAGCCAGGTGTCTTACAGAAACTTTTGGGGCCGGGTAAAAGTTACCGAAATGGCCAGCGGAGACCTCCTCTTCGAAATTCGAGAAAAAGAACAGTTTGAGAAGCTACAAATCTTTCAACTTTTGGTGACACTCCAATCACTGTAACACCACACAGATCAATGAACACAACCCGTGGAGTGGTTTCTGATGCTGATTTGCTTGGCCTGACTGAAGAGGAACTTCTGGAGAGATGGAAGAGTTAGAATGTGACCAATGTACAAAAGATCATCATCAGAAGAGACAACAAGGTAACACCAACAAAGCACCTAATACTCACGTTCGCTTCCAGTAATCTGCCAGAAAGTATTCAAACAGGGTACACAAAGACCTCTCTCAGACTTTACATACCGAACCCTCATCGTTGCTTCTAATTCCAGAGGTATGGCCATGGTTCTAAAAGCTGTCGTGGTCGCCAGACTTGTGCACAATGTGGAGTCTTAGGCCACGTGTCTGAGAATTGCAAACAACCACCTCACTGTGTAAACAGTGAAGGAAACCATGCCGCATATTCACGCTCCTGCACATATTGGAAGAAAGAAAGAGATAATTACGTTGAAGGTGAAGGAGAACATTTCATTTAAGGAAGCACGGCGAAGGTTCTCACCATTCTATGAACCTACATATGCTGATGCGGTGCGTCAGGGGCACTGCCGCACCAGCCCTCGCCACTCCTTCGGCCCGCGCATACAGAGCCGGCCGTTGTGGCACCTGCCCCCAAGGCAGCTGTAGTCCAGACTACACTGCCTACTCCAGAACAGAGACCGGAGATTCCAGAGTCCTCAAGTCTCAAGGCCTCACCCTACCAGGCGAGGCCCAAAATTCGAACTAACAGCTCGCACGTGCGGGCATCCAGTGCCTCCGAGGAGACAATGGATACGTCGGTAGCCTTGGTGCCGAAAGAGCGGCGTGGCTTCTTGGAGCGCGCCAAGAAAACAAAAAAAGCAGCTAACAGGGCCTGGTGACGGCCCTGTTACGTGAACTCAAGCTCCCTGTCTAAACAGCCACTCATTTTTCATACACACAGCACAATTTTACATTCACCATGAACACTCAAATTGTACAAAGGAACGTCAGGGGCCTTCTCAGAAACCTTGACGACATCCAAGAACTTTTACACGAACACTCACCAAAAGTGCTGTGTGTACAAGAAACACACATTAATTCAAAACACACCAACTTTCTTCGTGACTACGTTATTTTCTGAAAGGACCGTAATGATGCTCTGCCATCATCCGGAAGTGTTGCCATTATAGTGAATCAATGGATTGCATGCACACACTTACAACTCCAAACATCCCTTGAGGCAGTGGCTGTTTGAGTGGTTCTTTTTGATAGACTGATCACAATCTGCACTATTGACATTCCTCCTAGCTATCAGCTGCAAAAATGTCATTTACACTCTGTAACTGATGAACTTCCGGAGCCTTATGTTCTTCTTCAGGACTTTAATGCTCATAGTAGGCTAAGGGGTGACTCTCGTTGCGACGTGCGAGGTCGACTGATTGAACAGTTTCTTCTCTCGTCGAGCGCGCGTCTCCCAAATCGAAAAGAACCAACCTATTATAATCTCGCTAATAATACATACTCCTTCATAGACCTAAACATAGTATCTCCATCTCTTGTGCCTCTACTCCAGTGGAAAGTCATCAGTAATCCGTACGGAAGTGACCACTTCCCCGTAGTTTTGAGCACAACCACAGCAGCTGAGTGTCTACCACGTGTTCCCAAATGGCTCATAAACAGAGCCGACTGGGAACAGTTTTATACCATCGCTTGTCTAGGCTGGAGTGACATATGTACTTTGAGCACTGATGTTGCTGTTAACTACTTCACAGCGTTTTTGATTGATGCTGCAACAAAATGCATCCCACAAACAAGTGGACACCCTGGAAAACGGCGTGTGCCATGGTGGAACTTTGAATGCCGAAACGCGCGCAAACAGCAAAACAGAGCATGGAGGTTGCTTCAGAACTCACCGACAGCCAAAAATCTTGACACCTTCAAGAAAATAAAGTCTCAAGGCAGGAGAACGAGTTGGCAGGCCAGAAGAGAAAGCTGGCAGAAGTTTTTGTCAGGGATCAATTCATACACACAGGGGGCTAAAGTCTGGAACATGGTTGGTAGGGTAGCAGGAAAACAAGTACACACACTTCCACTCGTGAACACACAGGGTGATACCTTGGAAGATCAGGCGAACTTCCTCGGTGCACACTTCGAACGGGTGTCCAGCTCGCCACACTATGCTCACACTTTCCAAAAATACAGAACAAGAATAGAAAAGCAGAAACTGGAACATAAATGCACTAGATACGAGGCATATAACCAAGCTTTCAGTTTAGCGGAGCTCCAAACATCTCTAAACTTCTGCAGTACTTCTGCCCCAGGTTCTGACCGTGTGGTGTATGAAATGTTAAATAACCTATCAATCGAAACACAAAAAACCTTACTTTTGTACAATGCTATCTGGTTTTCTGGCACTATCCTTACTTCCTGGAAAGAGGATATTGTTATTCCCATTTTGAAAGAGGGCAAAGACCCTTCTTCCGCTTCGAGCTATAGGCCTATTGCACTTACAAGCTGCTTGTGCAAAGTCTTCGAAAAAATGATAAACTGCCCACTTGTACATTTCCTTGAAACAAACAATTTACTCTAACCATTTCAGTTTGGCTTTCGAGAGCGTAGATCCACCACAGACCACCCTGTTCGTATGGAAGCAAAAATCAGAGACGCTTTCGTCCATAAACAATATTTTTTCTCTGTGTTCCTCGTTATCGAAAAGGCTTACGATACAACATGGCGCTTCGGAATGTTAAGAGACCTGTCCCACCTTGGCGTGCGCGGAAGAATGTTTAACATAATCGAAAGTTACTTGTCGAATTGCACACTCCGAGTTCGAGAAGGCAGCATTCTTTCCCAAACAATTGTCCAAGAAACAGGCATGCCGCAAGGTGGTGTACTTAGTTGCACACTTTTTACTATCAAAATGAATTCTTTGCGCTTGTATATAGCTCGAAATATCTTTTACTCCACATATGTCAATCGCGTCCAGTTCAGTTTTAAGTCTTGTAATCTGGCCATGTGTTAGCGGCAGGTGCAGCTCTGTCTGAACAAGGTCTCCAATCGGGCAGAAGAAAACGGTTTCCGGCTGAATGCACAGAAAAGCACGTGTGTCTTGTTTTCCAGGAAGAGAGGCCTTCATTCCGAACCTGGTATTCAACTGCATGGGCAACGCTTGCTGTTAATACTGAACATAAATTCTTAGGCCTAACATTGGACACTAAGCTAAGCTTCATACCACACATCAAGTATTTAAAAAACAAGTGCATAAAAGCCATAAATGGCTTAAAAGTATTGCCACGTACTACATGAGGAAGTGACAAGAAGTGCTTACCGAATTTGTATAAAAGCGTCATACGTACCCACCTGGACTATGGGGCAATAGTATATCAGTCTGCGACACCTACTGCCCTTAAAATGCTTGACCCTGTTCATCATCTAGGCATCCGCCTCTCTACGGGTGCTTTTCGCACTAGCCCCGTAGAGAGCCTGTACGTGGAATTGAACGAATGGTCGCTCCACCTACAGTGATTGTAAATGTCTTTTTGAAATATTACTTTAATGTAAACGCAGACAAGGATCACCCATTACATTGCACAATTATTGACATGTCAAGCCTTGCTGTTTTTGAAAAACGGCCTTCTGTGAGACAGCACTACTCACTCCGTGTGAGGGGCCTAGCGAAAGAAACCAGTGTGCCACTCGAACACTGTTAGATGGCTCCCGTAGTATGCCTGCCACTATGGCAGTGGCAGGTGATAGATTGCGACGTGTTTTTCTTAGAGGAAGCATGTACCAATTGCACACATCCAGACATACTTTCTTGAACTACAAGATAAATACACATGTCCTGAGTTGTTTACGGATGCTTTAAAGTCTAACACTTCTGTCTCGTACGCAGCCGTTGGTAAATCCTTTTCGGAAGCCGGCGTTCAGCACTCTGATTCAAGCATTTTTACTGGCGAAGCTTATGCGATACTTCGGCTGTTAAACACATTAAACAAATAAAACTACAGAAGTCAATAATATATACAGATTCTCTAAGCGTAGTAAAAGCTCTGAAAACACCTAAAAAGTACAATAACCCTGTGCTTGTATCGCTTTATTCGTTTTTATGCACAGTCTACTGATCCAAACAGCATGTCATAGTCCGCTGGGTGCCAGGACACCGCGAAATACAAGGCAATGTTCTGGTGGACCAGCTAGCTGGATGCGCCAACAAAACCGCGATCAACACTTCGATACCGATTCCTTCACTAGACTTGAAAGCTGTTCTAAAGCGAGAGCTCAGGGGATATTGGCAGAGAAAATGGGACACACACACAGGGAATAAATTGCATTTGATCAAGCCGCAACTTGGTAATTGGCCGCCAGTGTCAAAATCACGCCACAGAAGTAATCCTTACGAGGTAAAGAACAGGCCATACACACACAACACATTCATTTCTTATATTTTGGGGCGCGATCCACCTTTGTGTGACAGATATGGAGAAGCACTCACCGTAATTCTCATTCTAATACAGTGCAAAGAATTTGACACGCTAAGAAGACAACACTTCCCATTACGCTACTGACAGCAGGTACCCCTACACCCTGCAATGTTCGTCGGTAGGCAACCACTTTTAGGGGCGAAGCTCCTTAGGGCGTGGGCTGTGCGTCCCCTGTAGCCTGTATGTAGCCACCTCTAGTTTAGTTCTTGCAGTGTTCACTAGATGGCGGTACCGTCCCCTGTATGTAGCCACCTCTAGTTTAGTTCTTGCAGTGTTCACTAGATGGCGGTACCGTCTCCTGTATGTAGCCACCTCTCGTTTAGTTCTTGTAGTGTTTACTAGATGGTGGTACTTGTAGCTGATGATGAAAAGATGCAAGATGTTATAAACTAGAAAGCGGTACTTGTAGTTGATGAAAGACGCGAGATCTTATAAAATAGGAATGATGTCACATATGGCGCGTGTCATTGGTTGAAGGCAATCGTTCGATTTAGTGCGGCGACGTACGCTAGGGGGAGCGTTGTAATAAAATCCGTTCGCTGTTGGCGCGCGCTCGGAGTCGCCGGATGGATAAGGCTGCACAGCGGAGAGAGCGCAAGGCGGCAGCAGCGCGCGCTCGCCGACAGAATCCCGATGTGCGAGCGCGCGAGGCAAGGGACATCGCAAGCAATCCATCGTCTAAGAACAAATAAAAGTTGATTTGTGTATATACACACACAGCGTTTCTCACGTCTTTACATGATGATCGACTGGGCGAATTACACGGAAGATTCACAGTTTACCGATGAATCGCTCCGGAGCTTCGCCCGTTCATCATCATTCACCCCGTGAATATGCCGTAATTTTTTTACACATAAATCATTGTTAGCTTTTTTAAGATAGGTTCATACTTTTCATCATATATACCCGGGCATTCCGTAGTACGACCTCTCCCGAGAGGTCTCCGCTGTGGTGGCTACACTCTACAAGGTACTTGCCTCACGGCCCTTGGACGCAAGGGTGTGAACGAGTGAGGCACTTTTGCTAATTCCATGCATGCCCACCATCGTTTTTATTATCACAAACTTTTGTCATCTATTAACACCACACACATTTCACGACATGCTCATGATTTTATTACTTCTATGTTTTTACCCGCATTAGGGCGAGAAAGTTTAAGGACCTTATACAGCCGCTAATCAAAATCATTGTTCACATCTCTTGCCCCATTAACTGGCGCTCTTTGGTCATCAAGTGACCCTTTTGCCACAAAGCACCTAACAACATCATCATGGTCATCTCTACAAGGTTCACCAGACGCGTATAAACCATGTGTTCTGTAAATATTATGAAAGTATCTTTTTTACTAGTGTAGTCTTAGGTCCCAGGTGCACTGCGACTTCTTTTAGTTGCATAAATGGGTAATGTGTTTTCATTTTGGCTTTTAAATTTTTTTTACTTTGGTAACGCATTTTGGAAAGTATTGAAATGCTTGTGGCTCTGGCAGGTATCGAAGTAGCATTATTTGTTGGTATTTATGTGTAACAGGTCTTTAATGAACCAAGCTCTGTTTTATTGGAAGATGTTCAGAATTTCCTAAGTGTTGTAAATTGTTCGATGATTAAAGTCTAATATTTGTTCTTAACCCTTATAGCCGCAGAAGAGGACCAAAGGCCTTTTGGTCTTTTTCTGCGGCTTTACTGCCGCAGCACACCCTACTGTGCTGATTATTGTTAGGTAAACTTTTTGACGTTGCCTGAAGGTAAAGGGATGAAAGTTTAATAATTGCTGCTAAAATTACCAACAGTTACTAAACGAAGAAATTCTTTGATGCAAAGGAAGATGTGTTCTTACCTCAGATTTTGCTGTCTTCACTCGACGATTGCGCTTGTTCAAAGATGTAGCGGTTATTGCCAATACAAAGTGGCTGTTATCAGCCACATAAAGTTTCAGAATTATAGATGCATATTTACCATATTGTCTGATTTGAGTTACACTTCGTAGAACAGTTCCTATTTGTTACAAGAAAATACAGCCAGTCAATGAAATAATATTCAAAACTGAGCAATAACCGCCACTTTAAGTAGCCTAAAGGTGTTCTGCAGCAATGTTTACCACATAATGTTGTAACTGAACCAGTCCCTCTTATAGAAAAAATGTAAACAAAAAATAGTTACAATAGTTAGGCTGGCAAATTACAAATTGGATAGAAAAATTCAGTGGGAAATAAAACACTTCATACCTACTATCAAGTAAGGATTAGGTGTGTTACAGCTAGCCAAGTGCGGTGCATGTTATGGTCCTTCAAAGTACTGTCCCGTTTGAAAAGGGGTGGCTACAAATAGGTGTCCAGCCTGTAACGGCTGCAATCTCTCTTGCACTTATCACTTTATCTAACCCAAGCAATGACTGTTTTTTTTCTTTTCTTCAATGTACTCTGTGTGCCCTTTATATCAATTAGAGGGGTCTTGCAACATGTGACACTTTGTACATATTCTTGCTTGATGTGATCACGTCTGCATCATCGAGGAAGTGCAGCACTTAGGTGTTATACCGAGGCATGTAAATGCACTTCTGGCAAGTCCAGTGAAAAGCAGAAGAGAACGTGTATAGTGGTCTATTGTTTATAACTAATATACAATACACCATTTTTCTGTTGACACATAACAGTGGGATTTGGATCATCAGAGCAAAAGAGAGTATAAAAAACCAATTTTGCCTACAATTAGGTACCGCTGACATACTACTCTTTATAGGGAGGGGGAATGGGACTAAAAGATTTCAGAATAGAGGAAAGCATTGAAAGGAAAAGATATAAATAATAAGTGTGCTAGTCAATATGAAATTATTTACGATTAGAGTTTCAGGCAAGTTATATGGCTTTCGTATTCAAGGAATTATATCACAAGACCGTTCCAAGAAGGCCAATTTCAGACAGGTTATTCAATATTGACTGTACGACTGGAGATGATTTTAAAGGTCCAAGCACATTCCGACATATGGCAGAACTCTAATTTGAGGAAATAAGTAATGAACACTCTGATAGCATTTCTGAGCAGGCACATTCATGAGACTTCGAGCAACAAAAGCTTTTGTTGTCAGTTATGTGAATACTGACATATAATTTGTTATTGAAACAAGCAGTCTAATTGCTTTGAGCTGTAGTGAGCAATTGACCGAACTTTAAGAACACAGAATATAATTGATAGTATTATGTTAGTGGCTTTACCACAGGCCACAAGTGGCAATTGATACCCTACAATCTTCCAGCATTGACAATTCCTTCTATCAAGCACAGAAAGATTTTAGAAACGTAATCGCTGATGTGATAGCTACTTTTGAACAGCTTTAGGCCAACTGTTATTTCTCTTGCACAATGCAGGTTTCACTGAACAGAACACGTGATCCGCTCCATATTTTTGCTCTTGATAATTTTCCCATGTTTCGTTATTGGGTGTTCGAGATCGGTAATGTGGTTATGAAGCAGCTGAATTTCGGGTTGATGTGGGTGGCAAGCATGGTTTCACTTTTATCACTTGCACTCCCTGCCTGCTGCTGGCTTCAGATATCACATCTAAAGCCATCCAGACAACAGTCGACATCTTATGCTCGTCCTCAAAAGGTATACGTCCTCATCCGCTTTACAACATCGTGATAATGTGCTCTGAACATTGTTTGTAGAAATATTCTTAAAATGTTCTCATGCGGAATCGTTTAGGACTGCAACAGCTTCGCTCCGCATGAGGGGAAATTACAGGATTTGTGCAATGAACGCCTTTTTACTGTACACTTAATATAGAAAGTATTGCCGACGCACACGCTTTTCCTTATTTCGAATGAATACATATGTTAATCATCGACGTGACGGTGGCACACAATGCTTAGGTTTCATAAATGATGAATATTATAATCTGTGAGGTGTTATATTATGCAGGGTGTTCAGCCACAAAGGTGTTCTTTAGTCGGCATTAATGAGCGTACTCTGGTATGGACTCATGAAGAATTATGGTTTGCCTGTGCTTACACCAAACGTCACTCTTAGTGGACGAAATTGGCGATATCCTTCAATGTTGAGAATTGAAGTCACATATAACTGGATTGGATATTACTGCTATTTCATAACAACTTCATTCCCCTTGCATTCGATCATCTTTCAAGTTATTCCCCGTGCAGGTGGGAATGGCAGTTTACGAAGTACATGCCTTTGTGTTTGACTTCTTTTCCTCTTTACATCGTCTTCACCATACACTGTAGCCCCAGCAGCTGCTATAGCTGAGGCAAGAGTGGCATGGGCTGAAAAATCAATCTTTTACCAATTTCTAATCTGAATACAAAAGAAAATGTTATATGACCAAATGCAATTTAGCGAGGCGAATGTTAAAGCGATATATTTTGCAAAAATTACACCGAGTAACATCTTTCCTTAGTGATATAGCATATAGCTTCAGCGGCAGTGCATAAAGGAATGAAATTTGATCAAAAATGGACTCGCCGCTTTTAAGGACCGAAGCCAGAATTATGGGATAATGCGTGCATTTCCTTGCCAACTGAGCTATATTAGAATGAAAACATATCTGTGGTGATTCATAATAGAATAATTACAAGCACAAACCAACGGTACACAAGAGAAGAGACAAACAAGTGCAGACTGAAACTCAGTTTATGCGCAATAGAGGACAGCGCAATAGATGATGCACTCAATTGCTTGCACGGTGCCAAATATTTCTCTTCAATAGACCTTCGCACAGGCTACTGGCAGATCGCTGTGGACGACAAAGACAGAGAGAAGACGGCCTTCGTGACTCCTGATGGTCTTTATCAGTTCAAGATGATGCCTTTTGGATTATGCAATGCCCCCGCGACATTTGAGCTCTCTCCTTCGAGGCATGAAGTGGACCATCTGCCTCTGCTATCTTGACGACGTTATTGTTTTTTCGACTACTTTCGACGACCATCTTACCCGTCTGTCCGCAGTGCTTGATGTTTTTCGACGTGCCAACTTGCAACTTAACTCGTCCAAATGCCGCTTTGGGCAACGCCAAATTTGCGTACTCGGCCATCTTGTTAACGCTGCGGGCGTTCAACCAGACCCTGCGAAAGTCCGAGCAGTTCGCGACTTCCCCACACCCCGCTCAGTCAAGGACGTCCGAAGTTTTCTGGGACTGTGCTCCTATTTCCGTCGTTTTGTCGAGAAGTTCGCTGAAGTAGCCCGTCCTCTAACCTGCCTCCTCAAAACGGATGTCGCATTCACCTGGGGCCAACAGCAAGCAAACGCCTTCTCGTCGCTCGTCGACATTCTCACCAATCCACCAGTCCTAGCACACTTTGACCCATCTGCTGCTACGGAGCTTCGTACTGACGCCAGTGGCCACGGCATAGGCGCAGTGCTCGCGCAGCGGCAACAAGGAATGCACCGCGTCGTCGCGTATGCAAGCCGTCTGTTGTCGCGCTCGGAACAAAATTATTCCATCACAGAACGCGAGTGCTTAGCTCTCGTCTGGGCCATTGCGAAATTCCGACCGTACCTGTATGGCCGACCATTCTCAGTTATTACGGACCACCATGCGCTTTGCTGGCTCTCCTCACTCAAGGACCCTACGGGACGCCTTGGTCGCTGGGCGCTGCGCTTACAAGAGTACACTTTTTCCGTATCCTATAAATCCGGACAACTTCACAAGGATGCCGACTGCTTGTCCCGTTACCCAGTCGATCCCCCTGACACGAGGGAAGATGAGCAAGAGGCCCTCGTTCTTTCAATTACCGACTTCACCGACATAGCTGCTGAACAACGCCGCGACCCCTCTTTGCGTGCTATTATCAATGGTCTGCACTCTCCCCACCCTGACCACTCCTTACAACTGTTCGTTCTTCACAACGACATCTTGCACCGCTACAACACCCGCCCTGATGGTGCTGAGCTTTTACTCGTTGTTCCTGTGCATCTTCGCTCAGACGTTTTGGCCCAGCTGCATGATGCCCCCTCCGCTGGACACCTAGGGGTGTCACGCACGTATGACCGCATTCGCCGCCGATTCTTTTGGCCTGGCCTCTACCGTTCTGTGCGACAGTACGTTGCGGCATGCGACCTCTGCCAGCGCCGCAAGACACCTGCTCTGAGACCTGCTGGTACCCTCCAGCCCATTGAAGTACCAGATGAGCCATTTTTCCGAGTCGGCCTCGATCTTCTAGGACCCTTTCCCGTGTCGGCCACCGGTAATAAGTGGATTGCTATTGCTACCGACTACGCAACGCGGTATGCCGTTACACGCGCCCTCCCCACCAGCTGCGCTACTGATGTAGCCGATTTCCTTCTTCATGACATCATTCTGCGTCATGGTGCTCCTCGTCAGTTGATCACCGACCGCGGCAGCTGTTTTCTATCTAAAGTAGTCGACGAGCTCCTGCGATCCTGCTCTACCCACCACAAGTTCACTACAGCGTACCATCCGCAAACCAACGGCCTCACGGAACGCCTCAACCGTACCTTGACGAATATGTTAGCGATGTACGTTTCCAAGGATCACAAAGATTGGGACATCCACTTACCTTTCGTTACCTTCGCATACAACAGTTCACGTCATGATACAGCTGGATTTTCCCCTTTTTACCTACTGTTCGGTTATGACCCGCCTTTGCCCATGGACACCATGCTCCAATCTGACGCCGCCTCATCGACTGCTTATGCTCGTGATGCCCTGGCCCGAGCTGACATCGCCCGCCAAGTCGCCCGGGATCGTTTATGTGCCTCGCAGCTTAACCAAAAGAGTGCTTACGATCGCCGGCACCGCGACGTACAGTACTCTCCGGGGTCACTCGTCTTGCTGTGGTTACCATCACGTCGTGTTGGTCTCAGCGAAAAACTGATGTCCCGTTACGTTGGCCCCTACCGCGTCATACGCAAGGTCACCAGCGTGACCTATGAGATAGCTCCACTCCATACCACGTCAGTACCAGCTTCAGTCCCGACCGATATAGTGCACGTCTCACGGCTCAAGCCATACTTCTCACGCCCCGAGAATTGATCGCACCGGGACGGTGCTTCTGCCGCCGGCGGGTAATGTCACGGGCTAAGTAGATGCCTGAGGATGACGACGACGAAGTGCTGAACGGGAACGTGCTCGGACTGCAGCAGCGTCGAACGCATTAGCTCGCCAGTATATTCGCCAGTACACATTTGTTCATCAGTGTATACTTTATTCCCCGTAACAATATGTCACGGAGGAAGGAAAGGTAGGAGAGGTTTTGACGTCACTAGTTGTGAAGCCGCGATAAAGCCGGAAGTCGGCCATATTGACTGGGCGAATTCCCCTCTTTTGTTTATACATGAATGCGAAGCAGAATGCGCGACTCCCTCTCTGTCTCAAAAAGCACGTGGCCTGCGCGCCGCATGCGCCGGTGCCATCCGAAACCAACGGAACGGATTTCAACCCGCTGTCCTGGCGCGATACGGTTGACGAAATCTCTGCGTATGGGTGTTGTACTCTTGCACTGCCGGCGTTTACGATAAACGCGGCAAGTTGCACGTTAAGCTTTGTTTTCATTTGCTCTATTCTTTGTGAAAATATAGATGATATTTCGGACACTGCCGCGCGACGAACCAGGCACCGAAATTTGCACAGCTTCTTTCAGATCACTTTTTCCCCCTTTTGCGCTTATTTTTAGGCTTTGTGAAATTTTCGATCAGGCTGTGGGCTAGACACAACGATAAAAAGCGAGCATCTTAAGCGAAGCAGAACAGGAACTTTTATGCGCAGAAGAATGTGGTAACAGTACAGGAACATAAAAGGCAGGATTAGATTACAGTCTCAATAAGGGCCTGTGGACCGCAAATGCATCGTCCGTTGTCATAAGAAGCAACGCCGCATAACTGTCACTTACCTGCAAGGCATTCATTGAACGAATTCTTGAGCCCAGTCGTTATCTTCTATGATGGCTTTTCAGCATAATTTTGACAGACGCTGCAAATTCGGAGTACGTGTACGCGCGCTCGTTCGGTGGTTTCTAGTTCAGACAACTGGTTACAACCCCCACTGGTGGAAAATCGCGTAGCTAACAATACGGCACAAAGAATGGATGCTGTCGAACACCTGCAGCACGCCACGGTTAGGTGCCAGGCCCATGAAAACGCGCACACCGCTGCTAGACCGCCTGAACGGTGCCGCACCGCACTACATCAACAATAACAAAACGCCGCCATTGTGCCCAGTGAATATGGCCACGAAGACGTCATTTCCGCCACATTTTTTACGCCCTGCACCGGCTGGCATGCCCTCTCCTACCTTTCCTTCCTCCGTGCGCAATGGCATTTTATCTCTAGGCGAGCCTAATTGTTGCTGTCTATCTTTACGGGGTTAGCACGCGAGGTTTGTTGATGTTGCTGGCGGATGGTGTGGTGCACGTGATCTGCCGACGAGATGTGTAGCCCTGCCGTGCCGTCACTTAACGTCCGTGCTTGTTTTTACTTCCGCCTACCGCTTCGAGAGCTTCCAAAGACGGCACCAGATGCGTTTTCTTGTCATTATGTATCAGTGTTCAGCAAATTGGCATCAACGAAAGCATTTCGCCTATCGTCGTGTCTTACGGGCAAATTTTATCGCGGTCAGGTTGGAACTGTGTTGTGTGTTCATTCATCATCTCTATTAATCGCGATCTGCGTACTGTGATCTAGCTCCCGGATCGCAAATAAAATTATCTGCTACCCTAAATTCTATCTGGATTATTTTCAATCGAGTAGCAACAGTGATTGTATATCGTGATAAAAAAATGTGGCCCAGGTCGACCCTGATCGTTATCAAAAGTGCCCCGTGCCTGTGATTGTAATGCGAGAATTCTAGGGCACGTGAGCTATATGTAATGAAAGAAAAAAAACAAAAACTGAGCACGTCCTTGGATGTGAGCTGGTAACATAAAATAATTGCAACTCTCTGTTACGCAAAACTGCTAGCGTGTGGACCTACAGTGACAAGAATACATCTTCATGGAGGAGAATTATAGTTTCGAGCATAGCAAGACTGCTTTCGTTCGTGTTAAGGACGTATGTTTGTCAGTGGTGGGAATGCATAATGTACGCGGGATTCGACCTCCAACAGCCCACTGTTCAACTGCCCCTGCACTAATTACGCAGCGTGTTCACTTGTAAACACACGTCCCGAAGTCCAGAGCGCAAGCTTGCCTCGTTCAGATCCGCTACTTGTTTCAAGTGCATATACCCACATGCATGCAGAGAGTTTGGCAACGCGACCGACTTCAGAAATTGCGAGGCCCTTCAAATAAAGCAACAGAGCAACCAGCAATATCGATACGTTCGATGGTCGTAAAAAAACCGGAACAGACTGAGAGGGACAGAGTGACAGGAGTACACGATCATACACACCTCGCCGGTAAGACACCATCCACGCGCACACGAACTTCAAGAACAACACACGTGCTATCAAGCAACAGGCTTTCCTTGGGATAAACAACTCCATACGTGTTCCAAATTAGTGCACATAGGCGATCTTTACGGAACAAGCGGGGCTAAAGCTTCCCCTGATTCAAGTTACCCACATGGATTCTGTGAGAACACAAAAACTTGTCTTCAAAGAGTGCTTATAGAATTCTTCAAGGCATGCTTAAAGTAAGTATTATGTGTATTCTGAAATAAAAGTTCACATTTTCTGGCCGAATTATTTCTGTTTTTTGCTAAAGACTAACGTAACAACTCATTTCAGAGAATTTTTTTTGTTTATTATTTGTCGCTATACTAGCTCCACAAACGTGTATGTAGATAGTGATTACTCCTTTCCTCCGTGTATTTTATAAAGAATTTTATTATTTTTCATAAGCACTCTTCATGTTGGCGAGCCAACGGGACGGCTTTAAGCTCTCCCATAGTAGAGTACCTATAGTACTCCAAGTCGTTACCCACTTTTTCTAAACACTCTTCAGTGTGAGGCCCACGTGACGGCCTAGTTGACATAGTGCTCTCCCATAGGAGAGTACCAAGTACTCTAAATCGGTCACCAGGTTTCTTCTAAACACGCGATCACCATGTATTCTAAGGCTGTATTGGACGGAATGGCTTTGTCCTATCATCCTTCAAGCTGCACGTTTTGTGTATTTATGGGCCAGCTCAAGTAGCGATGTTTAACGATTTTTTTGTGTGACTTGGACGTGTATTTTGTAGTTTCGCAACTCGTATATTCTGACTATGTTCCGTAAGTTGCAGTGATGCCAGCCCTAGAGATTTATCCTAAGATCTAGAGATTTTATACCTCATTTAGAGATCTGGCGTCTTTTTTGTTGAATCTATAGAGAATTTCTTAAGGCTGTGTAAATGTCACATTTCACGGCCTCATTAAAGGCATTACTAATAAGGTGACCACGGGCACTCTCTTTTGACTACAAAGGCTGTGAGAATGATAATTTAGGCAATGTCTTGTTTTTTTAAATTTAAGGTAGCCTTGGTGTTCTTATTAGTTGTGTGAAGGGAATAGCAGTTTTGTAATGTGAGATTGTTATAGTCTTAATATTGTGGAAAATTGAGCTATGTAGTCATAAGAGTTGAGCACGCGCATATAATGAGCTCCCTGAGTGATTGCTGCACTGTAAAACAAAAGTAAATTTTGTCTTGTAGTGAATATAAACACATGTCAAGATTACACTGACTGCGTGCCTTCACCGAGCGAAGTCTCCATGTGAAATATTTAGGAATGTTTTGGAGCGTTAAACGGAGCGTAAACGTTACGAATATATTTGGCCAAACGTGGAGCTGATCGAAAGTGCAGAGGAAAGGCGTAGCTATATCAGCCAGGGATAATTGATGCGTGGGGTTTAACGTCCCAAAACCACCATGTCATTATAGACGCCGTATTTGAGGGCTCCGGAAATTTCGATCACCTGGGGTTCTTTAACGTGCACCCACATCCTGAGCACACGGGCTTACAGCTTTTTCGCTTCCATCAAAAATGCAGCCGGAATTCGATACCGTGGCCTGCGGGTCAGCAGCCGACATGGAGGAAGCTCATGTCAGCCGAGTACCTTAGCCACCAGCTAGACCACCGCGGCGGGGCTATCAGCCAGTAATAGAGCGCCCACTTACACACCTTTCTCTTTGTACTTACATCATATGAAAATATTGCAACAGGGATTGCAAATGCGGAAAATTAAGAATAGCGCCTCAGCTGTCAAGCTGCAAGTACAAGAAAGGCGCGACAAACTTGCGGTTGACCGAATGATCACATCTATTCTTCAATGCGTGTGCAAAGCGCATTCGACGTGCAAATCCGCTTCGGTGGCAACAGGTGCCATTTGCAAGCACTTGGCCACAGAGCACACTATCTTAATACTTTTTTTTAAACTCAATTAGTCTGAATATTGACATTAAAAATATAATTTAGGAATTTTTCTTGCAATCTAGGGATGTTTTGAGGATCAATATAGAAATAAAATGCTTCCATGGGTTGGTCGTACGTGCTCAAAACAGGTGTTTTGTGGCTGAAAACGCTCGTGCCACCCGGGACAGCAGAGGCAGCCGCGTGTTCTATGATCTATGATAGGATGTATGATAATACTCGGGGTAGTCCTCTACTGTTTGAAGCTAGGACGGGAGTATTGCGAACCAAGACATATCGGGCCAAATACAAAGGGGTAGACATGGTATGCAGTGCGTGTGGAGAGGAGGAGGACACTGCCGAACACTTGATAATGTTCTGTAAAGGACTTCACCCCAAAGTTCAGGACGATGACGCAGAGGTTTTCAAAGCACTGGGGTATGGTGGGTAGAAGGAGAGGTGTCAGCATCGTCCCGGTCGCGCCTTGAAAGGAGGCGTGCTGGTATAAGTGGGCGCTCTATTACTGGCTGATAGCACCGACGCGGTGGTCTAGCTGGTGGCTAAGGTACTCGGCTGACATGAGCTTCCTCCATGTCAGCTGCTCACCCGCAGGTCGCGGTATCGAATTTCGGCTGCATTTTTGATGGAAGCGAAAATGCTGTAAGCCCGTGTGCTCAGGATGTGGGTGCACGTTAAAGAACCCCAGGCAGTCGAAATTTCCGGAGCCCTCAAATACGGCGTTTATAATGACATGGTGGTTTTGGGACGTTAAACCCTACGCATCAATTAATCCTGGCTGATATAACTACGCCTTTCCTCTGCACTTTCGATCAGCTCCACGTTTGGCCAAATATATTCGTAACGTTTACGCTCCGTTTAACGCTCCAAAACATTCCTAAATATTTCACATGGAGACTTCGCTCGGTGAAGGCATGCAGTCAGTGTAATCTTGACATGTGTTTATATTCACTACAAGACAAAATTTACTTTTGTTTCACAGTGCAGCGATCACTCAGGGAGCTCATTATATGCGCGTGCTCAACTCTTACGACTACATAGCTCAATTTTCCGCAATATTAAGACTATAACAATCTCACATTACAAAACTGCTATTCCCTTCACACAACTTAAAAGAACACCAAGGCTATCTTAAATTAAAAAAAAAACAAGACATTGCCTAAATTATCATTTTCACAGCCTTTGTAGTTGAAAGATAGTGCACGTGGTCACTTATTTTGTAATGCCTTTAATCAGGCCGTGAAATGTGACATTTCCACAGCCTTATGAAATTCTCTATAGATTCATCAAAAAAGACGCCAGATCTCTAAATGAGGTATAAAATCTCTAGATCTTAGGATAAATCTCTAGGGCTGGCATCACTGCAACTTACGGAACATAGTCAGAATATACGAGTTGCGAAACTACAAAATACACGTCCAAGTCACACAAAAAAATCGTTAAACATCGCTACTTGAGCTGGCCCATAAATACACAAAACGTGCAGCTTGAAGGATGATAGGACAAAGCCATTCCGTCCAATACAGCCTTAGAATACATGGTGATCGCGTGTTTAGAAGAAACCTGGTGACCGATTTAGAGTACTTGGTACTCTCCTATGGGAGAGCACTATGTCAACTAGGCCGTCACGTGGGCCTCACACTGAAGAGTGTTTAGAAAAAGTGGGTAACGACTTAGAGTACTATAGATACTCTACTATGGGAGAGCTTAAAGCCGTCCCGTTGGCTCGCCAACATGAAGAGTGCTTATGAAAAATAATAAAATTCTCCATAAAATACACGGAGGAAAGGAGTAATCACTATCTACATACACGTTTGTGAAGCTAGTATAGCGACAGAATATAAACAAAAAAATTACCTGAAATGAGTTGTTACATTAGTCTTGAGCAAAAAACAGAAATAATTCTGCCAGAAAATGTGAACCTTTATTTCAGAATACACATAATACATACTTTAAGCATGCCTTGAAGAATTCTATAAGCACTTTTTGAAAACAAGTTTTTGTGTTCTCACAGAATCCATGTGGGTAACTTGAATCAGGGGAAGCTTTAGCCCCGCTTGTTCCGTAAAGATCGCCTCAGTGCACTACTTAGGAACACGTGTGGAGTTGTTTATCCCAAGGAAAGCCTGTTGCTTGATAGCACGTGTGTTGTTCTTGAAGTTCGTGTGCGCGTGGATGGTGTCTTGCCGGCGAGGTGTGTATGATCGTGTACTCCTGTCACTCTGTCCCTCTCAGTCTGTTCCGGTTTTTTTACGACCATCGAACGTATCGATATTGCTGGTTGCTCTGTTGCTTTATTTGAAGGGCCTCGCAATTTCTGAAGTCGGTCGCGTTGGCGAACTCTCTGCATGCATGTGGGTATATGCACTTGAAACAAGTAGCGGATCTGAACGAGGCAAGCTTGCGCTCTGGACTTCGGGACGTGTGTTTACAATTGAACACGCTGCGTAATTAGTGCGGGGGCAGTTGAACAGTGGGCTGTTGGAGGTCGAATTCCGCGTACATTATGCATTCCCACCACTGACAAACATACGTCCTTAACACGAACGAAAGCAGCCTTGCTATGCTCAAAACTATAATTCTCCTCCATGAAGATGCATTCTTGTCACTGTAGGTCCACGCGCTAGCAGTTTGGCGTAACAGACAGTTGCAATTATTTTATGTTACCAGCTCACATTCAAGGACGTGCTCAGTTTTTTTTTTCTTTCATTACATATAGCTCACGTGCCCTAGACTTCTCGCATTACAATCACAGGCACGGGGCACTTTTGATAACGATCAGGGTCGACCTGGGCCACATTTTTTTATCACGATATACAATCACTGTTGCTACTCCGTTGAAAATAATCCAGATAGAGTTTGGGGTAGTAGATAATTTTATTTGCGATCCGGGAGCTAGATCACAGTACGCAGATCGCGGTTAATAGTGATGATGAATGAACACACAACACAGTTCCAACCTGACCGCGATATAATTTGCCCGTGTGACACGACGATAAGCGAAATGCTTTCGTTGATACCAATTTGCTGAACACTGATACATAATGACAAGAAAACGCATCTGGTGCCGTCTTTGGAAGCTCTCGAAGCGGTAGGCGGAAGTAAAAACAAGCACGGACGTTAAGTGACGGCACGGCAGGGCTACACATCTCGTCGGCAGATCACGTGCACCACACCATCCGCCAGCAACATCAACAAACCTCGCGTGCTAACCCCGTAAAGATAGACAGCAACAATTAGGCTCGCCTAGAGATAAAATGCCATTGCGCACGAAGAAAGGAAAGGAAGGAGAGGGCATGCCCAGCCGGTGCAGGGCGTAAAAAATGTGGCGGAAATGACGTCACAGTGGCAATATTCACTGGGCACAATGGCGGCGTTTTGTTATTGTTGATGTAGTGCGGTGCGGCATCGTTTAGGCGGTCCAGCAGCGGTGTGCGCATTTTCATGGGCCTGGCACCTAACCGTGGCGTACTGCAGGTGTTCGACAGCATCCATTCTTTGTGCCGCATTGTTAGCTACGCGATTTTCCTCCGGGGGGGGGGGGGGTTGTAACCAGGTGTCTGAACTAGAAACCACGGAACGAGCGCGTGTATACGTACTCCAAATTTGCAGCGTCCGTCAAAATTATGCTGAAAAGCCATCATAGAAGATAACGACTGTGCTCAAAAATTCGTTCAATGAATGCCTTGCAGGTTAGTGACAGTTATGCGGTGTTGCTTCTTATGATAACGGACGATGCATTTGCGGTCCACAGGCCCTTATTAAGACTGTAATCTAATCCTGCCTTTTATGTTCCTGTACAGTTACCACATGCTTCTGCGCATTAAAGTTCCTGTTCTGCTTCGCTTAAGATGCTCGCTTTTTATCGTTGTGTCTAGCCCACAGCCTGATCGAAAATTTCATAAAGCCTAAAAAGAAGCGCAAAAGGGGGAAAAAGTGATCTGAAAGAAGCTGTGTAAATTTCGGTGCCTGGTTCGTCGCGCGGCAATGTCCGAAATATCATCTTTATTTTCACAAAGAATGCATCAAATAAAAAAAGCTTAACGTGCAACTTGCTGCATTTATCGTAAACGCCGGCAGTGCAAGAGTACAACACCCATACGCAGAGATTTCGTCAACTGTATCGCGGCAGGACAGCGGGTTTAAATCCGTTCCGTTGGTTTCGCATAGCACCGGCGCACGCGGCGCGCAGGCCACGTGCTTTTTGAGACAGAGAGGGGGTCGCGCCTTCTGCTTCGCATTTATTTGTAAACAAGAGAGGAGAATTTGCCCAGTCCGTAGGGCCGACTTCCGGCTTCATCGTGGCTTCACAACGAGTGATGTCAGGGCCTCTCGCAACTTTCCTTCCTCCGTGAGATTAACAATAACAAAACGCCGCCATTGTGCCCAGTGAATATGGCCGCTGCGACGTAATTTCCGCCACTTTTTTACGCCCTCCGCCGGCTGGGCATGCCCCCTCCTACCTTTCCTTCCTTCGTGATATATATGCTCTCTAGCCCCTCGGCTCGGAAGGTCGTGCAAGGTCGAGGAGGTCGGTTGGTGCAGGCACAGCACGCAACGAGAGATAAGTTTTTCTTTATTTGTTTGTGTTTGTGAACCCTATTATTATTGTTTTTCTCCTAATTAATACCTTGCATTGGGGGTACTGTGGGTGTGGGACACGGGTAACGTTGCAGTGACGTTGACCACGTGAAAGGGGTAGGCGGCTGTTTTGAAGAAGTTCGGTGCACCCGGTTATTTGTTAAACAGCTATAACCGAACACTAAATGGACCTAGTGAGAGGCTATATGCGAAATTGAAGACGTGTGTGTGGGGTGTAGGGGGCAGCTTCAAACACTTGTTGAAGTAGGAGAGTTAGTGGAGGCGGCTGGATAGCGGGATTAAGGTTGAACCTAGGGCTGTCGGGCGCTCTGTCCGATGGTCGGGCGGGTGATGGCTAAGGAGGCTAGGAAAACCACGGGCGAGAGTGAGTGCGAAGAATGCAAGCGCCGGTGCTACTTGGACGAGACAGGATTCACGAGTTTGGCCGACAGGCAGAAGGCGATCTTCGTGTGCAGGCTGTGCGAGGCACTGAAGTCAGCCGTGCAACGCATGGAGACTAGCATCGAGGGGCTTCAGGGGCAGCTTAGGGCGGAACCAGAGCATAGGATAGAACTCCAATAACAGCTCGGAGCATCGCGTGAGTGGGAGGAGGCTACCGCCAGCCTATTAGAGCGAATGAAGGGCGACCTTCGAAAAGAACGGGAAGGGCGGACCTAGCTGGAGCAGCGCTTGCCCCGCTGCGGTGGTCTAGTGGCTAAGGTACTCGGCTACTGACCCGCAGGTCGCGCGTTCAAATCCCGGCTGCGGCGGCTGCATTTCCGATGGAGGCAGAAATATTGTAGGCCCGTGTGCCCAGATTTGGGTGCACGTTAAAGAACCCCAGGTGGTCGAAATTTCCGTAGCCCTCCACTACGGCGTCTCTCATAATCATATGGTGATTTTGGGACGTTAAACCCCACATATCAATCATCAAATTAGCTGGAGCAGTGGGTAAAGGAGCTAATGGCGCTTTGCCCCGACCCCGAGCGGTGTGAGATTGCAGGCGTGGGTAGCGGAGAAGCCGACAAGCGGGAAGTATTAGGCAATAAGGGAGGTTAGGGGGCTGCACTGTCTCGCCACAGCATGGAGGCTCCGAGAACATTCAGCTCGGTGGCGCAGCAGTCTTCAAGCAGGGCAGGAACACAAAACAGATGGCAAAGCGAGAAACAGGTAAAAAATACAGGGGCGCTACCACAAACAGGAAGCCAGCGATTGGAGCGTAGAAGGGTCCTAGTGGTGGGGGACTCTAACGTGGCTAAAGCACGACAGTGAAGGAAGATGGGAGAATGGGGGTGGAGGTACGGTCAGGGAATAGCATGGCGGATGCACTGGCCAGAGCTCAGAAGGTTGTAGAGGACACCATGAAGGGCACAAATCTCTTCATTATTCATGCTGGTCTCAATGATGTGTTGAAGGGCAAGGATCACAACCTTCAGAGACAGTTAGAAGATAAGCTGCGTAAGCTCCGAGACGCCTCTAGGAGTGTGCATGTGACCATATGCACATTTCCAGAGGTCTGGGGACAGTCTCGTGGGATTGAAAGGAGGGTAGTGGAGGCCAACTGTTTGATCAAGTGCATGGACCGGAAACTTGGATACAGCGTAGTGGAAGTGAACCAAGACGTGTACTAGCCCGGCGCTCGCCCCTTTGCACAGGATGGCATTCATTACAGTGGTGCAATGGGCAGGAGTGTTGGTAATAGGAGGGGTCGTCAAGCCACAGCTTTTTAGGCAGACCCAGAGCCCTGAGGCCGTCGGTGACTATACGTGTAGTCACAGACAGTTCTGAAGGGGCACAAATATTCAAGCCACACGAGGTCCATGGGAGAAGAAATCGACGTAACCGCAAGGGCTAAGTTCAGTCACACATAAGCTTATTAACGTGCAGGGTGGCAGGAATAGGTTGAAGTGGGAAGAGATAGAAGAGCAGTTAAGGCAGGAGCAGCTGATGGTTTATAGGGTTTTCGAGACACATCTTCGGGACATGAAGCAACCACCTTGATTCCGCACTACGTATGGGAATATTGCAATAGTACAGAAGGCAGCAAAAAAGGGGGGGGGGGAATTGGTGCATTTATACATAAAAGTATGTGTTGGCAAAAAGTGAAGAAAGGAACTACGCAACATTTATGGTTAAGAGGGAAAGCAGCTGGGTAGATGACACTACTTGGTGTACTTGTGGACGGGAGCAAAGGCCAGAGAGCAAAACCAGGCAGTGGTGGAGTGTATATCAAAAGACATTGATTAATTAGGAGGGGAGTGCGAGATACGTATACTAGGAGATATGAACGCGCACATAGAAGATATGGATGGGTATACCGACCCAACAGGCAAAATGATCATGGATATGTGTGAAAGACATGATTTGATCATTTGCAACAGTACGGAGAAGTGTGAAGCTCAAATAACATGGGAGGTAAGAAGGCTGCAATCGACAATAGATTCTGCACTGATGTCACATATCATGTATGATAGGCTCACGGGAATGCACATAGACGAATGTGGCTCCAGAAGTCTGGGTAGTGACCAAAAACGCATCAAGCTAAGTTTTGAAAGAGCAGTGAAAGTGGGAAGGACACAAGAGGAGTAACTACAGAGAGAGAGGAAACTTTATTAGAACTTGGCCGGCAGCTTGGTCTTGGTGGCCTCAGATGGCGGCGCTGAGTCCCTGAACTCGGGCGGCATCTTCGGCCTGCCGGACAGCCCAGAGCTGGTCGTTGAGCTCCGAGCTTCTGAGCGCCGCCTCCCAGCGGCGGCGTCGCCGACGGAGAAGGTCCCCCGCGGCTCCCGCAGACGGGACGGCGGCGGGAACAAGTGAGCTCGAGGCTTCCTGTTGCCTGGTATTGGCAGCCGCCATAGGCGCATCGCGAACGGCGGCCGTTTCTCGACCATTGTTATCGGCGCATTCCCAGAGCATGTGGCGCAGCGTTGCTCTGTGCCCGCATGCTTTACATAGATCGGTAATGTGTAAGTGCGGGTAGCAGTGGCGTAAGACGACCGGGCTGGGGTAAGAGTGGGTTTGTAGTAAGCGATAGCTTACGGCATCGTGTCTGTTTAATTTGTCATGCGGTGGCGGGAACTTTCGCCTTTCCAGTCTGTAGTGTTGCGTAATATCTCGGAACGTGATGAGACGATCACCCCACGACCATTGTGGTCTGTGTTGTCGCTGCGTGTCTGTCAAAGTGTCTCGATCCGGCAGATCAGAAGCCCCGCTCTCGGGAGCGGAGGCGGCGGCCACGGAATGTGCCGCGGCTCGGCGAGTGAGACCTCGAGCCGCGGCGTGGGCCGCCTCGTTGCCCGGAAGCGGGACATCGGTGTGTGCCGGGGTCCAAAGGAGGAAGACTGTTAAATTTTGTTGTGGCGATCGCGACGCTGAGTCACCATCACCGCACCTCTTAAAGATGCGGGCCGCTTCCTGCGAGACGCGGCCGCGCGCGAAGCCGCGGATTGCTGCCTGCGAGTCGCTGATTACGATCGTAGCGTTCGGCACCGTGGCGATTGCTAGGGCTATCGCGGCTTCTTCGGCCGCCTCCGTATGTCCCGTGGTCACCGTGGCGCTCGCGAGGCATTTGCCCGCACGGTCAACGACCGCAGCGGCGTGTGCGTGTCTCCCGTCCCCATATCTCGCGGCATCTACGTACACAACTTCGTCGCTAGTGCCGTACTTCTTTTGAAGGTCACTAGCTCGCTGGTTACGGCGCCCGACGTGGTGCGTCGGGTGCATATTCTTAGAAAGCGGCGGAACAATTAGGCGGTCGCGAACCGAGGCAGGAACATCCGCTTTTTCTCCCTGCTGAGTGTGGTACCGGATGCCAAGTGACTCGAGGATGTGTCGACCCGTCTTAGACCCCGACAAGCGTTCGTTTTGCGAAACGACATGGGCCTCAATTAACTCGTCGAGTGAGTTGTGCAGTCCAAGTTCTAGTAACTTTTCAGTGCTCGCATTCAGTGGAACTCCAATTGCTCTCTTGAAAGCCTTTCGTATTATACATTCGATCTTGTTTTTTTCTGAGCCTAGCAATTTGAGGTAGGGGGCAACGTATGTTATACGGCTTATTGCGTACGCCTGCACTAGACGGATCGCGCAGTGTTCGCGCATACCAGTACGTCTGTTCGTGATACGACGTAGGAGTCGGATCGTGTCGTCTACCGAACGACGTAGTCTTCGCACCGTCTCACCATTATGGCCGTTTGCCTGCAGGTGTAACCCCAGAATTCTAATTTTGTCTACGTGTGGAATGGGAGTGCCATCTGCCAATAGAACGCTTATTTTGTAGCACTCCCTTTCCTCGTCGCGCGGGGTTTTGCGACCTCTACTTGTAGGTTTGTAGATTAGAAGTTCCGACTTGGTTGCCGAGCATTCGAGGCCCGTTCCTCGCAAGTACTCCTGAACTTCGTCTACACCTGCCTGAAGCGTACGCTCGACGTGACCATCACAACCTCCGCCGGGAACCCAGAGGGTGATGTCATCCGCGTAGATACTGTGATACAATCCTTGTATGCCTAATAATTTCTCGGGTAGCCCCAATAGAACTAAATTAAAGAGTAATGGCGAAATTACGGAGCCTTGTGGCGTGCCCCTCGAGCCCAACTCAAATTCTTGCAGTTCCACATCTCCAACGACGACGCGTACGCGTCTGCCGGCAAGGAAGTCACGTATGTAATTATATGTTTTTTGTCGTAGTCCTAATGTTTGAACTCTGTTTAAAATTGCTTCGTGTTTAACGCTGTCGAAGGCCTTTTTAATATCTAGGCCAAGGATCGCCTTGGTTGAGCTGGTAATGTCATCAACAATGTGGTGCTTCAGCTGAAGCAACGCGTCTTGTGCGGAGAGATTGCGGCGGAATCCTAGCATGGTGTGCGGAAATACATCGCGGACTTCGAGAAAGTCAGTCACGCGTTTGAGGACTGCGTGCTCCAGAACTTTTCCTACACAAGACGTGAGCGAAATTGGCCTTAGATTATCAAGCGCAACCTGCTTGCCCGGTTTAGGAATCATGATAACTTGAGCTCTTTTCCACGCTTCAGGAAGGGAACCGCGTTGCCAGCACTCGTTGATATAAGTCACAAATCGGGAGATTGACTCGTCATCTAAGTTGCGGAGAGCCTTGTTCGAAACCCGGTCCAGGCCGGGCGCCGATCGGGTGTTTAGTTCAAAAAGGACTGCCCGAATTTCCGCTTCGCTAAATTCGGCGTCCAGTTGCTCATTAGCAACGCCGTCATAATCTGGGTGTTGGACGCTCTCTGCCGACTTAAAGTAACGGTCACGTATTGCACCGAGCAGGTCATCGCCTTTATGATCGTTCACAAGTCTCCGAGTTTTATGGCCTTGAGCGGCACGAGTATCTTCCGGATCCAATAGGTGCCGGAAAAGGCGCCAAGCACTCGCCCCTCGCATCTGTCGCTCGAGGCCGTTGCACAGGTCTTCCCATTGTGACCTACAGACTTGGAACGCATGTTCCTCAATTTTTCTGTCTAACCGTGCTATGCGTTTCCTCAACGCCCGGTTATGTCTTTGGCGTTTCCACCTCTTGAGTAGGGCTTGCTTTGCTTCCCACATGTGTAGGAGCCTGCTGTCGATTACTTCGAGCTTCGCTTCGGGCGGGATGTGGCACGTTACCGCGTCTACGTCCCGATTGAGCGTCGCGGTCCACTCGTCTATATCCGTGATCGGCTCGTCGCCCCGCCCGCCTTCTGCTCTCTTTTTGCGGAACGCGTCCCACTGCACTAATTTGAGTTTACGGCCTGTGCTTTCAGAGTATGTTCTACGAACGCTCGGGCCCGTGTATACCGTAATCTCTATCAGAGAGTGGTCACTCCCTAAGTCCTCCTGCGTGTTTTGCCAAGACGCCGCTGTGACATTCGACACGAACGCGAGGTCCGGTAGCGTGTCTGCGCTCACGCTGTTACCCCGGCGCGTCGGATCGGCGGGGTTCGCGATCAGTTCAAGCCGTTGGTCTTGCGAGTCTTCCCAAAGGTGTTTGCCCTTGAGCGTTTCACGCGTGTATCCCCAGGCCCCATCGGGCGCATTAAAATCACCCGCAACTAGCAGAGGTGCGCCGTGGGCGGCCGTGCTTGCTCTCCGGAGCATCTCCCCAAATCGGTGCTGTAGCGTGGGTTTACTGTAGACGTTAAGTACAAACAGGCCTCGGCCGCGCTTAGGAATTAATTCTACAAAAACATGCGGTATCCTTACGCACTCAAGTTCGCGCTGCGCCACCGTGATGTTACGTCTAACTAGCACGGCGGCGACCGGCGCCGGACGCGGCGGGGGCGACGGCAGCGACCGCGGTCGCGCCGACGACGAGAGCGGATCGCCCCGCCCTCGGCGACCCGCGGCCGCCCCCGGCGCCCCACCACGCGCCGAGCGCTGTGTAGCACGTTTTTCTTTCCGCCTGTTGTCCGCCGCGGCCGCATTTATGACTTTGTAACCAGCTAGTTTTGCCGGATAATTTGTTTCCTGCAAAAGGATAATGTCCGGTTTCGTCTCACGGCTTCGAATAAATTGCTCGAGATTTCCCCGCTTCCTCCTATATCCCCGGCAGTTCCACTGCCAGATCGTGTACTGTTGTTTGTGAGTGTTAGTGTGAGTGTGCGCGTGTCTAGCCATGGTGATGCTTGTGTTTAATTTAGCCCATCGCCGTCGAGGCGACTGGGGTGCGGCTGAATCTGCGGCTCGGCGTCTGTTAGCGCGTTCTGCTGCTACTGACTCTGTTGCTGTCTAGCGTAGGGCTTACTCACCGTTCTAATCGGTCTGCCCGCAGATGGCGGGAGTCGCGCTTCAATGTTTTCTATGCGCGCCGTGTGCGCGGTGAGCATTTGTGTCATTTGTTCAGAGAGCTTAGCTATCGCACTATTGAACATGTCATTCATCTGTGCCACCTGTTTAGCAAAACGTTCATCGAGGCTGGTCTCGATAGTATCGATTTGTTTCTGTAGCTTATCATAACGGCCAAATCGCTGTGTGGATTCGTGCCTGGCAGGATCTAGTGCTATCCTTTTCGCGATACACGGGCGGTCTTCGCGTCCGCCTGCCCCCTCTCCCGAACTGCTCTCGTCATCCGTGTCCATCCCCGCCGCCTCGGGTCTCGACGGAGTCGAAGACCGAGGCGTCGGTGGTGGCGGCGCCGTCGACCGTTGCTGCGGTTGTTGCATTCGTGGAGCCTCTCCTTTCAATTTGGAATTTTCCGCTCTAAGGGCGGCGTTCTCGCGTTTCAGCTCTGAAATTATCGATTGTAATGGTCCTAGGCGTTGTTCTAGCGCTCGCTCTACCGCTAGCTTGAGCTCGCTCCCACCGCCGCCCCCGAAATCCCGCCGAAACAACGCCGCCGGCGCGAAAGGCGCGCCCATCTCACCTGCTGCCATGTGCCCATGGGTCCCTGTTGTTGCGGCTGCCGCCACGTCTGATGCTGCTGTCTTTGTTGGGTGCCTTGGTTGACAGCTGCGGCGCCCGGAACGGCGCCACCGCGCGTCTTCGACATGCTTCTCGGCCTTGGTGTCCGGCTGCGAGAGCGGGACCGGGATTTACCGCCGCCGCCTCTGGCGTCTCGGCTTGTCGAGCGTCCTCTTCGGGTGGCGTTGGATGAATGACTGTCAAACGCCGGATAATGATTGTAGTAACCTCCGTTGCCTTCGGTGCTAATGCCGCTGTTGTAGATGCTGTCGGACGCTGCGGCCGCTTGCTCTTCTTCACGCCGCTTTCGCTCTAGGCGGCGACGCTTGACTATGTAAGGAGTCTTGTATCTCGCCTTGCAGACGCGGTCACCCGTGAGATGATCCTTGCCACACAGTTGACACCGCGGCTCGCAGCGATGGTCAGACGGGGGGTTACTGCTTCCGCAGCCACGGCAAATCTTGTCGGCAGGGTTGGGACACACGCCGGAGCGATGGCCCAGCCTCCCGCACGCGTAGCACACGTCGATGTGCTTTCTGTAGAGGGAGCATCTCACAAGCATAGGTCCATAGTATACGTGTCTGGGAACATGGAAACCGTCGAACAATACGATGATGTTGTCCGTGGTGCCCATTCGCTTGGCATGCAGCACGCCGGGGTTGCGCTGCGTCACTAGGTTGTTAACGATGTCCTCCGGGCTCTCGTCTTTGGAAATGTTCCTAATCAGGCCCTTGGAAGTGTTCTCCGGGGCGGCCTGATAGGCGTTCGCCTCGAACTCTCGGTTCCCGATGCAAAGCTTGCTGATGGCTCCGTAGCGTTTGACTCTGTCCGCGGACGGAGTGCTGAGCACCACGACGTTCTGTTTAACGTTGAGTAACTACATGAAAATTTTTATTCAGAAAGGCAAATAGAAATAGCCACTAAACAAATTGAGAAAGTAATCACTGAGGATAATAAAACAGTGCGGATATACACGAATCAAACTAGACTGTTTGAGCTAGAGCTTGCTAAGGCACGTGACAAGTCACCCCGGAAAAGAAGACACAAACCCAAAAGTTGGTCTGAACAGCAAACTGTTGTTGGGAGTACGGAGTTTGAACATTGTGATTTCACCCATGTCGCATTGCTGCAGTGAAGGGAACCAAACTGCTCGAGACTACAGCAGCAGAGGCCTATAAATCTCTCGAGAGTTTCCTTCCACAGTTTCAACCAATGGGTTCAATAGTGGTAAAACATGACATTTATTCCACTTGTTCTTTACAACTCTATCATAAACAGGATAATAAGACAGTGTAGATATACACGAATAAAATTTAGAGCTTGCTAAGGCACGTGACAAGTCACCCCGAAAACAAGACACAAACCCAAAAGTTGGTGGGATGAGAAAGTTAAGGGAGCCATAGCAAAATGTCACGAAGCCTCTAGAGAACACAGACATGCTAAGCAGCGGGGTGAACCGACAGATGATGTTGAAAGAAAATGGGAAATCCTTCTAAGCTGTAGAAGGGATGCATCCCTTCTGATCAATGAAAAGGTTAGAAGAAAGGGGGCTCAGTGGCTGGCGGAAGTACATATAAAAGATAGAAAGGCCGCTGCAAAATTTTGGAACTACCTAAACTCCCTAAGAAATGAGTCAAGACTAGAGCAGAGGTCTATACCTGCAGCTCAAGGTGCGAGGCTCGAAGGGAACGAAGCGTTTGAATATATAATAACAAAGGTGACAGAAAAATATCGCCAAAGTGACTTATCCACTACATTAGACAGGGATGAATAAAGCAGCGCAATGGCTCCATTTTCACAACGAGAGTGGGAGAGGGCTGAGAAGAGGGTTCCCAGTAGTACACCAACAGGCCCAGATGGCATTCCAATTATGCTGATAAAGACATTGGGTCCGAAGTCTAAGCAGACTTTGAGAAAGGCAGTGAGAAAAACAATAATCGATGGTGAAGTCACCGATGGTTGGAAACTTAGCAGAATGAGCATGATTTTTAAAGTAAAAGGGGACAAAGCTGACATAATCAACTACCGTCCTATAACAGTGACATCAGTGGCCTACAGGCTGGCGATGCGGATTATAAGGGAAAGAGTGCATGCATGGAAAGAGGATAAGGAGGTGCTGGGGGAACTGAAGAATACGTTTCGGAAACACAGGAGGTTGGAAGACAATCTGTTCTCACTGACGCAGTGCATCGAAATAGCAGAAAAGGAACACAGGCCCTTGTGGCTAGCATTTTTGAATATCAAGGCAGCGTATGATAGCGTGGTTCAAGAGGGCTTGAGGTGAATACTGGACACACTAGGTGTGGAAGATGGAGTCACTAATCTTTTAAAGGAAATCTATAAAAGTAACAACGTAGTTATAAAGTGGGAAAAACAGGTATCCAAACCCAGAGAGGTAAAACAGGGGCTTAGGCAGGGGTGTCCGCTGTCACCCTTGTTATTAATGATGTACCTACAAGGATCACAGGCCAAATTAGAGGGAAGTGGACTCTGCTTCAATTTCTATTTCGTCAAACAAGGAAAACTCACTGAGCAGGCACTACCAGCATTGATGTAAGCAGATGATATAGTGCTAATGGCCGAACAAAGGAAGATTTGCAGAGATTGATGGACATCTGTGGTAATGAAGGAGATAGGTTAGATTTCAGAATCAGTAAAGAAAAATCAGCATTCATGACTTTTATTGATAATGAAGGTAGTTACCTTAGGATACAAGAGGTCACACCAGAGATAACAAAAATGCAAATATATGGGCATACGGATAATGAATGGGAACGAGTACCTAAGGGAACACGAAATATACGTAACGACTAAATTTAACAGGAATGCAGCAGTGATGACACATAGGGCACTGTAGAATTACAATAGGTATGATGTTGTGAGAGGAATATGGAAAGCGGTCACGGTTCCTGGTCTGACGTTCGGCAATGCGGTCTTGTGCATGAGATCAGAAGTTCAAGCAAGATTAGAAATTGAGCAACGTGGAATAGGTAGGCTTGCTTTAGGAGCTAACGGGAATACACAAAATCAGGGAGTACAAGGTGATATGGATGGACATCATTGAGGGCAGGGAAGCTAGCAACAAGATAAAATTTGAGAAGCTATTGAAAGAAATGGGGGAGGAGCGTTCGGCCAGGAAGGTTTTCAGCTACTTGTACATGAAGAATGTCAATACAAAATGGACGAAGAAAACCAGAAAATTTACGGGAAATCCTTAGAAAACAGCAGGGAGCCACACCAAAAAGAACTATCGATTAAGAAGAAGGTTAAGTAAACGGAGACCGATATGGGAAGAATTGGCATGATTGAAAAGTCCGCACTAGAGATCTATTGAACTTTTAAGCAGAAAATATCCACGGAAAGGATCTATGATAATACTCGAGGTATTTCTCTACTGTTTAGGGCCAGGACGGGAGTATTGCGGACCAAGACATATCGAGCAAATACGAAGGGGTAGAGACGGTATGCAGTGCGTGCGGAGAGGAGGAGGTAACTGCCGAACACTTGATAATGTTCTGTAAAGGACTTCACCTTATAGTGCAGCGTGATGGCGCAGAATTTTTCAAAGCACTGTGATTCAGGGACAGAGAGGGCAAAATAGACTTTAAGCGGAAAGAGTTAGCTAGAAGAAGATTATCTGATTGGTGGTTTTAAAGTCAAGGCACGAGTGAAAATTAAACTCTTCACTGCAAAGTACCAGTCCTCAACTTAACTATTTAAAGAAAAAAAAAGGATGAATCTAGTCTTTAGTTCACTAAGCATTACTGCTAGGTGGCGTTAGCCGCTGCCCGATTTAAAGGGTACAGCCTTATCAATCCATCCATCCATCCATGCGCGGCATTGTATATAATATAAAAAGTTCTTGCTTGTCGATCGGCTGCTGCGTATTTCTTGTCGGCCAGCGCTTCAGCGCCGCGCTCTGTGTTCTCCGGGCGACGCGTCCGCCACACGCTTCTACGTTTTGTCGACGAGGATCTTCAATCGACGTGCATCAGACGTCAAGATGGGCATCCAGCCTTCTTTCTCGTGCTGTGGACTCAGCACTCATGCAAGCTGTTCCACCGCTACTGTATGTCCTGCATACATTCCTATTTTTCGACACTTTTCGTGCCAGTCACGAGGCCTACCGACGTGTGCGTCTCTCCTGAACTGCCTTCTCGACGGTTTCTTTGGCAAGCTTGAACGCTGCTATCCCTCCACCTCCGTTCCTTTCGTGCCCCGGTGTACCACCTATTCCACGGAAAAAGTGGCGTCCTGTGTTACAGGTTTACATCGACGCCATTGCAGGCACGCCACGCCGGAGCACAAGAAGGCGCTGCTCCTGAACGCCTTGGGCGTCGAGGGACTCAAACTTACCTGCGTGCCGCCGAAGATGAGCAGCAGTCGGAAGCCGACAGGGCAACTTATGAAATGACGCCGGATGTGTTCGACGCAGCCCTTGCGCTGCTGAATGAACTATTTGAGCCTCAGCCGGACGTGGCGTGAGTCGCGCCCACTTCAAAGCCCTGCGGCAGGGCCCAGACCAGTCGTCGGTAGACTCTATTCAGGAAGTACGCCGAGTAGCTGAGCTTTGCGAATTCAGCGCGGCGAACGATATCCTCGCTTTCGACTAGATTGTATCTGGCATCGCGTCGCCGCACCTACAAAGAATTTTTCCTACAAAGGATTTCCTACAAAGGATTTCAAAGAATCCTACAAAGGATTTCACGCCACAGAAGGTGCTCGACGTAGCGAGAGAGGAGCAGCGCGTCGACCGCGCATTGCTACTGTTATCTGGACTAGAAGTCGACGCAGCGTCGTCGCGTCCGATTCAAGATGGCGGTTCAGCTCGCCGAGAGATTCAATATCCCAGGCTAAATGGCGGCTATCCTCTCCAAGCTTCGCTGCAAGATGGCACCACTGAGACTTCTTCTTTGTGCACCTCCTCGCCCTCCGCTGCTGCACACAACTCCTCTCTAGCTTCTCCAACTGCTCGCGTGGGTACCTGTTACCACTGCGGATCGACGCGGCATTGGGCCAACTCTGCCGCTTCCCTGCCAGGAGCCGGACGTGTTCATGGTGCGGACGTCGTGGACACTTCGCGCGGGTCTGCCGCACTACAACGGAGTCTACCAGTCATTACGGCATATCGACGGTGACCAATACAGTTACCGTACTTCAAGTGGACGAAATGGTTACCACTATTGGACTTCATCTTACCGTACAGATCAATGGATTCACTTTCAACATGCTCATCGACTCTGGGACAGCTGTGTCATTACTCAACTTTAAAGAATATAAGATTGTAAAGGGGGTTTATTGAAGGAACTGAGCAAGCGGGTGGTAGCTCGAAAGGAACGCAGGCGGACCAAGATGACGGTGCTCGATCGTCGACCTTGTGCCTTTTTCTTGTGTTGATGATAATTGAGCTGATGGTATCATCATCATCATAATCATCAGCCTGACTACGTCCACTGCAGGACAAAGGCCTCTCCCATGTTCCGCCAGTTAACCCGGTCCTGTGCTTGCTGCTGCCAATTTATACCTGCAAACTTCTTAATCTCATCTGCCCACCTAACCTTCTGTCTCCCCCTAACCCGCTTGCTTTGTCTGGGAATCTAGTTAGTCACCCCTAATGACCAGCGGTTATCCTGTCTACGCGCTACATGCCCTGCCCATGTCCATTTCTTCTTCTTGATTTCAACTATGATATCCTTAACCCCCGTTTGTTCCCTGATCCACTCTGCTCTCTTCTTGCCTCTTAAGGTTACACCTACCATTTTTCTTTCCATTGCTCACTGCGTCGTCCTCAATTTAAGCTGAACCCTCTTTGTAAGTCTCTAGTTTTCTGCTCTGTAGCTAAGTACCGGCAAGATACAGCTGTTGTATACCTTCCTCTTAAGGGATAGTGGCAATCTACCTGTCATATTTTGAGAGTGCTTACCAAATGTGCTCCACCCCATTTTTATTCTTCTAGTTACTTCAATCTCGTGGTTCGGCTCCGCGGTTATTACATGCCCTAAGTAGGCATAGTCATCTACAACTTGAAGTGCACTATTACCTATCTCAAAGCGCTGCTCTTTTCTGAGGTTGTTGTACATTACTTTTGTTTTCTGCAGATTAATTAACGGTATCAACGTCTTCCTGTCGTGACCGTCGTGATGGTATCATAGCTTCCTTATTCACTATAATTACCCCCGGTGAAAAAGTTGAAGCCATCCTGGCAATCTAACACGTGGGGACAAGCGGGTCGAAGTAGGGCTTGAGACGATTTACGTGAACAATATCACGTCCACGCCGACGACGGTCGCACGGTGGCGTGAGGGGTTCAATGGCGTAGTTCACGGGTGAGGTACGCTCGATCAGGCGGTAGGGGCCATGCTAATTAGAGAGTAGCTTGAGTGATACACCAGGGGCACAGGGCGGTACATGCAGCCATACAAGTGCTCCAGGAACGAACGTTGGGGCAGAACGATGGTCGTCGTCACGGGTCTGCTTCTGGCGCTGTTGGTCGGCTGGAGTAAGCCGCTTGGCTAGCTTGCGGCACTCGTCTGCGTAACGAGCGGCTTCCGAGACAGGCGTGCATTCGGAGGGATCTGGCGAGTATGGTAGTAAAGTGTCGATGATGTGCAATGGTTGGCGACCGTACAGGAGAAAAAATGAGGAAAACCCGATAATGACTTGCGTAGTGGAGTTATACGCGTATGTCACAAATTGAAGAACGAGGTCCCAGTTTGTTTGATGAGAAGCGACATGCGTCGCGAGCATGTCCCCCAGAATACGAATAAATCACTCAGTCAAACCGTTTGTTGGTGGTAGGCTGTACGCATCCGGTGTACAATATGGTACTGTTGAAGAAGTACTTGGATTACATCGGAAAGGAAAACACGCCCTCGGTCACTGAGGAGTTCGCGAGGAGGACCATGACGAAGCACAAAACGAATGAGTGTGAAAGTTGCAATGTCTTGTGCTGCAGCTGTGGAGAGAGCAGCAGTTTCAGCGTACCGTGTAAGATGATCCACAGTCTTGATGGCCCATCGGTTGCTTGCTGTTGTCAATGGTAGTGGTCCGTAGAGGTCAATTCCTACACAGTCGAATGGGCGGTCTGGGCATGGAAGGGGCTGCAATGAACCTGTTGCAGGATGTGGCGGGTTTTTCCTCCGCTGACATTCGTGGCAACCGTGAATGAACTGGCGGATGAAGGTAAACATTCCACGCCAGTAATACCTTTTTCGTAAACGCTCGTAGGTCTTCAAAACACCGGCGTGAGCACATTGTGGGTCGGAATGAAACGACGCACAGATAGTAGAGCTTAGCGTTCGAGGAATGACTACAGGTTTTCCCGCTCAATTTAATCCAAGCGCCAGCCAAATTAATCTAGGCGCCAGTCAATTTAATCCAGCCGCCTATCAAATTAATCCAAGTGCAATTCATTTTAATCGAAGTGCCACTGAAATTAATCCTACCGCCAGCCGATTTAATCCAGAAGCCAGCGAATTTAATCCTGATGACTTTGTGACTTCAAAACGACCCAGAATTTTCGGTAATGTGATGATTGAATGAATAGCTTTGGAGTGAATGTAAGAGGAAAAAACCATGAATGAGTCACTAGTGACACAATGTGACTCGCGCGACTTCATCACGCCTATCACCGCGTAAGCACTATTCACACCTTCGACATGCATATCAAAGGAAACGACATCCACACAGTAATAACTTGATACCTATTGACCAGGCCAACGATCTCATCACGAGTGACTCAGGTGACGTCTTCACGCATACCATCCACGCATGCACTGTCTTAACATTCCGTCATGCATATCAAATGAAACGTCTTTGAAAGGGCAGGAGCTTGATACCTAAAACTCGGCCAAGCCACCGAATCACCAGTGACTCAGGGGACGTCATCACCCATATCACCCGCGCACGTAATTTACTAGCCTGCCGACATGCATATGAAACGAAACGTGTTAGAGAGAGCAATAACGTGTTACCTACGACTCGGCCAATTGACTTGATCACTAAAGACTATGGTGACGTCATCACGCCTATCACCAACGCACGCAATGCCTAACCTGCCTTCATGTATACCAAACGAAACGTCTTTAAGAGGGTAACAACTTGAACGCTGTCAATCAGCCTAGTGACGTGATCACTAGTGACTCGTGTGACGTCATCGCGCCTGACACCCACGCACCCAGTGTCTAACCTGACTTCATATATATCAAACGAAACGTCTTTGAGAGAGTAATAACTTGAACGCTGTCACTAGGCTTTGTGACATCATCACTATTGACTAGCGCGACGTCATTTTGCCTAAGATTCACGCAAGCACTCTTTAATGTGCCTTCATGCACATCAAACAAAAGGTCTCTGAGAGGGTAATAATTTGAACGCTGGCATTAGGCCTAGTCACGTCATCACTAGTGACTCAGGTGTGTCATCACGCCTATCATACACGCACGCGGTGTCATCACCTGCCTTCATGCATATCTAACGAAACGTCTTTGAGAGAGTAATAACTTCAACGCTGTCACTAGGCCTAGTGACGTCATCACTAGTGACTAGCGCGACGTCATTTCGCCTAAGACTCACGCAAGTACTCTCTAATGTGTCCTCATGCATATCAAACAAAACGTCTTTGAGAGGGTAATAATTTGAACACTGGCATTAGGCCTAGTCACGTCATCACTAGTGACTCAGGTGTGTCATCACGCCTATCATACACGCACGCGGTGTCATCACCTGCCTTCATGCATATCTAACGAAACGTCTTTGAGAGAGTAATAACTTCAACGCTGTCACTAGGCCTAGTGACGTCATCACTAGTGACTAGCGCGACGTCATTTCGCCTAAGACTCACGCAAGTACTCTCTAATGTGTCCTCATGCATATCAAACAAAACGTCTTTGAGAGGGTAATAACTCGAACGCTGTCACTCGGCCTAGTGACGTCATCATCAGTGGCTAACATGACGTCATCTCGCCTATCACACACGCACTCGGTCTCCAAACCTGTCTTCATGCATATGAAACAAAACGTCTTTGTGAAGGTAATAACTTGAATGCTGTCACTAGTCCTAGTGACGTAAACACTAGTGACTCACGTGACGTCATCACGCCTATCACACCCGCACGTGGTGTCCAAACCTGCCTTCATGCATATCAAACGAAACGTCTTTGAGAGAATAATAACTTGAACGCTGTCACTGGGCCTAGTGACGTCATCAATAGTGACGCGTGACGTCATCCCGCCTAAGACTCACGCAAGCACTCTCTAATGTGCTTCATGCATATCAAACGAAACGTCTTTGAGAGGGTATTAACTTGAATGCTCTCACTAGGCCTAGCGACGTGATTACTAGTGATTCATGTGACGTCATCACGCCTATCACACACGCACGCGCTGTTCTAACCTGTCTTACTGCATACCAAACGAAATGTCTGTGAGAGAGCAATAACGCCATACTTATGACACGGCCAACCAACTTGATCACTAGTGACTTACGTGACGTCATCACGACTAACACTCACGCAAGCACTCTGTGACGTGCCTTCATGAATATCAAACGGAACTTCATCGAGAGAACATTAACTTGAAGGCCGTTGCAGGCGGCGTCTGCTAGTAAAAACTGACTGCCCGCACTGCACAGCCGCTCACCGGTTAACCGGTATATGTAGGCACCAGATCGCACGTTTCAAATTCAGTCAAAGGCGTCTTTACATGGCTTTCGTTTGACTTGACGCTTTTCTTGAGTAGATGCGACGGAAGCAACAGTACCTTCAAGTGGCAGTGGGATACAACCAAACATCAGCGTCCCACCACTCGTTGAAGGCAACGCTTCTCCTTCATTCAGTAAATAGGAATAATAAAGGCGAAATGACAATTAAGCATTTTCTAAGCCATACTCAATACGCGAAATTCAACCAATACCATGACCACTCTGCGACGCATTTACTCCAGCTCGTCGTATGGGAAGATGTAGGTGGCTTTCTTGTTGTTACTCGTGTTTCGAAGTATTGAAAATGCGGGCAGCCAGGCCGCACTACTGTGAACGGACAGGCGTTCTACACCAAACAGGCACGCTTATTCCAAGCACACTAACCTGTAAGAAACGGCGTGGCATAGAATGTAAAAAGAAAGACACGAGTCAGGCACAGCATTCATTATATATATATATATATATATATATATATATATATATATATATATATATATATATATATATATATATATATATATATATATTATATATATATATATATATATATATATATATATATATATATATATATATATATATATATATATATATATATATATATATATATATTAAACATTTGCGTTGCTTTTCAGTGATTTACTCTCATGCAGACGACGGGCAGACGTTCCACAATGAATGCAGATGACAAAATTGAAGATACGTTTTAATTCGTCCTAGAATACCCTAATGCTGGTTATTTCTGATTTGAAGCAATATCTTGAAGTAATACTGAAGCAGATGACAGTGTGTCGCATCTGTTTTCGGCGAGTCTGTTTCACGCAGACGACGGGACGACATGGTGCGACGCGAGCGCAAGTCGGCGTAGTTTCAAGTTTCTGCCCGTGTCATTGTTAGGTGAGCGCTTTTGCAGGCCTGAGAATAAGTGAAAGTTTGCGCTTCGACTACTGGTGCTATCGAAGACCAAGACTCTCGGCGCCCCGAAAGGTCACGGAAGGCACCTGATGAACCGAAGAAAAAGTACGCTCGCGTTTCCCCTGTAGATTGTTGCCGCGGATAATAGATGTTCACAGGCGCGGAGGTGATTTAAAAGTGCTCTCCAAAACACTAAATATCAATATAGAGACCGTGCGTTCTATTGCCGCTAGTGACCGTGACACAGCTAAAACACGTGGTGGTTCGTCGAGAAAATTTGGACCGGACGTGGTGGACGCCCTGCAACGAATCGTACAGGAAAATCCATCTTTCACGCTGGAACAAATAAAGAGGGCTCTCAAGGATGAGATGCCTAACGTTGAAGTGAGCACGTGGAAGATTGATCAGCTCGTCGATGGCCATGGTTATTCGGTAAAGCTGCTGACACCAAGCCCAGTAGATAGAAATCTCGCCGACGTGAAACAGCTGCGCTGCCGATATGCCCAGTGGCTTCAGAGCGAGGGAACTACGCTAACATGATACTACATCGACGAGACCAACTTGAACGCATGGTGCTCGCGCAGTTTCGGTAGGGCGAAACGAGGTGCTCCAGCATGCCGTTTGTCAACTAGTGCGAAGGGGGCGAATGTGAATGTTATAGCCTGCATGTCAGCGAATGGCCTTCTTCATTGGACAATTGCGGACAAGGTCCACTGGGCTGTCTTCAACGACTTTCTCGCAGAAGTGTCGAGTAAAGTTTCACCGCAGGAACCAGGACTACAGGCAGAGTTCCTGTTTGACAACGCACCAGCGCACCGCCGCGCCGAACAGGCTGTCCTCTCGACCACACAGTCAAGTGGCTACCGCCATACAGCCCACTCTTCAATCCGATTGAGGAGCTTTTCTCAAAGTTCAAGGCAGGTGTAAAGGGCTTCCTAAGCGAGCGGAGGGATGATATCCTCACGACACCGGGAGCGATCTCCAAGAAAGAACATCGCCGTGCTCTGCTGGTTGAGGCCGCGGGGCGCTCTATGCAGCACATCCAGCGTGTGGACTGCGTCGCTTATGATAGGCAGAATTACACTTTTGTACAAGCTGCCCTCGACTGCCTTGATATGTAGAACACTGCGCAGCAGCACAACTATAGGTGCGTGTTCATGAAAACTGCTTTGCCTGTATAATAATAAATTTTGTTTTTCATGGACTTGCCCCGGTTCTCTTTCATCACCCCTGTCATAACCGATTTAACAAGCTCGACGTTATTAGAACAAGATTTTTTTCTTGAGGAGTGGTGGATGTTTTAACCGGGCTTCATCTTTGCTTCGGCATTGCCAAAGCATGTCAGGTATGTCGTAACTATAGAGGCCGGCTCTATAGGCACTAAAGAACCGGGATTTAGTCGCCAAAAATAGGTGGCCAAAGCGCTGTTTTAGGCTCCCAAAATTGTGAATATAGGCGCAATAAACTTTGACAAAACTCAAATTTTCCAATAAACAGGTGCGGGATCTGTCTCTACGACATGAGAGCAAGAAAAAATGCTCTAGTTTATAATGGTACAAACGCGTAATGGTTTAGCATAAACATGCGTTTTTCCGCGGGGTTCGCAGAATACGGTCTTTCCATTTCTAGTTTAGCATGGTCAGTTAAGTGTGTACCGTCAAATAAACATGCTTCTGTGTCTCTTTCTGTGGGGCATAGCTGAGAAGGGCTACAGAGAGAGAGAGAGAGAAGGAATGTAGGAAAGGTAGGGAGGTTAACTAGACTATGCGTCCAGTTTGCTACCCTACACATAGGGAAGGGGAGAGGGGAATAAAAAAAGAGAGAAGGATAGACACATGTCACATCACACACACAATGCCGAGTTTCACAGGTGGTCCCTCAATGAAGTTGCTGTCCAGTATATCAGGAGGGCTCGTGTGGCTTTCTGTGCTGATGTGCTCCGCGACCAGGCTCCTAAGATCTTTGCTTCATTAAATGGCCGGTCATCGAGTCTATTCAAGGCCCACTGGAGAGTCCGGCGATCTTCATCAAATTGGGCACAGTGGCACAAGAGATGTTCAATAGTCTCTACACAGTTGCAGCTTTCACACATGGATGAATCTGCCATGCCAATGCGATGGCTGAATGACTTAGTAAACGCTATCCCAGTCCACAGCCAGCACAGCATTGTAGCGTAACTTCGAGAAATCTTGAATGGCAGTTGTTTCTGGAGTAGTGACTTAAGATTCTTAGGGCGATGATTGGAGTTAAGTGGAGAATTACAGTGCACCAGCGTGGCATTATGCGCGATGTGACGAAGTTCTCTAGCTGCGTCTACTCTTGACAAAGGTATTAACAGTGTGGGAGCTCCATCGTGGGCACATCGGGCAGCGTCGTTGGCGACGTGGTTACCACTGATGCCACAGTGGCCCGGCAACCATTGTAAAACACTATCGTGTCCTTGATCAGCGGCGCGATGACAAACTTTATTAATACGATACACCATCTGGTGGTAGTTTCCACGTCGTAGAGTTCGCACGCATTGAAGGGCTGCCTTGGAGTAGCAGAAAATGGCCCATCTACTAGGGGATTCTTGCGTAACAAACTCCACAGCGGCTCGAAGAGCGGTGAGCTCGGATCCCGTATATGTCGTGACGTGTGATGTCTTGAATTTGACGGTGATTGATCGAGATTGTATGACAAAGGTACCTGTCGAACTTCCGGATACCGAACCGTCCGTGTAAACATGAATTCGGTTAGCATACGACAAATTCAAAAGGTCCAGTGAGATCTGCTTGAGGGCTGCATATGACAGGCTTGCCTTTTTAGATATCCCCGGCACTTCAAGGTGTACAGTCGGTCTTTTCACGCGCCACTCTGGAGATAGTGGTATGGCTGCAGTCGAGAATCTCCACGAGATGGAATTCTGGTTAGCCGCAACAACTTTGGAAAAGGCTGCCTTTTGTCTTTCTGGTGGCAAGCTAGCAAGGTGGTGGTTAGGCACTGTGGATATGTGACGGATATGTGTTATATGTCGTGATCAGACAGTTATATATGTCGTGATCGGATGGTCTTTAGCAATACCAATTGTTGCTAACGTATTAGCGCACCGAGGTAGCCCCAAGCATGTGCGGAGGACTTGGCCTTTGAATGCTTTGCAGGACCCTGATGTTAATTTTTCCGGCGTTGGAAAGCACGGGCGTGCTATACCGCAAATATCCCAAGAAGAGTGCTCTGTATGAGAAGGACTACACATGCGCAAATAGCCAGAGTGCAAAGCGCCAGAAGGATTTTTTTTTTGCGGCGTATTAACTTGGCTAACCACACAGGCTCAATTTTTCTTCTGTCTGTGAACACCTTAAATGGTCGTTACACAAATTTAAGAGTTGTGAGAAGTCAAAAGGAATGCATGCACTGGGCGCTCAAGATCTCATTTACCAAGATTTGCAGTACTACGCGCGTCATAAAGAGGTGATATGCCAAACTGAACACGGCTTGACCTTCATCTCATGAGCGTGTGCCCCAACATGGTGAAGGTGATAGAATGATCCTGCATATGTCAAAGTAGTGCGTGACACGGCGAGAACTATTTGAGACAAGGTGTGTAATTTGTGCAAACGGTTGCCTAAATAGAAGCATGAATGTTGACAAAAATGTTAGAGCACAGAGACGAAATCTATTCGCCTTATTTATTTATTTCATATCGAGAGAGATGTGAGACCAAGGTGCCTCCATTTTGTTTGCGTTGGTGTTCTCGCAGTTCTCGCATCATGTCGGTGCCCGCATTCACAACGCTGGGCGTGGTTTTGGTGCATCGTCCCTTACAGAAGTTGCAGCGGTGTAACGCTGTGTATCGGGGTAAGGATACGTTATCCAAGCCAGCCTCTCCAAACGTGCGCGCAGATAGGGATTCATCCCACAAAAACTCGCGGTACAATAAAAAAAAAAACATCGAGACGGCATAACACCGCTTGCGCGCACGGGCTGACATCTCATGCGAAAGTAGCTGGCATCTCATGCGAAAGTAGTTTACCCACGCATGACGTGCTCATGCACGTCGTGTGATGCTCCAGCACCGAGTGACTCTGATATCAATAGCGGGGAAGTAATTGGACTTGCAACATCTACATAGAGTGAGTGGCGAAGGTTTCAAGCTCAACTCCTCAGATCATGCTTTCGCAGCTTCTCATGATCAAATTACAAAATTCTAGTGATACAAAGCTTTTCATTGGGCACGCAATATTTTTCACTGTCTAAGTGAAAATTCTCAGGTGACCTAGTGAAGCACCACATGTAAATGACAAATAAAACAAAAACTACATAGATATTGCTTTCTTTATAGGCACTTTACTTCCCCTGATGACTCTCCACAGTTTCGCATTCATTGTTCTTCTTCCTGCCGCTGCACAGAAGCACCTCCTGGTCGCTACGCATCCGAGCGGACGCTGGAGAGAGGCTGAGCAGACGACGCGACATAGATGGTATACATGTGTAGAGGCCAATCGACTTTCCTTTTGGCTAAAATGCCTTCTAGGCTTGACAGTTCTAAAAGTAACATGTGAAATAAAGTGTAGTTTGCACCCCACAGTGTCTCGAAATCTAAATTTTGCCCGGTAACGTGAATACCGGGCTCCAGCGGTACTTGAAAGCAAAATTTGAGGTTAAATAACGTTTATATAGGCATCAATTTTGAAAACAGGCGTTTACAGGCACTTATACGAATTAAGGCAGCAACGTCCAAAATATGCATATATAGGCACTATAAAAGCTCTCCTTGCCCTCTAATTTGTGCTCATGTGTCAAAATGACACGATAGGAACGCAAGAAACGAAACAGGCATTTGCATATAATTCGGCCTCTAGTCATAACACTGTATATCCGTAATCAAGCATAAGACGCACGCACGGTCTACCTGCTCCAAAACTTGCAACAAAAAGATTTGTCTACCACTCCTTCAGCTCAGCTAATATTTCATCTGGTTATCCTGTGAAACAAATTCGTTGTAACAGATGGCAGTCCCCATACTTGTGATACATACTATTGCTATTTGCTACTGACCATTTGCTGATGCGCCATTGAATGTTGTGCCTGACTCATGCCTTTCTTTCTACATTATACACCACGCCATTTCTTACAGGTTAGTGTGCTTGGAATAAGCGTGCCTGTTTGGTGTAGAACGCCTGTCCGTTCACAATAGTGCGGCCTGGCTGCCCGCATTTCAATACTTCGAAACACGAGTAGCAACAAAAAAGCCACCTACATCTTCCCATACGACGAGCTGGAGTAAATGCGTCGCAGAGTGGTCATGGTATAGGTTGAATTTCGCGTATTGAGTATGGCTTAGAAAATGCTTAATTGTCATTTCGCCTTTATTATTCCTACTTATTGAATGAAGGAGAAGTGCTGCCCTCAACGAGTGGTGGGACGCTGATGTTTGATTGTACCCCACTGCTGCTTGAAGGTACTGTTGCTTCCGTCGCATCTACTCAAGAAAAGCGTCAAGTCAAATGAGAGCCATGTAAAGACGCCTTTGACTGAATTTGAAGCGCGCGATCTGGTGCCTACAAATACCGGTTAGCCGGTGAACGGCTGTGCAGTTCGGGCAGTCAGTTCTTTACTAGCAGACGCTGCCTGCAACGGCCTTCATGTTAATGTTCTCTCAAGGAAGTTTCGTTTGGTATGCATGACGACAGGTTAGGACAGCGCGTGCGTGTGTGATAGGCGTTATGAGGTCACGTGAATCACTAGTAATCACGTCGCTAGGCCTAGTGAGAGCATTTGAGTTATTACTCTCTCAAAGACGTTTTGTTTGGTATGCATGAAGACATGTTAGGACAGCGCGTGCGTGTGTGATAGACGTGATGATGTCACATGAGTCAATAGTAATCACGTCGCTAGGCCTAGTGAGAGCGTTCAAGTTAATACCCTCTCAATGACGTTTTGTTTGATATGCATGAAGGCACATTAGAGAGTGCTTGTGTGGGTGTCAGACATGATGACGTCACGCGAGTCACTAGTGATCACGTCACTAGGCCTAGTGACAGCGTTAGAGTTATTACTCTCTCAAAGACGTTTTGTTTATATACATAAAGGCAGGTTACAGAGTACTTGCGAGGGTGTCAGGCGAGATGACGTCACGTGAATCACTAGTGATGACGCCACTAGTCCTAGTGACAACATCCAAGTTATTACTCTCTCAAAGACGTTTCGTTTGATATGCATGAAGGCAGGTTAGGACACCACGTGCGTGTGTGATAGACGTAATGACGCCACGTGAGTCACTAGTGATGGCGTCACTAGGCCTAGTGACAGCATTCAAGTTATTACCCTCTCAAAGACGTTTGTTTCATATGCATGAAGGAATATTAGGGAGTGCTTGCGTGGTTCTTAGGCGAAATGACGTCACGCGAGTCACTAGTGATGACATCACTAGGCATAGTGACAGCGTTGAAGTTGTAACTCTCTCAAAGACGTTTCGTTTGATATGCATGAAGACAGGTTTGGACACCGCGTGCGTGTGTGATAGGTGTGATGACGTTACGTGAGTCACTAGCATAGGTCGGCACTTTGAGAGACTACTCACTCATACTCACTCACCATAATTTTTTCAGCCTTCACCCTCACTCACGTTCATACTCACGTCTACTCCCACTCATAGGCCCTCACTCACGTTCATACTCACGCCTACTCGCACTCATGAGTACTCACTAACGTTCATACTCCCTCCTTGTCACACTCAGAATACTCACTCCCGTTCCTACTCACTCCTTCTTACACTCAAAATACTCACTCACGTTCATACTCACGCCTACTCACACTCACTCCTACTCAATTACGTTCATACTCACTCCTTCTCACACTCAAAGTACTCACTCACGTTCATACTCGCTCCTTGTCCCACTCAGAGTACTCACTTACGTTCATACTCACTCCTACTGACACTCATGAGTACTCACACACGTTCAAACTCACTTCTACTCACACTGAAAGTATTCATTCACGTTCATACTCACTTATACTCATACTCAGAGTACTCACTAATGTTCATACTCACTCCTACTCACACTCATGAGTACTCACTCACGTTCAAACTTACGCCAACTGACACTCTAGGCCCTCACTCACGTTCATACTCACGACTACTCACACTGATGAGTACTCACTCATGTTCGTACTCACGCCTACTCACAGTCACTCACGTTCATACTCACGCCTACTCACACTCATTGTTCATGGCTCACGTCTTAGGCAAGATGACGTTACGCGAATCACTAGTGATGACGTCACTAGGCCTAGTGACAGCGTTCAAGTTATCACTCTCTCAAAGTCGTTTCGTTTGGTATACACGATGGCAGGTTAGACATTGCGTGTGTAGGTGATAGGCGTGATGACGTTGCTTGAGTCACTAGTGATGACGTCAGTTGGCCGAGTCATAGGTAACACGTTATTGCTCTCTCAAACACGTTTCGTTTGGTATGCATGTCGGCAGGCTAGTAAATTACGTGCGCGGGTGATATGGGTGATGACGTTCCCGGAGTCACTGGTGATCCGGTGGCTTGGCCGAGCTTTAGGTATCAGCTCCTGCCCTTTCAAAGACGTTTCATTTGATATGCATGACGGAACGTTAAGACAGTGCGTGCGTGGGTGGTATGCGTGAAGACGTCACCTGAGTCACTCGTGATGAGATCATTGGCCAGGTTAATAGGTATCAAGTTATTACTGTGTGGATGGCGTTTCCTTTGATATGCATGTTGAAGGTGTGAATAGTGCTTACGCGGGTGATAGGTGTGATGAAGCCGCGCGAGTCATATTGTGTTACTAGGGATAGATTCATGGTTTTTCCTTCTTATATTCACTCCAAAGCTATTCACTCCCCGCATTCCCGAAAATTCTGGGTCGTTTTGAAGTCACAATGTCATCAGGATTAAATTCGCTGGCATCTGGATTAAATTGGCTGGTGGTAAGATTAATTTCAGTGGCACTTGGGTTAAAATGAATGGCACTTGGATTAATTTGAGTGGCGGCTGGACTAAATTGACTGGCGTCGAGATTAATTTGGCTGGCGCTTGGATTAAATTGAGCGGGAAAACCTGTAGTAGCCATTTCCTACCATCTGCTGAATAGTTACGCCAGTACAAAAGGCCATCCGGAATACTGAAGTGTAGAGCCTGGCGGCGCACGGTTCGAGTGGTTGGAAGTGTCGGTGCCTCGGATAACACGTCAAGAAGCGAAGCGATCTATGGGTCGTTGCGTTGTGCAGAAGAGATGGTGTCCTCGTCAAGAGCTGACAACGTGTTGTCCGAGGAAACAGATGCAATTTCCGGGGATAGGGGAGATCGCGATAGTGCATCAGCATCGGTATGCTTGTGGCAGGAACGATATACAACGCGGATGTCATATTCTGGAAGTCGAAGAGCCCAATGGGCAAGACGACCCGATGGATCCTTGAGCGAAGACAACCAGCATAATGCATGATGGTCTGTTACTACATCAAAAGTACGGCCAGAAAGGTATGGGCGGAACATGACAAGCGCCCAAACGATCGCCAAGCATTCCTTCTCTGGGACGGTGTAGTTCGATTCAGCCTTGGTGAGAGTTCTGCTGGCGTAGGCGACGACATACTCGGTGAATCCAGGCTTGCGTTGCGCGAGAACCGCACTGAGGCCGGCAGCACTGGCGTCGGTGTGGACCTCAGTGGCCGCCGTAGGATCGTGGTGACGCAGTATTGGTGATGAAGTGAGGAGATGAAGGGTACAGAAGGCTTGGTCACACTCAGAAGACCATGACGAAAGATCAGTGGCCCTGCCTAGAAGTTCGGTCAAAGGCGCAATGATAGAGGTGAAGTTGCGCACGAACCGGCGAAAGTAAGAGCCTAACCCCACGAAGCTCTGTAACTGCTTCATAGTTGCTGGTTTGGGGAAGTCGGCGACAGCACGTAATTTAGCCGAGTCTGAAAGTATACCGTCCTTTGATACGACGTGCCTGAAAATCGTAAGTTGCCGAGCAGCGAAGTGGCACTTTTTTGAAATTGAGTTGGAGCTGAGCATTCTTCAGGCACCTGAGGACGTGTTTCAGGCGCTCGAGATGTGTCGCAAAGTCTGGCACAAAGACGACAATATCGTCGAGATGAAAGAGACATATTTGCCACTTCAAACCCCGAAGAACCGAGCCCATCATACGCTCGAAGGTGGCAGGCGCGTTGCAGAGGCCAAACGGCATGACATTAAACTCATATAAACCATGGGGTGCCACGAAGGCTGTTTTTGGTCGATTGGCGTCTGCAAGAGGGACCTGCCAGTAGCCTGAGCGCACATATAATGATGAAAAAAAAACTAAGCACCTTGTAAAGTATCAAGGGCATCGTCAATTCTGGGTAAAGGATACACGTCTTTTCCAGTGATCTTATCTAGGCGCCGGTAATCCACGCAGAAGCAAACGGAACCGTCCTTTTTTTAAAGAGCACTACAGGTGAGGCTCATGGACTTTGTGAAGGTTGAATGACGCTGCGTTGCAGCATATCGTCCACCTGTTCGGTAATAACTTGGCGTTCCGCCGGAGAGACACGGTACGGTCGTTGTCGCAGTGGCGCATGGGAGCTGGTATCGGTGTAATGTAGAGTGGTAGAAGTGCGGACAAGTGAAGGTTGAACAACATCGAAAGATTCGCGGTACTGGTACAGCAGTTGGAGGAGTTCAGATCGTTCAGATGGTGAAAGTCCGTCTACGATCGCCGAATCGAACACTTTCGAAGCCTGTAGATCAGAGTGGTTAAGAGCACTGACAGCGGCGAGGTCACTTTGGGATAATTCTTGTGGCACGGTAAAAAATTGTCCGTTATCAATGGGCAGTACGCATCCAAGAGACTCGCCTTTAAACAGTTTGATGGTATGCGAAAAGAGATTGGTAAGGCAGAGAAATTGAGAGGGCTTGAGGGGATTGGTAAGGCTCCATTAGAAATTGAGAGGGCTGAATAAGGGAGCAGAAGTGGTTTCCGACTTAGAAAGAGGCTTGATGGCTCAAAAAATGCTATTTCATCACGCATGCCGTCGGAGACCACAGGGAGCAAAACAGCTGTTGTCGGTGGAATGTCAGTGTCCTCTTTGACAACTAGCTTGTGCGCGGTTGATTAGTGTGGTCGTAGGGCTGGTCGAACAACGAAAGCAGTTCAAGTTCGGAACGGGCACAATCTATAACGGCACGATTACGCGATAGGAAATCCCAGCCAAGTATGATGTCATGAGAGCACGAGGAAAGGACGATAAACTCAACAATGTAGTGGTCCTCCACAATTGTGAGTCGGGCAGTGCATGCGGCTATAGGTCGAACAGGTTCTCCATTTGCTGCACTTAAGGACATCATATCAAGCGGCGTGGTCACCTTTTGGAGCTTGCGGCAAAGTTTGGCGTCTATAACAGACGCAGCGGCACCGGTATCCACAAGAGCGTATGCATGGGCGCCGTCTACAAAAACTTCGGTGATATTTGACGGCAAGGTGCGAGGACTTGAACATTTCGATAGCGCAGTTCTTGCCCCTTGAACTGCGACGGCTAGTTTCCCTCATTTTGAGGGGCTGGTCGTGGACGCATGGGTGGCAAGGAGCGTTGATTGGGTGAAGGTGAGCGACGAGACGAAGTTGCCGGATAGTCACGGGAAGACGTGTTTGACTGACGATCCGAACTTTCATAACCAAAAGGGGGTCAGTCCATGTAGTTGCTTCGTGGTCGGACGTCTGTGTAGGCGGGCACGCGACGACGGCAGTATCGGGAGATATGGCCAGGCCCCCGCATGCAAAACAGATCGGCCGGTTATCACGCGTTCGCCAGGCATTTGCAGCGAGGGGCGTCGCCCACGCGACATAAGGCTGAGTCGGGGCTGTGGTAGCGAGGGGAGGGGCCCATGCGACAGAAGACTGAGTAGGAGCGGTGACATGTGGCATGTCCGTTGAACGGCGAGGGCTGGTGTGGCTGCTGCCTCTTTACTGCGTCAGCATTAGTAAGAGGCGCAGCGACAACTTGCTGCTGAAAGGGCACTGGCATAGTCTCAGTAATGTGGTCCTGAAGCACATGTCGAAATATCGTAGCTAACGGGGTCGGTGGTCACTCTTGCTGCGGCTGTGGGACCTCTTGGCACTGACAAAACGGCAGGAGAGATAGCTGACGTGTGACCTCCTCACGCACAAAGTCTTTCATTTGTGCTAGAAGGTGGGAGTGGTCAGGCATGACGTCCAGTGCAGCGAGTGATTGGTTATTCGGCTGAAATGGGCGATGGGTGTGAGCTCGTAGCCGCCAAAATTCATCGTACCTCTGGCACAGAGTTACAACTTCAGACACCGTACAAGGAGACTTCGCAAGGAGCATTTGAAATACGTCGTCATCGACACCTTTCATAATGTGCTGGATTTTGGCACTTTCGCTCATTGCAGGATCTACGCGCCTGCAGAGATCGAGTATGTCTTCGTTATAGGCGGTAAACGTTTCGCCAGGTTCTTGTGCCCATGTACGCAGGTGTTGTTCGGCGCGCTACTTCCGCACGGCCGGGTGACCGAAAACCGAGGATATTGCGTGCTTGATAGCGGACCAGTTTTAGAACTCGGATTCGTGGTTTATGTACCACAGCTTTACCACATTAGCCAAGTAAAAGTTGACAGCGCTCAACTTGGCAGCGTCATCCCACCTGTTTCGTCCACTGACTTTTCAGTAGGACGACAGCCAGACCTCGACGTCCTGGTCTTCGGCGCCGGAAAAGATCGGGGGGTCTCGCTGGTGAACTAGGCCGGGGCAAGTAGCGGCCGCGAGAGGTGGTGTAAAGTAAAGGGGGTTTATTGAAGGAACTCAGCAAGCGGGTGGTAGCTCGAAAGGAATGCAGGCGGACCCAGATGACGGTGCTCCATCGTCGATCTCGTGCCTTTTTTGTGTTGATGATAGTTGAGCTGATGGTATCAACGTCTTCCTTATTCACTATAAGAGGAACTTTTCGCATATCAAGTTGCTATCTTCGCACCTCGTTCTACGAAATTCCTCAGAGTAAGCCATAAATAATCATAGATATTTCAAGGCAACAGTCTCGTACAACGGCAACTGCGCCACGATTCCCTTCTACGTCACGTCACATCGCTCGTGGGATTAGATGCCACCCGAGCTCTGGAAATAATCATCAGAGGTGAGACCCTCACTTGTTTTCCCGCCGACTCCTCGGCGGTTCCGGCAAATGCGACACCGGAGTATCGCAACACGTTTTCGTCGGACATTGGCACCGTCCGGAATCGCATTCACTGTGTCAAGCGTCGACCTGGTGTGTGGCCAGTGGCGGCCAAAATGCGTCGTCTTCCCTTCTTGCTGATGCAAGAAGTTGCCTTCGAGCTGCAATGACTAGAGTCGAGTGGCATCATTGGGAGGGTGGATGCTTCAGACTGGATATCTCCCTTGGTCGTCGTCCACACGAAGGAAAATTCCATCCGACTGTGCGTCGATCTGCGTGAGCCGAACAAGGCCATTGTGATGAACGGGTTCCCTCTACCTCACATCGAGTAACTCTTACAACAGTTAGCAGGTGCTAAATTTTTTTCTAAACTTGCTCTTGCATCCGCATACCACCACGTTGAGTTAGCGGAGGAGAGTTGGGACCTTAGTACTTTTGTAACGCATGGAGGGCTTTACAGGTTTCGCAGAGTGTGCTTCGCGCTGGCATCTGCGCCAGCTATTTTCCAAAAAATGATGAGCGATGTACTGAAGGGGTGCCCAGGTGTTGTTTGTTACTTAGATGACATTTCAGTTTGGGGCCGTAATCGGGAAGAGCATGATGTGCACTTTAAACGCGTCTTGTTGAAAATGAATTTCTGTGGCATGAAGCTTAATGACAAGTGTGTGTTTGCTGCTACTCAAATTGCATTCTGAGTTCATAAGTGCTCACGCGTTATTGCCGGTGTAGTCTAAGGCGATAATTATAGCGCGAGAACAAAACGACGACATAGAGACAAGAAGGACACGAAGGAGACTTCTTGTCTCTGTGTCGTCGTTTTGTTCTCGCGCTATAATTATCGTCATGCCATACCAACTAGCCCAAGCTGCCACACTTTGAGTATAAGGTCACGGCCATTCTTGATGCCCCTGTTCCTACTGATGTTAAAGTACTCCAATTCTTCTTGCGTTTAGTTGGATATTATGCAAAGTTTCTACCGAATTATGCTGATGTGTTCGAGCTTCTACGCCGCATGATCCGGCAAGGTCAGAGTTTTAAATGGTGCGCTGAAGACAATGCCAGTTTCAACCAAATTAAATAACTACTTGCTCACCACCCGGTCATAAATAGCTCTGATAACAATATTTAGGTGGTGGTTACCACCGATGCATCCAATGTCGGCATCGGAGCAGTGCTTCAACAACTGAGAGATCAGCTGCTAAATGTTGCTTTTGCATCTAAAACATTGTCCCCAGTGGAGCTCCGGTATTCAGCAGGGGAGCGCGAAGCTCTTGCTTGTTTGTTTGCGGTAGAAAAATGGCATGTGTACCTTTGCGGTCGGCATTTTACATTATGCACTGACCACGAGGCTTTCACTACTTTGCTGTCACCTGGCGCGGTGCGGCGACACCCCTTGCGATTTTTTCAATGGTGCACCCGGCTGTTTTAACTTTTCTGTACAGTATTGCAAAGGTGCCGATAATATTATAGCGGATGCATTATTTCGGCTGCCAGTCCAGCTTCCGCCCGCACAGGCGCCGGAAGAATAGATAATTTCTTTAATTGCTACATGCTTAAATAAGGACGAGTTACAGGCAGCCACTGCTAATGATGGTACCTTCCAGAAGCTTATTCAATACATTGCTGAGGGTTGGCCTCCAAAGCAGCATTTGACTTCAGTACTTGGACCTTACTTCGCAGTAAAAGACAAACTATCTTATGCCGATGGGCTCGTTTTCCACGGGGAACGTGTTACAGTTCCAAAAAATTGCAGGGGGCAAAAATTCAGTTAGCCCGTGAGATCATCAAGGCCTAATTCGTACAAAGCAGCTGCTTCGTGACAGGTTTTGGTGACCGTGCCTTGACAAACAAGTAGAAAGTGTGGTTCGGAACTGTTGCATCTGTCAGGCTGCCGACAGATCAGCGAAACCTGTGTATGCACGCCTACAACCAGTTCCTTTTCCTGTGAAACCGTGGGAGACGTTGGGCATGGACATTATTGGTCCTCTTTCAAACGTTCCCTCAGATTGTGGCTTCACAGTCGCTTTGATTGACTATTACTCCAAACGGCCAGAGGTTTGTTTCTTTCGAAACATTTCGTCTGATGCAGTCATCCCCTTCTTGACTTCAGTCTCCTGCCGTGAAGGTTTTCCAACATGCTTAGTAACAAACAATGATCCCTAGTTTAAGTCTCATCAGTTTGCAACTTTTCTTTCCGAACGAGGTATGCAACACCTCTATTCTTCCAATTACCATCCTCAAGCGAATGGGCAGGTTGAGTGGTTCAACGGGGCCTGAAACAGTACCTTCAACTAGCCATAATGAAGGCAACTACGGAGTACTTGAACACTTAACGTTATTCTGCTCAGGCAACTTTGGGATCGTCTGCTGCGATGTTGCTTCATAAGCGTCAACCTCACACAGCAATTGACGTAACTGATCTGCCGTCTCCTTCTTCTTTGCAGTCATTTTCGGGCAATACCATAAGGACGCGAGTTTTTCATAAAGAACTACATGAAGAATTATGTCGATCAGAAGCGAGGAGCCAAACCTCCAGTGATTCAGGTTGGCCAAATAGTCAAGTACGTGTTCCAGGGAAAAAGCACAAGTACAGAGGTCCATTTACACTTATTTCGGTGCTGAAATCCCAGTGGGATCAGTTTGGAATGATTCTAAACTTGTAATCGCCTATTCCGAAAGGGAACCACTTTTACGTTTGCACTCTTCAGTACCTCTGCAGAATCAGTCGCAATACTCTTCCTAGGTTCCACGATTGGTTTCTATCCCTATTCCGGTAGCATCGCCATCTCCCCCTGGGGGATGTTCAGGTTGTAAATACAGAGGTTCTATGTGTCATAACATTCTTCCAAAATTGTATAAAGGTATAATAGTCGATTATTTGCCATCATTCATGGTATAAGGATCTTAGAGCCACATGTTCTTTTCTTTTTAGGGGGGAGGAGAAGATGTGGTGTTTCGGTTTCTTCATAGTTGCCAGATTTGATTTCATCTAAAGTATTTTTGCCATCAGGGGGCGCTATCCTGTTTATATATGCGTGGCTATGGTGGCTAGAAGGAGAGGTGTCAGCAATGTCCCGGCCGCGCCTTCAAAGGAGGCATGCCGCTCTTTCATTTCACCGTGGAGCGGCGCGCAAGTCGCCACCGTGATCGGTCAAGAGCGCTCGCCAGCCGCTAGCGCGGCACTTTTCGTCGCTTACTCGTGTGCTCGCAAATCGCAACGTCTGCACTTTGCCTATTTGGACTTGTTCGGGATCAATACGTGCCGATGTGACCATGCCACAGTGATAACTAAACAACAAACACACTGCTTTGCACCTGGATGCAATGCGGGATATGTTTCGGCTCGCAAAGAAGGAAAGAAAGCGTCTCTCTTCTCTGCTCCCGTCGACGACGAACGGCGCAAGGCATGGGAGCGTGCGATTCCTCGCACCGACAAACCACTGTAAAAGAACTGCGTTGTGTGCGAAGCTCATTTCGCCGAAAGATTCATCGTCCGTAGCTACAAGCATGTTATCCACGGGTTCTTAGCAACTTGGGAAAAAAGCTGTACCTAAGGAGGGTGGGTTGCTGAGTGAATCAACTGCCGAAGGACTCCACGTCATTCTAACCAAGACCCTTTCCATCCGGCACTATGTCACTAAAACCTTGGGCTATAAATACTTGATGACGTCTCGCCTCTGCCAAGACGCGTATAGAATATTTTTTTGGAATTCTGAAGCAAATGTCTTGCTCGAATGATCACCCTTCGCCGACACAATTTTTTATCTCTGTGAATTGCCTAAGTTTTTACAGTTTGGCACAGTCACCCTCCAGTGGAAACATACCTTCTGGAATCCTGAGCAGACTTCTATGTCCGAGCATCCACAATAATTCAATAAAATTGCAGAATAAGCTGAATGACCTCCTAGATGTGGGGTGCCTCAATGAGGTTCATGACATGATTCCTGCTTGTGAAGCCCTCCTTGACCACACTGATCTCAATGGACGCAAAAGTGACTTCCATATGACTTATTACGTCAGTGGACATGTGACCCAGGAGATAGTGAAAAAGACGAAGTGCAACGAACATAGCCGGTTGTTGCTTCACTCTGAGAATCCCAGCTTGCTTCCGGCAGAATCACGCCTCACACGTTTTATAGACAGAGGTGGCCTTCTGTACTCGTCCGAGTCCTTAACAGACCTGTTCAAAGCTATGGAAGATGCATTCGTCTGTTGCTTAAGCTTCAACAAGTTGAAAAGTGACAGCATAACAGACCTGATCTCTTGCCTGTCTGTGAAGAGGTTAAAGATGGTCGGCTATGAACACCACAAACTGGAAGTGACAAATCAGATCATTAGATTATTTACTCTGGCCAGAATGCATTTTTTGTTGCTGGAGAAAATGCGTCAATGAGAAAAACAGAGATAAATAAAGTTCTTGAATTTGAGACGTATGAGTTAATTGTCATAATGTTAACTCAGCGAACAAGGTTTTATTTTATTTTACTGTGCATTACTCACACCGTGTTGTTTCTTGTGATTTTACTATTGTCTTGTTCACATTGTTACGAATCTCCAATTAACAATTGTGATGTCACTGTCTGGCTGTGTTTCACATATGCAGAAAGCAATTTTTTGTGAACTGGTGTGTGACTGTATCTATGTTTGCCAATCAAACCTCTATGTCATGTGTGTATGTATGCCCATTGTATTGTCGTATATTTACTGTTCTTTTTATTTGCCTCATTCACTTGCTTTAGCTGAGTTTCATATAACTTGTTCTCTTCAAGCTTAATGCATATGGTGTGTTTATCTATCATGTTGTTTTTCGCTTTCATTAAAATAAATGTTTTTTTTTGTAAATTAGACCTTGATTGCGCAAGTCATAAAAAAACGGTTGCTGATACCTTTACGTGCATTCATTGAGACTTCACGGAGAACACTGCGGCATCTAAGTGAAAACTGCATGGACTTTGTTTTGGTGTCAAGCTCACGGCAAGTCACTTGATTCTCTATCTTCTAAGCTTTGTAGTTGATATACTACGAAGTGAATTGAAAACGCTAGTTTTCAGTGCAAATACACGCTTTGCAGCGCGCTGCCACAATTGCGACAGGTAGACTTTGTTATAATCCTCAGGGTAGCGCAAAATATTTGCAACGAAAATCGACTGTTACGCACACGTGGGCGCGAAAAGGGGCATCTTGAAAGCGAACGCAGCGCCGCCGCATCCGAGTGAATTCTCGCTTGCTCTCCGGCGCGCCGATGCTGACAACTTTCCTTCTAGCCGCCTTAGCGCGGCATTGTATATAATAAAAGAGTTCCTACTTGTCGACCGGCTGCTGCGTACTTCTTGTTCGCCGGCGCTGCAGCGCCGTGCCCTGTGTTTTTTGTGCGACATGATACTACAATATCAGTCAAAAAAGCAAGTTAAGGGGAAATGCAATTCTCATTGTATTTATATACTTTTGTGCTGACTTCGAGCATGTAATCAATTTTATAGGGGGTTGCGCAGCTTTCGTTTTGTGCCATGACGATGTGTAAAGTAGAATAGTAGTTAAAGCCTATTTTTTCAAATGGATTAATTTCAAGTCAAGTCAAGTCAAGTTTATTAAATAGTTCAGTTGAGTTACATGGTTAGCGTTATTACAGCAGGAGGTCCCAAAGTTCCAGAAAAACTGACAGGGGGACCTCCTATGACTACATGAATGGGGTAATTACAAAACATACAGCAATATCATACGGACTTGTGAGTAATAATGAATAATCTTGATTAACAATAAAAATGGTAATACTCACTAAATATAAAAATGATAAAAATAAAAATGGTAATACTCACTATTGAAAAATAATAAGGAAATAGTCAAAAGCAAGTGAAGGCAAAAAACAATATTAATGAACTATACGTGATTAAAAGTCGAATTCTAATAAAAGAGTATCTTGTGAATAGAAAGAAAATAACTGCCTCTAATTAGAATTGCAGGGAAAGTAACTTTCTTGCTTTAAAAACACACGCGCCCTGTGTAATTGCCTCACAATACAACATGACATACTGCCGTAATAATGCATGGTAAACGCGTATACATTGCGATGGGGCGTCAGACCATATAACATTTATGATAATGACTTAATAGTTTGAGCCAGTCATCGCCGGAGTTGGCCTTTAAGGCCACGTAGTGGGTGCATACATAGGTGTATCTTCCGAAGGGGGCAATGGGGTACCAGCCCCCCCCCCCCTAAAATAGTGAAACGGGCTACCCCCCCCCCCACTTTAGGCAGTGGTCATTCTCGGCTGCCCACTGAAGAGTGAAACGAGGCGAAATCGTCATTCAGCGCAGTGTTGACGTAAACGTGAGTGGCCCGTATGCTCTCGCCACACACACACATGGGCAGGCCGAAACAGGAGGGAAGAATCCCGGGCTAGGGCCAGTTCAAAGCCGCATAAAATGCCACGCGTGCGACTTCAAACAGAAACCACGTGTTCGAAGAACCGCTTACGTACTCCGCTACCGAAAAAAACAAAGAAAGTCTCACTAACATTTTACACTCCGAAAGCTTTCCCGCAGCCGAGAATAGGGACGGGTGGTTCGTGTTTCCCCTCTTTGAACTCTAAAGAAGAACCACAAGCATTCCGAAACAATGAGGCAATGCCCACTCAAAGGTCGAAAGATAAGAAGGCGTTTCGAAACAACTGGTGTTTTCTTCGGGGCTTGCGTTTTCTGCAGGAAAGTGGTGTAGATGGCGCCATGCGCCATGCGCTCTATTTATGAGGTGGTTGAATAAAGCTAGAGGATTCGTTCGGTCAACCGGTCTCCGAGTCACTGCTGTAGATGCGCCTAGCGTCGGTCTGCATGTTGCATCATACATGGTGGCGCATCGTACATGGTGTCAGAAGTGACCACCGTTTGCTCTCGATAATGAAGCCTAACAGTGCGTTTTCTGGGGTACCTGGACTCCAATAGCCACCGAGCTTCGAGTTCAATGACCCAAGTTCATGGTCCACCTGGATTGAGCAGTTCGAGGACTATGCATACGCAACAGGAATGCACTGAGCTACCGATGAGGTTCGGGTATGAGCGTTTTTATATTGCATGGGTGTTCAAACTCGTCGCGTGCTCCACTTGACGACCGAAGAAGCTCTTTCGTACAGCATGTGAAAGGCGAGTTCACCTCATATTTCGTGTACCCCCTAAACGAAGTTCTTGAGAGTTACCGTTTCCGGAAGTGGACGCAGCACGCTGACGAAAGCGTTGATGCTTTTTACACCGCGTTGAGAAACGTGGTCAAAAGATGCAACTACGGCTCAGCGTCTATGGAGGAGAGGCTCGTTCGAGAGTGATTTATCTTTGGCTTGTTGGACAGCAGATTATCAGAACAACTCTGCCTCACTTCCGATTTGACGCTGGACAAAGCGCTCCAGCATGCACATCTACATGACGACGCCAGAAAAGAAAAGCTAAAACGCGAAAACCAGTCATCTGGGCCGGTAACTGCGGACGCAGCGAAGCAGACGGCAGTGCAAATAAAGTCGCGTAAGCGAGCGTCAGCTTCGAGAGAGACACCCTTCGTCAACGCAACGCATGGATTGCGTTGATTCTGCGGACGACGGGCACATCAACGAGAATTTTGTTTCTCCAAGAAAGTGGCTTGCAATTTCTGCAAAGAGAAAGGACACTTCGAAGCAGTTTGCTTAGCCAAGCAGCGTTCATTCAGCCGACAGTCACACGCCATCTAGATGCCTTGCGGTCCAGACCAGTCGCGAAGCAAACGCCAAGTTCGTTTGGATTAACGTGAACGGCGTCCGGCTCAAGTTCAAAGTTGACTCAGGAGCAGGAGTTACCGTCGTTCCGAGCACTTCTTCAGGTGTGCCATCTTAACTCGACAAACCGGAGGGTCTTGTCACAGTTCCGAGAAATTATCCTTTGAATGTGTCAGGCCAATTCAAAGCGACGTTGGAGTGGAAGAGACGCACCTGCGTACAATCAGTGTACGTCCTAACTTCGCAGTCTACGCCTTTATTAGGCTACTATGCTATCCTCACATTGGGAGTCGCGAATTTCATCGACGCCACACAGCGACCTGACCAGCCAGCTGACTCTGCAAGCAACGCCACCCGTAACCAAGATATCTTCGATGAACTTAGCACCGTAGGAAAGAAGTACACTATTCGTCTCCAGCCAAATGCGAAGTCATTTGCTCTCAGTGTACCTCGAAGAGTTCCGATTCCTCTGTACGACCGAGTGAAGCAAGAGCTGGATGAGATGGAAAAACAAGGGGTCATCAGGCGCATTACAAAGCCGACGCTGTGTTGTGCAAGCCTCGTCCCTGTACCGAAAGCATCAGGCGGCATCCGAATATGTGTGGACTTAACAAAGCTCAACAAGGAAGGCCTCCATGAAAGACACGTGCTTCCAACGGTCGAATGGGTGCTCTGGCAACTTGGCGACGCAAAGGTGTTCTAAAAACTGGACGTGACAGCAGGATTGTACCAAGTGCGAATATTCCAAGAATGCCAAGAATACACCACATTCACCACGCCATTCAGACGCTACTGCTACTACCGTCTACCTCTCGGCCTAACCTTGGCGTTCAAGTATTTTCAGCGAGAAATGGCTCGCATTCTAGAAGGACAACCGAACGTCATCACATGATAGACGGCATCCTGGTTTTTAGAAAACACCGCGAAGAGAACAGCAAATGACTTGTGAAGGTTCTGGAGCGTCTGAGGAGAGCCGGAGTTAAACTGAACAAGTCAAAGGGTTGCTTCGGTCAAGACAGACTACAGTTTTTGGGTGTGGTGATTGACGCCAAGAGTATCTCGCTGAGCCCCAGTAAACTCAAAGCCCTGCGTAACTTTGAGCCACCCAAGGACGTTGCTGGTGTTGTACGCTTCCTGTGTAAGGCTAATCATATTGGTCACTTCCTGCCCAATCTTTCGCAGGTAACCACCCCTATCCGTGCCTTGCTAGGCGAGCAGAATGCATGGGAATGGGGACTGCTTCAAGAGATCGCTTTTAATTGGATCAAGGCGATGCTCACGTCGGACCTTTGCGTTGCGAAGTATCATCCCGGTCGCAATACCATTGTATCGTGCAACGCAACCTCATTTGAATTGGGAATGGTTCTTCTGCAGAATATGTAATCGTGGGAGCGACGCGCGGTCTATAGCGTTTCATTCACGGTCGCGAATTGACGGGGAGAAACGCTACAGCCAAACAGAGCAAGAAGCCTTGGCGGTAGCAAGGGCTGTGCACCGTTTTGACCAGTACGTGCGGGGCCCCAAGTTCACGGTGGAAACAGATCACCAGCAGCCGCTGGTGACATTACTTAGAAACGCTCGCCTGGACATGATGCCTCCAAGAATGGAAAGCTTCCGCATCATACTCATGCGCTACCAATTCAACGTGGTCTACGTTCCAGGCAAAGAGCTTGCCACTGCCGATAGTCTCTCAAGGGCTCCGGACGAGGAGCCATCGATTATTTTGGGGAATATGGTAGAGGATTTCGTGGAATTGCAATTTGCAGCAGTCACTGACACGAAGCTGGTTACTGTAGAAGATGTCCGCAGGCACGAATTACTGGATGGGGAATGCATCCAGCTCGTCAAGTATTGCACCCAGGGCTGGCCTCGTCGAAACAGGCTTCCAGATCACATAAGAAGTACTGGTAGCATCGAGGTGATCTCTCTTTGTGCAACGGCGTCCTTCTCAAGGGTAACCACTTTGTCATCCCGGCTTCACCTCAAACGGATACGCTCGAACTCATTCATGAAGGCCACCAAGGTATCAAGCGATGCCGATTGAGAGCACAAGACTCCATGTGGTACTACGGGCTTTCACAGCAAATAATGTCGCGGTAGGCTTTGTGCAACCAGAAGCGCACAACGATCGAAGTGAGCCATTGATTGTGATAGAAACTCTAACGCAACCACGACAACTAAGAAGTCGGAATGGACTTATTCACTCACAGGGGACATAACTACCTCCTAGTGGTAGGTTATCGTTCTTGCTACCATGAAGTGATATACGTGCAAAGCACGAAGTCTGAGCCAGTCATCATTGTGGTCAAGAGCCTTTTCGCTTATTTCGGCATCCCCGCAGTTGTACGAAGCGATATTGGACCACCCGTCACTTCACCTGCACTCGCTACTTTTGCGAAGCACTGTGGCTTCGAACACGTCAGCTCAAGTCCAAACTACCCGCAGTCTAACGCGGAAGTTGAGAGGATGGTGCGCACGGTTGAATAATTGTTTGAGAACGCAGGTCTTTTTCTGGCATTTCTGTCTTACAGAGATACTGCAGGCGTCACAGGGTTTAGCCCAGCAAAGCTCCTCGGGGGCCGTAGCCTGCGAACGAGACTTCCCAAGCCGGTGGATTGCCTCTGACCGCACGGCCTGAGCCCGAAGTAGCCACCCTACCCGAAGTTGTTAAGTGCCAAGACGAGCAGATAAGAAGACGACAGAAGAAAGACTTCGATCGTCGTCGTGCCACGACTGTCTTTTTTTTCCACTGGAGCTGGGAGACATGGTGTGGGTTCGAGACGTCAAAGAAACGGCGTGCGTTTTCAGCTCAGCCTCCAAGCCTCGCTCGTACGTCGTGGAAACGCCTTCCACAGCACTTGTGCGTAATAGAATACATCTAGTGCCCTATTCGGATTCAACGACGAGCCAAATCGACGAGTTAGCGTCCGGAGAGAACAAGACACGAAGAGCAAGCCACTGTTACAGACGCTACGAGAACAGCGACGTCTCCAATGAAGGCGGAGTTAGAGTCACCAGGTTAGGTCGCCGAATTAAGACTCTGAAAAGACTTGACTTGTGATGTGATGTATTTTCGTTGTGTGTTCATCTCAGAAGAGAGATGTACAGGGCACCATGCGGCATGCGCTCTATATATGGGGTGGTCGATAAAGTTAGAGGGATTCGTTGGGTCAACCGGTCTCCGAGTCACTGATGTAGACGCGCCTAGCGTCGGTCTGCTTGTTTCATCGTACATAGCGGCGCATCGTACGTGTCTCTAGAAGAGTGGTCGTGCGTTTTCTCATAGACAGCGTACGTACGATGAGCACTGGGTGGCGAGAAGAAAGGCAGCCTCGCGCGCGGCTCGTTCGTCAAACGACCGCAAACCCCGGAGGCTCTGCAGGAGAAGCACATGGCGATATTAGTTTAAGCCCATACGGACGCTGTGGTTTCTGCTTTTCTGAGCAAGCCAACATGGTCGTCAGCCACCCCGCAGTACCGCACACACGCAGGGACCCCAAGCAAGCACGACAGCCATGCGAAGCCTTCAGTTGGTAAGAGGGCCGGGCAGTAAGACGCCATGGTATAATGAGGAAAAGTTGCTTTGTGAACTTGCGAAGGATGTATCGGGGGCAGTTCACCTTTTCTTTCTTACTTTTTTTCAGGAGCCATCTGTCACGCTCTCTTCTTTAACCCATTCTTTCTTTCACGTTGTAGATTGAACGGAATCCACCCATGCATGCATATATAGGTTAAGTCACCAGGCGCTGCACCGTGCTCCCTGCAAGGCTGCAGAATTTAGGCACCATCTTCCTCTTCTAACCACTACCATCACCACCAGTTCATTCGCTACAACTTGCGCTCTTTGCCTGATGCGCGAAGGTGCGTCAGCAGTGCGCTTCCAGACAGACCACAGGCATCGCTGATGGGCCAGTCGAACACGACCCTCACCGACTTCCCGAAAAAGATCCCGCATAAATATTCAAGACACGCACCGGAATGCTTGATTACGGCCAAAAAGAAAGCCATTTCTCGGCACATGCCGCAGTCAGATGCGTCCATCAATCAGTCATTCCTGGGGATGCTTCAGTTGCCGAACTTGAGTACCCGAACGACATTGCGAATCGGTGAGCGTAGTTAAAATGAAATTGATCCGTAAGCTTAGAATCGTACTGCTCGTGCGCTGCGTTGAGCTGTGTTACATACACTGTATAATCAATACCGCAAAGCTTATAATCAATATTTGCGGTGCACTTACATTGCTGTAGTCTGACCAGGCTCAAGGAAAGTTTAACATATAGTATATTCTGTTCGCATTATCCAGAAAATCCTCTGTTGCAGTTATTTACCTACTAAAGTTGGCCATGAGGCTTGTTTGTATGGAATTTACTTATCACTCAGGTAAAACCCAATAATACACAATAAATTGAATACTAGAAAGGCACACTGTGCCAGGTGCCGTCATGTGCTTTTCTTGCGTTCCATTTGTTGGCTCTATCATAGATATTATATCATTTTTAAACAGCATTGTTTGACCGCCCACCGGCCGACACGTCAGCACCTTAATCAAGAAATAGAGCTGACCAGCAAGAAAAAATAACTATTTGCCAGACATCTCTATTGCGAACTATATGCTACGCGGTGTTTTATTCGATTTGCCATTTATTTTCTACGTGCTCTGCTTCATCGTACGGTTTCTTGGCCCTCTCAAAGTTTTTCAAGCCTAACAGGCTTCGCCAACAGTCCCGGCGTGGTAGTCGCCCGGTGAGCGCAAACGCGCCCCTTCCTGCAGGACCACAATAAATTTTGGCAACCGACCAACCAATAATAATAATAATAATAATAATAATAATAATAATAATAATAATAATAATAATAATAATAATAATAATAATAATAATAATAATAATAATAATAATAATAATAATAATAATAATAATAATAATAATGATAATATATGAACTATTGCAGTTAATACAGCTATTATAATAATAATTATGTATCTGGTAAATTACTTTTATCTCAAAATGCAACCTCTCCCCCCCCCCCCCCCCCAAGAGAGAAGTCCTGACTGCGCTAATGACTCATACATCCGCTGTTACTTAATATGTAAACCGAATATGGTATTGAAACAATCAACAGTACTCTAAGAATAAATATTCTGATAAAAATTCCTCGGATGACAATTCTACGAAGTTAGAAATGATTCTACGTGTCAAAAATTTTTCCTCTTCGCAATATTCTGAAAATGTGCTGTTGTCAATGCAAGATATCAGCACATTTTTTTTTAGTACGTTTGAGATGGCGCCAAAATGGCTGGGACATTTTGTGTGGAATGGCCCATGAACTTTTCAATCTCACATGCAACATTTGAAATGAAAACACAGTTCTCGTCATTTTTATTTCACCAAACTTTCCATTTTCATGTCATCTATGAGGCTTGACTATCTGTAATTTTCTTTTGTGATTTTTGTAGCTTCCCATGAGTCAGAGAGCACGAGCTTTTTTCAATGTACGTCTTCTCTACGACAGCTGACCACAACAGAGGGCTGAACTTCAAACTATTTCAGATAAAAATGAATCTTGCAAGCATTACATTTTTCTTTCTTCTAATCGGTCGGTACATTTGAAAACAGCACTGTTTGGAATAAACATAATCATTGGCCCAGTTCCACAATTTTACCCGGAAGAAGTTGGAAGTTTCGAAACCAATTTAATAGCGTCAGTCACTTCGCTATATCAGCGGTGGGTGTGGTTTTGCGTGTGGCGCAAACAAAAAAATACTGTACAATAAAGAACGATTTTACAATATCTACGGCGACCCTAAGCTAAACAATTTAGCTTTATGGATATGTGAAAAATGTTGGTTACTGAACGTGATAGCATGGTTTTCTTATTTGTAGCTGTACAAATAGAGATTATTTTAAGCGTGAAATTGATGCAATGGGACCATGTATGTGCTTTTTCCAATCTTTCCCACTCGAAACACGCTCAAGCTTTCCGTGCAGCGCTATTTCTTTATTATCTGCTTGTGAGTCCTAACTCAATAACAAAAAAAAAGTTTTAATACTGTGATGCTAGTAAACCTAACGTTTACACAACGGTATTTTTAATTAAATCAGTTGCACAACATGACACAATATTGCCGTCGATTGCAACTGTGTAAGGGATCTATTGGCGGAATCGCTAGGCGCATCACGTTTGTTTTGCCTGTTCACGTGAGTCGTCCGTGGTGTCTGCTAGGGATTTTCGTTTCGCAGCTCTGTGCCACAATATTTCCCGCGTTTTGGCGCGTCCAGTAGTTGATTGTTTACTGCTGACGCACGCCCTGACAGCGCTTATTACTTAATATACCAGTCTGCTATTTGGGCTTTTGACGGTGCTGCTACTGTTGCCGTGCCGTTGACAGTTGATTGGTACGTATTGTTTTCACCGCTGGCCACATTTAACGTAATAATATTACACTGCGTAGTTTTCAGTGCTTGAACAATCTGCGAACATTCCTCATCGAGTGTACCAGCTTAAAACGGAATTATTAGGTTTGCGAGTGGCCATCTATACTGCATGAACGTGTCGACTCACGGCTGCCGTGTGGTGCAGAGACCGTGTTTAGCTGTTGCACAGAAGTATCTTGCTTTAAAATTTGGGGTCCGGGGGTACGTACAACATAGTGAAGCTCATGCCTTCTCGTTTACTGTTATTTCTTTCCAGCGATGTGATCGAAGATAAAGATTGTATACCAGAATGAATCGATACCAACCAGCCGGTAAAGATGACCCTCCCAAGTGGCCCTCCCGGCTTAACTCCCGGAGGAAAGAATTAAAGGTGGCACAAAAAAAAGTCAAAGCCTTCCTGTTATAAAAACGCCTCTCGAAGAGCTCCGTCTAGTACACAACAACTCTGTTGCAGCCTCACTAGCACATGACAGCGCAAGTTCGTTGTCTGATGACGAAGCCTTTGAGCTGGCACCCAGATGTGTTTCAGAAAAGAACTGCCTTTCTGACTCTCAAACTCCATCGTTGACGCCTAGGGTGAAATCGGTTCGTCTTTCTAATCTTGTGAAGTGTCGATCGTCCACCAGCTTGAATCGACCTCTGAGTTTTGCTGCAGAGCAACTGCTAGGTCAGACCAGTTGCGTGGGTACAGGCAGCCTCAAGTCCCTCAGTGATGTAACCAATGGTAGTTATGCCAAGAAAGCTCATCAACTGTCTCTCTGCAAAAACGGAGCCCCCAACTGGTTCAACATGCTGTGTTACCGAGGTAAACCACTCTTGGACAGTTTCAGGCATGTCAGAATTTCAAGACTGTAGTGAGTTTCCTCCAGACGAACCTAGTATTCTTCCCAAGATTTCAACTAAGGATGCTCGCCTGAGGTTCGTGGGCTGCACCACATTAGAATGTGAAAGAAAAAAAAAAGGGGGGGGGGGAATGAACTGGATGCTGAATTTATTTCGTGTGCCAAAGTCCACATTTTTAGCTGCCAGGTTTCACAGAGTGATTGCATTTTTTGAACTTGTCTCAGAAGGAAGACCACTCAAGACGCGTGCATTCTCTTGTTAATGATGAATTGGTGACCGACTGCTCTTCCATCGCTTACCTACGCAACAGATTTTTCCAGTCGGTGTTTACTGCTTGTCCTGATGATGGTGATGCATCCACACCACTTCCTTCTCAGTTATCAGTTATGCCTGACATTCAGATCACTTATGAAGGCATCGTATCATTATTACTGAACATGAACGTGAAAAAGTCGACCGGACCAGATGGCATACCAAATGATTTACTGCAAAGGTATGTGGAATGGGTTGCACACTATTTATACATAATTAATGCCTCAATAGAACAAAAGCGTGCCCCAGACGACTCGCTTGTGGCGAAGATCGTGCCAACGCATAAAGGTGGAGACCAACAAAAGGTGGAAAATTACCGTCCGATTTCCCTTACCTGTGTGTGCTGCAAGCTTTTAGAGCATATTATATCCAAAGCTATGTATACGTATCTTGAGGGCACAAAAACATTTTTTCCTAATCAGCATGGTTTCTGGCAGAATTTATCCACTCTAATCCAATTAATAGAAACAATCGATGACTTCACACGTGTCTTAAATAATAGTGTTCAGATTGACCCAATATGTCTCGACTTCTCCAAAGCCTTTGACAAGGTTCCTCACAGGGAGTTGATAAGTTAGCACACCTAGGCATAAATTATAACATAATACAATGGATAAGTGCGTACCTGACAGGCAGAACACAATATGTAGAAATAAACGGCTTCAAATCTGAGTCATTAAGCGTTACCTCAGGGGTACCGCAAGGTTCAGTTTTAGGACCAATATTATTCTTAACTTACATAAATGACATTTCATGCGGCATAGATAGAAGTACTACAGTGTGACTTTTCGCAGACTGCCTAATTTATAAAGAAATACACAGTGAAGCTGACCCAAAAACACCTAATGATATTCTTGATGCTGTCAGTAATTGGTGCACTGAATCTAAGATGGAAATAAATCAAACTAAAACAGTTGCTTTGCACGTCACAAGCAAAAGTAAGCGTGTCTTTCATTCCAATTACACTCTATGTTCTACCCGCCTGTCTACCGTCAATGAAATAAAATATTTAGGTGTAACAATATCCAGTAATCTAAATTGGAGGACCCATTTGGAAAACATTTGTCTTGTGGGGAAGAGAAAACTATGGTACTTGCGAAGAAAACTAAGACTTGCTACGACTCCCGTTAAGCTAGCAGCATATCTTACGTATATTCAGCCAACATTGGAATATGCCAGCATTGTGTGGGATCCCTCGGAAATCGGCCTCATTAATATGCTAGAAAGAGTACAAAGGCGAGCTGCCAGGTTTATTCTTTCAAAGTAATCCTCGACTGAGTCAGTAACAGAAAGGCTACGCTCTCTTCAACTGCCCACTTTAGCCGAACGACGACAATTGGCAAGGATGAAGTTCGTGTTTTTATTGTCAAAAAAGAAATTAAACATAAACACAAGAAAATACTTAACGCCACACCGCAGAATAAACCTAAGAAGTGTAAACGATTACGCATACGAAGTGCCACAACACTGTGTCAATGTATATGCGTATTCATTTTTTCTAAAAAAACAATTCGTCAGTGGAATGCTTTGCCATTACCACTGGTTCATTGTGATTCACTGGAAAAATTTAAGAAAGGGCTCAAAGATATTTTTCTTTAAGCATGGTCTACTATGTTAATTTATTGTAATTTGTTTGTATGCTTACTACGACTGCACTGTTTTTCCTTTAGCCTCAATGCCGGTGTTTCCAATGTTTGTCATGTAACATTCCCAAGTTCAAGTGTTGCTGTTTAAATTGCTGTATGATTTGAATGTATTGATGTTTGTAATTCTTAGTATGTCCCACCCCTGTAATAGCCGAAAGGCTAACAGTATTCGGAAAATAAAAATAATAAACAATGTAAGTGTTGAAAAATGTTATTCAAGTCATATTGTCTTCCTATACTGTATACAAAAAGTTGTCTTCCAAACTTAAGTGATCATGAGGCTTAGTAGGTTGCCATGCAGAACAGGTCGTTACGCATGGTGTCTCTAGTTCAAATATTGTATTTTGGAGCAGTAGCAGCTGTCTTGCATGAGTGTCATATTAAGCATTACTTCTCTTTCTAGTGTTCTGTTTGGAGTAAAATAATTTCTTTTCTTTTTTCTAGACTTGAAACGAAATATATTGCACACAAGTTGTTTCTTTTTCAATGGAAAAAAAAAGCCTACTGGTGTGCATGTCGTGGTTGACATTTTTGATTTGTTTGAAATGAAAGTTGATTTGCAAGAACAACACTGTTTTGCTTGAATGGTGGATTACAGTTGACTATATGGAACTCTTACTCAAGGCTTGGCCTACCTGCCATTGAACCATGTGCATCATCATCATCACAGTTGGTCACAGGCATGAACAGTGTCCTGCATAAGTGGTCTTCATACACTGGGTGTGCCCTATCATCTCTCTTTCTACCTTTTGGCACTGGTCACAAGAAAAAGAAAAAAAAGCTCTTTTGCACAAACTGCATAATTTATATTCAGTGATACATGAATTTTCTCATGCATGTTTTACGGTTGGAATGCTACACACAACAACTTAAGCCAATCACTTTTGTGAGCTCCTGCATAAGTGGCAAATACTATGTTCTGTGTTCTGCGTGTAGTACCTTTTGCACACTTTATTCTGAATGTTGCCAGCACTCTGTCATCACTTCAATTGAGGTATATATTTGATCCCACCCCCATCAGACACAATGTGGGGACTATGGGCTTCGTGTCTCTATGAAGTTGACAACATTTCTTATAGTGGGCGACATATATAGTACATGTTTTCAAATATTTTGGTGACAGTAAAGCTGTCCTTGATCTTGCACCTTTCTCACTCTAACATTTTAAAGATTTGTATTATACCAGCCCCTCACGGGCTCCAGAATTGGCGTTGAGTAGTTGAAGCATTAAGTTCCTGAAATAATTTTTTTCTCAGTGGAGCTGCCACGCATCTAAATTTATTGTAAATTGACCAGGTGATGTCAATAACAATGACTTTTGAAATGAAGAATTTTGGGTAAACACGCATTTTAACAACTCCTACATGCATTCAGGCATAGCGAAATGTGAAACGAAGGATGAAGTGGTGCCATCAGCTTGAGTTTTGTTTCTGTCTTTTATACATTGCAACAAATCATAGCAACCTGGTCACTGCAAGCTGAATCTCAAGCTTGGAATCCCACATAACACCTCTCATGCCGAAGTTTTTGCACTTGTGAGGTGAATTTCATTACAGAGCCACTTGGAAATAACATTAGAATTTCGTAAAGGCGCGTTTACATTACAGCAACACGACACTGACATGACTCCGACGAAAACACGAGGCAGACGCAAACCATCGGCCAACGAGTCGCCCGCCGGTAAAATCGCCCCATGGTCACACTAGGGCGACGACGCCGCCTCAAACGACAGCATTTCATCATAGTGTAGCATGATGAGAGACCAAAAACCCCAGCAAAACGCATCTGCAGACCTGTCGTCGGCATGTCATTGGGAGATCAGAGGCTGAGAAAATTCGCACCATGTCTTTGCTTCAAACCACCACTAAGCGGGCAATCTTGAGCGAGTTAACAATACCCTCTCTGAGGCTTCCACGGCGTTTGAATAGGCAACTTGAGGCCCACCAAAAGTCTTTTATTCGCTAACCTATTGTGTATCCCTAACCTCGTCCATCGTTACCGTGGATTATGGCCGGGGCAGCGCCGAGTAACAGGAGAGGGACAATTTAGAGCAGAGAGCATGGCTGAAAATGAGGTGCAGGGGTTCAAGTTTAGCCGGTGTCGCTGCGTGTGCCCCCAATGTGACTGCAGAATTGGGCAACGAAAGACTGTGAGCACGACAAGACGCAGGCAGGGCCTTCGGGAGACCACCGGCAGACTGCTTGTGTCTTTGCAGTGTACATATGCCGACGACAAGAGAAAAGACACTCCTAAAGACAGCCCGCACACCAAAATTTGTGTTGTGTCTCTCTAGTGTAAACGGCGAAGCGCCCTTTAAACAGGGGACCAGTGCTGGAGCCGATGTTTCGACGAGTGGACTTCTCTTTTTCAAGGCTGTAATACAGACAAGTCCACTTGACAAAAGGCCTGCTCCAGCTCTGGCCCCCTATTTACGAATCGCTCATTTCAAGCTGCTATCTTCAGTTCTTGCCTTTCTTTTGGAAATGATGTGATTTGGTAAAAGTTGTATATAAATATAACATGGGAGATGCTGTTTCAAATGGCTTATGCATGCTACAGTGTGCATGCCTTGAAGTCAACAGAGCACATTTCTCAGTCAAATATGTTCTAGTGAAGGCATTAGCTGATGAATAGCATTAAGCCCTTGTATGATTTGCCCTTGTGGCACTGTGCAAACGGCATTAAATTTTAAGGCATTAGGAAGGTAATCCTATTTTTTGTGCCTGTGCTCTACAGAGTTCCATCTGTATAAATGTAAAAATGTTTGTATATTTAGGTGACTTTCATAAGGAATCATGAATGGTCAAAGCTTTAGCATAAATCATTATTCAAGCAGCAGTAAATAATACAAATTGCTTGCTGCCTGAACTTTGCCATTTTGATTCATCTCTAGGAGATACCTGGTCGGAAACATCAGTGGCAAGGGGTCACTGCTTGGTGAAGAAGAACTAAACCGTTACTTCTCAGACAGAAAGGTCAATGTATTTGTGGCTACGTGGAACATGAATGGATTGGTAAGTTTTAGCAGCTCCTTTTTCGTGGTGTGTTAGGTGATCATGCATTTCTGTACAAAGTTTTGTCACTTGTAACTGGGAGCTCATTAAGATCTGCCACTTCTTGTATTGGGATCGTTTTCATTTTAACATATATTGAGTGTTTGGGTGTTCTATCAGCCTTGTTTAAGGCAGGCGGGTAGGTAAACAGCTTTATTGATTCATGAATCTCGTGAGGTAAGGAGGAAGGGGGAAGAGAACGTAGAATCTAAATTGCTGAATATTTTTGTGCTTCAGCAGGCCCTTCTGGCCCATTCCACTATGCAGTGCTATAGTCTCGTTGCAAGCTGCGTAGAGCAGCCTCGTATCACTCCTGTTGTTCTGGCCCTTGTCATGCATGCCTGCGTTTGTCTGAATAATTCGGGAAGATGTGACCAGGGTCTGCTCTGGTGGAAGCTATAGTAATCCCAAAACATGTTTAGTATAGTGTCTTCTCTAACGTACTTATTATGTACTCTGCATTATTTATATGAGAATAAATTATTTGCTTTCATGTAGGTATAACGATAATGTTCTGTGAAATTTACCACTAAATACAGAAATAGAATGCCAAAGTTGTACATGAATAATGGCACATATTTTCTTGAGTTTTGAAATGATTAGCATATTGTTAGAGCTACGGGACTCTCAAAATTTTGCAGCTTTGGCACAAGGCCGAAGCAATGAATGTCATAGCAGCTCATCGTATTGTTACACGAAGTAAAGCTAGGATATTTAGGAACCATACAAATTGTAGTAGACATGGTCGAATGTGCGTTAAGCTGCAGCGTCTCACATGAACAGCAGCACGTTCTTCTTGTGTCTGGGCATGTATACGAGCCCGCCTTGGTTCAGCGCGACTAGCATTCAGTTGGAGCTGCATCTATTGGAGCTGTTCCACAGCTGTTTGTACAACACACGATGGCATCAGAAAGGCCAATCTACAAACAGCATTTTCACGGGCATTTGTCGGGCATTTCCTTTCATGGCTTCAGTCGATAATGGGGACAGTAGCAAGAAGTGCAGTTCCAATGCTCTTCAAAGCGCCAACCTCAGATTGTCCCAGACATTGCATTGTTGGCGTCAACGCCGAAAGCAGCCTGCTGGAGGAGGAAGCTCGCCTCCTTGCTTGCTTGTTCTTTAATATGTGGCTTTCACCCACCACGGGGGATATGCCATAAAACTGGTAATTTATATAAAGAAATTTTTTTTCAAAAGGATCAGGTAGAAATTGATTGCCCCAGGTAATCAAATCCGGCTGCACGTCTGTTGAAGGAAGCCAGCGGTAAGTGGTGTATAAATGTAGCTCGCCGTTGGTGAGATGGATAGCATAAGCAGCACAGCCTTGTTGTTTAACGCAGTGGACTGAGGAGCGAGGAGTCGCTGGCTCGAATCTCCGGTATGGTGCCTTGTAATTCTTTTTCTTCTGATTTGATTTTCTTTGTGCCTTTATATATATATACTATATGGGACATGACGGCAATGGCAAAGTTCAGCCGAGAGTGTTTGTATAATTGTTAACGCACTAAAATAAAATATCCTTAGGCGATTTCTCATTTTCGGCTCACTAAAATGTGGCAAGCATTGCTACTATTAGTTGCTGGCATACCATAGCTGCGTTCACAGACTAGGTGTCGTGCTCGTTGTTATGAAAAACATCATTTACAAACAGGACTTCTTTTTTTGTGAAAGAAAGTATAAAAAGAGTTTTTACTGTTTTTACTATTCGCTCATATGGCCTAGCTACTACTAGCATATGAATATCGCATGCTACTTATCGTGCCAAGCCAGTAAAAACTAATGGCCTTTGTTGTCACGTCACATGACATGACGTCACTTCCCATAACAAAAATAGCTGATGTGTGTCACCGTAGTCCGAAATCAAGGTAGTTTGTCCCGTGAATTAAAATTACGCGGCTTCCATTCTGGCGTTACCACTCATGCAATGGTATCGGCACATTCCAGAGCATCAGATGATTGGATTGAAAAGGCTTGCTCGAATTTTGTCACTAGGCCATTTTATAAGGGCCCTTTAACACTTTTTTAGCATGGTCAGAAAACTGTGCTGATTGGTATTCACGATTCCTGAACACATGAGCCAAATTTTATAGTGCAGGACGCGGCCTGAAAATAACAAACATTTATCAGTCAGCTGGACACCATTTCCTCTTCTCTCAACGAATGACCCAAATGACTGTGCCATAAACCAAAAGCTCACAGTCGTTGGCTGATTGCAGCATTGTGGGCTGCATAGTTACCATGGCCACTTCAAGATGCCACCACATGCCCGATCTCATGAGATCACACTGAAAGTAAGCTATGCGTTTCAAGAAAAAAAAGAAATTGCTTATTTGATGACGCGCAGTGAAGAATAGACGCATATTTTTGCCCTCTTGGCATCCCCCTAGTTTTACATGCAGTTTACAGCGCTCTCGCTGGTACAAAAAGAGAGAGAAAGTGGGGGCGATAAAACTCTAACAGCACTCATATTGGATGGATTTTAAACGTTTTGCAATAGCCAATTTGTGAGGCAATAAGCTAAATTAATGAAAGGTATTGATGATTACGTTATAGTACCTCTTAAGAGATAACAAATGTTGTCAGGTTCAATGAGCACTGGTTGATTTTCTCGAGTCAGTGATGGAGCCAAAGCTGCTCGTAGATGTTTTGTAAGTTAAAATCATGGCTTTCTTTGTGTGCGATGAATTTCTGATTATAGGACTTTTCATCAGATTGCAGTATTTTTCTCATACTTAGGTATAGGTGTGCAATGCATATGTATGCCTATGTAATCTCACACTTGTGGATCTCCAATTTACTTACTACTGTTTTTTTGTAGTTGGGTAGCTGTTGTGGATCTCCAATTTATTTACTACTGATTTTTTGTAGTTGGGTAGCTGTTGTGGATCTTCAATTTATTTACTACAGATTTTTTGTAGTTGGGTAGCTGTTCGAGGGGTAGGTGTGTGAAACTTGCTCAACTAGTGTTTTCTACTTTTTAGCTTTTTCTTGGTCATTAAATTTTCATGTCTAGTTTAAGGACATTCATCATACCATTAAAGTATTCAGGAATGAGCTTGGAAGTGTAGGACCTGCCTTGTTTCTATTAATGAAAGCACTGTGATTTTTATTTATTTTAATAGCATTAGTTCATAAGCAAAACAGGGGAGAGATTGGGTGGTGGATTCAACCATCTGCTGCAATATTTATATTATATGTGCACATATCATGCGTGTGCACAAATGGGCATATATTTACATAAAAGAAGGTCAAGTTACCCCCTCCCCTCTTTTTTTCCTCCCTTACATGAAACTCTGCCATTGCTCCTGCATGAGTTCCTTAAATTTAGAGCAGATGCTAAAGCTTAAGGCATGCTAAATAATCATGCTATTGAAGCACAAACATATAAACACAGTTAAGACCAAGACATAAAGCTCATATAGTGTCAATGTATAGCTTTGTTTGATATTCAGTACCATCAGTATTGACTAGTCTAGTCTAGCTAGCGGACCAATGTTCTGCAAGCTAAACGGCATTGCAAGTTTCACTTGTTGTAGTGCTTTCCTGGAAATAAATATTTAAAAAATGTTACACAGTTATTTCAAATTAGGACATTGTGAAGGTTCTAAATGATGTTTGAAGTATTACGTGAAACATTTACATATAGTGCACGATACCTAAAGCATCATGCACTGTATGATTGCAATCACTCAAAGTTTATTCTGCCACAATTGTGATTGCCATGTTCTAGCACAGATATTAGGCCATCTGACTCATCTTCGTAATAAGTTCTTTTAAAAATAGATCTGTTGTTTCAGATGTTGACTGTGACCACTCTGTATTACATACTCTACATTGGGAAGAGGGAGAAGAAACTTTATTTTGAGGAAAAGCAGGAGAATGCATTTGAGGTCTCGGGGTACATACCTTGTGACTTTTGTAGTCAATGCCACAGTTTCCTGGTTGGCCAGCTTGAGACTGCGTGTGACTGACAGAATACGATGAACCTGAGACATTGCAACATTGAAGCAGCTGTTGTATCTGAGCTGCTCTTCCTTTGCCTACTGCAATATGTCTGATTCAAAGCATGCCCATGATGTTTGTGTGCTGCATGATGTGTGGCATGAGAGAAAAGTATTGCTGGTCCTCTTAGGCATCGAACATGTTTTGTGTATCATGACATACTGCCTATGCGTAAATGTGTACTTTCGAAAAATCGCTAGAGCTTTAAGGCATGCTCATATTAACTGTTCAAAAGGCTGCAGAAGTTGGTGAAACTTGTGGCTGAAGCACTTATGGAACATACTAGTATGTGTGTTCTTAACATTGGCTGTAGCCTTCTCGATTTTCCTATGTGGTGCACAACCAACATGTGCAACCATTAATATGCAACCATTAGTGTTTCAATCAGCCTTGGTTGAGACCAAGTTAAACAAAGTGACTTTTCGCTAGTGGAAGCTCTTAGGCTCCTATGGATCCCTCACTAATGTTCTATTGCGGCCCAGTTGCGAGAGTCTTCAGGTTATTCTACTCTTCCTCAGTTCACAAGGCAATAACTTCGGCCAGGCAAACTGAATCTATGCTCTAAAAGAAGTTCCAGTTGTTTTTTTATATTGCATTTTACGACACCAAGTTCTATGCAAGCACTACAACATACATTCTCTCGCATTTAAAGTATAGGTGTTACAGGGGCATTACTATATTTTCTTTAACTATTCATCGTTAAGTACCTCATAGTCATAGAATAAGTACTTTCAAGTCTTATAGTGCCTATTATAATAGGCTTACAGATTTTGTACAGGCTGTTTCAGTATTGTTTTCGGATGTCATACCGTATATTGACATCCTTACAGAGGAGATGGTAACATCGGAGCGCCACATTGTGATGGTTTATTGCTTCCTTTCACTTGTCCTTGTCTTTTATCCTGCTACACCAGCCTTTACAATTATTTGTAAATTCATTGTCTAAATATTTGTGGGATGTAAATTTAAGTATTTGTGAAATGAAGTTAATCATTCCATACTAACTGTCCCAACCGTGGCACTTGCCGAAAATCAATTTCTACAAAAAATAATGGATAAACCTACTATAGACATTAGTTCTGCAGTATTTTCCCGAAACATTATTAGTGGCAGAAATTTTTGTGCACGTGACCACCATTTCAAGTTCTCATAATGGCAAAAAACTAGGTACCAAAAAAAACTTTCTATTAATCGACAGTTTCGCACATTTTTTCGACACTTGCTTTTATTGCATTGTTGAAGCATCATGCTTTTATTCTTAGACAGTTCCTTATAGTACTTTTATATTTTTCATTTCCTAGCACGTGACTAATTGTTGGCATTCCTATTCCTGAACATGGGAAACACCACCTCTTCTAGTTCACGGTATGGCCACCAGAAGTGTGACAGTTTGTGAAAAATAGGTTAAGCTCACTATTTTTATTTAGGTTCTGCCTGAAAGTAAGGTTGTGTTAACCGCTTTCAGTGCCCAGCTTTTAGTTGAGCTAAATATCTCGACAGCAAAAGATTTGTTCAGTATCCCTTTAAGTATGACTCATTTGCATCTGCAACAAGTGCAATTGACCATTTAGTGTCACATGTTGCTACTCAACCTATTTTCTCTGCTATAATCTTCGCGGATGCTGAAGCCTATTTTTCATTTAGATCTTTCAAACGACGCCGCACAGTATCTAAGAAAAATGCAATAAATTTAATCTAAGGCAAGATAAGTGTCTTCAGCAGGCTTTGCCACTGCACACTAAGCGCTACTTGGCAAAACGTTTGAGTTTGTTCAGAACATGCATTTACTTATGCCATGTTGTCTCCCTCCATGCTACCCAGAATGAGCAGAACTTGATTAGTCTAATTGTACATTGCACTTCTTACTGCTTGAAAAATTTGTAAGATCGAACTGTCAGATCCAGTCCTTTTGGCTAATAGCAATTAATAATGTAATAGCAACATTAATGATGACATTTTATCCCAACATCTGGTGCCAAAGTGCTACTTTTTGGGGGGCTAATGAGCCATATTTCACTGTGGTTTCCTGTAGCATGTCAAATTAGTAGGGAGAAGTTCTCAGCAACTTTTCTCAGTGTCAAATGCTATAAAACACAGAAAATGCCGCAAAATAATTTAAAATAGCTGCTTTTCATTTAGTTGATAGCTAGGCAGCCAACTGAGATAAGAGTCAGACTTTGTATTGCTTAGTATCATCCCTTGCAATGAAGGCAGGGGCACCACATTTATTGTGAAATTTCAGCTCACGAGGTCTATGTTTCTTGGTAAGCAGGAACTTGGTAGAGTCGTCTCACTTGTATATAGTATAGACAATTGTCATGTTATACATGTGGCATAATGTTAATGCACACAGATAGTGATGTGGAACTGTGGCATGAAATGCATTATTAGACAGCGACGTACCTTTTTTTTTTAAGTCCCTGTCTGAAATGCATGACTAGGTATGGCATTAACAACATTGCCCTTTTTTAGGCGTCCCCTACATACAATGAAAACATGTGATATTTGTTTTGCAGCATTCCTTTAAGTACCATGAGTAGACCTTTTTAGGAGGAACTGATTTTTCAGCCACATCAAGAATACCACTTATTTGCAAGCTGAATTAAGGCTAAGAGTAGCGACTAGTGACTTGTCTTATTAATATGGGTCACAATCTATAATGCTTAGCATGCTAGAGAAGTGATGCTTTATACTGGTCAATAGCTACATTTCAGTGCCAAAAAGACAAAGGAAAAAATTTTCGTGCTTTCGATAATTAAAAGTCTTGTCATATTGCATTCAACTTTGTTGATGTTTTTATTCCTTTTTTTTTCTAGCTCAGGAAAAAAGAGTTAAGGAGTGTTGTAGCGTGACGTCACTTATCACTGCGCACCCAGTGCGCGCATTCCTGTGCGACCGATCACGTGGTTCTGCGCCTATATATGGTGCGTCTTCTAATAAACTTATCAGTTGCTTCTTGGTATGCTGTCTGCTGCTCACGTTATTACACTGGCGACGAGGATGGGATCCGCCCCCTTGTACTAGCTCAGTACGAAGCAGTATTGCGGGCGATCGGCGGTCGACAGCCATGGACCAGAAAACAACGGCAGCCATGGCCTGGGACGGTTGAACTCGGCGGCACTACCTTCGGCAAGAGGCAACGCAGTCGTCGGGGAAAGCAACCCGATAAGTATACTGCACTTTTACTGAACAATGGCGCGACTAGGCAAGCTAGACGAGTTCGACGAGAAGGATCAGAATTTTGAATCCTATCTGGAGCGTTTTGAGCACTTCGTCACCGCAAATGACATCAGAGAGGAAAAGAAGCTGGCAGTATTCTTGAGTGTGATAGGACCACGAACGTACGAGGTGCTCAAAAGTTTGGTAGTACCCGCTGTTCCTGGGGACAAGTCCTTTGAAGAGGTCACAGTGCTGTTGAAGAAACACTATAGCCCACAGTGCTCGGTCATTGCCGAACGTTGCAAATTTAACAAGCGAGCACAAGAAGAGCAGGAAAGCGTCGAGGACTTCATAGTGGCCTTAAAACAGTTAGCAAGGAAGTGCGATTTCGGTCAGTTTCTGCAAGACGCGCTGCGAGACAGAATAGTGGCAGGCATAAGACGCGAGGAAACGCAACTCGCCCTATTTGCTGAAGAAGATTTAACCTTCGAAAAGGCGTGCAAGATAGCCCAGGACCGAGAGCAGGCTGCGCGACAGACAGCGTTACTTCATGCAGAAGGCAAGGAAGCGGCTTTTTATGCAATGGCGATAAGAGGAAAAGGAAGCGAAAAGAAATCGAAGCTTCGGAAGCTCAAGGAAGCCAAGCGAGTTTGCGAAAGATGTGGCAAGGCGCATGCGGCTAGTGTTTGCTGGTATAAGAACGTCCAGTGTCACAGCTGTTCTCAAATCGGTCATCTACAGAAGATGTGTCCAAGTAATCGCAGAGAACTCAAGACTGCAAACGTGGTGGACTGCTCTGATAGTGACTCTGAATTAGATGTGTACCATGTTATCAATACCGTGCGTTCTGGGTATGAAGTGCAGCTAAACGTAGAAGGGCAAGACCTCTGCATGCAGATTGATACGGGAGCAGCTGTAACACTAATTCCTGAGAGTGTGAGGCTGAACGCATTTCCTCATGTCAAGTGCGAGCCATCTCGAGTCACCCTAAAAACATACACTGGGGAACCTGTTCCAGTAAAAGGGCAATGCAACGTTTCCGTTACGGTGGGAAAACAGTCTTTGCGGCTACCCGCTATTATCGTCAAGGATAACGGCAAGCAGCTACCATTGCTGATGGGGCGAAGTTGGCTTGAAAGGCTCGGGCTTGACTGGAAAAGCGTGTTTGCTATAAATGTAAGCGACTCTCACAAGGTAGAGGCGGTTAAAAAGAAGTTCCCAGGGGTGTTTTCTAAGCAACCTGGAAAAGTAAAAAACTATCAAGCAAGGATAGTTTTAAGCCAGAATTGTACGGCTATTTTTGGCAAGGCCAGAAACGTCCCATTTGCGCTTCGAGATAAAGTGGAAGGCGAGCTAGAAAGGCTAGAGAAAAGCGGTGTTATACGCCCCGTAAATCGGAGCGATTGGGCCACGCCAGTAGTCATAATCCAAAAGAAAGATGGTTCACTGAGGCTGTGCGGGGACTACAAAGTCACCATTAATCCTGTTTTAAAGACCGACCACTACCCATTGCCTAGACCGGAAGATTTGTTCTCTGCCATAGCTGGCGGCAGAGTGTTTTGTGTGTTGGATCTTTCGGCCGCGTATCAGCAGATTCCGCTCACTGCCGAGTCCCGACCACTGCTAACTATTAATACGCACAGGGGGCTGTTCGAGTTCCAGCGCTTATCATTTGGGGTAGCCAGTGCGCCAGCCATTTTTCAGTCCTTCATGGATGAGGTGCTCAAAGGCATACCGCACGTGGGATGTTACATAGACGACGTCATTGTGTCGGGAAAAGACTTAGCCGACTGTCAAAAAACGTTGGAACTAGTCCTGCAGCGGCTGAGTGACTACAACGTGACACTGAAAGAGGAAAAGTGTCGGTTTTTTCAGAGCACTGTGACTTATCTCGGTCACACTGTGTGCGCTGAAGGTATATATCCTACAGAAGAAAAGATAAAGGCGATCACAGAAGCGCCAGAGCCCACTTGCCAAATAGAGCTAAAGGCTTATCTCGGCATGTTAACCTTTTATGCAAAGTTCTTAAGTAACCTTGCCTGCGTGGCAGAGCCATTGTACCGTCTGTTGCGCAAGGGCGAAAGGTGGTCGTGGACACGGGAGTGTAGCGAAGCATTTGCTTCTACGAAACTGTTACTTGTCAAGAGTAATGTGCTCACTTTTTACGATGTGGCGAAACCAATGGCTATGACATGTGACGCTTCGTCGTATGGATTGGGGGCTGTCATTTTTCATGAGACCGCAGAGGGACACGAAAGGCCAGTGGCATTTGCTTCTAGAACACTTACAGCCGCAGAGAAAAACTATGCTCAGTGCGAACGCGAAGCATTAGCACTGATGTTTGGGTTAAGAAAATTCCACCGCTACTTGTATGGACGAGAGTTCACTCTTTATACAGATCATCGGCCATTGCTCGGAATATTAGGCCACGACAAGCCGGTGCCTGCGCTTGCTGCAGCTCGAATGCAAAGATGGGCAATTACCCTGGCAGCATACCAGTATAAACTAAAATACCGAAAGGGAAGAAATGTTGAAGTGGCTGACGCTCTGTCTCGGCTTCCACGGCCTATTGTAGCGGCTGATGAACCTTCCGAGTGTCTCTTGCTATTTGACAGCATGCCCCTCAAAGCGGATGACGTAGCGCGAGCCACACGACGTGATCCCACCTTGTCTCGCGTGACGCACTTCATCTTAAATGGATGGCCTTCAGAGTGCTCTGAAGCATTTAGACCATTTTATTCCCGGCGCGACGAGCTATCAGTAGAGCAAGAATGCATAACGTGGGGATCAAGGGTGATCATACCTGATAAGCTCCAGCTACAGGTCTTGCAGCTATTGCATGAGGACCACCCGGGATCTAGTCGCATGAAAGCGTTAGCAAGAAGCTTTGTGTGGTGGCCTGGCCTCGACCTTTCGGTTGAGAGCTACGTTCGACAATGTCAGGTTTGTCAGGCCGTCCAAAAAGCTGCTTCACCGGTTCCTTTGCAACCATGGAATTATCCCACAAGGCCCTGGCAACGCGTGCACGTCGATTATGCGGTAAAGGGCTCTCAGGCGTTCTTGGTTCTCGTCGACGCGTTCTCTAAATGGATCGAGGTCTCGCCTATGTCATCCACTACTGCTAACAAAACCATTGAGAAGCTACGTAGTATGTTTGCCGCGTATGGTCTGCCAGAGGTACTGGTGAGTGATAATGGACCGCAGTTCATTTCCGAAGAGTTCGCGGCCTTCTTGAGTGTAAATGGTGTAAGGCATGTCAAGACACCTCTTTATCACGCGGCTTCTAACGGAGCGGCCGAGCGTTTAGTGCAGACTACCAAACAAGCACTGTCAAAGCATGTCTTGCAGGACAAAGCTAGCCACCACAAACATTCATTTCGGGAACGCTTGGACAGCTATCTAATGAGTTACAGGACTACTCCGCACAGTGCCACTCGCCAGACCCCGGCAGAATTATTCTTGAAAAGACAGCCACGGGTAAAGCTGTCATTGCTAAAACCAGATTTCGAGCTCTCCATGCGGGAGCAGCAGCAACGTACCAAAGTGCAAAAGGACATGTCTAGGGGGGTTCCGCGATGTTTTGCTGTGGGGGACGCTGTGTGGGTGAAGACTGTGCGAGGTGAAACAGTGTCGTGGGAAGATGGTGTCGTGACACAGGTTATCAGTCCCGTAACCTATCTGGTGAAAGTGTCGCAGGCGGTGCGATTTACGCATTCGGACCACATCAGAGCCCGCCACGGAAGCCAGGATTCTTCAAGTAATCCGCAGGCACAACCTGCTCCAACGGCATCCGTAGACACGACTCCACCGACGGTTCCGATGGCATGTGGGCCAGTCGCCGGGTCGCCTCTCGTAAATCCACACGCAACCGACTCTGCGACGTCTCTCCTTCCGGTAACTGCATCGCCCACGGCCGGAGCAGCTGCCTCCGGCTCGCCGGACCAGCCCAGTGCCGACGACGCGCCACCTGCAGCCGAACTTCCAACTCTGCGTCGTAGTGCACGTGTACGACATGCCCCGAACAGATACCAGTCCAGTGACTTTCGGAAGTAATCTGAAGGGGAAGGAGTGTTGTAGCGTGACGTCACTTATCACTGCGCACCCAGTGCGCGCATTCCTGTGCGACCGATCACGTGGTTCTGCGCCTATATATGGTGCGTCTTCTAATAAACTTATCAGTTGCTTCTTGGTATGCTGTCTGCTGCTCACGTTATTACAAGGAGCATATCCAAAATTGTGAAAAGATCTGTCATCAGATTGACTTATCAAAACAATCACAACTCAACTTCAGCACAAAAGCAAAGGGTGGTCTATCTCATGTGAATCTGTACATGATGACCTAAAGGTCAATTCTGACAATTTCCTGAGGTCATTGGACATGAATGAAATTATCTATGTGTGTTCCCCTGCCCACTCTTCACCTTTATAAAGAATGACAGGCTTGAAAGATGTACAGATTTATCTCGGATAAATTTTATTGACTTCCTCGAACGCTTGCTTCGCTTTCCACAACTATTGAACACATTGTGTGCGACATGATATATACACAAACAGTGAAGACAGCTGGCAGCATCAAGAAGTAAGATTTTCATCACCTGTGCTACCAAAATGGCAGCAGGCAGCACAAGAAAATGAAAAAGATGGATTGGCGACTACTGACCAGCCCAGGCAAGCCGCGATAGCCAGTGAGGCCCTGGAAGCGAAGCTCCACTCAGAGTGATCAAACAGCTTTGTTTTAATTACTTGTTTTCTGTGCCATACTAAGCAGTTAAATATAAACAGCGTTGTAGCACCTGCTAGCGTTTTACTCTCACAGTTTTTGTTTTCTGCACTGGCCATACAGTTATACTATGTATGCCCGCTCAACTTTTACATTAAAATATGCAGCTGAAAAAGATGCTTATCTTTTCTTTATTCTCACTTGTAGCTCTAGGAAACAAGCACTGAGCCTGTGGCGCCGCAGTGCATAAGTGAATGAAAGGAACTGGCATGCTTTGTGCAGCAGCTGACCCATCAGTAGAGCCATGTTGGGTTGTTTTGCAGTGTCGCGTATGAATTGCTGAGTCATAAACTGTGCCATAACTATAAAAACTATGCACCTGGAACAAAGTTTTTCAGTTTTCTGCTTCAAAAATATACTGAAATTTGATTAGTGTATGCCGCATATAGCAAGTGATCATGCGGGCACTTTTATCAAGTTCATGCTGTAGCTTTTTTGTGTGAATTTAAACTCTACGCAAGTTAACTGATATTTTTACGGTGCTGATGTAAATGTGTGGCAGCCAGCAAAGTGATCTTGAGTATGCAGTCGACATTTTATTGGTGGAAAACCATCAACAGATCCAGCAATGTTCCCTTGTGGGCTGTGGCTGTTTTTCTACTGTACCGCAGTTCGTAAACAGTAACACTAGGGAAAAATCTCCGCATGCCTGGCAAAATGTGTCGTGGACCGCCAGAATTTTATTCCCCTTGTATTTCCATTGCTATTAACAGCACTGTGCACACAAGCGACGCTGCACCAGACCATTTTATTGCATTTAATGACAGTTAAGATTTCATTTGTAAGGATGGCATGTGACAAAGTTACTCAAAGACTTGTGCAGCGGGAGCAACGCCTAGAAATCGAGCTGCACTACAGTGCAGAGAACTTCTTGGAACTTTCAGACATTACTATATACAATACGTGCAGTTCCGAGATAGTACGTTTTACTTGTGCCCATTGCAAGGGGTTGTCTAACAGGTGTCAGACAAACGGCGTCAGGCAAAATGGCAAGAAAGAATCCTTTCAAACATTGATGTTGACAGCCTATGGTTTGTGGTTTACACTGTCCAGCCGATTGCCCTTTCAGAATATACTGCCACACGTCTGTGCTTTCTATCACATTGAAAGCATGACTGATTCCATATAATTTGTCCTTTCTTTTCGTTTGAGGCCCTAAAAGAATTCTGCACTGTTGACTTTCTGAAGGCCTAATCATTTTATCAAATATGTCGTCTTCCCACCCACACACTTGTGTATAATGTGGGTGTAGCAGAAAAAGAGGTGTCTATTTGTAGCACGCCACTTGAAACTGAAGTGGTGGCATGTGGTGGTGCAGCGGCGGTGCAGTGGCGCAGTAGACTGTTCTTCCACTTACAGGTGCTGCACGTTTCCCATTAGCTAATATAGATTAAAATGAAGGGAGAAAGAAAAGAAAGTCTGCTATACATCTGCTTGACAAAGCAATATCCTTTACAACTCTTCCGAAGGTTTACTTCTCATGTACTAGTAAAAGTCTGCTAAATGGAACTGCTTCCTTTGATAAAATTAAACAACTGCCTTTGATATGATTGGTTTAGTACTTGTATTGCGCACTCCTGTTGATCTCTCACTAAATTTAACTCCTGGTAAATGAAATATATTTTCCTGGTTCTTTCCGTTTGGGTTTAAAGACCATCTACTGTGATTAATCTTCATTAATTTTTGAAATAGTCTTAACACAAAAGTTTATGCCAGAGTATAAAAAGCAGTACTGTTCACTTGTTTGCTTTTATAAGTGTTTTGTTCAAGTTAGCTAAAACACACTTGAAGGCTTAGATACAATTCAATTGCTTGGCTGCAGCAGTATTTGCATTTCTGAATGTCGCCAGCATACATGAAAAAAAAAGCAGCTCATTACATCACAAACTTCATTAAATTTGGGTCCCTTATAAAGGCTGTTCTACTCAGGCATTTTTCTGAAACAAGACACTATACCTTGCCATAACCCACCCTGAACACTTCATGCTTGCCCTGTGGCTTTTGTTGTAAAAATCATGTATTCAGATTCAACATGTGAGCATAAACATGCCAATTCTTTCTTGATGCGGTACTTGCCCTTTGCAACAGCTTTTAGTCACCATTTTCGATACTATGGGTAATAAAGAAATCACACAAGTATGAATGCTCGGTGGGTAATTCTGGTTTTGCAGTGTTGGAGCTTCTTTTTCATAGTTGTAGATCGATATGTTTTCCTACAAAAGGAAACAACTGCATGTCTCATATTCACAGGCCAACGTTATCCTTATCTCTTACCTTAGTTACCGCTTTTGGGCCCATAACATGCTTCATAAACAAATATCAAGCCAGTATTGACCAACCAATGTCAGCTGATAATAACATAGAGCAGAGCTATTTGGTGAATATTCATTCTAATAGACAGCCCAGGCCCTCTTGTGGTGTCTTGACTTTTTTTGTGTGTCTGTAATTGGACACCCTGTCTTTTAGAATGAACAATCTCGGCTGTCTTTTGCTCTGTTTACTGTTTGCATGCTCTTACAGCACATTAAGGGCAAAAATAATAAAGAAAACTAGACATAATATGAGGTCTATTTGTGAAAACAAGCTGTTACTATCCCTATTGTGCTCACAATCTCTCATCTTTAATTTCTTAGCAAGTTACTATTTTTACAGTGAAAGCTGCTGTGATATCACAAAAAAAAAATAAAAACCGTCTTCCGCGCCATTCTTGTTCGCCGACAGTGTTCGCAATCAATATCGCATGAAGTATGAAAAAAAAAAAAACGAAATGAGAAAAATTGTCTCACGTAAACGGGGCTCCAGGTCTTGTCTGTGGTAGCCCAGTGCTCTACCACAGAGCTACTCCTGTGCTCGAAATTTTGCTGCAGACTTGCCTTATGCACGCTTCTTGTCAGTTCAGGAATCATGTTAAAAGAGCATTTCAGAAGAGTAACAAAGCAACCTAGCATCACCCAATGCGAATGTCGTAACGTCTATTGAGTGGTTGCAGGCCACTGCGAAAGGGTCAGTCATAATTGTTTGTCGTCGTTAGCTACAGCATCAGTAAATTACACATAATGCCTTACTGGTGCATAGCGGGTACCTCGCTCCTCTGAAGAAAGACAAATACTAATGAAATAGTGCACACTTTTCTACTTTACAAATATTATGGTGATTTACTGTGTAGTGGGTATCATGCAAGTGTACTACCTGTAGTAGTCTCTACAAGAGTGTTCAAAAAAGGCTCTAGAAAGGCCGCTCTTCCAGCTTTTGCTGTGACTGTGCTGCGTGCTTTGCACAAGCCTGGTGTTTTTTTTTTCTTAGAAGGTTTGTGAATGTGCTTTTGATTCATTGCAGATGTGACTGCAAGATTTGACCATGTATTTTGATGTAGTGATCTGAATTTTCGACTAATGAATGATTGTTCCGCTGTCCTTGGTTTACTGAAGGATCACCGTGAGAATAAAGAACTTATGTATGAGAACCTCCTGAAGTTTTATCAGCTGAGAAGTGCTATGCTTGATGGTTTGTATATTTGCATATTCTGTACACGACCTTCCTTCTTTTATGAAATTTTTAAAGAACGCCCTTTACTTAGGTTTGTGCATTTAAAATGAAACAGAGTGATGTGTAGATTGGGGGGGGGGGGGGGGCAATAGTGCTTGCAAAGCATAAAACTGACAGTAACATAATTTGAAAGCGGCTGAAACGTGAAACTACGTCGTAAGCATTTTCTCTCGTGAAAGCTGCACATGGAACAAGAGTCAAGGTCATGCACACAAATGCCTCACGCACACTGCTTGTAGTATCACTTTCTATGGCATGTGACATTTAATAATCATCTAATACTTTTTCTCCAGATATGTGCCATGAAGCAAAATTAGGTAGACAAGGTGAAAGGGGGGTGGAGCTAGTCATGTGAACATGGTGTGGCCCCTACACCACGTTTCACATGGGTGAAGGAGCTCTGCTTGCAAAAAATGACTGAGGCAAAGGGGGTAATTGCATTAGTGATGAAGCTTGCCTCCTGGTAAAATAGTAACAAAGCAGTTAAATTGCTTACAAACTTTCTAATAATGAACCTGTTTGAAAATGATTTCGTTGAAACATTCCCTAGACATTGCTTTCCCCACTGTATAGTGAAAACTTTCAGTAGTGTATTTTAAAGCTGAGGCTTCCTTAAAAAAAAAGTTGCCTTTAAGTCACAACATCAAAGTAGCTGATGAAAACTTTTCTCCAATTTGAATAATTTATTTTATTGCAAAATTTACAACAGCAAAATTAAAGCAGAGTGGTAGTACAGTCTTTTCTGCTCAGCCAAAAATGAAGGTTAGCAATGTTTTCAGATATGCTATAACAAATAAGTAATTTGTTTTATACGCTTGTTTGTCTCCTCCTTTGCATCCTGTTGGTTTGTGCTCCCAATATTTCAGTACGAACCTATACCAATTACACCGCCTCTCAACCCTTCTGGAGTGATCTTAACTGAAATTCAGATGCATTCATTCTTTATCAAAGATCTTGGAAACAGATATCTAGGAGGTGGTGCTAGCCTTTTGATTTTTGCTAAACAGAAACTACTACACAACTGCTGAGCTTTAGTTTTGCAATTGTACCGTGTGCCTAATATGAAAGATAACATGATGAGGCTGTATTTGGTTTGCTATCTGCACAGTGATTTGCGGTGTTAAGAATCTCTCGTAAAAGAGCACCACCTTTTCTTGCCAAGTTCTAAAAATTTGTTTGAATTAGAAGAGAACTGTGTAGTTTCCTGTGTATGTTTTCCATTCACCAGTGTTGTATGCAGCATCTCTCTCTTCTCTGCTCATCAGGTCAGGCATCTTTGGCTTTTAAGAAGGAAAGAGAAAATTTGGACTGACCTACCAATTCGAAGTTGGCTCAAGTCAGTTTGATGGTGTGAAGCATAGAGTGCCATCGTACACGGTAATAGCCTCTGTTTGCACTTTTCAACTCATTGCATTGGTATTGTCAGGCTCATTTTTCACTTGAAACCTATTTTCATTTAGGATCGAATACTTTATAGAAGCAAAAGAAAAGGCCATATAGAGTGTATTCTCTATGACTCAATTCTAATAATGCAAACCTCTGATCATCAACCATCGTATGGGCTGCATAAAGTGGGGATTCGACCTGGAAGAGACAAGTAAGGATTGGTTTTAATTAATATTCTATACAATTACACTGTCTTGGTTGACTACCAGTGTCAGAGTTCTCTTGAAAAGAATTTTGCAACTGGGTGTTGCATGTGGTTTCTTATCTGTCAAAGACATGGATAGTAAGGGTGCTATAATTGTCAGTTTATTACTTTTACTAGAAATATATGAGTTCATGTGCCACATCTCATGAAAATATATCATTATTATTTGAAATATCTATACTTCCTAATAACTGAATAGTATTTGTTCAGTTTGTGCACAGTGTTTTCTCGATGAAGCCTTTTTATATTAGAGCACCATTTAGACTGTTGAACTATTATTGCAGTATGTAAGTATTGCGCCAATTTTTGTATTTGCTATTGATCTCCAAGGTCTTTTGAAAGTAGGAAACAAAAATCAACAGACTTCAGTTACTTTTGTGATTCCGAATTTAATGCAACTTATAACCTCGTCGGCAGTTATTGGAGGTTGTGTGGATTTGATTCCTGACTACAGTGACATCAGTTGAGTAGTTATAAATGCTAAATACTTGTGTACCATGTTTTTAGTGCATCTGAAAGAACTACCTATGAAGAAAAATAATCCGGAACACTACACAATGGTGTTTCTCTTTGCCTACTGTACAGTTTTTGGACATTAAAACCCACAATTAAACTTTTTATAATGTTTGTCCAACACTTCAGATTTTAAATACAAATAGAATAGTGTGGGCCATTCGATTCATGTACGGCTAAATAATCCAGAAGTTGAAGTTCTTGACGCGTCTCTTTTGAATGTGTATGACGGATAACACTCATTGGAGTCCTGAGAACGCAGAATGGCAGGTGTAATAAATGTTCCGTGATATAGTTGTGCTGAATAAAAGCAGTTGTTATGCCGGACCAACGGTTCATAAGCAGGTGCATTGGGCATGCAGGTTCCACTTCATTGTTGCATTTAGATATTTAGGCTGTTTAGCAATTTAATACAATTGATTATTTGATCAGTTTAATTATGTTTGCATCTTTTAAAAACTCTCACACTTAATTTTCTCTTTCAGTGAACACCACATTGTATGTACTATCAGCATGAACTACACCACGTGAGCGCATGGCTGAGCGTACTGCAATGTTGTACAGTGGCGCCGATCGTAGCATATTTTCAAGTTATTGGGAGAGAGTCAGGCTATTCTTGCGGGTGTGCATCGCCCCCACTAACTTGCTGTCACCCTCTAAGGCATCATTTTTCAAGCTCATATAACCACAGCGCGAAACTAGCGCGAGCATGAAAGGAAGTTTGGGCGATGCGTACTCACAGGTATGGCCGAGCCCACCCCTGATAACACAAAAATGTCATGATTGGTGCAACTATACAACCTTACATTGTGATTGAACATGTGCTCCTTCGGGGTAGCTCATACTGAGCACGATAGTACAACTGGACATGTGGTAGCATGTTTCATTAAAGTGCTATGCCACCCCAAAAAAAAAAATTTTTTTTTCAACTGGAGAAGCCAGGAATAAAATAACTGCTTTTTCGGAACAAGCGTGTCTCAGTTACTTTGTCTAGCCATTTAGAGTGCAAAATATTGATTATTTTATTTTTAGAAAGGCCATCTTTGTCAAATATTTAATGTAAAGTGATAGTTACGTTAGTAGTGATAAGTGACTAACGGGTGCCTGAATTCAGTAAAGCTATGGCATTTCTGTAATCAATGGTTGGAGCTATGCAGTGAACTAGGATAAATAAAATACAGTAAATATCAAGGAAATTATGTTGAAATCTCCAAAAGACTCAGGAAAATTGCCAATTTATACTGAACTTGTTTGCAAAATCAGCTGTGAATTCAAAACTAATCGATCGATTTCTTTTATCTTTGTTCACTGCACAGATATATAAGTGGTGAAACATTGTACTAAATTTTCGTTCAAAGCATGCACTGAGGAAAAAAAGTTATGAAAGTTGGCATCACATGGTTTTCAGCAAATTCTTATTTTGAGGGAAACGTAAACAAAGAGAGTGGGCAGAAAACTTTGCACAGAGTCCTAAAATGCACCTGATTCTTAGGTGGGTCCTTCTTGAATAGCATTATGGTCTCCTTTTTTTTGTGTGACTGCTCTTCTTTCCTTTCTGGCCTGTTTCGTCCCATCTGCTGACTTGCGTTTGACATTCTGCATGCACTTGTGATCTCTGGCAATGCAAGCTTTCCTCATGTAGTACCCTGCTTCTATGCTAGCTTGGCTCAGGATGTCTAGGGCTTACACTGCCATTATTGAAGTGTGCCACAGCATCATGCAAGGTAAAAATTACTGTAGGCAAGCTTACTTAGGCCCCTTTGGGAGTCCGCTGCCATATCTGACCATTAAAACTCATTTGCATTTTGTGTCTTTCCATGCAAACATTTCATTGATCGGAGCACAAATCGCTGTACACAATTTTGACTTTGTTGAGAACATGGTACGAAAATCGTCCTTTGTGCACATACTCCCCTTGGCCGAGTGCTTCAACCCTTCTGTACCCACACCAGCTGTTCGGTCCAAGTGGGCACAGACCATGTCTCGGGTGCTTGTCAGTAGAGCTGCAATGAAAAATACTGGCAAGGGTAGCCTGCTTCATTGTAGAAAGGTTGCCGACATTACCCGTTATGGCAATGCCATAGTAGTTTTGCAGGCGGTCAATGAGGGCATCAGTGAGTTTTCCCTTACTTCCGAGACTACGCACTGCTTTTTTTGAGGTTCTCTGAAGTGGCAGCCAACACGCTTCTGGACATGCCCAATGCATTGCAGCTGCTGGACACTGTCCTTTCTATACATGTCTTTCACAGCGGCCTAGCTCTTGGAATCATCATCACTGTAGAATTTCAGGTACTTAAAGCCTCTTTTTGGCTGCGACCTCTCAAATATTCGGTACAGACCAACCATCTCCATACTGCCAGCACTTCCTTCATGGTTTGCTTGACAGGATGTGTGGTTTGCCTTTCATTCCTTATGAGAAGCACTTTCTGGCCTCCGCTTCCTTTTAGTTTTACAAGACTTAGACGATCTAAAAAGGGCCTCAGCATCTATGACTTTTCCTGTGTCATAAAAATCACAGACTCACATGCGTTCAAAGATGTATGGCCACGCTTCTGCCATGTGCTATTACCTGAAACACCATACTCGGCACTGCCCACAACACGACTAAGTTCCACAGAAGCATTGGCCCTTGATTTCGACGCCACTTCTCCTGCAGCTGCAGAAAGCCGAGACGATAATTTGTCGTAGGCGGAGTGACATGGAGCAGGCATGTTCATGACTTTGGCAAACAATTCTGCACCTGTGTGCCCTTTTCCTAACTGGCGCCTCGCATAAAGCAGACGAACATTATTTTCATTACATGTCCCGTCTTTCTACATGTATCAAATAGATGCTCGAAGCCACAGTCAGGACACACGACCGCACGGGTTGAGCATATCCTTTGGTGACAGCGTTCCTCGAGCTTCAGCGTTGGGTTCATGCATCCAGGGCATGTCACTAGTGATAAAAACATCGAAGAAAAAGTGTCAATGTCCACAAGCCTGTTCTTTTGGAGCGAAGAATTTCACGGCGGAGCCTCGTAGGTTTTCTTAATGCCCGCAAGCTTTATCACGGTCGCCGAGACACCCGTGCCTGTGTCAGGAGGCAGCATCGTCAGGGTGTAGCGATTTTCACCAAACTTGCGCTTCCTTGTCTTCTGAGTTCTGCACTTAGTAATGCTGGTCTGAATATATATTCGGATCCAGGTGGCCTAAGTACACACACGTTGCAGTGTTGACACATGGAAGAAATGTAGAACGATGCCTGACGTATGCCGACTAAGGTAAACAACAAACATTCCACGAGCGTTTTGCATCTTCCTTGTGGCTGTTTTTAAAGATTTGAAAACAATTAGAAGCACAAAGTTATATAAAATGACATCCTCTTATGTAACAGTCAACATAAAGTTCATGAAGTATTTTGAATTATATTAATATACAGTAGATTCTCAGTAAAGGGAACCTGAAGGGACCAGGAAAATATGTTTCATTTAACCGGAGTTCCGTTTACTGAGAGGTGAACATAAGTGCAGAATACAAGCCCAAAACCAATCATTGCAGAGGCAATAGTTTCATTTAAGCATTACTTTCATTTAACAGATTTCCGTTTACCAAGAGTCTACTGTAAACGAAAAACACTTTCTTAACCAACACATTGTGGTTTCGGTTTCGGTATATGAGCATAGTGTATAGAAATCTAATAGTAATTCGCTAACTAATGATGATAGGAAGATAATTTTTGTTGCTACACATTTTTGAATGTCCGGGCGTGCAGAAAAACTAAAAATAAAAAAAATTAACATTGCGAAAAAAAATTCACTGTTGACATAAGCTTAATGTAATTGATGTTGCCAAATAATTTCAAGTAAACATTAATCATTCACAAATTCCTTAGCTACTACTTGGTTCAACACACCTGCTTGTTTGCCCACTTGGTTCTTGCTTAGGTACATATTTTGCCACAAGATTAAGACACACACGAAAGGAAGACCCAGAAGGGGCCATTGTGTGTGTGTCTTAATCTTGAGGATAATATGCCATTTAGTAGTTATGTGAGCATGTAATGTAAATTATATTATACATACTTACGTTGATGCATATAAGCTTGATTTCTCATATCAAAGAAGCTCTGCTCAAGCATTGTACTTGCTTGCAAAGCATGAAAATGTTCTGTTGAGCTTCCTGTTCAGAGGTTGTTTTAATTGAAGATGTATAGTTTGATTACAAAATTTAAGTATTTGCATATCTTGAACTTGCACTTGAGGTCAAACAGGATTATCTGCTTTGTCATTGTGCCAGGGGGGCTGCAGGTTGGCTGGTAAAAACTTGAAGGGGCCGTTGCCTCCCCTGGTGCTCCCTGCCTTGCATAATTTGTGCCCGCATAAGATAGCATCCTAGTTCAAAGAAATATATAAGAACTTACTCGCTAACATTGCGCCCTCAGTCCTGCCTTCAGGGCAGGATGAGCTAAGATCGGCATGGACGTCATGTATGCATACTTTAGTCTGCATGTGAAAAAGTTCGAGTAGAAATTTTATACTAGGGAATTGTTGTTACAGTAAAACCTCGCTATAGCGTACCTGTTTTAAAAGTATGATCATATTGTAGTTGTGGTGGATTCCTGACTCAACTTCCACAGAACTTGATCATTAGTGAATGTCGTAACTACTTTTTGTCATTTTCACTGTACCCCTAAACTTGTTGTGTAGCGGAAGCCACAATACGCCACAAAATATCTCCTGCTCTTTGGTTGGTGTAGGGACAAATCAACTGATAATTCTTACTCCAGAGCGGTTACTGCAACGTGATATATAGTATTACGGATAAACATCAGAAATACACCACAACGTAATGGAGGCCACCAACAACCTATGAGGATAAGCATCAGGGATGCACTGAGGTGTGATGGTGGCCAGGAATGGCTTATGACCAGTATAACTTATTGCCGACAACTCAATTATGCGCGTCTTTCAAGCAGCGGCTCAGTAATTTGCGCAGCATGGAGCAGTTGTAAAGCATACTGCACGCTGTTCATAGGTAGCAAATAAACACAAGCTGCCACCATTCACTGCTGCCACTTTGTGCGAGACTTCTAAGTGTGTTTTTCAGAGACACATCCCTGGCGAGAACAATAGCGAGAACAATGGCTCAACAAGGTACTTGCTACACCCTTTTGTGGTGAGATGTGGCAGAGACACAAATGAACTTGCCGTTGTCAATCAGCGGCTCTGCCATGTCAGCCGTGTTGTTTGTGTTATCGGCTGTGGCAACCGGCTAGGCGGATCAACTTGGTTTATTAGTGGCTATATATTTTGCGATATAAAATTTCTAGGCAAATTTATTTAGCGAGGTGACTTCTCACCTGTCTTTTAAAATAAATAACTTCAATTTTTTGTTTCTGTACAATTACCTTTCACTTTTCTGGCCATTTTTTTCTGCATTTTTGACATTGATGTCATGAACGAATGACATTACTTTTTCCTATGTAGCACCACCATGTATTGAATGGTATTTGTTGCATTGACTAACATTTGAACCTAATGACATCGTCACCTCCAATGTAACAAGGGTATAAGTAATTGTGTGAGCTAGTAGGTGATGTGCTAAACTTGAATACTTGAATAGTGGTTTGAAGGAGCAGTCTGCCCCATGTGGCAGTAAGTATCTCCTTTTAGTGAAGTGGTGCCAGTTTTCATGCATTGACAAGAAAGTCTTGTCGTAGTTCTTGGCAGTTAATGTGCTTGTATATGCCACATTCCCAGGAGATTCTTATTTACAAGGTTTTACTGTATTGCATAGCATTTTAGGAGGGGGCTTTATCATTGTGTCATTTTATTGGTGCTTGTACTCACTTGTTGCCACATTTGGTTTTGTGCATTCGGCATTTTCCTTTATTCAAATCAAGGTAAAGTGTCATTTTGCACAACATAGCCTTCGTGTAAGTTAGTTTAGATGTGTTTACATAATTACTTAGAGATTTTTGTGCCCCTTTTTCTAAGCACTAAAATAAAATAAAAATGCACAAATTACTTGCTGTGGTAGCTTAGCACGGAAGATGTCAAGGGGATAAGCTTAAAAGTGCGTGATCGATTCCTAGTTGTGGTGGCCACATTTTGAATGGGGTAAACATGGTGCTATTTTGAAATTATTCCAGTAAACATGGTGCTATGTGTTTTTTTTTCTTTTCACATCTTTTTTCAAACCGTTAGAGTGCTGCATCTGCTATTGTGTATGCCAAGGTAATGCATTGGAATCAGAATAATAATGAAACTAGTAATCTTATGTTGGGGTTCATATTTAAAAAATATTTATTAGAGCTGCATTGAGTAGTACCGCATTGAAATGCGAAAAATGTCTTTGATGGTTCCTGCATTCGTAAATGCACTCGGTTTTTTTTTTTTGACAAGTATTTACAGTAACAAATGTTCTTAGGTAAAGCTTGAACTTGTTAAAATCTAAAGCATCCATTTCAGTACAACATAGTTGAATTATATTCAAAAGTAATTTCTATGATGCAAGGGTGATCAGCTTTGCCAAGTTTGGCAACTACAAGATGCAATGCTTGCTTGCACAGCTTCAGAATAAAATCATGGGTGTCAAAAACTGTGAAATGAAGCTCTACCTCATTATTTTTCACTTCACTGCTTTAATGGCTGATATACATGAAGGCTACAGGTTCTTTCAGGGTGCTCTATTTTATTTTTCATCTGTTTTGTCTTCTGAGTGATTTGAAAATTCAGTTGAAATTTTTCGCTCTCACACACGCAGCCTTGCCACCAGGAGCAGACTCATGTGAGTTAGGTTTTCGTTTGAGTTATGAGGTGTCCTCTCTTTTTGTATTGCAGCACACGACTGTCGGCAGGCTTGTTCAACAGAGACATCTATTTGGAAGGTATGGACTTAATCCTATTTTTGTCCAGTGTTTTATGAACCGGCTTGTCGTCATATGAGAGCATTAGCAATTGTAATGGAGAAATGTTTCCTGAAGTCAAGGATATCTCATTGTGGAGCCTATGTATTGTTTCCTTGTTTGCAGTTTAATGCTTCATTACATACTTGCATATCAGTTAGTTTGCTTTCTGCCTGACCAAAACTTATACAATCAACTTGTGCAATAGACAGAAACTGATGATACCATAGGTTGACAATGCTGATATTGCAGGAGATAATAAAGAAAACATTAAGTTTGCCAAGTCCAAATTAAGGGAAGGCAGGCGACTAGACAGGTTTTGAACAGGGTTATCTGGTAAAGCTGTTAGCATTTTGAATTGTGTGTCGTCTTGTGCTCCCACATGTAAAATGATGTGCAGGTATCTTTGAGTCATCTCTGAGCACCAGATGTGTTACCTGTTGTCATTCATTGTATTATTTCAATTTTTATGGTCTTACTGAGAACAAAAGCGAAGAATTTACATTTAAATACAATTTATTGCATCAGACTAATGGCTAGCCATGGACCTGATGGTAAATGTAATGCTTTACTGGGTGTTGTCTTTCATTAACCGGCATATTGTATTGAAACAGGGAGTGAAAACAAAAACAAAAAAGGCCACAGCTCAGGGGCATATGACTGAAACGTCAAATGACATTTGCACTGCTGTTTGATGTTCCTCTCAGTCATATCAGATTTATATAGTTGCAATAATCATTAAAATGTGCCATATTTTAAAATTTTATTTCTGTCTTCATACGTGCTCAATGATATAATGGAGTTGTACTCGTGTGGTGTCTCTCGGTAAACAGCATCACTTGTACGTTAAGTAACCAGTTTGAGCCTTGATTTTTTCTAGAATAGTAGTTTTTAAATTTTATTTGCCCTAGAAAATCAACAAACGGAAATATATAAATATTTATTGTTAGATGAACCTAACTCTGCAGACTTCTTTGAAATGTGGTTTTCGTGATTGCATTTTATTCAATGAAGTGGTCAAAAAAGTCTGTATTACTTTCCATGCAGCTGTACACAGGCAAGCTGCTGTTCTTGAAATTCGACAGATCCTTAAAGGCAGTCAAGTGTGTGCTGTAATGAGGAAGGTTTTGACGTTCAACACTACCCATGTTTTTTTTTTTCTCATTGCATGTGGCATACACAAGTGTTCTGTTGTTTTGTCAAATTTTGTGTAGGTGTTCGGCTGTCAACTCACGCAAGGAACTGGCGGTGTAAAAATTCCCTGTGGTGTACTGGTGGACCTTTGAAGCTAAATATAGTATTCCATGTCATTTTGTAGTGTCCCATACTAATGTACATTATTTTTTGGTATAGTCCTCACTAGTGCCTACATCATTGTCTTAATTTGCCGTAAGTCCTCTTTTTTTCCCCTCTTACAGTAAAAGCACAGCATGATGCTGTGGTGTAAGCTTTTGCTGTTGCAGTCTTCAAATGCTTATCATGTGATGTGCACATAAAAGAAATGTAAATTTGAAAATTTAATGTAAGGTGGACTACCTTAACTGTGTATGTATATGTAGTATGGTGTAGTACCTTCAATTGTTGACAAAATATATTAGAAACAACAGTATGATTCAGTATTAAGGTAAGATATGAGTCGAAATACACGTTTTTTTTTTCAAAATACATATTTTATTGTTTTTATTTGCATTCACCAGTTTAGTTTCTTTGCAATCATGACAGAGAAACTCAACATTGTAATTAAACTTGAAGCGAGCTAAAAGTGCTTTTAAAGAGAGAGCACAAGGTGGCTACTAAAATACTAAAGAGAGCTTATTGTTTAAAGTCTCCTGGAAATTGTCACCTGGCTGCTTGCCATGGCATTTCGCATGAGTAATTCACTAAAACCAAATGCTCAAAATACCTTTGATTGCCAAACTTTTATGATAGAAGATATCATCTCAAACAAACACATCTGTTCCACATAGATGGCCTTTCACTTATACCTTTAAGATGCGTTTTTCTCAAGATCCATTTTCAAGCAACTTCTTGAGTTTGAACATCATGTTTTTGGTACTTCTGATACCTCAATAAGGTTGAAATTTTGCCCACATATTCCTTAGCATGTTAAGGTTGCTAGTATCTTATTTAAAACTTGATAATGCCTGTATAATTATTACTAACCTAAAGTAAGCAAGTAGTATGAGCTCAGGATTCTAAGAATTCTCACCTTACAATATTTATTGACCATCAAAATGTTTTATACACACTTTCTTGATAGCTACTTGTATTATACACTTAATGTGTAGCAATATGAGCCATTATTGGCACAGAACTCTAAAGTTCAGTGGCATAAAAAGTTTGTTCAAAACGAACTAATACACATTTTCATGGCACAAAACGAAAACTGTGCAACTTACTATAAAACTAATTACATATTTGAAATCAGCATGAAATAACTTATACATACAGCAAAAAATATTATTGCCTTTGGCTACCGTATTATGCAACCTTTTTTTTAATCGCATCTTCCCTTAAGTGGTAAACCACTAATATAATGGTTTATACGATTTCTTCTAGTTAACTAACAATCAAAATTTTTTTGATATATGGGGTTTAATGTCCCAAAACCACCATATGATTATGAGAGACTCCGTAGTAGAGGGCTCCAGATATAATACTGTAATAAAGCGACCAGAATAATAAAGATGCAAAATGTGACACAGGATGGTGTGCACTGTGAAGTAAAGGCAGGGAGGGAGAGGAAAGGGTTGTTTTGCTATTGAATGTACAGTCAAATCTCATTATAAAGCACCTTTGATTAACAACTTCTTTGAAAATCCCCTTTCAAATGTACATTGGTTCAATGAAAAAATATTTCACTACTATGAGTTTCAGAATACTGACTGTTTCAGAATTACGTTTAGTGAATTTTATCCCCCTTATCCCTCCACAAAACTTCAAAGTAATGTATAGCGATTTCAAAAAGTTAATTGTGGCTGCAAAAGTAATTCCCAGCTTCATACCTGCCACTATCATAACACGGTCACAGATGTATACACAGCACACGTAGGCAACTCATGTGGTTGTGTTGATGACTTTGATGCAAATTTTTAACACCTTTACTTTAAGGATTTCTAAAAAATTTGAATGATTTTTAGTGGTCTCAGGAGATTTGTGGAATCGAGGTTTTGCTGTATCACTGACGGCCAAAGTTTTGTGTGGGACTTTTATTCTTTAATGAGCAGGTATGCTATATCTGATAATTTTAAAATTAAACTGCAAACACTAGAGTGTGACTTCTGATTTGCTAGCATCATCAATTATAATAAAGTTTTAGCATCACTTTCTTTTTATCGTAAACTAGTGCCCTACTGTGGCTGTTGCAACTGACCACACTTATGATCACATGCACTCAAGCTTCAGTGTAACGAAGAGCACACTTGTTTAACCACGGCCTCATGTGCAAGAAGGAATGATATGTGGCTGCTGTGATATATCAGCCAGAGTATGACATACTCAGGCCCATGCTTTTCGTTCTGAAATTTATCTATTCTGCCCAGGGGCATAGTCAGAAATTTTTTTCGGGGAAGTTCACACAGACCCGAAAGGGGGGGGGGTGCACTGGCATGAGCTTTTCTCTGTGACGTCACTATCGGCAGTAGTTTAAACAGATGGTACACATGTATATCAAGTCATGAGATTCCCCCTCTTCCCATGCTTAAGGTTGTGAAGAGAGTAAGTAAAAGTATCTTCTCGCCGCACCATTGAATAAACTAGTCTTTGAAAACACATTATTTGGATTACCCACTCTATCGAAGAAGACATCGTTACTTTTTGTTAAGCGTAGATGGCGTAGTCCTCATCGGGGGGAAGTTCGTTTGACAGGTCAAGGAGGGTTCCACTTACTACGAAGAATGAAAGGTATATGCAGCATGTTTTTGTACATTGATAATTACATTTTGGTGTTGCTTACTTTGCTGAACGAATTTCTTCCTGTCGATGTCTGTGACTTCATGCCTTTAGGAATGACTTTTATATTAATCTCTGCTTGTCAAGTCGTCCTGACGCAGTGGTAGCTTTTAGTCAATTTTTTTTTTATTTTACTGTGTGCATCTAAGCATGCTTGCGATACGTAATGAGTAAGTTTTTTTTTGTAAGATATGCTGCATTTTGGCAACACTATTTTGCACACGTTAGTTTTCAGGCAGACTTTCAGTTGCACTTTGACTACTGATATCATTGAAGTACTCCAATCGTAGAGGTTCTATTGTGCAATCTGCGAGCCTAAGGTAATCATTGATGAGAAATGTTCACTTGGTCTCAATAAAAAGTGCACATGCGACCGGACTTTGATTACTCACATAAAACTTGGTCACTGCCAATATGCACAAAAACACTTAAATGCCTGCAAAAAACATGGTATGTTCTCCTTTTTTTTTCGTAGCTCTGTTCATTCGGCTTCCTGAAACCATAGCGTTGCGGCAAGGTGTTTTCCATTGTTTGCAAGCGTGCAACCAACTTTTCTTTTTATCTGAACAGATTCAGAACTGTACAGAATATTTCACTGCACAGCATAGTACGTGCATTCATGTTTCTAGTACTTACACCAGCGTAAACAGCAGCAGCTTCAGAACTGTACAGAATATTTCACTGCACAGCATAGTACGTGCATTCATGTTTCTAGTAGTGACACCAGCATGAACAGGAGCAGGCTCGAACTACACAAAATCTTCAGTGATCAGTTCACCAGAGATGAAGGAATGAACTCCGTATACTCAGAGCATAGTGCACCATAATTAATTTCTCAGAACACGTGAACTCCGTCAAGATCTGCCAGCGCATGAAACACAAGTTTACTTACACTCTATTATGCACCGTCCATGCCCATTGGTTGTTTGTTTTGGGCATTCTGATGTGAGTCGCTGGAATTTCACTACTGCCATCACCTCCTTCGTGTTCATTAACACTTGTGGTATTTCATCACAACGTGACAGAAACTACCAGCCTTCCGTTTAAGCGCAATCACAAACGTGAGACACCTCGCATGAAGAGTAACATTCTGGGTGAACGCGAACTTACCGGCACCTGAAGGGAAGCGGAGGAATTTTATACCCGTGAATTTTTCCACCAGGCGAGAAACGAGCGCTAGTGTGTAAGGTGGATTTACCAGCCAACATGTATTGTCGCTAAAGTTCTCGTTTCTCGTATTCAGGGTCACTGCCTGAACATTGCTTAGCTTGTTGCTTCCTAGCAATGCAAAGTCACCCTTTTGAAATACACTGCCTACACGTATTGCTTGGTAGTTCATGTCTTGGGTCGATCAGCACCCTTCTGTAAGACTCGATAGTTGTTCTGAAATGCTGTACGGTATAACGCTTGATGAACATTTTCCGAAAAGCGACGCTGCTCTCAGTGCACACTTGACAACTGGCAAAAATGAGAATGCCACTTGTCACAGAGAGGCAGCTTCATCGAAGTAACGTGCCAGTGGCTGGCGTGGAAGAGCACCTTAGGCTTTCAGTATTTTTGGCCTTTTCTGGACTATTTATTAAACCATTTCAATAAGCCCTTTAGGAGGCATCGGCACATCTTGAAGGTGCTTTCTGCGCTTCTGCCACAGAACATTCCCGAATCTGCCACTCTTCCCACTGCCAAGGAGTTTACTGGCATGTATACTCGAACATTATCTCAACTTCAGCATTGCAAGGGGAGTTCGCAGTATAGACTGCGAAATGGAAAGGAGAAATACTGAGCATGCCTGCGATGCAAGCGGTTGCCAATTGCCCAGAGGTATTCTTCCCAAGTATGCACCATCTTCTAAAGATTCCTGCAACTCTGCCGATGAGCACAGCTGAAGCAGAACGCTTTTTTTTATCGCTGAGATGCCTAAAGTGGTACCTGAGAGCTACAACAACACATGAAAGAGTGTTTGGCATCGCTCTCTGAACATCCACCGTGAAATAAAAGTCCGTCTGGTAGATATTTTCCCTGTTCTTTAACGGGAACGTAGTCGGCTTCAGCTGAATGTGTGTGTAATATCAACCATAGGCGCCAGTTTAATCAAGGATGAAAGTAACTGAAGTTATTCTTGGAGGTGTTCTGAACAACAGTAAAAACATGGTTGTTGAAGATTAATTGATGGGGTTTAACGTCTGCTGAGCGACTTCAGTACCAAGGTACGAAAGAACCAGTCCTGGGACCAGGCAGTAGGAAATTATGGCAACGGTAGTAGAAATGTCAGAGGGGAGCTACTAGTAGACTTCGGAAAACGCAATACTGTACAGATCTTGAATACCTTCTACCGAAAACGAGGGAACCGTAAGTGGACATGGAGCAGCCCTAATGGCAAAAGTAGGAACGAAGTAGACTTTACACCAACTGCACACCTAGGCCTTATGCAGGATGTGGAAGTGCTTGGCAAAGTAAAATGTAGTGACCATATTCGCCTAGACTTGAAGAAGGAACGACAGAAACTGATATGCAAGAAGCCAATAAATGAGCTAGCACTGAGAAAGAAAGTACTGGAATTCCAAGTCTCGCTTCAGAACAGTTACTCGGCTCTTATCGAGAAAACCAGCGTTAGCATTGAGGCAATGAATGATAATCTGACGAGTATCATTACGGAGTGTGCAGTGGAAGTTGGAGGTACGATACCTAGACAGGACACTGGCACTTAGCATTGAGGCAATGATTGATAATCGGACGAGTATCATTACAAAGTGTGCAGTGGAAGTTGGAGGTACGATACTTAGACAGGACACTGGCAAGCTGTCCCAGGAGACGAAGAACCTCATTAAAAAGCGTCAAAGCATGAAAACCTCAAATACATCACACAAAATAAAATTGTCAAATTTTTCGAAGTTGATTAATAAGCGTAAGGTATCTGATGTAGGAAGGTATAACGTGCAGAAAATTTAACACGCTCTCAAGAACGGAGGAAGTGTCAAAGCAGTGAAAACAAAACTTCATATAGGCAAAAACCAGATGTGTGCACTAAGGGACAAGAAAGGCAAAGTAACTACCAATACGAATAGGATAGTTAAAATAGCAGAGGAGTTTTGCAGAGATCTGTACAGTAGACGGGACAACCACGACCTTAATACTATAACAACTAGCAGTAACCCACATGGCATCCTACCAGTTATTATAGAAGTCAGAAAAGTCTTGGAGCGAATGCAAAGAGGCAATGCTGCTGGTGAGGATCAGATAACATCAGATCTACTGAAAGACAAAGGACAGATTGTGTTAAAAAAACTAGCCACCCTGTTTACGAAGTGTCTCCTGGTGGGAAGAGTACCAGAATCTTGAAGAAGGCTAACATCATTTGAATACATAAGAAAGGTGATGACAGGGACTTGAATAATTACAGGCCCATCTGCTTGCTCTCTGCCGTATACAAGATATATACAAATTAGAAAGGTAACAGAATTATGACAACATTAGAATTCAATCAACCAAAGGAACAAGCAGGATTTCAGACTGGCTATACTCAACAATGGACCACATTCATACTATCAATCAGGTAATAGAGGAATGCTCAGAATACGGCCAACCACAATACATAACTTTCATTAATTACGAGAAGGCGTTTGATTCAGTATAAATATTAGCAGTCATGCGGACACTGCGGAATCAAGGCATCGACAAAGCATATATAAACATCCTGGAAAAAATATACAGGGGACCAACTGCCACCATAGTGCTCTATAAAGAAAGCGACAGAATACCAATCAAGAAGGGTGTAAGGCAGGGGGATACAATCTCTCAACTGCTATTTACTGCATGCTTACAGGAGGTTTTCAGAGGCCTAGAATGGGAAGAGTTAGGGATAAGAGTTGATGGAGAGCACCTTTAAAGTTAATAGAGAGTACCTTAGTAATCTACGCTTCGCTGATGGCATCGCATTGCTGAGTTACTCAAGGGACGAATTGCAACTCATGATCACGGAGTTAGACAAGGAGAGCTAAAAGATAGGTCTTAATAATATTCTACAGAAAACAAAAGTAATGTACAACAACTTTGGAAGAGAACAGCACTTCGAGATGGGTAATAGTGCACCTAAAGTTGTACAAGACTGTGTCTACTTAGGACAGGTAATAACCGCGGAGCCAGACCACAAGATTGGAGTAACTATAGAATAGGAATGGGGTGAAGCACATTTGACAAGCACTCTCAAGTCATGACTGATATATTGCCACTATGCCTCTAGAAGAAAGTATTTAAAGTGCCTCAAGAGGAAGTAGTATTGCTGGTACTTAGTTCTAGAACAAAAACCTGGAGACTTACAAAGAACGTTCAGCTTAAATTGAGGACGACAACGCAAGCATGGAAAGGAAAATGATAGGTGTAACCTTAACAGACAACAAAAGAGCAAAGTGGCTCTGGGAGCGAACCGGGGTTATGGATATAGTTGAAATCAAGAAAAGGAAACGGACGTGGGCCAGGCGTGTAGCGCGTTTGCAGAATAACCACTGGCATTTAAAAGTAACTGACTGGATTACCAGAGAAGGCAAGCAGGTAAGGGGAAGACAGAAAGTTGGGTGGGCAGATGAGATTAAGAAGTTTGCGGGTATAAAGTGGCAGCAGCAAGCACAGGACCGAGTTGACTGGTGGAACATAGGAGAGGCCTTTTTCCTGGAGTGGACGTAGTCACGCTAATGATGATGATGGTGAACATCCAAAAACCATGATATGACTATGAGAGACGCTATAGTGGTGTGCTCCAGAAATTTTACCACTTTCCTTCTTTAACATGCACCTAAATCAAAGCACATGGGCCTCAAGCATTTTCAGCTACATCGAAAATACGACAGAGATTCAATCCCGCTACCTGTGAGTCAGCAATAGAGCACCATAACCACTAGACCACCCTGGTGGGTAGTAAAAAAGACAGTTCTGGTAAAGTCAGTATGCGCCACTTTTTGTCCAGCTGTAAGGAAGCAAGCTCATCTGTATAAGGCACATTGCTGAAAATCTGACAGCATGTCAAAGTGATTCTGTTCTCTCCCATTGCCTGCTCCTTGCTTTTCAGTGGTACCTTTCACTTGCAGACGAGGTTAGCAGATGTTAAAGGTGTGAGCGGCAATGCAACAACATAAATTTGCATCTGACAACTCTAGCAAATTTTAGTTAACATATGGGGCATATAATGTGACATGCAATTTTGGATAATCTTTGTGTCAATTGAAAAAGATAATCAACAGTATTCTACTGTGTAATGTGTCTGTTTGTGGCGGGAGATATTGCTTGCACAAAGTTTCTTTCATTTCTTGTAAAAAATTTATGGCTACTACGTATATTGCTCGTAATTTTACATGATAACACGCCCATCCATGTTTATATACTCTGTGCATTTCTTGTCGTGTGTCATGTCGCTAGTAGCAGAAATTGCTTGGTGTGCCCTTCTAGTCATGTCAATGCAAAGAAACAAACAGATGAAGTGAATAAATCTATATATAGTTTGTCGTACGTTTTTTCAGCTTTATGTTCCTTATTCTTGCGCTGTTTGTCATAGTGCTGAACAACAGAGCTTGGGCTCATTACATACGCCCACACTGCATTTCCCATTATGCTGCTTTAGGTTTATGACAAGTTTTTTCTGCGGTATACATACCAAAAATATAACTGAACAAAAATGTTTGTTTGTACCACCAGAACATTCAACATACATAAGCCCTGATCATTATTTTGTTGTGTGCTGGTGAGAATACGGTGCGACATAAAGTTGCCCGTGGGTATGATTACGTCACTGTGCTTATAGCGAAGATCAGGCTGGTGCTGAAAAATGGCACAGGAATATTATTTTGTGATTCAGGGCCTGCTCGGCATGAGCACTGTGACAATCGTAAAACATGATTGCCACTGCTTCCTGCATGAACTGGGGGCAATCTTGTTTGTGAGGTGTAAAAAAAGTGTGAGCCTCTTTACTGCCCCTTCAAAGCTAGACTTTTGTTGAATGCTACACTTTTAAAGCTATACTTTTGTTGCAGGTATGGCATTTGTTGCATTGAAGACACAGCAGATCTAACCTTGACAATTAATTGAGCAGAGAGATGTTTCTATGACCAGTACAGTGGCCACTTGTATTCGCAACCTAAACCTTGCCTGTTGCTTGCTGGGAGAAGACATGAGAACTGAAGAACAGAGGTGCACAAATACATTAGATGCACTTTTACATTTACAAATTGCAATTGTGTATCAAGCAGTTATCTTAATAAAAGTACTGCTGATGAAAAAATACCTGCAGTGCTAAATGAATACAGTGGTGCTTGTGATTACATTACTTGCGTAGCCTCTATTGGGTTGCGGGCTTTGTATAGAAGAAAGTATAGAACATACAATTGTTTTGTGACTATATCTGCTATAAATGTAAGGAAAGCATATAAGGCATTATTAGTAGTTTTTGTATTTGAAGCTTAGTAATTATAATGATAGCGAAAATGAATTTAGTGGATGAGAAACCCAACTTAGTGGATGAGAAACCCAACTTGCTTCTGGTGTCGACGAACATTTGGCTTACTGCCTTTTTTGTCCACTTTGAATAATTTCCCCTGATGTCATTTGTACTACAATTAAAAGCCATAAATAATGCTTCTATGCTTTTCTTGTGGCTTCATTAGATTGCAGGTCACAAACAACTATGCCATTCAATTTATTCGCCCTTTTTTGTTTACTTGTTATTAGTCACTTGCAAAGATATTATCATTTTTTTTTTTTTGAAAATGTGATATGCTGAGAAAGCTGATATTTAGCAATTATTTCTTTGTATTTAGGTAAGAATCTCTTGGTGTGCTTTGTATATTCTCTAGGAAATATGTCCTATCTTGAGTTACGAGTATGCGTTTTTGGTTTTTAAATTCATATTTTGCTTTCGGTATGGTGTTTTAATAACTTCACTGCCAGTATGATGCATATTGAATGTGTAAGGTTTTTAAACTTCGAATGTACAAAGTGTATTAGTTGTTGAATGTGTTTGCCCCTTGCCATGTTGAAGGAGCCTGGACACCTTTCAATTGAACTACCGTCCATTTTACATCCAGGCCTCTTGTGTTTTTTCGTAGAAAATGGATGAACTAAAGTTAAGCATGATATGAAGAAAGTAGCTAATTAACAAATGATGGTAAGTTCTCCAGTGGCTGTGGGAAAGATTTCCTTTGACTGGGAAATAATTGGCAGAGTTATGAAGATGTATAAAGGTGTTTGGTGTTTTTGTCTGCAAGTCAATCATGCCTGTGATGATAAAAACTGAGAAAAAACACCTTGATGATATTAAATGAAAGGATTCTCTGCTGCTGCATTGTAGATATTTTTGAAAACACTGTAATTTGTCTTCTTGCATCCATTGCCTGTTTTTTATGTCCTGATCTTTTTATGTACACAAAGCATCAAGCCACATTTTTCTGAAGCACTTCCTTGTCTTGCCTTTTCCTTTGAAGACCACAGTTGTCTTTCACAAAATTTGGTACACACACAAGATATGCACTAGAATATTACCAAGATATGTAATGTCCTCTGTATGTGTAGAAAAGAACTATGTAATAGTTTCTAGAATGCTCTTTTCTATCATTATTTGAAATACTTCAAAAAATGGTCTTGTGCAGGAATATCATGAAATGTTTTGGTATGGTCTCCACATGCCTCGAAGGCTATCATCCTGGTCGTAATGATTGACTCAGATTGCGATGTGAAACTCTACCCTTCCTAATGAAAAATTGCATAGGACCCAAAAGGGGATTTGGGCAATATGAGTGGTTTTCAGTGTCGCCAGGAAAGCCATTCCAACCAGTTGAAAGTCCCTGCAAAGAATGGTGGCTGGTGTGCTGAAAGAAGGTGGACCAATCTAAAACTGCTGAGATAGAATGACAAATGAGGGCAAGGCAGAAAATTTTACTGGAAGTGAAGCTTCTGGTTTTCTACCCTGCACAAAGGTGAAGAAAAAGGGGAAACGAAAGACTGGAGTAAGTGCACAGTATGAAAGAAAAAGGCCTCCACCACGCACAAAAGATCAATGATGCCTTGATTGACTTCTGGTGTGGCTACTATTCAGGGTGGCATGGTAACTAAAAGGATAATGGGCTGGTGTGATGGCAGAAACTCAATGTGCTGTCTGATAAAAAAAGTTGTTGAGGCAGAATCAATCTACTTCATGATGTGATGAAAATTCTGGAAGGTTAGGTGTGTTTTCATGATAGGAACACTTGAATGAGAGGATTGATCAAAGAGTAATAAATAAATGTCATGGTTTAGAACATAATATAAAGTATTTGTGAGATTATTGTGGTGAGAATACCAGACTGGACGTGTGTGTACCAGTTTAGGCCATATTTAAGTTTGATACACCGTAGTCTCGTTGAGGAAAGGGCTAAATGAAGGTTTCAAAAGTACTATATGTGTGAAAAGACCATGTAAATTGAGAAAAGTTGTCGCCTAAATATGTGCTTGTAAGGGCCAGTTCTGATGGTTGGAGTCATGGGTGATTACTTTGATACACAGTAAGAATGATGCTGATGAAAGGGAAGTAATGATGTTCTCTCAGCATTTAATGACATGGGCCATGTATTGCACTAATTTAATGCTGAGCGAAAGTCTGGCTGAAGGGCATTAATATCCGTGAGGTCATTGATTAATAAATTATGCAGTAATTTGTGAACACATAAATGTTCAAAGGAACACAAATTGGTGAATCAGTATGTAAATTATGGCCAAGAACTGCCTTGTTTTACAACTGATACAATGGGACATTGTGAAAAAGAGTGGTTATGTACATGCATGAATAGTCTGTTTTGTACCCGACTCTGCTATTATATTTGTCTTAGCAATATTATTGCTATAATATCTAAGATGCTTCATTTGGAGTAAGACGAATTATTGCGTAGACCACCTGTACATTGCTTTATTAGTTCATGACATACCTGTCTTAGTGTGCGCATTTGTATTTCAATGTTTTACTTTCACATAATGTAGCATCTATAGAAAAGCATTTCGCCTTGAAAATACTTTTCAATCCTGTAACGCTCAACACTGATTGAGACAGGAGGAGGAATAAGGATGCTAGAACTGTTTTAAGGTGCAGTGCACCATTTTTTCTCAAGTGTTTAATACGATCGAACCCTTTTGTAATAATCCCAGTTATGACAAATGCTCAGTTACTATGAGCAAAGTACAGCAGTCACATTTTTCATGAGGTGCATGGCAGAATGTCTTAAAATCGGTTTATGTGGGATTGGGATACTTTATTTTAGAGCAAATGTGTAAGTATATCTTTTTCTTTGATTAACGTGCCACTATCTTGATGTTTAGCACTCTGCTCAGAAGTGACAATGCCGTTTTTGCCATGCACAGCTATATTGAATCAACAGTCATTAGATATGGGCATTATTTGTGCATTCTTGAGTTCTTCTTACTAACATGAACTTGAGTGCACGTTGTTTCCAATTGAGCACTTAGCCACTGACATCCCACTATGGCAGGGGTCTCACCTCAGCCAACAGGTTGCAGTCACGCAATTCAGCCCTGCAAGGGCCAGTACAGGAAAGAACGTAAAGGCAAGGGGCAGAGGGGGGTGCAGTTTCTACAAATTGTCAGCAAACATTACCATTTAAACGAAGTTCTCATATATATAACTCTGGGTCAGGAGACATCACGTAATATGTTTAGGCATTGATTTTATTATATTTAAAATTTTTTGAAGTGGTTTTCAACTCTAACTGCACACAATGAACAAAAAGCAAAGGTGTAAGTCCACAAGTTTATTGGCCATTTACTGCTGATCAGACCTTTTAAAAAAATTGTGAATTGCCAACTGCCTTTTTGCTATATGTGCCTTCAGCACAAAGATCTCTATACCATTTGAGAAGAATCACAGCTTACTATGCGTGTGCATAATTTGTTTCAAACATTTGTTTACTAGCAAAGCCTTTCTCCTTGAAGTCCTGTGGTGCTTATTTTTTAATTTTTAGACTGTTAGGAATATAAACATGCAAATTTGTAAATAGTAGTGAGAAAGCAGCAGTTATTTTTCAGCATGGAAGTGCAAAAAATATGAATTAACCGAACGATGGTGTTTGAATTAAGATCTTTTTAAATATATTTAAAGAGTGAAGGACCAACCAAAAAATTTATATTTTGTTTGAATTAACCGAGAGTATAAATTGTCAGAGTGAATTATCACGAGTTAACTGTAGTAAATTGTTTTAGTCTTTGGTGTGATAATTGTGTTTTACTAGTAATACTAGGCAGTAGACAATTACCACATGCTAATGTTTATATGTCATGCTATTCATGAGATAACTGTTTCAAGCAGAAAAGAACTTTTTCTAATAAATATACGAAATGCTTATATATATTGTGGTAGCTCTCATACACTATTACCTTGTGAATTGCCTGAAGTAGTACTTTCGACTGTCACTTTTCTTGTGGTTGGTAGTGCTGTCAGTGAAGTTGGTTGAATGAAAAGAGTGCAGGCTGTAATAGCAAATTACCAGAATGATGAAACATATGAAAAGTCACAAGTTCTGAGCTGTGTACATTGCTGAAGCTTGCATGCATCAGCACATTTAATAGCAATTCATAGGAAAGGGACAGAGATTCAAGCTGTCTGGCTCATCAGGGTAAAGTAGCAAGAAAGGTTGTGAGGTGAGAGATTGATTGATTGATTTGTGGGGTTTAACGTCCCAAAACCATGTGAAGTGAGAGAACGTGCTTGTTGGTGTTATTAAATAATTGTCTCGTAATATTGTGTGGCCTCTGCAAACCCACACTGATTAGTGTAGCCAGACAAATGTGCCATGAAAACTGGTCTTTATTATTCTTTTATTCTTTATTGCAAATGTTTGTGATTTTGATAATAGTAATCCATTTAGAGTGTGTGTGTTAATATTAAAATAGCAGCACATGTTCAGCCAAAAGGAGTAATGTCATTATTAGTGGGTTCTTTTTGCCTAGTGTGTTAAAAGAGTTTTGCTCCTTTTTCTTTCGTTTACTTCATATACTTATGGCATTTATATGCCATATAGATCAGTTCGTTCTGAAACAATAACTTCTATGCATGTGTTTGAGTTTCTTACCGGATATTGCTGAGCAGTTATACACTTACAGGGGCCACAATATTGTTTAGCATAGTGCCAAGTATTGTAGCAAAAAAGGTTTTTGTGAATTTTTCTGTCTCTATGTTAACCTTGCATTATTGTCTGTTTTGTCGTTACCAGCAATGAAGTGGAAGAAAGTTGATGCGCTTCTTTCTTGGCTTGGTACTTTATCCATACATGTGGTTAAGGTTAAAGCAGCCCTCGCAAGATGAATCTTGCAAGCATGAATACACCGGTGCAAACATTTATGTTGCTTTAACTTGAGTGAACATTCCAAAGCTAGTGCTGGAACATTGTGCCATTATGGCTAAAACTTGTTCTCTGTAGATTTCATGGCTGTAATTTTTTGACAGCCATTTTTAAAGATCACAAAAATTGTCTTATGGACAAAGGTTGTACGAAATATTTATATTTGCACTACCTGACAACCTTGGCAAAATGTTGATGTTCTCAGGTTGCTAAAGATAGCTTAGATGTGTTGTAGTCTTATCAAGTGGTCTACATTGCTACACTAGTTCATGGCATACATTTGTTAACATGCATGAAACAAGCAGGTTTGAGTAACAACACTGCAGCCTTGTCTGCTACAGCATCTAAAAAAGGACATATGCAGCATTCACACATTGAGAGACAATTTGGCTTTGGAATGAGAAAGCATTTATAGTGCTTTAATGCATTTTTTGCACCACGTTCCTTAAAAACAAAAGCAAAGAACAGCACGTAAGTTCACCAACTGATATAAAAAAAGCACGCAGAATAGGAGGTACAATACTGAATGCAGTGTTATACATTTTTTGTAATTCCACAAGAGCACATAACCATATATAATTGTGTATAGTGAAGGCCAGCCTAACAGCTTGGTGATAAAGCATCACATTCATTTCCCCATTGCTCCATAAAACTGGTTGAGTTCCAGCATACAACACAGCTGTTGCTTATTTATAGCAGAAAAAGCAAACATACACTTTACAGTCTCTGGCTTTCAGTTTTTATGTGAGACTTGGATTAAATTACAAACAGCAACTACAATGTGTACAGCTACCATAACATGTTCTAGTAGCAATAAAAAGTCCTAGAACTTTCAGTTTCAAGAGTCACTCGCCTTTGAGCACAAATAAGGCAAGTATCAAATTATTTGTATATACAGCATCTTTATGGCAACAATAGATTACAAGCACAGTCTGTGCACTGACGTAAACCACTGAGAAAGTAGGTCTTTTTTTATAATTAAAAGTTTGTTGTAGGATCGCAATTTCTTATGTTCATCACCAAAAAAAAAAACATAATGGCACTGTTATGATATGAGCATAAGTAAGCTGTTGCATAGACATAGACTGGTCTTAGTGAATGTTGAGAGGAAAAGAAAAACAGCAGTTAATGGACGTTGAGGGAAAGTCTATTTCCCTCATCAGTCCTCCCCTATCAGTCCACCTCTCCCAGCAGCTACAAGGGCTCGACTGATGACGTCCTGCTGGAAGTTGGGGTCTGAGATGTGGAGCAGAGCCTTTCAGGATTCTGTTGTGCAAGCTATCTTCCTACTCTTACACGTCCACAGTATGTGGATCAAATTCACTGCCTCATCACAAAATTTGCACTGTGAACTAAATGTTGCTGGGCACCACTTGCTGTAGAGTACGGGGTTTGGAAAAAAACCCCATCTGTTATTTTCGCCACATAACCAGCTCTTTCTTACTGGGTATTCTGTCACTCCCGGGCATATTTGCTGCTTTAGTCTGTAATGTGCTGTGATTTCTTGGTATGCGCACATATCCTCTCTTCTATTTGTAATTTTGGTGACTTGGTAGATTATGGGGTCAACTGAATGAGCCTCCTTTTCATCTCTCAAGTCCCTGATTAGCTGGTGTTCAGACAAGCAGAATCTGCTCTCTCGGTCCTCCTCCCCTGTTTAATATGCAGATGGTTGTCTACATCACTCTTCCGTATTCGTGATTTAGCCTTGGCAAAAGACAGTCAGTGTGGCCATCAGCCACTCTTAAGAAATTGCTGAATGTTGACAGCTACTAAAGGAAATCATGTGGATAACAGATGCAGCAGGGCGACTTCCTGGGCTTATGGACTTCACATATCGCTATAGGGTAGTTGTTTGGGCTTGTTGTTTTGACATGATACGGGATGAAAGTGCATAAAATGAGGACAGAAAAGAGGTTTGACACACACGAGTGCTCGTGCTTGTCAAGCCTCTTCTTGGTCTTCGTCTTATGCGCTTTCATCCTGTTCACATTTTGCTTCATATTTCAGTAATGTGAAACCATCTTGTGAAAAGGTGAAACCTAATCTCAAATCAAGCATTTAATCACCAAGTGCTGTATTGAACCAGTTTTTTTAGTTGTTGAGAGGTGGTGAAACCAATCCATGTACAAGCAGAATTTTTTAAGGGGCTCATTTGTATGTTACACAAAAACAGAAATATTGAACATATAGTAGATGTTTAGGGCCAGGAAAAGCATAGAGGACATTAATCATTATGTTTAACTGTAGTTTTGTGATTGTGATATAAATTGAAGTGACAATACCCATGTAGCAGCTTGCTTGTGTTCATATGAAGAGGGCGATTTTTCGTTCCGGACAAACCAAGCAAGCAGTAATGATAACATTTGCGTTGAGCAATGCAGCTATACAAAAATGTTCTGCAGCATTACTTGTGAGCAAACGATCTGGAAGCACAGAGTTGTTTTAAGTTGAAATAAAGATGCAGATAACCATTCCTGCACAAAAATCATATTTGTCTAGCATTCACTCAAACAAGGAGTTCAAGGTTCTGCCTTTTTTTCATAACTAAAGAGTTTGAACAAAGTAACAGTGCCAGCCCTAAACTGACTTACGTTACCACTGGAATTTTCCGGGCCACAAGAAAAACTAAAACACTTCTATGTGCACAGTCTCAGTATGACACATGCGAATTGCCTATGAATTTCAGAAAAGTCTTGAATTACTTCGAGTAATCATAGAATGACCTCACTTTCCAAGTTTATTGCCATAGAAATTGATTCCCACAAAAAATACCTTGTCTTTGTCAAGAAAGAGCACAGTTACAGTCATTTGTTGCACGCTTCAACCCTTTTACTGTTTAATTTTTCTGAGAAAAACTTTCTGAGATGATAAAATTACTTTATTGAATTTCTCTAATGCACGAAACGTGTGAAGCTGAGTGAAAATATTTTTAAAAAGTTAGAAACAGTTTTTTGGTGTCAGCATTGCTCAGAACTGCATAACGTTCAGTAGTGTTCCAGAGCATTGTGTTCCTTGAAACGTGGGTCTACATACAGTGAATAATCATCGTCTGGAGACATAACACGCATCTACATTCTCATCTTGGAGCAAAGAGTTGTACAGGCAAACAGGCGTATAGATGCCTTCAGCAGAGTGAACTCTGTAATTAAAGAAAACGACAATATCTGGTGAGTGTCACTCATAAACTAGCTAGAAGCAGCTTCAATAAAGGTGAAAATCAACTTCCACCGCCTCCGTAAGATGTGCCAATAAAGGTAGAAATCAAGTTTCATGCCGCTGTTTTGATCACGGAGCAAAACGAAAACCATAAAAGGGCAGTGCCACTATGTCATTGCCACTGACCACTCGATGCTACAAAGTAGTTTTGTTTATCTCCACAAAAAGGTAACGCAATCATTTCCAGTGCTTCTTGTAAGTCCTAGAAGGTGGCAGCATCTCCAAGAAAGCATGAAACGTTATTACAGAGTGACATTTCAAGTGGAGGTTGGAAAACATACCCGTACGACAAAGACACTTTGGGACAGAAAACAGTCCCCATACACGAATGGCAAAAACAATCAAACGATTAGGTGCTTTCTCTTTTCTCTTGTCCCCATGAGTGCACTGGAAGCTGCACAGGGAAGGATGGCACAAGAAAAAAATTACATTAGCGCGCATCATGAATTTCCGCATCTGTGATAAAATGTGATCGCTCTTTCCCATTGCGATTGCCATGTGCCCGCTAGTGTCGCTTACTCTGTAATAGTGGCAGCCTATGCAGCATGGTACTGCCATATGGCGCCACCCCACGACAGGAAGTGCATCTGATTGTAAGGCTGCACTTGTATTGCTATTAGCTAATAGTATATGCTGTCTGTTGCTTGACCTCAAACAGCAGGCACTGGCAGCTTTGTAGGAAAATGCTTTTGTATGAAAAGAGGGTGCCTCAGAAAATGGCAACTTAGCACTGAGCTTCCAAACTCTCCTTCTGGTGCACAACTGCTCGATTTGGCTGGGCTGTTCATAGAGGGTGTTAATGGCAATGCTGGCTTGTTGCTTGGTCAGGACACGGACAACAGTAAGAGTTATACACAGACAGGTGCATAGAGATACACATAGAGGTGCATGTTTTCTGCAAGAAGTTTTTTTCTTTTCGAAGCTCAAGGGATGGCTAATGACCCCTTTAATTCAAAAATGAAAGTACATACATGTCATATTTTCATTAAGCATACAATTTTCCTGTGCATGCATAATGCATGGTGGAAATATATCCTGAAGAAACAACAGCACTGCTTGAAAACGCAGAGAAAAATGAACACATGAAGGCAGACCGTCATGTGTTCATGCTTGTTAGTTCTTTCAAGCAACAATGCTCTTTTTCTTACTTATTTATATTATCTACTAATGAGCTCACAATGAAACTTTGTCTAGATGGAAATATTTTAGTGAATTGAGAAAGACACACTCTATCAGAGTTTGAAAAAGTTTGTGGAAAAAAGCAGCCCCAAAAAAGAGCTGTAAACATTTAGTAACAGGCTCTCCATCATGAGTAAAATAATAATAATAATATTATTAAAATGTTCCTAGAAACCAGAAAAACTAAGAAAGAAAAGTTACAGAGCAATTAAATTGTTCCGTCACAACACAAAAAAGCACAATTTCATGTGGAACAGACGCTGCACTGTTGGACTAAGCTATGAGTAATAATTCTGCAGAGCACTTTAGCATGTTACACCGCAGAATGAGAGTGCCATAGATTTAAACTCTGTCATTACTGCACGAAAACTATGATTTATAAGGGTCCACACAGTGAAACTCTTTTATTCATAGACAAGGCTTATATATATATATAGGTTTTTGAAGTGGAGTTCTTCGATTTTCTTGCACTGAACATGAAATAATTGTTAGGTTCACTTTCTTCACACTCAAAACTATCGTCTTTCGATGGCATTTTCAGTGAAACGTGCAGATAAGAGACCAATTTTTTTTCTGTCCATTATATGCGTGCTGTTGCACTTATGGCTGCACAATCACAGTGAAAATAGTTGCACACTTTTTATGATAACCCAAGGTAAACGTGACGCCTTGCGCAGGCAGTAGTGGCTGCACAACATCGGCCGAAAGAACTTCGTTCTGACAAAGAACAGTGTTCTGTACGATGTAAGGTGCCTTTTATATTGCTCGTATCGAAGAATTGCTGAATGCCGCATTTGAAATATTGCTTCGGCGTGCTTATCAACATACAGGTTTTTTAAGGGTGAAGCTCCTTACATCGTGGGTTATATGTCCAGTGTTGTCGTAGTCGTCGTAGTAGCCAGTTGCATTGCATTAGATATCAATAAAACGGTGTCACAGCATATCCACAGAGTGAATGATGATGATTGGGACGAAGCGTCTGTCCGTCTGTCCTCACGCTTCGCACCACTGATCATAATTTACGTTGTGAATATGCTTGGATTTTTTCTCGGCTATTTGTGCATTACTTCAAACTGGAGTTGTCACCAATATGCTGAATTCTTTCATTAGAAACAAGAAGAAAGTTGATTCGCTTAATGTTTTCATGCAAAATTAAGTCAGGGAAAGTTGCCTTTAATGTATATTGTTGCGTTCAGCCTGCCACTACAAGAAATAACTGCCATAAACATGATCGATCCTTGGGACCCATTATTGCACAAACTATGCTTACAAATACAGTTGTTTGCCCAGAACAGTTTTTGAGATTTTTTTTGCTGACAATTTCGCTATATCACTGGGAAGTTATCTACTTGGTGATTAGAGTGTTCAAATGTGTTATAATTTTTCTTGCTGTTTCACAGACATGTGACCTCTGTTGGCGTATAGATACGTTTTTTTTTTTTGCGGTTACGAGTCACTTGATGTTTCTTATGCCCCTTCTGCCTGGCCTAAAATTTTTGTCTGCAGTATGTCTTAATAAATAAATAAAATAAATAAAAATATTCAGTTCGTACTGCATCACCTCGTACGCATCTCAGCATTCATCGAAAATGCATAACTGCAGTCTGCTTTTGCTGCGAACAATTACTTTGGATGACACAGCTTCTTGATCGCGGTACTCGTATTTGAGTTAATACTTGAACATTATTTTAAATTTAATTGATCCAATTTGATGCGTACATTGTTGCTCACCCTCCTTGCTTCATATTTTTGACAAAGTGCTCTAAAACCAGAATTCATGTACTCGTGCATACCCAGAATGCAAACAATATACCAAAATCCTGACTCTAATGTGGAACCACAGTTACTGTGAGTGGTATATGTCACAAACAGTACACAGCAAACACCGTTGAGTTTGCGGAGATGAGTATTGCAGGAAGTCTTACTTGAATAAGAAATATTGATAAATCTGACAGAATATGGTAAAATTTTCGTTATTTTTTTCTCGTTTAAACCTATGCGCACGAGGGGGGCAGGGGCGGGGGCCGGCGGCAGCCTCTTGTCGAAGTGGGTGCACGCAAAGGCAGCGCCTTACAATGACACAATTGGCAGGGCGGCGATAGGGGAGGGGGCGCAGACAGCTCCATACATTAGCACAATATGCAAAGGGAGGGGGGCACTACGACTAACCATGCATCCCCCCCCTTGAAGGGGAACCCTGTGCACACCTATGGTTTCAACAGTAATTTGTGATAGTCACAGCACAGCTACGTAATGCAGGATGAACGTGCATAAAATTTTCTTTCAGTTTCTGAAAAAACTGAGACGCTGTGTTCTTGTGCTTCATGTTGTTAACCCTTTGTCCTCGCATGCAATCTGGTAGCCTCCGATCCGATGTGATAATTATCACTAATAGATGGTGCGTGGAGCTAGTTAGAATGTTGACCATGGAATTGTATTCTAAACTAAATAAAACAATACAATTGTTTTCTCATGTCAAGAAGCGTTACTTTACGGGTAACCATGCACTGCAGTGTCGCTTTCCGCTGCAGTTTAGTGCAACAAATTGAGAATGACAGGTTTTAGTACAAAAAGTTGCAGCTTTTTAAAGGTCTTGATATTAAACTTCAGTTATAAATATACGCGGGCGCTACAAAACTTAAAAAAAAGGAGGCTAATTCTACCGAGATATCGCATGGTAATCATAATTGACTCGTAAAATGAATAAGTGTCTTGCATTTGTCTATATTACAATAAACTTAATACATGTCCTTTTGCCAGTTTTTTTTTTTTTCGTTGACTGCCAAACGATAGCAGGAGATATGCGGTAAAAGTTATACTCATCTTGGTGTGGGAACTCTATAGACAGGTCGGACGGGAGTTCTAGTACCGAGGCAAGGCACATTGGTGGTGGTTTTCTAGATGAGAATTTATTCGCGTATTGCTAGGTGTAGATGCCGGAGATATAGTTAAGGTGTTTCTTCATAACAAGCTCGGAAAACGCGTGTTCGAAGTGATGGACGTTCACCGAAGGCCACGACTCGCAAATGACTTTCACCGTGCTTTGCAAAGTGTACATACGAGGCGGATAGTTTGCAGAACTAGCGCAAGTAGAAGAACTTGACGAGCATGGTGTTCGCTAGAAAACCGTTCAAAGCAATATTTCCGTTGGGGAAGTGTCAGACTAGCCCATTTTGGAACTGGCGCGTCGCGTTTACTGCGTGTGCCGCCAGAATGGTTTTATAACAATAATACAACAAACACTGCAAACCGACGTGCATTAATAGGCTTGAAAAACAATTTTGTTGTCGCATTACTTATTTTAAACAATCACAACAAAAGCAAAGATTCATTTAATTTGCACAAAGCTCAGGCAACCATGTGCATAATTATTTTTAATGTTAGGCAACAATGTAAACAACAGACATTTTGATGTAAGATTTAACACAAGCTATCAATAATTATTGTGTCTAAAATGTAAATAAATTATTAGTACAAATAAAATTTTTTTGTTAGTTGTTTATAATTGGTGAACATTAAAATCTGGCAACCACAAAACATTAAAGTTTGACCACAGTGCTCTTTTTTTCTATGAACGCATTTGGTAGAATTATTGTATCCGCGTTATTGTTTAGCAATAAGTATTGTCCTCAAACTGAAAACTTTTGCCACAATTATGTTTTTAACGCATATTGAAGACAAAATTGTTGCTTAACGTCACTCGACTAATGGTGGTTTCGTTTCTGCGGTTTAAAAGGGGTTGCGGCGAAAGTATGCAAGAGTTTGTTGGCTCGCGTTCCTTGGACTTCGACGACGAACTTGGGATAAATTTTTCCGAAGCTGCAAGACGTTGCTTTTCACAAGATTAGAACGTTTATCAAACTTTTTGCTTGCAGCGAAAAGTTTTATCGTTGATTAGCGCAGCGGTATTCCTTAGCAGACGACCAAGCGTCACCGGGGCGAGTTCTGAATTCGTTGCCTGCACGTGCCAAGCGTGCTTTTATGGTAATTGCCGCCCGCTTACTTTCAAAGTGAGGTGGATGCATTGCTTATGCACAGATGCTCGTACATTTGGGAAGCCATCGAAGAGTGCTGGGCTTTCTGGTTTCGCATTCAGCAGTGAAAGCGAAACCAATCGGCATTTAACAAGTGGCGGGTTTTTGAATTCACAAAGCGTCAATGCGCTGTTCGCAGGAAGCACTTTGATCCTCCTGTTGGGAACTGACCACCTGCATTCTGTAATGAAATAAATAAATAAGTTCAACAACTGCCATAAATAATGCCGTAGGCGGCGAGTGAATATGTCGCAGAACCCTTATTGCGTGTATTTTCGGACGCGTTTCTTGAAGCACCGTGTGGCAATAAAAGCTTTGCGAAGAACAGGAAGGTGGATAACTCGTGTTTCCACACTGACGACAACTGACAGCGGACTGAGCAGGCAACAAGGGAGATGCAAGGAGCTGTGTTACCATCTGTTTTCTTGGAATATGTGCAAGTACATCTAGTATAGCTGACATGAAGGTGCAGGCCCTAGGAGTTAACGGGACGTGAATTGGCACCATTTTTTGTTCATGGGTTGTGAGTGGCAAAGGTCATTACAGAATTTACAGAGGAGGATAACTGTACGGCATCGACAAACCTTCCTTGCAAGGATTTTGTTGAATACGGGCTCAATAGACTTATTCGAGAAAAAGACAAGCACACGATGATTCTGTGCACGCCTGAATGCACCACCCAAACCTAATAAATTAGCACGCGGACGCACGTCCTCTTCGCTCATTCGGTCGCATGGCAGGGAAGATGTTTCGGATATATGCGTATGATTGGAAGGAATTGGGGAAGGGGTACCATCTGTAGCAGATTAGGTCTATAGTTGGTACTGATTCTATTTATTTGTCATGCCATTTCCTCTTTCGACTTCCCAACAGTTGATGCTTTCCATCCGCACTGAAAACCAGTGCACCTTAGCGATGTTGCGAGCAATCCTAAAATAATACAATTGAGTAGTTGAGGGCAAGATATGGTTCATGATTTGTTTGTAATAGACGCATAAAGTGGGTGGGGACAACCGACACGAGTATCACAGTGCAGGTCGCAACAGCTCACCCTCGGCTCTTCAAGCTAAGGGCACGCGTATTTGAGGAGGAGAGACTGCCAGGCCGCACCAGCGGGAGAGGGCGACGCGCTAGTAGTGTAATGGAGCGATGTGGTTTACCGTATCCGTTTACGCCATAGCCCCCTAGATTCCCCTTGCCAGCCAGATGAGCGTGAAACGCTCATCGTCTATGACTGTGCTACCTACATAGGAGTAAGGGTCTTTTTACTTGGCCTTTGAGATCGGCAGTTTTGGCGTTTGCTGACTTCAGAGGCTATGCCTTGTATGGAAGGGGTTGCCTGCTGAATGAGCGCAAAACGTCTGTTATCTATAATGGTGGCACTTATGTAGGGTTGATTTTAATAACATTTACACCTTCTTAAAACTTTCTACTTTAGTTTTGTTGCATATAAGCTCCAAAAACATAAAAACTTATTGGCAGCGTCTCCTGCACCGCGCGGCGCTGCAGCCAGCCCCACACTAGGGAGCCTACATGAACGGCCGTTTTTAGGGTAATGTCAGCCTTTGACCCACTACATGCCGCCAACGCACCGCTGCCCGCCAAAACACAATGTTGCCAGACAGCAACGCCGCGCTGTCGCCCCATCTCGGTGCCCGCACTGCGTCTACACCCGGTGGCGTTTAGTTCTCAATAATACGGCGTCGAACGTTGCGGTAGCGTGTTAAACGCTGCCGGTGAAGCCTTAGAATGCCTGGATGCTGCGTACCGCTCTGCACTAACCACCACAGAAAGGGAGTGCGAATGTTCCGCTTCCCAGCGAGCCCTGGCCGACAACTATGGCTGGCTCAAGTGAAGCGAGACGGCTGGGAGCCCACCAGTGCGTCTCGTATTTGCTCTGTGAGTACTGCGTATTTCGTTCACTGTTTTTTCCTGCGGCACACGTATATGTGTTTCGCGGTGTTCGCGAATGAGTAGATAACCGAAGTTGTCGTTGCTGCGTCCACGCATTGCGAGTAGGAAGCCCACAAACGGGACGCGTCCGCGCGTTCGTACGGAGACGCGCTCGCTAGTCTGAGCTGTTGCCACGCTTGCGTTCGTGTCAGCGTAACCTCAGTATTATGTCGCAAGTGTTTGTGTGTGGGCTGCGAATTTCTTCGTGCGCTCACTTTGAGAACTGGGTCGCTTACACGACCCTGAGAACCGCCGCTGTCACTCGGTCGGCTCCTTTTTGTTGCGCCGTACTTCGCGTAGCTGGAGGGAGCGGCGGCTGGCTCCAAAATGGCGGCGCACAGAAAACTATGCTGAATTTGGTGGAAGCTGGCAACAGCGTGCCCCGTTGCCCGCTGGTTTTGGCTGAGTTTCTTGAAGGCACATATTAAGATGTCTCTACCCTAAAAACGGCCGTTCATGTAGGCTCCCTACCCCACACAGAAGTGGCTCCTGCGCTGCACGGAAGTAACGTCACCTAAAAAATTATCACCTAAAGCTATTTAAATGTATAAATTAGTATTGTACATTGCGTTACACCTAAAAAAATTACTTAACAGGTGTTTGACGAGTCAATCGGCCTAAGTTTCAATTAAAGAGGTATTACAAGTATTTTAAATACGTCATGGGCGCTGCGGCTGTGAAAGCTAAACAGTGCAAGATGGTAGTTGTCTGCGATGTGTGTTGGTGGTGAAAACTCTGGCAAAATCGTGGCCTGGGCATAGGCCGCCCCCAAGGAGGACCGGAGACCCTGTGTCGTCGCTGCTTCATGTGATTGCTGGATGCCCAGTTAAACCTAGAGCTTGGAGGTAGTGCGGCCGTCCACCGCGCCGCAACTTCATCTGAGTGTGCGCGCTATGATGTTTCTCAGTATGAAGTGCGGATTATTGTTGTTGGGCGTACTGCATTTTCTAGATTACAATGCCAAGCGTGGTGTTGTCAAAGGTAAAAGTGCCCTTGCTGCCGAGTTTTGCTTGCCGCGAAGGGCTGGTCGACAATCAAATAAATGCTTTTGCACAGTTCACGTGCGGCTGACCGGACGCACGTGCATAAAACCACAGTGCGTATGCGAAGTGTTCTTACGATGAATGGAAACAACTTTGTTGTAGTGTTTTTACGAAGCCTGTGATTTCCGAAGGCCAAAGCTACTGCATTGCCGGCTGTTTTGTTACGTGCGAACACGTACGGCCGTTCTCATCCGTTGCTACGTAAATGCTCCCGTGATGTCACAGGCCGTGCGTGTTATTCAGCAAGGCAGACAAGTTGTTTTGTAGCTAAATGGGCTAACGTCATGGGCACTTGCCTATTTTGAAGTGGCCTGCCGGTTACCTTGTCAGGGGATGATACACTCAGCGACATATAAAAGTTTTCTCTACCGTGCAGTGCGCCTTTATGTCATCAAAACTTTGACAAAGCGTGGAAATGAACATTTTTGACACCCGTGCCGCAGAAAGCAATGCAGCCAGCTGCATTTGAGTTTTTCGTGCCCTTTTTGGGTCTCGCCGATTAGGAGCACTAATTCGCAAAACACTTTATCATAAAAATACAGTCAATTCTGCGATAGTCATCAAACATCCAATATTAAAGAGCCTCTGGACAGGACCACCGCCAGCAATTCAGGTTGACGGGATGCCGATGAGGAGGCGCAAATGTAAAACAATACATGTGCGAACAAAAAGAAAGAAAAGATGCAAGGAGCTGTGTTACCATCTGTTTTCTTGGAAATATCTGCAAGTATATATAGTATAGCTGACATGACAGGTGCAGGCCCTAGGAGTAAATGGGACGTGAATTGGCACCATTTTTTGTTCATGGGTTGTGAGTGGCAAAGGTAATTACAGAATTTACAGAGGAGGATAACTGTACGGCATCGACAAACCTTCCTTGCAAGCATTTTCTTCAATGCGGGCTCAGTAGACTAATTCGAGAAAAAGACAAGCACACGATGATTCTGTGCACGCCTGAATGCACCACCCAAACCTAATAAATTAGCGCGCGGACGCACGTCCTCTTCGCTCATTCGGTCGCATGGCAGGGAAGATGCTTCGGATATATGCGTGTGATTGGAAGGAATTGGGGAAGGGGTACCATCTGTAGCAGATTAGGTCTATAGTTGGTACTTATTCTATTTATTTGTCATGCCATTCCCTCTTTCGACTTCTCAAGAGTTGAGGCTTTGCATCCGCACTGAAAACCAGCGCACCTTAGCGATGTTGCGAGCAATCCTAAAATAATACAACTGAGTAGTTGAGGGCAAGATATGGTTCATGATTTGTTTGTAATGGACGCATAAAGTGGGCGGGGACAACCGACACGAGTATCACAGGGCAGGTCGCAACAGCTCACCCTCGGCTCTTCAGGCTAAGGGCACGCGTATTTGAGGAGGAGAGACTGCCAGGCCGCGCCAGCGGGCAAGGGTGGCGTGACAGTAGTGTCATGGAGCGATGTTGTTTACGCCATGATCCTCCTGAATTTCCCTTGCCAGCCGGATGAGCGCGAAACGCTCGTCATCTATGACGGCGCTACCTACAAAGGAGTAAGGGTCTTTGTACTTGGCCTTTGAGATCGGCAATTTGGCGTTTGCTAACTTTAGAGGCTATGCCTTGTATTGAAGGGGTTGCCTTCTGAATGAGCGCAAAACGCCTGTCATCTATAATGGCGGCACTTGTGCCGCTCTAACCAGCTCTAGTGCGGACATTTCAATCATGCCGATTCTCCACATATCGGTCTCAGCTTCCTTCACCATTTTCTTAAGCGATAATTATTGTTAGTTTGGCCCCCTGCTGTTTTCTAAGTATTGCCCCGTCAATTTTCTGGTTCGCTTCCTCCATTTTGAGTCGAGTGTGTACAAGCAGCTGAAAACCTCCCTAGCCAACGCTCCTCCCCCATTTTTCTCAATCGCTTTTCAAATTTTATCTTGCTGCGAGCTTCCCTTCCTCAAATGATGTCCATCCCATATAACCTTGTACTCCCTAATTTGGTGAATTCCCGTGAGCTCCTAAGGCAAGCGTACCTATTCCACGTTGCTTAATTTCTAATCTTGCTTGAACTTCTGATCTCATGCACAAGATTACATTGCCGAACGTCAGACCAGGAACCGTGACCGCTTTCCATATTCCTCTCACAACATCATACCTATTGTGATTTCACAGTGTCCCATGTTTCATCACTGCTGCATTCCTGTTGACATTTAGTCGTTACGTATATTTCGTGCATGTTCCCTTAGGTACTCGGTCCCATTGCTTATTCATATGCCCATATATTTCTATTTATCTGTTAACTCTGGCGTGACCTCATGGGTTACCGGGGGCTCCATCTTCGGGTCTTCCCCGAAACGTTCGGGATCATTCGGCCGTCGCGCTCCGTCGATATTTCCAATGATGAGGTCGTACAGGGGGGTCGTCATGCACAGGGCAGTAACCCTTCCACTGAAGTACGGGGTTTCAACCTCAATCTCCACTTCAGGAAGCATCCGAATCGTGCTGTCAATTGGGCAAACCAGTTTCGTTTTACCTGTTAACTCACTTTCCCATACCAAATTTCTGCTCATGATAACAATGAAGCTACCGGTGTCTCTCAACACTGTAACCTTCTTGCCCGCCATTTTTCCAGGCGGCGTTGGCATTCCCATCGTAACACCGGTTGGCCGTTTTGTCATTACAGCACCCACAACAGGAAGTTTCTTCTCATTTTGCAACTCTACGAATCCATCGGGGACGTCATCATCGGCTTTTGTTGCCTCCTGTACACAGGATACTTGGTGAGTTTGAGTCACTCCGTAACGACATGCGTCTGCCTTGTGCCCGGTCTGACCACATTTGAAACATTTTACAACCGTAGGGCTCGTAAAGTTAGTTCGACAGCTGTTACCGCGATGGCCCACTCGGTTACACAGAAAACATAGTGGAACACTCTTTGGTGCACGCTTCTTTTGTTCGGGTGCCGATTTCTTCGAATCTTCGGGGCATTCCTTTTTAACCTTGGCCAGATATGTGCCACTTTGCGCTTCCAAAAATAGGTCGGCCAATTTAAGCATGTCTTCAAAAGACTTCGCTCTTCTCTCTTTCAAGTAAAGCGACATACTTAATTGGGTGGCAACTGGTAAGAAATTGCTCTCTAATTAGGAGCTCTGTAAGCTCATCGTACTCCTGTGCTGGCCTCGACAGTTCGATCCGTTGGTCGAAATAATGGCTAAGTCGGGTGGCGTACTGCATAACCGTCTCACAATTAGCTGGCTTTCTCGTCCGAAATCTGTCCCGGAAGCCTTCCACTGTAAATCTAAATCTCTTGAGTAAAGCAGCCTTCACCCTTGTATAGTTGGCTGCATCGGTTGGTGTCAGCCTACCGTACACACTGAGCGCTTCACCACTGAAGCAAGTACTCAAAGAAGTTGCCCATTGATGTTCTGGCCAATTCTGGTTCTTTTCAATCGTCTCAAATTTGGGAAGGCACGCGTCAAGGTCGTCCTTCCTTTCATCAAACGCTACGAGCAGCTTGCTTAGGTTCAAGCGGAAGCTATGATCTTCCCGTTCGCTGCTTTCGACTCTAGCTTGGACGGGAGTTTCGCTTCGCTGTTGCAAACGGAGCCACTCGAGTTCCATCTCGTGCTGCTGCTGCCGTTCTCTTTCAGTCATCTCCGCCTCTCTTTCTTCTTTCAGCTGCCGCTCCTTTGCCTCTGTTTCTTCTTTCGCCCTTTCAGCTGCCAGCCTTTCTCTCTGCAGCTCCAATTTCAATTGTTGCTCCCTCTCTTCCTTAAACCTCTCGGCTGCCAACCTCTCTCTCTCGAACTCAGCTGCTTTTTCTTCCTTGGCCCTCTGAGCTGCCAACCTCTCTCTACACCGCCTCCTTCTCTTTCTAGCTCACCCACTTCCGTAGTTCGGTGCCAGAAAGACCCATCTTCTCACCAAGAGCTACCAACTTCTCCAGATCCATGGTGCCTCTCAAATAAAATTCTAGCCGCGTGCACGAGATATCTGCCTAACTCAGTCTATCGAAACACTCTGCACACTCGTTAACGAGAACACTGAGCAGCACACCAAAATCGTTCCGATAGCACTATTAACGACTCTAGGCTCTTTCTGACTACTTTGGACACACATTGCACCAAAAAGGTCCTGTCCTGGATGCCAGATTAATTGTCACATGTCCCGATAATTAGGGAGGCGATGGCTGGGCTGATTCCAAGGGCCAATGTATCGCCCCCCGGAATTGTACCACGATGAAGAACATAAACTTTATTTGTCGAATTCAGACGATTCGAGTCCGGCGTTTTTGAGTGGTCCTGGGCACCCACCGTGAATGCGGTTCCGAGACCATGTCTCGAAGCGGCTTTCTCGGCACGCTGGACGGCCCAGAGTTGTGCTGTCAGGTTCGATCTGAGCAGTGCGGCCTTCCAACGCGAGCGGAGGCTGGCGGTGGAAGAGTGAGACGAATCGGCACTGTTCGAATTGTTTATTAGGCCCTGAAACTCCCACAGCATGTGACTAAGGGTGGCAACCTTGCCACATGACGTGCATCTGTTTGTAGTGTATATGTCTGGATACATGGCGTGCATGAGTCTGGGGTTTCTGTATGAATCTGTTTGTAATTGTCTGAGGTGTACCGCTTGCGTTCTGTTTAGCCTTTCGGGGGGGAGGATGGGTATATGTGTCTTTGTAACTGGTAATGTGTGGTGATGTCGTCAAACCTGTCATACGATCCTCCCATGCCCAGATGTCTGCAGTTCCCCGCGGGGGCTCGTCGTCCTTCGGCGATGCTCGGTGAGTGAGGTCTCGAGCAACGCAGTGAGCCGCTTCGTTGGGGGTGCATGCTCAGTCCGGTGGGTGCCGGGATCCATAACAGGTGCCTTCGGTTATCGAAGTCGACCTCTCCGGGATGTATGGGATGTCGTTGGAGTATGTGAAACGCCTCTTGCGAGATGCGTCCGTTGCCAAAATTGCGAATTGCTGTTAGCGAATCACTAATCCCGTATGTGACATTGGTCTGTGTGAGGGCCAGTGCTATAGCCGCTTCTTCTGCCGCTTCAGCGTGTGCCGTGTTCACAGTGAGGCTTGTGATGTATTTGCCGCGATGGCCGGTAGCTACCACCACGAAACTATTTTTATTGGTATAACGCGCGGCATCAGTGAAAACTGCTTCAGTGTCGTTGGAGTAGCTTTGAGTAATGCGTTGTGCCCTGGCTTTACGCCGTCCCGTATGGTGTTGGGGGTGCATGTTGCAAGGCAATGGGGGTACGTATACTTGCTCGCGTACCGATCTTGGAATTTCGAATTGATGCCGTGCTGCGTATGGTACGTGATGCCAAGTTTTTCGAGTAGGTGTCGGCCTGGGCGGGTCTTGGATAGGCGCTCGAGCTGGGAAACTTGTTGCGCCTCCACGAGTTCCTCGAGGGTGTTATGCAACCCTAGCTCTAGGAATTTGCTGGTGCTAACTCCGGGCGCCAGTCCCAACGCGAACTTGTACGTCTTGCGTATCAGGGCGTTAAGCTTGTCTTTTTCCGCAACTGTTCATTTGTGAAACGGTGCCGTGTACGTTAGTTGTGAAATAACAAAGGCTTGTATGAGTCGTATGACGCTGCCTTCGCACATTCCCGCATGTTTGTTCGTGATGCATCGGATGAGTTGCATCGTGCTGGTGGCCTTTGCCATTACCTTGCGCAGTGCTTCCCCATTGCTGCCGTTCTGCTCAATCATCATCCCCATGCACCACGAAAGCGCGGGCAATTTAGAAGTGGTCCTATTTGGTGCGCTGGCGGACGCCTGCTGTGGTCCAAAGAACGAGTCAGAGCCGAGAGTTGATAAACAAAGCAAAATTATATTGTTACGTTCAGAAATGTGTTTATTGTACTGTGGCGTACTGGTACACTTGAAGGGGTCGTGCACTGGAGGCCTATCTCGCTAGCCAAACGTCTTCTTTCATCTGCCTGTTCCCCGCTACTCAGAGGCTCATACCCAAATCACATATGCATAACATTTCCCTCTACGCAGACGAAGTTAAAGAGTCTCTCTGGGAATTTAACGCTTGAAACGTGCAATATGGACAAGTTGTGTTTTTGCAAATCGTCGGCCATTTGAATGAAAACGTGCTACGCAGTAAGTTACATCGCTTATGCGGTCTAGAACAACATAAGGTCCCGCATAGTGTGCCAGCAATTTTTCATACAACCCACGTTTGCTATTTGGCGTCCACAGCAACACGTGGTCTCCGCAATTATACGTCACATGTCGACGTTGACGGTTAAAACATGTCTTTCGAGCGTTCTTGCGAAGCGAGGGCGCGAAGGTAAGCAAGACGTCGGGCTTCTTCTGCACGGCAGACGATCTCGGATATACCGGAATCATGGTGGTCCAAAAACGGGAAGATGGTATAGGGTATGACGAGGTGGCCGAGCATACAGAAGAAAAAACGGACTGTAGCTGGTAGTCCCATGCTGCGCGGTGTTAAATGCGTAAGTGATGAAAGGTAGCACGCCATCCCAGTTCTAGTGATCTGCTGCGACATATATAGAAAGCATGTTCGTGAGAGTCCTGTTAGTTCGTTCTGTCAGGCCGTTTGTTTGGCGATGATATCGCGTAGAGTGCCGAAAGCTTGAAGCGCATAGACGAATCATCTCTTCCACCACGTCTGCAGTGAATTGCCGCCCACGATCACTGGTAACAATTTTAGGAGGTCCATGTCGTAGAACCACAAAACGCAGCATGAATGAACACACGTCAGCTGCAGTTGCCGATGGTAAAGCAGGTGTCTCGCAGTACCATGTCAAGTGATCGGTACATACGACTATACTGCGATTGCCATTAGGAAACCTCGGAAAGGGACCCAGAAGGTCAATCCCAGCTTGCTTGAATGGAGTTCTAGGGGGAGGAAGAGGATGTAGCCACCCTGGAGGAGCACTGTTAGGGCGCTTGCGGCGTTGGCACTCGTTGCAACTGGAGACGTGCTGTTACGTCGTCTGGCGCATTTTCGGCCAGTAAAATCTTAAAGCTGGCAAGGAGTTTTCGCTGTGCCTAGATGGCCGGACGTTGGGTCATCATGCATAGCCTGCAAGGCGGAAACGCGAAGGATGTTCGGAACCACGAAAAGATATCGTAAACCGGTCGTAGCATAGTTGTTTTTGTACACAAGCCCGTGGCGCATGCAGAAGCGAGTCGCCGGTGGTCCTGACTTGGTGGGAAGGAGCTCCTGTATGGTGCGGTGCTTTTGCTGCTCAATTTTAAAGGCATTGGTATCAGGGAATGGCAGGTCTAATGGCGTGATGTAGGTGTCGAAGTTGCCCGCGTCGCAGTCCGTCGATGGAAGCGGAAGTAGCGAAAGAAAATCTGCATCAGCGTGACGACGACCGCTTTTATAGGAGACCTTAAAGTCGTATTTCTGCAGACGGAGTGCCCAGCGCGCTAGTCGACCAGATGGGTCACGCAGATTGACAAACCAGCAGAGTGATTGATGATCTGTCATGATGGTAAAGGGGCGTCCGTACAGGTAGGACCGGAAGCTCTGCGCTGCGAAGACTACTGCAAGGCATTCTTGCTCTGTGATGTTGTTACGCTCGGACATGCTTAGCGAGCGACTTGCATACGCAACATGTTCTTTGGTATCCAAGCGTTGAACCAACACGGCGCCTACACCGACAACGCCAGCATCTGTGTGAAGTTCTCTGGGAGCCAGAGGATTGAAGTGTCGAAGAATCGGATGGTATGTCAAAAGGAACTTCAACTCAGAAAAAGCGGACGTACATTCCGGAGTCCAGTCAAATGGCGCGCCTTTCTGAAGCAGGCACGTGAGCGGGTGCGCAATATTGGCAAATACAGGGATGAATCGATGGAAGTATGTGCAGAGGCCCAAAAAGCTGCGTAGATCTCTCGCTGAGTGAGGTTGCTTGAACGCATCAACTGCAGCCGTTTTCGCGGGATCCGGTCGTATGCCTTCTTTGTTCACCAAGTGTCCAAATACGAGTATTTGACGCTCTCCGAAACGACATTTCTTTGAGTTGAGCACCAAGCGTGCTTTGCTTAGGCAGTTCAGCATGAGGTCGAGGCGTGTGTTGTGCTCACAGAAAGTGTGCCCAAAAATCACAACATCGTCCAGATAACACATGCATACGTCTCACTTCAAACCACGCAGAATGTTGTCCATGAAGCGTTCAAAAGTTCCAGGTGCATTGCATAGTCCGAATGGCATCACATTGAATGTAAAAAGTCTATCTGGTGTAACAAATGCAGTTTTCTCTTTATTTTTCTCGTGCATTAGAATTTGCTCATACCCTGACCTCAAATCAACAGATGAAAAGTAGGAGGCTGATGAAAGACAGTCTATAGCATCATCAATACGTAGTAGTGGCTACATGTCTTTCTTTGTGATGGCGTTGAGACGGTGGTAGTCAACGCAAAATCGTCATGTTCCATCTTTCTTTTTGACCAATATTACAGGAGCGGCCCACGGACTGCATGATTCCTGAATCACATTCTTTGTTAGCATTTCGCCAGCCTGTTCGTTTATCACTGCGCGTTTCAAAGGCGATATCCGGTATGGCTTTTGTCGGAGAGGTCTATGGTATGCCGTATTTATGCGGGGTTTTACACGAGAAGCAAGGAATGACAGTGGAGCATGTAGCTGTGCGAAATCGAAAAGACCAGCATGTTTGCGCAGAATACTCGCCAGGTCATTACACTCGTTGTTTCTAAGAGACTTGTCAATCATTGCCATTACAGAGGTGTCTCTGGCGTGCAAATGATTGGAATCGGGCTTATCCGGAGAATTATTGCTCTCTGCAAGGATGGAGAAGGAGAACACTTGATGCTGACGAATCTTAACAAGTTGTAGACCCTGTGGCAGTACCGAAGGTTCATTGGAGCCGTTCATCACCCACAAACCAGTATCTCTTGCACAACCGACAACGTACAATAGGGTATTAGAACATTTTTCTTTATGCAGCTGAGGTGAATGGGCTCTACGGTGGCATCAAATGTCGTCTCGGTTGCAGGGGAACCGATGACAGGAACACAGTTGGCAGACAAGGGTGGTACAATTGTGTCCATGGACACGCAAAGGATGCTTCACATACTGGGGGGGGGGGGGGCTTTCCATAAACGCTACTGGAACATTTGAATTTACATTAATCTCTACTGTGGGGCAATAGACAGTGGCACCGCAAAGATTCACGAAATCGAGTCCTAGAATTACATCAATGCGGTGAATGAAAGAGAACAGTAAAATCAGCAATAAAAATCTGGCCACCCAAACTAACAGTCACTGTGCAGACACCAACAGGTTGTAAGACTTCTCCGCTCACTCTACGAAATGTATCAGCACGGTCCCACCGGAATAAAACCTTTCGTCCAAGAAGGAGTTTTAACGCTAGACTCATCACTAATATGGTTGCACCTGTGTCCACAAATGCCATTGTTGAGACACCGTCGATTAGCACATGAACCTTATTTCTAAACATGCAAATTAAAGGAGGCATTTCTGTGGAAATCGAAGACTGCCCAGCGACTTCACCTCCAATGGTCGCGCCGACTAGTTTTCCGGAGGCGGCGAAGGGTAGCGAAGCATAGGAGACGGCGACCGATTGGAGCGAGGGGCTGGCGGGGGTGTCAGACTGCGGTCAGAGGCCAGAGAACGGTTTCGCAGTGGCCTTGGTATCTCGTGGGATGCGCTTCCAGGGAACGTTGGTGCTCGTGCAAAGCAAGACAGGTGGGATCTCGGTGAGCGGTCATACCTTGGCGGCTGCCGGTAGTTGCAGTACCTGGCAATGTGGCCTTCGACGCCACAGTTGCAGCAGACGGGTAGGGGTCGTTCGCCGAACCACTGCTGAGAGTGCTCCGCTGTGTAAGGTCGCCTACCCGAACGGAGTGGAGCAGCTTGCTGAACGGGAACTGCCCGCCTCTGTGGAGCGGGGCGGTACGAAGGCATCGGTCATACCGCTGGTCAGGCGCGAATGACTCTGCGGCGTGGCCAGGAAGTTCCAGCTACGCTTAAGTTCGTCGCACATACCGATGGTGGCAGAGGAGCGAACGGCGCCGGGTAGTAGGATGAAGAGGTGGGCGGATGATGGATGGTGTCGTGTCATCGACCAGTGTGTCTTGTCGCTGTAGCTCTTCACGCACTATTGCCCTGATAGTAGCAGCAAGGTCGGCAGGCGGGCTTACGTCGACGCTGGCGACTGTTGTTACATTTGCCAGCCTACCAAATTGCGGGGCAACTACGACGGGTCTTCAGCTTCTAGAAAGCACGGCAGTGACGTTGGACGGCGGAGATGGAAGTGAGGTTTTCCCTGTTTATCAGAAAATTGCAGACGTCCTCTGCTATGCCCTTAGGAAGGTGTCCGACCATGTCCTTTTCAGACATATACGGGTCTATGATCTTGCAGAGCATCAGAACCTCCTCTATGTAGGTGCTACAAATTTCTCCAGGAGTCTGGGCTCTTTGAGCCAACGTGCGCTTCACGCTTTTCTTTTTCGAATCAGAGTCACCGAAGCATTTCTTAAGTTCTTCGGCGAAACGATTCCACGTTGTTAAGGAATCTTCGGGGTTTTCGTACCATATCAAGGCGGTTTCCATGAGAAACAGCGCGACATTTCCCAGTTGGTCTGTGGGATCCCAGCCGTTGTACAGGCTCACCCTTTTGTAATGTGTCAGCCACGCATCCACATCTTCCTCTGCTCTTCCCGCGAACGGGCGGGGTTTCATGTAGGGATACCGAGGTGCAGCCGGCACTGACCTTTGCGTGGTTGAGAAGCCGTGGCCTTCGCTCTCGGCCATGACGGTTGTTGTCGGTGGCAGACCAGCAAGACGACGGCTCCGGCGAAGTTCAAACAGCTGTGGCTCCGTGGTTTGTCGACGTGCTGTACAGAGCACCTCTACCACTCTGTTACGTTTACAAATGTGTTTATTACACTGTGGCGTACTGGTAGACTGGAAGGGGTCGTGCACTGGAGGCCTATCTCGCTAGTCGAACGTCCTCTTCTCTCATCTGCCTGTTCCTCGCTACCCAGAGACTCATACCCTAACCACATATGTATAACATTATTCCCAAATATGGCAGATTGAACGATACACAATCATGCAAACTCGGCAATAGTTCGGCACAGTATTTCACCAATCAAACAATCGACTACCCAATACAATCAGCTACACTCGAAACAACGGACACAAACAGCATTACGCACTACAATGCAATCGCATGCACCAAACAACCAAGACACTTGAAGACTAAAAAGTTCGAAAACTTATTCACTCCAAAGTCCTTGGAACAAAGTCTGAATGATACTCTTCTAAGAATAACTCACTCAAATACAGCGCTGTTGTCGATCAGCTTCCCCCGAAGTTTCTCTCCCAGGAAACCTCGCGTCTTCAATTGGCCGCTCTCTAAGCACGAAACTTCTTTGCCGGTAACACGTCGGCTCCCCACGCACCGCTGCTGCGACGCGTCTTCGCTCGCTAGTGGTAGACACACTCTTCTTCTTCTGCTGGTAGCACCAGCCTTCACCTTTCAAGCGGAAACCCTCTTCATTACCTGCTTTGTCACTGACAACAAAAGCCTTCGCCGGCACGGCGGAATGACCCTACGCAAACTGGCGCAAAACTGTCTTCCTCTCCTTCTTTGTCACTAAGGACAAAACCTTCGCCGACACGGCGGAAAGACACTACGCAAACTGGCACAACTTCCTTCTTCTCCTGCCTTGTCACTGAGGACAAATATTTCGCCGATATGGTGGAATAACCCTACGTGCACTGGCGCAAGCTTTCTTCTTCTCCTGCCTACGCTTCCTGGCGTAAACTATCTTCTTTTTCCGCTTGTTTTCTTCTTTTGCGTCGACCACGCGGCGTCTCTCTGGTGCTTGGTCCCCAAAATTTGGCGACGCGCTCTTTTTTGAGCGCTCGTTTGTGGCAGCCGCCTTTGCTAAAGAATCGGTGCTTACGTTTAAAAACAATTCCTTGTGTCATAGTACCCAAGTTAAGTGGTGGAATTGAAGGTGCGCGGGAACAAGTATTCCGAAAGGCTTTAGAAGTAGCGTTTAAACAGATGCAGAGAGAGAACACACAGATAATTAGTCATTGATAAACGCTACTACTGTATGTAAACTGGGTAACTTCTGGAGAGCTAATATTATGGCAGTAAACTCATCTATAAAAGCTGGGATAAAATCCGATAGTCATAAAGAAAAAGAGCAGTCAAGTTGAGGGCAGAATATTTCTATGCCAGCTTTTTCCCCACTTGGCGATGCATCTGTTGCAATAAGCATGTACATTCGTAGGCCGATTATTGCGATGCTCTTGTAACAGTCCATTTAAAATTACGTGAGGTAACTATTTTGCTTGGTTCAGAAAAATAGCGTGGTAGACAATATCTGTGAATTTAGGTTGCATGGTCAAAGGACGCACACCAAAATTTGCACTTTTTGGGAATAAATTAATGTTTGTATAAATATGATTCGTGGCTTGGGGAATCTAGGCCAGTCCTCGGAGAAAAATAAATTGGGATTGGAGATAAAAATTATTTGAGTATGAGTAGACAGTGTTTCGTACAATAGTAAGTCTGCACCGAAAGTATATATGCTGAATCGGTTTAACAGGGGTAGTGTTCTCGCTTCCAGGTATAATAGTGCATTTTCCACATATTTTTGAAGGCCTAAGCACAGCCGTGAAGCCTTTCACTCCAATAGAACTAATGGCTGAAGCTGGTATGCTGGCGCACTGGAAAAAAAGAACACAGCCGAATTCCAATACCGGTCGTACGTACATATTGTAGACGATTCAAAGTTCTTTGATTCTCATACCCGATCTGCGGTTGCTCAGCCTGCGCAATACACTCATTGTCCATGCTCCTTTTGTTGGTATATGTTCAATATCAGAGTGACAGTTTGGTTGTTCACAGTACATGACTCCGAGGTATTTTAATGAATCCGCTTGCGGGATATTTTCCAGCTTGTAAATCGGAGATATTCTCAACGGATAGTTAACGAGAAAAAGCATTCTAGCACACCTATTGGTATTAAGACTTCACTGTAGTTCATCTATAGTCACTGCTCGAGTTCACTCAAGTGCGACTGTAAAGTATTTTAAAGGCGATGTATGTCAGCAGCCATATCAAAAAAGCAATGTCGTCCGCATAAACATAAGTCTGCACCCCTGGTCGAATAGGAATAGTACTCATCAAGATGTTAAATAATGCTAGTGAAAGTACTGATCCATGGGGCACGCCTCGCGTCTGCTTGTGCTTGCAGGAAGAAAATCCGTCTTTAACGCAGTAAAACTCCCATTTTCTTAAACATTTTGTCACCCAAGCTACGATATAAGAAGGAAATTTATGGCACTGTAAACGATTTATTAACACAGAATGTTCGACACTACCGTATACTTTACAGATGTCTATGGTAACAAAAGCAGCGTACTGTTTTTTTTATGCCGGGCAATGTGAACCCGACCTTCAAGGCCTACGTGCGCAGTCCAGATCTAAAGCCACTTTGGCTGGGGCTCGACAGATCTTGTTCATTAATAAATGTTAATATACGACTAGAAGGATCCTTTCAATAAGTTTCACTAAATTTGATGTTAATTTTATTACTCCTATATTGTTGACAGTAAATCCAGACCCCAGTTTTTCAAGCATTGGTATGATTTTAGCAATCTCCAACTCATAAGCTATAATCATGCCTTCTTAAAAGGGTAGTTTATTAGGCGTAACACATTCTTGGGGAATTCCTGGTATATTATTTTTAAGATTGGGCTTTTAATGCCATCAGGCCATGTGCCGAGTTTGGAAACCTTAATATAGCCTGATCTAATTCGTAAATCGACACTGCTGTGTACTCAAAAAACCGCTGGTGGATAAACCCAAGTAACTACAGATATCCGGTAGGCATACGATGAGATGTACATTTCGGATATTCCGCACATCCATCAATGTCCACGAATGTACACTGTACGTCCGATGGACGTACATCACATGTACAAAGGTAACAAATTCGCACGTTTGCTCGACATTCTTTCAGGACAGCCAACATAGACATCGACAGGCCTTTCAGAGGATATATATATATATATATATATATATATATATATATATATATATATATATATATATATATATATATATATATATATATATTGCAACAATTGCAACGCGGGCTAGACGAGCGGAAAAGAAGAGGAAGAAGGACACTCTCGAGAAGTGGCTATTTGGCAGTGTCGGTTGAGCGTTGGCTTGTCAACCACTCTCATCCGTAACAGCCTTGGTGGGCACCGCAGCAGAAGACTTTTGAAGAAGCGGGCGCTTAGCTGTGCTACCGCCGGACATCAACATGACCGACGACACAGCAAGCCCGTTGACTGGCTACGCTGCTGCATCCACCAGTGCCACCAACATGCCACAAGGTGGCCATCGACCTCGACAACTTAACTACTGGATGCCTGAACCATGGATATTGTAAGGTAAAACTAATTAAGACGTGGATGCTTGGCTAAAGCACTACGAAAGAGTGAGCCGCTACTACGAATGGGGTGCACCGGCGAAGCTCGTGAACGTAGTATTCTTCCTTGCCGGGACCGCTTTGCTTTGGTTTGAGAACCATGAGCATGTGATCACCACTTGGGATATATTTGCTGAGGAACTCAAGGCCTGCTTTCGGGACACGAAATTTGTGAAAAAGAAAGCTGAGCAAACGCTCTCACTGAGGGCTCAGTTGCCCAGCGAAACGTGCACAACCTCTATTGAAGAGGTATTGAAGCTTTCCTGGATTGTAAACGCAAATAGGTCTGACGAAGATAAAGTCGGCCATTTGTTAAAAGGCACCGCCGAGGACGTGTACAACTTTCTCATAACAAAAAAAAAAAACGTGAACACTTCTTATTGCTTTCAGGTAGCAGTGTCGCGCATGCGAAGCTTTGAAAACCCGGAGAATTTTACCAAAGTTCGGGCGCATGGACAATGCTTCTACTGTTGCAAGTATGAACGTCACCACCTACGAAGACATTCCCTTCCTCGTACGTCGGGTAGTTCGAGAAAAGCTCGCACTGCTTTAAGCAGGTGACGATCACCACTGCTTGTTCGCCGCTTGCCCCGAACTACCTCCCTACTGGATGTGAGAGCGCTACGTTGAAAACCAACCACGCACAGAAACCGCAGATTTCACCCCGCGGCTTCCGTCTTCCCCGAGGGGTCATGGTCACCACCGGATGTCATCATCTCGGCCTCCGACCGTCGTCAACCAGGCCTCCGCCAGAAGACTACTATCCGCCGTCACGAAATGTTTCTGCAGAGCACGACCCGTCTCCGCGTACTTCTGCCGCCTTTGATCCTGCTAATGTAAGCCGAAAAGTCCCCGTTCCCTACACATGCGGTCTGCCAGGGCACATTTCGCGCTTCTGATCCAGCTGACCACTTGCGCCACCACGTTTTTGACGTACGCGGCTCGCATTCACGAAACGCGTGCGTCGCTACGTTTTTTTGACGTACCCGGCACGTATGCCCGAAACGCATGCGTTGCCACGTGTTTCGACGTACCCGGCTCGTATGCACGAAACGTGGATCTTTTACCCGGCCGACTGGCGTCCCCGAAAGCAGTGGCCTAACGAATCACGCAGCCAGTCACCCGCATCTGAGCGAAGCCTCACGCCGCCTTCGACATGTTCACCCCGGTCGCCGTCTCCGCGTCATCGTTCGCCTTTGCCGCATCAGCTGAGAAACAGCTGGTGCAACCGATGGATGTGGGGTTGTGAGACGGTCAGTTTCACCAATTCCTCCTTTTGCTGTGATGATGAACAAAGTGCGTGTGTACTCTTGCTCTTGTAGACACTGATGCTGCTATCTCGGTTATGAGTCTTCATTTCAAGCATCGTTTCTTGGGTCAGAAAAATTGTTCGCGTGGGATCGTAAAGAACCTTTTCGTGGAGTTGGAGGCGAAGCGCTAGGCCCTGATGATGTTTGCTCAGTTGTACTCACGATTGGTGGACAAAATTTCAGAGTTGAAGTCACTGTACTGGCTTGCGCAGCTGATGACGCCATTTTAGGGATAGACCTCCTTAGTGAATACGGTGCTACGCTTGACTGTGGAACTGGAGAAATTCTTTTACAAAGTACGTTGCCCACTGCCACAGTTGACAATTTTTCAACTTTCCCTATAGATCCGCTTTCGTTGTCTGAAGATGTGACGATCCCTGGTGGGACAGCAGCGTTTGTTCCCGTATGCTCTTTTCACGTCCGCTCAGGAACCTGCACTGGTCTTATCGGGCCCGATCATACAAACGCCATCAAGAAGAGTGTGCTGATCTCATGGTCTATCCTTACAGCTATAGGCGGACATGCTTGTTTGTGGGCGCTCAACGCAGCCTCAGAGCCTGTTTTTCTACCAACCGGATTTAAACTGGGCACGTTTTACGAGTAGGTGACACTTGACGTCAGAATGATCTAAGAGTCTCCAGCCATCAGTCAGACTGCGCCAAACTACTCAGCCGAGTTGAAACGCATGATAACAAGTCGTTGCTTTCTTTCAAGCAGGCTGTTCTAGAGGAGGTGCTTACATGCTATGCGGGAGTGTTTGATTTCGCTCAAGACAAGCGTTGTTCCATGTTACTCGAATCCCGTATGCACCACCGCATCAACACGAGAGATGCTACACCGATACGCCAGAAACTCAATTATGTATCCGCGTCAGAAAGGAAACTGATATCCGACCAGATCAACGACATGCTGCAGAAAGACGTTATTCAGGAGTACGGTGTTAGAAGTAGTTTAGGTGGACCGACGGCACTTCTGGAAGCGAAGAACTTCTGTCGCCGTTTTTCGGAGAGGGTCTGAGATGGCACCTCAATGACCGTGGCTCAGGTGTACTATTGTACATTGTAGGCGTATGTCACTTCGGGGCCGCGAAAGCAACTCGGGAAAAAAAAACTTTTGCATTTGTTTGATGACGAGTGCAAAATTAAATAAATTGATAAAAGCGGCGAACAATTACCGGGACATTTTAATGATACAGCGTATAGATATCCATGGAAAATGTTTCTTACACCACATCGAAGGTTTGAGATGGGAGCATATGTTTTCGCATTCACAAACATCCCATCGTGAGTTAAACATGAGACCGTAAAGTCTCGTGTAATTATGACAAATGTTAGTTCTTGGTTGAAGTAGTGTTTACGAAGTTGTTAGACTAAATAACTATCATGTCTACTTTATGTTAGATGGAAATGAGAGGTTATAGTTATTTAACACAAAGTCAATAGTCAAATCATTATACACCTTTATCGCCGGCGTGGTTATGATATTTTCGCTCAGCTTCTTTAAAAAAAGTAAATAGCACGGCATTAGGGTGCCTAAGTTCTCCTTTTCTCTTCGAAAATACAAGAGCTGATGCAGCTCTTGACACATGAAATGTCTCAGTCAGCCCAAGCTTGCAACAATTTATATTTTTTTCGGCAAAGAAGCCCGCATACATAATAAATTATGCAGTCGGTAACGCTGTCTGATGCAGGCATTGAGTTAAATACATCGTCGCACTCAATCTCACCTTGCACCAAGCCGTCAAGCCTGTTCTTAAGCTCATCTAAGCCTGACTGGCCGGTCAGATTCTCGTTGTGTTAAATCCCACAAGCGTCGCTCTTCACTAGGACGTAACTGGCAATTCGCGTACTTGGGTGAGTTAACGAGACTGTAAATGGATAACATGCTGTATAATTGCAAAATCGTCAGCAAGCATAAATGTTCATTTTGGCCTCCAGCTTGGCGTAACACCAAAACACTTTTCTGAAACATTTTCGCTAAACTTTGCTGCTAACACAGATTTGAAGCCGCATTTATTTAATAAGTAGACGGACAGCTCAATTGTCGACAGAATAGTCACTCGCAAGCCCACAGCAGTGGTTCGTGAAAAAAAATTGAGGATCAATTCGTTGTGCGTTCACTTCATTGTAGAAAGGACTATAGCACTTCAACATACTTTCCGCCAAATATTAGACCTCCCATATGATATCTGCGATACATGACATCAAAAACTTTGTTAATTCGCACTGTGAAATCGACTTTTTCTGTGCATGTGTTGCAGCCAGATTTGCACTGGGGCACAAAACACTTCTTTCCCATTTCACGACTTGCTCACACGAACAGCATGGACTCTCATCGTGCACTTACAAAGAACAACAACAAAAACAAGAGTGCAACGTGACGACAACTGCTTTCTCTCAACAACACCATGGTCTGAATGGTGCCCGCTTGCCACTAACACGACTGTGAGCCACGTGACTGCTCCTGCCATCTCACGGCGTGGTGGAGCGGAGGAACCAAAGTTGAGCGCAGCGAGCGCGCTGCGGTGGCAATCCGTCGTCCCACCTATACTTCTAAAACCGTGTTCAGGAGTCAAGCTGTCCCTGGGAAGCTCCTGTCATATTGGTAAAAAAAATTGTGTTGACTACCACCGTCTTAACGCCGTCACAAAAAAAGACGTGTATCCGATACCACGCATCGATGATGCTGTTAATTGTCTGAACACGGCCGCATACTTTTCGTCTATTGACCTAAGGTCTGGATACTGGCAGATAACAATGTATCCGTCTGACAGAGAGAAGACTGCTTTTGTCATGTCTGATGGGTTATTCGAATTTAACCTTGTGTCATTTGGCTTATGTAGTGCCCCAGCTACCTTCGAGCGATTCTTGAACTCCAACCTACGCGGTCTCAAATGCGAGATATGTATGTGTTACTTCAACGACGTAATCATTTTTGGCAAGACATTCCACAAGCACCACCATCGGATTAGCGTTGTTCTAGATTGCGTCAAACAAGCAGGTCTCATTTCCATCCTGGGAATGGTGCCGGGCACGACACCATTCCCAGGATGGAAATCTTACGTCCATTGCCTTTCCAGGTCGCCTTTACCTGGAGCGTATGTTCTGGACTGCTCGGTTCGTGCAACGTAGCTGCAGAAGATTCCCCTCCAGGATGGCTGCAATGGTTGCAGAGGATGGAGGATGCCAAGTTTGGAACCAGCCGGGCAGCTCATCTGGCAACATGGACACAGCACAACTGCGTTGGACGCTGCTGACGCCCTTCATAATCGTCAGTCAGCAGCCGCTTCTTCCGGGCACGACACCATTCCCAGGATGGAAAGCTTACGTCCATTGCCTTTCCAGGTTAGTTCCCTGAAAGGTGCTACTTGTGTTAAATCCAATATTTATTGTTTGTTGGCGGTGTCGTGCCCACGAGACCTAGAAGATGTGTTTAAGCGATTTATAGTTTGTGCCTCGGAAATGTGTTATGCCTTGTCTGCCTTAACACTTATGTTGTCTGGCGATGTTGAGCCAAATCCTGGACCAATGACTAAAGCTCAAGAAGAGGCATTTTCTGCTGCTCTAGACACAATTCAAAAACTGGAAGAAGCACAAGCAGGCTTGCTTTCCGAGCTAACTATAGTGCAAAAGCTGGTCATACTGCTGCTCAGAAAAGGATTGATAAGCTAGAAGAAATGCAGAAAACACTTCTCGCAGAGCTTAATATTTCGAAAATGAAACAGGAAGCCGTTAAAGGTGAAATTAGGTTCCTGAACGCAAAGATTGCTTCACTGTCACTTGCTTCTACGTCTGGAAGCAGCTAGGGTGATGCCGAAGCTAGTGCTAACGCCCTTCGCAGTGTATCTGATGGCTTGGCCATACCTCTTCTCGGTGCGAAGACACTGAGAACAAAATGCGACGCTCGAACTTGCTTTTCTTTAACATTGCGGATGACGAAAAAGAAGATTGGGCTTTGTCTGAGCAGAAAATTGTGGAATTCTGTTCACAAAAGCTGGACATTAACTTATCAAGCACAAATTTCGAAAGAGTGCACAGGTTAGGCAAAGATGCTGACAGCAAAAAGAGGCCTATCATTGCGAAAATGACCTTCTATACGGACAAAGAGCGCATCTTGCCCGCTGCAAGAAAACTTAAGGGGTCCAAGTTTTCCATTCGGGAAAACTTCTCTCCTGCTACGCGAGAGGCAAGAAGAAAGCGTATCGAATTCGCCAAGGCCAGAAAAAATTTTAAAGCTATCTGTTGACATATTGCGCATAGATGATGTAACATACGTGTACGACCACGCAACAAGCACGGTAGTGCGACTAGGCAGATAGCTAAGGCGTGGTACTCGCACCGGTAAATTCAAGCAGGCACCTGAGCCTCAGAATTTACCATCACTCACCATATCATTTGCTAATATTCGCAACCTTCTGCGAAAGCTCGACCAGGTCTGTTCCTTCTTTGATAACACGGGTTCTGACACAATCATCTTCACTGAGACATGGCTTCATGCAGATATTTCAGGCAATGAAATTAGTCCTTTACAAGATACCTATAACATTTACCGTTGAGATCGCGTTAACAGAAGGGGTGGAGGCGTAATTATAGGCATTGAAAAGGCAATAACCTATTATCTAATGGCGTCTGCTACAAATATAGAAATTTTATGGGTTGTTTGCAGAACTCGATTTGAGAAATTATTGATTGGTTGCTGCTATCGCCCTCCTGACACTAATCCATCATTTCTAAGCGACTTACGATGCACCATAACTCATGCTGTTAAGAAGTGTCCAACTGAGCTCATTTATTTATTTGGCGACTTTAATTTTCCTTCAATAAACTGGAAGCTTCTTTCATCTAATTGCCATGTCTCCACTGCGTTAACATTAGATTTTAACTTAGCCCAGATCATAAGCCAACCCACTCGTGACTCGAATATACTTGACTTGGTATTAACAATGGCTTTACAGGAAGTGCATATTGAATTGTTACAATATGACAATACAAATATCAAATACTCAATTATACATAAACAATATTGGAGGTTAACAAAGGCAGACGAGAAGACTTACGTCTTCTCATACATCATAATAATACATCATAATAATAGTACATCCTAATACGTAAAATAAAAGGGGTGATCAAAGAGGTGTATAAGGGCAAATCTGAAATAAAAAATACATTTATGTAAAAATGGTGAAAATAAACGAAGTAACAGTATGTAGGAAAAACGAAATTATGCGTACAGTGTAACAGCAAAAAAAAAAAGTGAACAAGAGGCATACAAAGGGAAAACAGGAGCAAAAAAAACGCACTGATGTAAAAAAAAAGTTATACAGAAGTAAGGATGATACAGGAGGCTCATAACTGGGCCGCATGTAGCTGATCTTCAAGCAATGTTAAAAAGGAAGATAACGTCGCGCTTGTTGCTACTCTAGGATCCAGCCTGTTCCATTCATGTGTCATTAAAGGAAAAAATGAATATTTATGACTTTCCGTATGGATGACATGCTCATGTAATGATAATGCGTGTTTGTGCCGCATTTGTCATGTTTGGGTTAAAGATAAGTATTTGGAACTGTCAATCATTATGTCTTTGTGAATTAGCTGGTACACCATTTTTAATCGCGCAAGCTTGGCTCGGTTTTGTAAGGTAAGGATACCGGCCTGTTTTAGTAATTCTGTGGGTGAATCTTTTAGCCTATATTTATTATAAATGCATCTTAGTGCCTTCCTTTGGACTGCTTTGAGTTTGTAAATGAGTTCTTTAGTGGAAGGAAAAAAAAAACAACGTTAGCGTACTCCAAAGTTGATCTGACAAAAGTTTGGTATGCTAATAGCTTTGTGGTAAGGGGGGGGGGGGGGCTAGTCTCAGCCATCTATTTAAAAAAAAAAACAATTTTTTCAGTGCAGACGAGGTGACGTTGCTTACGTGGCGTTCCCATCTAAAGTCATGGGTTAGTGTTAAGCCAAGGTATTTATACTCTTTCACTGCGCTGAGTGTGGCGCTGCCTATAGTGTAGTTAAAATCAGATGTGTGTTTTATTCTCGTTATTGATAGGACAGCTTATTTTTTAACGTTCAGTGTCATTTGCCATTCTTTACACCATTTGAATACTAAAGATAAAGAGTTGTTTAATGCAAGATGGTCACTATAAGAGTCAATTACTTTGTATAAAACGCAGTCATCAGCGAAAAGTCTGACGCTGACAGGAATATTACAAGGCAGATCATTAATGTATATAAGAAATAAAATTGGAGCCAGAACGCTTCCTTGTGGAACTCCGGATCTTACGCTAGATTTATGGGAATGTTGCCGGCTGACTTCTACAAACTGGGTGCGGTCACTAAGATAATCTTTTATCCAATCTACAATGGGCCCTTTCCCCAAGGTTAGTTCGAGTTTATGAATTAGTTTGTCATGTGATACCCGGTCGAAAGCTTTTGAAAAGTCTAAAAAGATAAGACCGATTTGTTTCTGTAGGTCGACAATCAGCGATACATCGTGTACAAGTTCAAGTAGTTGCGTGACTGTGGAGACACCTTTTCGAAATCCATGCTGACAGGGTGTTAGCATTTGTGTATTTTCAAGGTGTTTAGTTATGTGCTTTAAGATGATGTGTTTCAACAGTTTGCAGGCTGTGCATGTCAGTGAGAGGGGTCTGTAGTTAGAGGGTTTGGTTTTACTTCCTGATTTATGAATAGGTTTTACTTTAGCTGTTTTCCAGTCGTTAGGGAGGGTCCCTGACGACAATGATTTGTTAAAGATTATTAATAGGTACTTGGCCATCCACTCAGCGTATCTGCGAAGGAATGCATTTGATATATTGTCAGGTCCTGATGATTTCTTAGAATCTAGTTTGAGCAGCAAATTAAGTATGGATGCTTCAGTTATTAATAGCTGATCTAGAGGCTTTAATTCCGACGGACGTGTCTGTAATAGTGTGCCGTCATCCTCCGTGAAGATAGAGCAGAAGTAGTCATTAAGCAGGTTAGCAGACCTTCGGTTGTCTACATCTATCGTTCCGTCATCATTGCGAGTTTTCGGGTTTATGTAGTTCCAGAACTTCGTTGGGGCTGATTTCAAAAAGTTAGTGAGCGTGTTTGTGAAGTAGAATTGCTTAGCTGTCTTATTTTTTATTTCATGTATTCAATAGCCGTGCTGAGATCGTGCTGTGTGTATTTTATAGGTTGGTTTTCAGCAGTTTTCTCATCCTCTTTACTTTACGTTTGGCGTGTACAACATCGCGCGTAATCCATGGATTACGCTTATTAGGCTGCTTCTTTCTAATCGGCACGTACTTATTTATACAATGAGAAATGATCGCTTTTAGCGCGAGCCACAAGGCATCGATGTCGGTACTGTTGTTACGGGAAAGTTCAACAAACGATTCATACTCATCAGCAAGGTGATCAAGTATATTAGTGTCCTCAGCTTTACTGTAGTCTGGGTACGCGACTATTTCTTGAGGGGTAACAGTGTCATAAAGGGGTACGGTGCAAGATGTGATCTTGTGATCGGAAATACCATCTAGAAGACATAAATTAGTTTCTTCGCTTATGAAGTGATGGCTGAGAAATATTAGGTCTAATATGGAAGAGCTGGATTCCTGTATACGTGTAGGTTCAGTTACTATTTGTGAAAGGTTGAACGATAACATAAAATCAAATAACATATCCGCACAGGATGAATGATGCTGCATTGTGTGCCAGTCAACATCAGGCGCGTTAAAATCACCTGCTATTATTAATCTGGATGACGGCGCATGTCGTTCTGTGTACTCATGCAATCGGCGTATACTGTCAAAGTCGGACGAAGGACTGCGATATACGCAACCAACGACTGCAGTGCACACATCATAGCTCAGCTTACAAAAGATAGCCTCAGCGCCCGCAACATCGGGTAACACTAAAAACGGAATATCTTTTTTGACTAGAATGGCCACACCTCCGCCTCGTGTCGTTCGGTCTTTCCGGATGATAGCGTAGTTGGGAGGGGCTATCTCATCATCTTTAATATCTCCTGTTAGCCAGGGTTCCGTTAGTGTTACAAAATTGGGCTCAAACGTAAGAAGCAAGGCTTCAAGGGAGTCTGTTTTTTTCAATATGCTACGGGCATTTATGTTCAAAAAGGACATGTGGGATGTTAGTTTCGGCGGGAGCGAAGGTTTCGATAGCTTCGCTGCTGGTTTTTTGTGTCAGGATTGACGGAAGCAGATTTCAAGGGAACTACAGTATTATTCTCCTCGTCCCAGTAGAACATATCTCCGTTTATTCGCAGTTTATCATAAGTTAGACTCACTTTGTCGCCAAATTCTTTCCTTGATTTGGCAAAATTCCACAATGTTCTTCGCAAATCCCGTACGCGTGGTGAAAAGTCTTCGGAAATAGAGAATCCTGACCCCTTCAACTTGGAACAATTTTTCAAGATTTTTGTTTTGTCCCTAAAATCGAGAAGTTTGAGAATTACTGGTCTTGTTTTAGAAGCATCTGGCCTGCCTAGTCTGTGAATACGTTCGATACTTACAGCATCATGCTTGAGAGTGTTTTTAAAAACCTTTTCATTTACTGCAAATTTTAACGTGTCTTCGCTTTCTTTGGCTTCTTCTGGCATACCATATACTAATAAATTTGATCGTCTGGAGCGATTTTCGAGGTCGTCCAGTCTTAGTTCTAGTGTTGAAACGACTTTCTGTAGGTTAGTGACCATTTCTGCGCAAGACGAAATCTTGTTATCCAGGGTTGTAAGCTGTTCTAGTTTCTTGTCTATTGCGTTTAGGCGTTGTTACTTAATTTCTTTTAACTCCTTTAGGATTTGTTGTAGTTGCCGTGAAATTTCCGGTGTGTCAGAACCCGGGTTGGATTCTACATCACCGGCTAGTAGCAATAATTTGGCGAGATGCACTATGTCAAAGCAAAGTTCACACAGCAGCCCAGGGCACGGCAGCACAATTAAACAAGGCTCGTTTGAACGCATGCAATGCTGAAAGCGTTTTCTCACCTGCGCAATTAACACAAACGGGTTATCCATGTGCCTTTGCGGCCAGGTGCCGTGCCCTATGGCCCACGGAAATGTGTCGTCTCTTCTTATAGCACGAAGGGCTCGGTGCGCCACCATCGCCACCCTCGCCGAATATAACATACATAGATGGCTTCAGCGACCACCGGTTAATTCAAATGATTCTTAACGTCCCATTTCGTCTCGCTGGAGCTAAAACAAAAACAATTCGCGATTATAATAGAGGTAATTACATTGTTATAAATGATGAATCATGCACGTTCTTTGAGAGCGTACTTTTACCATCCTTTCATAATCGATCCGTAGAAAACAAATGGACACTCTTCAAAAACAAGTTAGCTTCATTGGTTAGTGAACATATTCCTACAATCAAAACAGCAAATGATAAACAAAATCCATGGTTTAATAAAGCACTTAACAGATTAAGAAATAAAAAAAAGATTGTACGCGGCGGCTAAACGCGCGCAAACTGCTGCTTCATGGCAAAGGTATAGAGACTTCTTGAATAGCTACTGCTCCGCGGTACGCATCGCCCGTGATAAGTATTTTTCTCATGATCTACCGTCACGGTTCACCACTAACGCTAAGAATTTTTGGAAACAAGTGTGCCCAGAACGTCACGATAACAAAATAACGTTGCAAATTGACGACCACATTCCTATTCCAGATCAAGACTGTCCTAACGCTTTCAATACTTTCTTTACATCAGTTTACACCACTGAAGATCATACAAACATCCCCGATGTAGCCGATCTTGACTATCCTTTTTTGCAGCCCATTGAAATCACTGTTGACGGAATCGCATCTATAATAAATAATCTTTAACTGTCCACGTCAGCGGGCGTTGACGAGATTAACACCAAGATACTAAAAAGTACAGCCTCACCCTCGAGTAAAATATTATGTCACATCTTTCAGAAATCACTATCAACAGGACAGCTTCCACATGACTGGAAAATTGCAAAGGTCATCCCCGTGTTTAAAAGCGGCAATAAAAACTCACCTCAAAATTACAGACCCATTTCTCTGACATCCATCTGCTGTAAGATGCTTGAGCATATAATCGCCTCCCATATTTACAATCACTTAGAGCAGAATGACTTTTTCTTCCCTAACCAACATAGATTTAGAAAGGCCCTATCATGCGAAACACAGCTTTTTGAATTCACGACTGGCCTACATCATTACTTAGATCTAAACTTGCAAATTGACTGTCTCTTTCTGGATTTTTCCAAAGCTTTCGATCGTGTTGCTCACTGCCACTTAATCACTAAACTCTCTTCTTTGTGTATAGATTCATCAACTCTCTCATGGATACAGAACTTTCTTACTAACCGGCAGCAATTCACCATTGTTAATGACTTTTCACCCCACTTTCATACGTTTGTTCTGGTGTGCGCAAGGGAGTGTTCTTGGTCCACTGCTTTTTCTTATTTATATTAATGACTTACCAAGTAAATTATCCTCACAAGTGCGCATTTTCGCTGATGACTGTATAATTTACCGAGCAAAAACTAGTACTTGTGACCACGTAATAATTCAAAATGACCTCGACCTCATCAGCAATTGGTGTAATAGTTGGCTAATGTCCCTTAATTCAAGTAAATGTAATGTCCTTTTCTCGCAAACATTCTAACTCTGAGTTTTCTTACTCTATTAATGGCAACCACGTATCCAGTGTTGACTCTTTTAAGTATTCAGGTGTAACCTCACATCTAACCTTTTCTGGACTACCCACATCACCAACATCTGCAGTGACGCCTCACGATCATTAGGCTACATACGCCGCAATCTACGTAAGACGCCCACAAATATACGTGCTTTAGCTTACGTAACATTTGTTCGCCCTCAGTTAGAATTTGCTTCTGCAGTTTGGTCCCCTCATTACAGCTATTTAACCAACATGCTGGAATCGATCCAGAATAGAGCTGCTAGATTCATCTCACAAAACTACGACCATAGCGCAAGCATAACACAAATTAAGAAAAACTCATCACTTTCCCTTTTGAGCAGCCGACGTGATCTAAACCTTTTTTCATTATTCCATAAATACGTACATGAAACAAGGCCATTATCATTGACATTGCAAACATCTGCATTCACATCGAAGAGACTAAATAATCATCTTTCATTCACACGCATATACGGTAAAACATACATTTTTAACTCATCTGCACTCCCCCGTGTCATCCGCATGTGGAACAGCCTTCCAAATGAAATCGTTTCAGAACGCAATCGGGAAAAATTCCGGCACCTTTTACTCACCCATTTACAAGATTAACTGCACATTTTATTCATATCAAAATCGGCACCTACGTGTCTATTCACTACTAGTATCTCGCTTTTTTTCTCTTACTTTAAACTTACTTGTTTGATGGTTTGAATACAAACATGTCATTCAATTCTGTTGTGTTTTATTCAGTAACGTTTTTTTGAATAATGAAAAGTCTTTTCACAATTTGTGCTTGTTTTTTTAGCTTGTTTTAATCATTATCTCTCGCGTATACTCATCTGATGTTCATTGCTTTTCTATTCCTATTAAAATTATTATTAATATTTTCTCATTCTTATTCCTGTTATGACTTGTATAATAATTGACATTTAGTTCATGTTATTGTTTGTATGAAAAGTGTACCAATTCATGTATGTATTCCCTTTATGCTCCCCTTACACAATGCCCTGTTGGGTCTGTAAGGTATTTTGAATAACTAAATAAATAAATAAACGCAAAGATGTGTCATTTTGGTGAGCGTCCAGCTCTAGTGCTCGGATATCTAATCGACAGGGACGGTATACGACCAGACCCGCAAAAGATCAATGCTGTACGCAACTTCAAGCAACCAACGGCTGTGAAGGGTCTTCGTAGCTTCTGGGCCTTTGTTTGTGTTTTCGTCGGTTTATCAAAGACTTTGCCCAGCTTGCTCATCCACTGACAGACTTGCTCCGCAATAACGCCCCATTTCGATGAACCATTCAGTGTAAGGCTGCTTTTGAGCAGCCGAAGTATTTGATTACTTCCGGACCCCTCTTGCGCCGTTTCGACCCGAAGGCAGTCACAGAACTGCGTAAGATGCTAGTGGTATTGGTGTTGGTGCCGTGCTAGTTCAGTAAACTATGATGGCCGCCAGCACGTCGTGGCGTATCCAAGTTGTACTTTGACAAAGGCTCAGAGGAATAATACAGTCACAAAACTGGAATGTCTTGTGGTTGTTTTTGCTATCCAAAAGTTCAGACCTTACTTGTATGGCCGGCAATTCAAGATCGTCATAGATCATCATTCTTTTTGTTGGCTCATCAACCTACGTGACCCAGCTGGCCGGTTGGATCATTGGGCTTTGCAGCTTCAAGAATATAATTTTTATGTGACCCACAAGAGCGGTCAATGCCACGCAGATGCCGACTGCCTGTCTCGTCTTCCATCTATACTGATGACGACAATTTCGATAACTGCCTGACTGCAATCTCATCCAACTCCCCAAATTTGGACGTCTTCCATCATGAGCAACAGCGTGACCCTTCACTGAAACCAATGATAAATGTGGCTGTTAGCTCTAAATGCGCTACGCTATTCGTGATTCATGACGCCCTACTATATCGCAAGAGTTACTCCAGCCATGGTGCCACACTACTCCTCGTCGTGCCAGAATGCCGGCGTTTTCCTGTATTCCAAGCCACACACAATGACATCCCGTCTGAGAACCTTGTATTTGCCCGGGCGCTTCACCGTATCCGACTACGTTCCACTGGCCCCGCCTCTGGAAGACCACTAAGCACTACGTCGGGAGTTGTGATGTCTGCCAACGTCACCAACAGCCTACTGCACTATTGGCCGGGCCACTGCAACCGGTTAAGCGACCGACATCACCATTCGGAAAAGTTGGCATAGATTTACTGGGCCCCTTCCTGAAGTCTACCGCCAGCCGCTGCTGGATTATTGTGTGCGTAATTACCTGACACGGTATACTGAAATGGTGGTGGTTGCTTCAGCCACAGCACCTGACGTATCATGGTTTTTTCTTCACTCGATTATACTCCGTCACGGGGCTCCTCGTGTGGTGATAAGTGATCGCGGCTGGCAGTTTACCGCTGCCATTGTCGAAGAGTTGCTACGGCTTCGTGGGTGCCAGTATCGCCATTACACGCCATACCACCCTCAGACCAATGGCCTCACTGAGCGCACCAATCGTACTATCATCAACATGCTTTCAATGTACGTCGCAGCGGATCGCAAAAAATGGGATGCCATATTACCTTTTGTTACATACGCCTTAATTACCGCGAAACACGAAGTCACCGGTTATATGCCTTTCTTTCTTCTCTATGCTCGTCATCCCCAAAGATTCCTTGACACCATACTTCCTCTTTCGACGAACGAAAACGCCAGTTTCGCGCAGAGTTTCTGTCGCGCTGAAAAAGCTCGTCGACTTGCTCGGCTCCGAACTCTTTCTGTCCATGCTCGCGCGAAAGACCGTTATGATGCAAAACACCCGCCTGTGACTTTCGCTATGGGCGATCTTGTCCGGCTGTGGACACCTGTTCGAAAGATGGGACTTTGTCAGAAGCTTCTTTCTAAGTACTCAGGACCATTTGTCATTCTCAGTGCTTGAGTGACGTCAGTTACGTCGTTGCAAAAAGGACATCTCAGAACCGGCGTTCGCGTAAGACACAAACTTTGCATATTGATCATTTCAAGCCTTACATAAACCGATCGCTTCTACTCACTCGGTGAGCTTCGTCTTGCCCGGAGGAAAATATAACGCGGGCTGAAAGAGCGAAAAAGAAGACGGACGCTCTCGAGCAGTGGCTATTCGGCAGTGTCGGTTGAGCGTTGCCTTTTTAGATGCTATGTTTTTAGTGCTATGGTGCTATCATTTTAGAGAAAATGATAGCACCATGCAGGAAGGAGGTCACGTCATGAATGTGCGGGACTGGGTAATGGTCTGGCATTGTTACCCGGTTCAGCGCACGATAGTCCCCGCAAGGGCGCCAATCACAGTCTGTTGATTTGGGGACCATGTGAAGAGGTGACACATATGGGCTAAATGAAGGACGTATTATCATGAGTTCCATCATGTGGGCAAACGTCTGTCGGGCCAACCACAGCTTCTCGGGTGACAGGCGCAGTGGTCGCGCATAGACCGGTGGGCCTGTGGTTTCGATGTGATGCAGGACGCCGTGCTTTACTTGTGGAAATGCCTGTGGCAGTCGCGTCAGCTATGGGAACTCCTGTAGTATTGTGGTGAAGTACACTTCTCCAGCCGGACTAAGCAAGGCCGGGCTGATAGGAGGGTGCAAACATGGCGTGCCTTGTACCGATCCTTGAGAAACAGGATCTTGAAGCCGCTTGTTGCGGACGTCGACCAAGAGACCGAAGAACTGCAGAAATTCTGCGCCTAGTATGGCGCATTTGACATCAGCGGCTATGAACACCCAGCTAAATGTTCTACCGAAACCAAAGTTCAGCGTCAGTGAACGATCACCGTATGTGTTTATCACTGTGTTATTGACAGCTTGCAAGGGCGATGCACTAGGTTTCTTTCTTTCAGCTTGTGACGCCGGTATAACACTCACCTTGGCGCTTGTGTCAACTAAGAAACGTATTCTGCTGCTGCGGTCGGTAATAAAGAATACCGAGGAACGACTTGGAGGCAACGTAGTAGCACTGGTCGCCCTCAGTGCCTGCCGCGGCTGTTTCCCGAATGCACGCACGGCGGGACACATTTACGCGCACTACTTCCGAACCTCCGATGGTAGCAGCAGATATGCTCATGCTGGTTTTGCGATAGCGGCGTGTTAGGCTCGGTTATTGTTTGCGCCCTTCTGCTTGCGTGCAAAGCTGATACTGTTTCGGCAAGTCGAGAAATCTCCTCATGCGTCTTTTGAAGTTCGTTTAGAGGCTGTTGCACTTGCACGGCAGCCATGGGTCTGGGGGGTCATTGCTAGCAGTTTGTCAGCAAGTTCGGCGGCTGTGGTTGAATCCTTGTGCTCTGAGACCGTGACGACCATGCGGATGCCTGAAGGCAATTTTCGCAAAAAAAATTTCCCGGATCAATGCTCCATCTTTCGTGGTTGATGTCTCGCCGAGCAACTGTTGCATGTGCCGCAAAAGCTGACTAGGAGTACGGTCGCCGAGTTCCGTACCGCGAAGCAATTGCAGCCGTTGTTTTGGTTCGGAGGGCGTAACTCGGTTAACAAGGGTTTCTTTTAGCGTTGCATATGCGTTTTCGACAGGTAGTGCGAGCAACAGATCCCTGATTTCACTGGTTATGGCGGGCGGCAGACTGCTGGCTACTTAGTGGTCTATCGTAAGGTCTGCGGCGATTCGTCTGGCTGCGAACTTAGATTCCACTTGTATGAACCAAAGTGTGGGGTCTGCATTCCATTGATTGATTTATATGTGGGGTCTAACGTCCCAAAACCACCATACGATTATGAGAGACGCTGTAGTGGAAAGCTGCGGAAATTTTGGTCATTTGGGGTTCTTCAACGTGCACCCAAATATGAGCACATGGGCGTACAACATTTCCGCCTCCATCGGAAATGCCGCCGCCGCAGCTGTGATTCGGTCCCCCAACCTGCGGGTCAGCAGCCGAATACCTTAGCCTCTAGAAACCCCTTGGTAGGGCAGAGATTCGCAGTCCAAAAGGGGGGCAGCTTACTGCCGACTGAGGAGACTGACGGAGGGGCGTCGGTCATGGACGTTGAATCCATATTGCGGCTGGTTCGACACTCCGGTCGCTGTGTCTGTATTCCGGGTCACCAATGTTGAGACGCGGCGCACGGCAGAGCTGCACAAGTGAACACCTCGCATCCCAAACAACAACTAACTTTTATTATCACCCTTCGTCTCGAAGATAACTTTCTCGTGCGGGCACATGCGCTCTCTGCCTCGCACTCAGAAGCGCCGCTGTGAATCACCACAAAAGTATGTGTTGGCAAAGAGTGAAGCATCCATGGAAGCATGGAACATTTATAGTTAAGAGGGAAAGTAGCTGGGCAGATGACACTCCTTGGTTTGGTGTACTTGTAGGCGGGAGCAAAGGCCAGAGAGGAAAACCAGGCAATGATGGAGTGCATATCAAAGGACGTTGAGGAATGGAGAGGAGGGCGCGAGATAAATAAACTGGGAGATATAAATACGCATTTAGAAGATAGAGATGGGTATACCGAGCCAACAGGCAAAATAATCATGGATATGTGTGAAAGGCATGATTTGATTATTTGCAACATTACCGAGAAGTGTGAAGGGCAAATAACAAGGGAGGTAAGAAGGCTGCAGTCGACGATAGATTATGCACTGATGTCACATAGCATGTATGATAGGCTCAGGGGAATGCACTTCGATGAATGTGGCTCCAGAAATCTGGGTAGTGACCCCAAACGCATCAAGCAAAGTTTTGGAAGAGCAGTGAAAGTGGGAAGGGGACATGAAGAGCAACTACATGAAAATTTTTGTTCAGGAAGGCAAATAGAAATAGCCTCTAAACAAATTGAGAAAGTAATCACTGAGGATAATAACATAATGTGGACATACACGAATCTAATTAGACTGTTTGAGGTAGAGCTTGCTAAGGAACGTGATAAGTCACCCAGGAAAAGAAGACACAAACCCAAAAGTTGGTGGGATGATGAAGTTAAAAGAGCCAGAGCAAAACGTCAGGAAGCCTCTAGGAAACACAGATGTGCTAAGCAGCGGGGTGAACCGACAGATGACGTTGAAAGAAAACGGAACATCTTTCTAGGCTGTAGAAGGGAAGCATCTCTTCTGATCAATCAAAAGATTAAAAAAAGGGGGCTCAGTGGCTGGCAGAAGTACATAAAAAGGATAGAAAGACAGCTGCAAAATTTTGGAACCATCTAAACTCCCTAAGAAATGAGACAAGCCTTAATCAGAGGTCTATACCTACCACCCAAGGTGCTAGGCTAGAAGGGACGAAGCTATTGAATATATAAGAACAAAGGTGATATAAAAATTCCAACAAAGATGTGACTTATCCACTACTATAGACGAGGATGGATCAAGTGGCGCAATGGCTTAATTTTCACAACGAGAGTGGTAAGGGCTGAGAAGAAAGTTCCTAGTACATCAACAGGCCCAGATGGCATTCCAATGATGCTGATAAAGACATTGCGTCCGAAGTATAAGCAGACATTGAGAGAGGCAGTGAGCAAAGCAATAATCGGTGGTGAAGTCTCCGATTGATGGAAACTTAGCAGGATGAGCATGATATTTAAAGGAAAAGGGGAGAAAGCTGACATAAACAACTACCGACGTATAACAGTGACAGCAGTGGTCTACAGGCTAGCGATGCGGATTATAGAGGAAAGAGTGCAGGCATGGATAAACGATGAGGGGGTGCTAGGGAACTGCAGAATGAGTTTCGGAAACACAGAATGTTGGAAGACAATCTGTTCTCACTGACCCAGTGCATCGAAATAGCAGAAAAGGAACACAGGGCCCTGTGGCCAGCATTTTTCGATATTAAGGAAGCGTACGACAGCGTGGTCCAAGAGGGCTTGTCGGGAATACTGGACACACTAGGTGTAGAAGATAGAGTCAGTAATCTTTTAAAGGAGATCTATAAAAGTAACAACGTAGTTATAAAGTGGGAAAAACAGGTCTCCAAACCCACAGAGGTAAAACAGGGGCTTAGGCAGGGGTGTCCGCTGTCACCCTTGTTATTCATTATGTACCTACAAAGATTAGAGGCCAAATTAGAGGGAAGTTGACTCTGCTTCAACCTCTATTTCGTCAAACAAGGAAACCTCACTGAGCAGGCACTACCAGCATTGATGTGCGCAGATGATATAGTGCTAATGGCCGACAACAAGGAAGATTTGCAGAGATTGATGGACATCTGTGGTAATGAGGGAGATAGGTTAGATTTTAGAATCAGTAAGAAAAAATCAGCATTCATGATTTTTATTGATAATGAAGGTAGTTAGTTTAGGATACAGGAGGTTGCACCAGAGATAACAGATAAATACAAATATATGGGCATATGAAAAAGCAATGGGACCGAGTACCTAAGGAAACACGAAATATACGTAATGATTAAAGGTAACAGGAATGCAGAAGTGATGAAACATAGGACACTGTGAAATTACAATAGGTATGATGTTGTGAGAGCAATATGGAAAGCGGTCACGCTTCTTGGTCTGACATTCGGCAATGTGGTCTTGTGCATGAGATCAGAAGTTCAAGCAAGATTAGAAATTAGGCAACGTGGAATAGGTAGGCTTGCTTAAGGAGCTAACAGAAATACACCAAATCAGGGAGTACAAGGTGATAAGGGATGGACATCATTTGAAAGCAGAGAAGCTAGCAGCAAGATAAAATTTGAGAAGCGATTGAGAGAAATGGGGGAGGAGTGTTAGGCTAGGAAGATTTTCAGCTACTTGTACATGAAGAATGTCAATACAAAATGAACGAAGCGAACCAGAAAATGGATGGGTGAATACTTAGAAAACAGCAGGAGGTCATACTAAAAAGAACTATCGGTTAAGAAGGTGAAGGAAACGGAGACAGATATGTCAAGAATTGGCATATAAAAAAGTCCGCACTACAGATCTATTGAGCTTTTTAGCAAGAAATTGCCAAGGAAAGGATCTATGAGAATACTCGGGGTAGTTCTCTGCTGTTTGAGGCGAAGATGGGAGTATTCCGAACCAAGACATATCGGGCCAAATACGAAGGGGCAGACACGGTATGCAGTGCATGTTGAGAGGAAGAGGAAATTGCCGAACGCTTGATAACGTGCTGTAAAGGATTTCACCCTTTGGTTCAGGATGATTGAGCAGAGTTTTTCAAAGCACTGCGGTTCAGGGACAGGGAGGGCAAAATAGACTTTGAGCGGGTAGAATTAGCTAGAAGAAAGTTACCTGATTAGTGGTTAAAGTTAATGCACAAGTGAAACTTTAACCCTTCACTGCAAAGTACCAGTCTGCAACTTCACTGTTAAAAAAAAAAGGTGTATCTAGTCTTTGGTTCCCTAAGCATTACGGTTAGGTGGCGTTAGGCGCAGCCCGATTTAAAAGGTACAGCCTTATCAATGCATACATCGATCCATGCACAGCATTGTATATAATAAAAATGCTCCTGCTTGTCGACCAACTGCTGCGTACTTCTTGTCGGCCGGCGCTTCAGCGCCGTGCCCTATGTTTTCCGGGCGGCGCGTATGCCGCACGCCACATACGTTTTGGCGACGAGGATCTTCAATCCACGTGCATCATACGTCAAGGTGGGCATCCAGCCTTCTTCCTTGTGCTGTCGACTCAGCACTCGTGCAAGCTGTCCCACCGCTACTGTATTTCCTGCATACATTCCTACTTTTCAACACTTTTCGTGCCAGTCACGAGTCTTACCGACGTGTTCGTCTCTACTGAACTGCCTTCTCGACGGTCTCTTCGGCAAGCATAAACGCGGCTATCCCCCCGCCTCAGTTCCTTGAGTTCCCTGGTGTACCGCCTATTCTATGGAGGCAGTGGCGTCCTGTGTTACAGGTTTACATCGATGCCGCTGCCAGGCACGCCACGCCGGAGTACAAGAAGGCGCTGCTCCTGAACGGTTTGGGCGTCGAGGGACTCAACACTTACCTGCGTGCCGCCGAAGATGATGAGATGAAGCCGGAAGCCGACCGGCCATCTCAGGAGACGACGCTGGACGTGTTCTACACAGCCCTTGCACTGCTGAATGAACTATTTAACCCTCAACTGGACGCGCCGTGTATGCGCGGCCACTTCAAAGCCCCCTCGGCCGGGCCCAGACCAGTCGGCGGTAGGCTTTATTCTGGAAACACGCCGAGTAGCTAAGCTTTGTGAATTCGGCGCGGCGGGCAATATCCTCGCCTTTGACTAGATTGTCTCTGACATCGCGTCGCTGCATCTACAAAGAACTTTTTCTTCAAGATGGGTAAGGACTTCACCCTACCGAAGGGCGTTGCTCCTCTCTCGACTTAGCGAGAGAGAAGCAGCGCGTCTACCGCACGTGGCTACAGTTATCGGGACTAAAATTCAATTCAGTGTCCACGTGTCCGATTCAAGATGGTTGTTCAGCTCGCCGAGCGATTCAAGATGCCAGGCCAAATGGCGGCTGACCTCCCCAAGCTTCGGTGCAAGATGGCAGTGGTGGAACTTCTCCTTTGTGCTCCTCCTCGGCCTACACTGTTGCGGACACCTCCTCTCCAGCTTCGCCGCCGGCTTGCACGGGTGCCTGTTACCGCTGCGGATCGACGCCGCATTGGGCCAACTCCGTCGCTTGTCCTGCCAGGAGCCGGACGTGTTCGTGGTGCGGACGTCGTGGACACTTTGCGCGGGTCTCCCACACTACTACGGAGTCTACTGGTCATTACGGCATATCGACTGTGACCAATACAGTTACTGCCCTTCAAGTGGACGAAACGGTCACGTGCACTATTGGACTTCTTCATCTTCCCGTACAGATCAATGGATCCACTTTCAACATGGTCATCGACAATGGGGCAGCTGTGTCATTACTCAACGTCAAAGATTATAAGAGGAACTTTTCGCATATGAAGTTGCTACTTTCGCAACACGTTCTACAGAATTACTCAGAGCAAGAAATAAATAATCATAGCTATTTCAAGGCAACAGTCTCGTACAACAGCAACTGCTCCGCGATTCTCTTCTACGTCACGTTACCTCACTCTTGGAATTAGATGCCATCCGAGCTCTGGAAATAATATTCATAGGTGAGACCCACACTTGTTCTCTCGTCGACTCCTTGGCGGTTCCAGCGAATGCTCCACTGGAGTATCGCCACCTGTTTTCGTGGGACATCGGCACCGTCCGGAATTCCATTCACCGTGTCAAGGGTCGACCTGATGTGCAGCCAGTAGTGGCCAAATTGCATTGTCTTCCCTTATTGCTGATGCAAGAAGTTGCCGACGAGCTGCAACGACTAGAGTGGAGTGGCATCATTGAGAGAGGATGCTTCAGACTGGGTGTCTCTCTTGGTCGTCGTCCACAAGAAGGACAATTCTATCTGACTGTGCGTCGATCTCCGTGAGCCGAACAAGGCTATTGTTGGGGACTGTTTTCCTTTACCTCATATTGAGGAACACTTACAACAGTTAACAAGTGCTAAATTTTTTTATAAACTTCATTGTGCATCCACATGCAATTAAGTTGAGTTAGCGCAGGAGAGTCGTGACCTTACTACTTTTGTAACGCATAGAGGGATTTACAGATTTCGCAGTGTGTGCTTCGGTTTAGCATCTGCGCCAACTATTTTTCAAAAAAAATGATGAGCGATGTATTGAAGAGGTGCTCAGGCTTTGTCTGTTTTTTAGGCGACATTTTAGTTTGGGGCCGTAATGGGGAAGAACATGATGTGCACTTGAAAGGTGTTTTGTCTGAAAAAGATTCCTGTGGCAAGAAGTTTAATGACAAGTGTGTATTTGCTGCTACTAAATTGCATTCTTAGGTCATAAGTGCTCGCGGGTTATCGCCGGTTCAGTTTAAGGTCACGGCCTTTCTTGATGCCCCTGTTCTTAATGACGTTAAAGCACTCAAGTCTTTCTTGGGTTTAGTTGGATATTATTCAAAGTTTCTACCGCATTATGCTGGTGTTGTTGAGCCTCTGCGCCGCATGCTCCGGTAAGGTAAGAGTTTTAACTGGTCCGCTGAGGCCAATGCCAGTTTCGACCAGGTTAAATAACTACTTGTTGACCCACCGGTCATAAAAAGTACTGATAAGAATATTACGGTGGTGGTTAATACCGCTGCATCCAATGTCGGCATCGGAGCAGTGCTTCAACAACAGAGAGGAGATCAGCTGCTAAATGTTGCTTTTGCATCTAGAACATTGTCCCCGGCGGAACTCCGGTATTCATCAGCAGGGAAGCGCGAAGCTCTTGCTTATTTGCGGTAGAAAAATGGCATGTGTACCTTTGCGGTCGGCATTTTACATTATGGACTGACCACCAGGCTTTCGCTACTTTGCTGTCAGCTGGTGCGGTGCGGCGACGCCCCTAGCGATTTTCTCAATGGTGCACCCGGCTGTTTTAACTTTTCTGTACAATATTTCAAAGGTGCCGATAATATTGTAGTGGATGCATTATTTCGGCTGCCAGCCCAGCTTCCACCAGCACAGGCGCCAGAAGAAGAGATAATTTCTTGAGTTGCTGCATGCTTAAATAAGGACGAGTTACAGGCAGCTACTGCTAATGATGGTACCTTCCAGCAGCTTATTCCATACATTGCTGATGGTTGGCCTCCAAAGAAGCATTTGACTTCAGAACTTGTGCCTTACTTTGCAGTTAAAGATGAACTGTCTTATACCGATGGGCTCATTTTCCGTGGGGAACGTGTTACAGTTCCAAAAACTTGCAGGGGGCAAATAATTCAGGTAGTCCATGAGATCATCCGGACATAATTCGTACAAAGCAGCTGCTTCGTGACAGGCATTGGTTGCCATTCCTTGGCAAACAAGTAGAAAGTGCGGATTGGAACTGTTGCATCTGTCAGGCTGTCGACAAATTGGAAATCTGTGCTTGCACCCCTGAAACCAGTTTCTTCTCCTGAGAAACCATGGGTGAAGTTGAGCATGAACATTATTGGTCCTCTTTCAAATGTTCCCTCAGATTGTCGCTTCGCAGTCACTTTGATTGACTATTACTCCAAATGGCCTGAAATTTGTTTCGTTCGAGACGTTTAGTCTGGTGCAGTCATCACCTTCTTGACTTCAATCTTCTGCCGTGAAGGTTTTCCAACATGCTTAGTAACAGACAACGGTCCCCAGTTTAAGTCTCATCAGTTTGAAACTTTTCTTTCCGAACGAAGTATTCAACACCTCTGTTCTTCCAACTACTATCCTCAAGTGAATGCGCAGGTTGAGCGGTTCAACAGGGTCCTGGAAAGGGTTAGCCGTCGCCAAGTAACGGTGACAAAAACTCCTTCGTTTATTTTCTATTTCAATAAAAAAACAGGGTCCTGAAACACTACATTCAACTAGCCCAACTAAAGCGATGTCCTCTAAAGAAGGCAATTACGGAGTACTTCAACGCTGACCGTTTTTCTGCTCAGGCAACTACGAGATCGTCTCCCGCGACGTTGCTTCATAGACGTGAACATCACACAGTGCTTGACATAACTGATCTGCCGTTGCCTTCTTCTTTGAAGTCATTTTCGGACAATACCACAAGGACGCGAGTTTTTCATAGGCAGAACTACGTTAAGAATTATGTCGATCAGAAGCGAGGAGCCAAACCTTCAGTCATTCAGGTTGGCCATAGAGTCAAAGTACGTGTTCCAGGGAAAAAGCACAAGTACAGAGGTCCGTTCACATTTGTGTTGGCAGTGGGATCCCAGGCATTTAAGGTCAGTGATAGATCGGTTTGTAATGATTCTAAACTTGTAATCGCCTATTTCGAACGGGAACGAACTTCATGCTTGCACTTTTCAATACCTTTGCAGAACCAGCCGCAATACTCTGCCTCGGTTCTACGATGGGTTTCTATCCCTATTTCGGCAGCATCACAGTCTCCCCCTGGGGGATGTTAGGGTGTAAACACAGAAGATATATGTGTCATAACATTCTTCGAAAATTGTATAAGGTTATAATAGTTGCTTATGTGCGATTAATCATTGTATGAGAACCTTAAAGCCACATGTCCTCCTCTTTTTAGGGGAGGGAAGATGATGTGGTGTTTCGGTTTCTTCATGGTTGCCAGATTTAGTTTCATGTAAAGTATTTTCACCCTCAGAGGCGCTACCCTGGGTATATATGCGCGGCATTGTATATAATAAAAGAGTTCCTACTTGTCGACCAGCTGCTGCGTATTTTTTGTTGGCGGGCGCTTCAGCGCCGTGCCCTGTGGTTTTCGAGCAGCACGGTACTACAATACCCAAGTCAAAAGAGCAAGTTAAGGAGACATGCAATATGAAAAAAAATGTTGCCATATTAGTAGCCCAGAGAAAAGAATTTTCATTGTGTTTATATGCCTTTATGTTGATTTCGAGGATGTAACCAATTTTTTAATGAATTGCACTCCTTTCGTTTTGCGCCATGATGATGTGTAAAGGTTTTCCCACTAGGCCTTCATGATTCTGAGCCGTTAATAACTCGCATGGCTCTACATTAACTATGTAATGCAAATAACTATGAAAAAAGTGGGTAAAAGACATTTTACTAAACAAAAAAGAATTGTAAAGAGAAACCATTTTGAATCATCAGCTCATATTAACTGCTTGCTTTAGGTTTGTAACAACTGTTCTGGTGATATTGAGTTTTAAAGAAAGTACTTGAACACTTCACACGTTAAAAAATGTGTGGGGAAAATATACTTTCAATTTGCTATCAAAAGTACCCAAAACATGATTTCCAAACTCGAGAAGTTGCCCATAAGTAGATCGTGAGAAAAATATGTTATAAAGGTATAAGTAAGAGGTCGTCTCTGCCGAAAAATATAGGTTTTTAAGATGATTCTTTTCCATCATGGGAGCTTGGCAATCGTGGTTATTTTGAGCATATGGGTATAGTGAAATCCTCGTACAAAATGCAATAGGAGACAGCGTCTCTCATAATCATATAGTGGTTTTGGGACGTTAAACCCCACATATCAATCAAGGAGACAGCCAGGGGACTATATCAGCGGAACTTCAACAAATGAGCTTTTCTTTACTTTTTGGTAGTCAGCTTGTGCTTTTTAAAAGCAATTTTTACCTATTTCTAGTTTCATTAAAAGTTTCACTTTTTTGTCGACAAAGTAGAGACGCTGAACTTGTGAAACCAAATAAAACCGGAAATACGTGATTTTGAAAAAATCCATATTTCGGCTTGCATCTCTCCTTAAGAGCACATATGCAGAGTAAGCTTCGGACCACCGAAAGACGCTTTCTGGTGCACAGTATTAAACATAAAAAAACATGGTGCGCTGGTATAGCAAAGAAGAAATTGTTACAGTCTGCGGGCATGTTTTACGTAAATGAAGATGAAAAAGGAACGAAAAAGAGCAATATTGGGGTTGTTTGATATACAAATTTTATAACAACAGTAAGTTATGTTTTTCTAAACCAACACCACTGTTACCTTCTATACAAGTATTTATAGTCTATACCGGTAGGGATGCATGTAGTTGAGAGGCAGCGAAGTGTGTTCACAAAATGCTCTCTGACCGCGACATACTCTTCTGCAAGCGGCAATCGGCTTGTATCATTCATGTTCGCTGAAGACCACTTTAATTGAAGTGTGCTTCCCCTAGATACACCTAGCTTGCCCACTTTATTCCGGCGTTACACCCATAACATAGTAAAAAGGACCTGCCATGCCAATATGACACCATGCATCATTCATTGGGGTAATATAAAGACAAAACCGATTTTTCAAGTATTCATAAACAGCAGTTTTTTAACACCGAAAACACAACTCGTACCGTGAGAGAACGCTTGGAAAGCAATAAAATGCACTAAAAATACGCTGGCCGGGACGTCATTTTAAAATAGCTGTGATTTCATAGAGTTTAACGGCGTATACTGGTTCACACATGAACCTAAAGGTAAGAATGAAATACATTGTCTTCCTAATAGGCTGTAGAGTTACGATGCCAAGTTTCATGAAATTTCATTGAGAAATTGATGGCAAAATGTGAGAAATACACTAAGAAATCTGTGATGTCATGCGTGAAGATTTCGGTACAAAACCTAAAGATGAAACTCTGACCTTAACTTTCCTTTTTCTTGATAAATACATGCTTGTGAAATAAATAACCTTAACGTTGTTAGGGTACAATCAAACTAGGCCAATTAGTAGCTTTGCTTGGATGTCCTGTTGGCAAAGGGATTCCGAATTTCTTGCCAAGTGTCTCAACCCTTTTGGTGATCATCTCAAATGCAACAAAAAATTTGCCAATTTAACCAATTGAACAGCTTACTGTTGGTCACGTTCATGAGAAAAATATCGTCACGTGGAAGTTTTCTACCGGTACTCATCCGAATGTGTTTTGTCGGATATTTTATTCAGAGAATACTGTTTGCAGATCATGAAAAGTGCAGTTCGTCGCGAAACCGGGAGGCGTGTAATCGAAGTTCCACTGATTTTACATTAATAACCGCTTAAACTTTTATATTTTACAGAAAAATCTATTGAAAAAAGCATTTTGGTACCAATGGAGACTCATTTTGCATATTGTGGTGCTTTGATGAAAAATCATTGTCAACCTCAATTGAAATCATATAAACAGTTCCCATAATAGAAGTTCTATCACTACACTTTTTTCTTTATTTTAAGAGAAAATAATTCTGGGCTTTTTCATTCATGGCAATAGGTAGCAACTTCAATGAAGAAGCTACCAAATGGGAAAACATCAGAGAGTGAGAAGTGAAACCAGTTCATGCAATACATGAACAAGTATTTGAGTATTATTCATCTGAATGCTGTACTAGAAATATTCTTAACATTAATGACCTTTATAGTTATTCACAGATTCAATAGAAAGTCTGCAAATACCTAGCTGCAATTTTTCACGACAGCAGCACTCACAAAAAATGGTGCGCATAACCACCCGCGAGGTCTTCCTACTTGAACTGACGAACTGAATGAACTGCAATAGTCCCACTTAAGATCTTATCTATCAAAACATATTGTATAGAAGGAATATTCCGACTGAAGAAAGGGCAGAGCAAGATGTTCAGAACAAAAATTAAAGATACAATAAGAATTTATTTATCCCCTGCTTTTGGGGCCCAAGCTCATTAGGCCTTCGAGCAAGGGCATCCACGTCGATTTCTGCTGGTGCTGGCGGGGCACTCTGGACTTGGGTGGGTGACCTGAGCGCAACGGCCGACCCGGGCCTTGTCCCAGGTACGGTACTCGCCAGTCATGGCCTAACAATCAGAGTAGGTATAAATATTCCATTCTGGGCCCAACACAGATCGCTTTACTTCATTTTTGGCCGTAAAAAACAGCGTAAAACGTACGAGGATACAGAAACAGTAGACATAGCTCTCAATGTGTACTGTTTCACTGTGTTTTTATGTTTTTTGGGGATGTTCTTTTTCTAGGTAACAATGTACAACTCGCTCAAACCAAGGTCCGGCTTACCTCAGGATGGATAGCCAGCAGAGGCTTTTTCGTATGATAGGTCAGGGCTTGGGTGGCCCACTCATCGGGCTCATGATGGAAAGGCTGTGCACCTCCTGGCACTGGCACCTCGTCTCTGCCCTCCGTGCACGTGTAGCGAAAATTCGTAGTTCTGTCTGGGCAAGTGCCCATAGGTGCTAGCGATACCCATCCGGTTCAGCGGGCGCGTCGTGGTCTTGGAATCGAAGATGTGCATGGCTTCACTGGGCGCCGGCGCTGTACAGAAAGTTTCCCAAGTCGTCGTGCAGACTATTATACGTTGCCATTGTTGAGCATGCGGGCTTGAAGGGGTCATCTCTGCCGTAGTCTAGGCTGTAGGCAATGGCGGCTGTGGCCACATCCACTGACCCAACTGAGCCCAGCTCATTACCTATTAAGGGACAAACCGCAATCGTCCAATCAAAGAGAAACCCCGCTCATCCTATAAAATGCAGCCGCGACAGAGCAACACAGCGCGTGCATGCCTGGCATACCCAACAACGCCTGCTTGTGCTTGTTTGTTTGATTCCCTATATAAATGGCATGTACCCACTTTGGGGTACAGGCCAAGAATGCATTGTAAAGACTGTTAAATATTATTTAGGTAAGCTATTCACTTGAAAACCAAAAATAAAGAAAGAAAACGGAATATTATGTAAAATATTCATTTTAACTACAAACTTTCTGCTTTTCAGCATGTATTCAAGACTGCTGTAGTAACCTGATAGGAACAATTTTGAAAACTTAGGTTTTACCCTAATAAAATGACGAATATTTTGGTATACCAGATTGAATTGTATTTGTTGAATAGCTTTAATGAAATTACGCACGGAATCATAGACATCCGTGTGACAGTTTCCCAAGCCTTAAGCACTGAAGCTTAAAGCATTTCCCTCGGATAAGTTCAAGCCTATTTTTGCAAAAGGAGTAACCAGAATTGAGGCATTGATTGTGACGGAAACTCCAACGCAATCTTGGCAAGAAGTCGGAATGGACCTATTCACTCACAGGAGACACAACTAGTTCCTAGTGATAGATTATCGTTCTTGCTACCCTGAAGATGCATCTACGTGCGAAGCACGAACTCTGAGGCGATCATCAGTGCGGTCAAGAGCATTTTCACTTCTTCCGGCAGCCACACAGTTGCACGAAGCAATAATGAACCACAGTTCACTTCACATGCACTCGCCACTTTTGCGAAGCACTATGGCTTCAAACACATCACCTCAAGTCCAAACTACCCGCAGTCTAACGGGAAAGTTGAGAGGATGGTGCGCACAGTTGAGGAATTGTTTGAGAAACCAGATCTTTTTCTAGCACTCCTGCTTTACAGAGACACTGCAGGCGCCACAGGTTTTAGCACAGCGCAGCTCCTCATTGGCCGTAGCCTGCGAACCAGACCTCCCAAGCTGGCGGATCGCCTCCAACCTCACTGGCCTGAGCCCGAAGTTATTAAGTGCCAAGACGAGCAGATAAGAAGACGAGTGAAGAAAGACTTCGATCGTCGTCGTGCCGCGACTCTCTTTCCTCCGCTGGAGCGGGGAGACATGGTGTGGGTTCGAGACGTCAAAAAAAAAAAAAAAACGGCGTACGTTTTCAGCTCAGCCTCCAAGCCTCGCTCGTACGTCGTGGAAACACCTTACGTGGTGCTTGTGCTAATAGAATACATCTAGTGCCTTATTCGGATCCAACAACGAGCCAAGTCGATGAGTTAGCTTCCGGGGAAAACAAGACAGGAAGAGTGAGCCACTTTTACAGACGCTACGGGAACAGCAACACGACAAGTCTTTAAAGAAGGTGGAGTTAGAGTCAGCAGGATAGGTCGTCGAAGTAAGATTCCGAAAAGACTTCACTTGTGATGTGATGGGTTTCATTGTGTGCTTATCTCAGAGGAGAGATGTAAAGGGCACTATGCGACATGCACTCTATATATGGGGTGTTCGAATAAAGCTAGAGGGATTCGTTCGGTCAATTGGCCTCCGGCTCACTGATGTAGATGCGCTTAACGTCGGTATGCATATTGCATCGTACATGGCAGCGCATCATACGAATGGTGTCTCTAGAAGGGTGATCGTGCATTTTCTCATACACAGCGTACGTACAATGAGCACTGGAGAGGCGAGAAGAAAGGCAACCTTGCGCGCGGCTCGTTCGTCAAAGCGACCGCCAACCCCGTAGGCTCTGCAGTAGAAGCAAATTGCGATATCAGTTTAGGCCCATACGAGCTCTGTGGTTTCTGCTTTTGTGATCAAGCTAACGTGGTCTTCAGCCACCCCGCAGTACCGCACACATGAGAAGACGCCAAGCAAGCACGACAGCCACACGAAGCCTACAGTTCGTAAGAAAGGCCGGGCAGTAAGACGCCGTGATATAATGAGTAAAGGTGGCTTTGTGAATTTGCGAAGGATGTTTTGGGGAAAGTTCACCTGTTCTTTCTTACTTTTTTTTCAGAAGCTATCTGTCATGCTCCTTTATTTTACCCCTTCTGTCTTGCACGTTGTAGATTGGACGGAATCCACCCATGCATGCATACCTTAAGTCGCCAGGTGCTGCGCCGTACTCCCTGCAATGCTGCAGACATTAGGCGCCATTTTCCTCTTCTAATTACTACCACCACCACCAGTTCACTCACTAAAACTTGCGATCTTTGCCTGATGCGCGAAGTTGCGTCGGCAGTCCGCTTCCAGACAGACCACAGGCATCGCTAATGGGCCAGTTGAACACGATCCTCACCAACTTTCCGAAAAATATTTCGCATTAAGATTCAATACACGCACCAGAATGCTCGATTACGGCCGAAAAGGAAGCCATTTCTCGGAAAATGCCACAGTCAGATGCGTCCATCGATCAGTCATTACTGGGGATGCTTCAGTTGCCGAGCTTGAGCACCCAAACGACATGGCGATTCGGTGAGCGTAGTTACAGTGGAATTGACCCGTAAGCTCAGAATTGTACTGCCCGTGCGCTGCGTTGAGCTGTGTTACAGACTCTTTATAATCAATACTGCAAATCTTATAATCAACATTTGCGGTGCACTTACATTCCTGTAGTCTGACGAGGCTCAAGGGAAGTTTCACATACGTATATTACATTCTGTTCGCATTATCCAGAAAATCCTCAGTTGAAGTTATTCAACTACTAAAATTGACCATGAGGCTTGTTTGAATGGCATTTACTTATTACTCAGGTGAAAACCCAAAATACACAATCAATGGGATACATGAAAGACACATTACGCCAGGTGCCGTCGTGGGCCTTTCTTGCGTTCTATTTGTTCTCTATCATAGAAATTATATCCTTTTTATACAGCATTGTTTGACCACCCACCGGCCGACACGTCAGCACCATATTCACTGAATGGAGCGGACCAGCTAAAAAATAACTATTTGCAAGACATCTCTGTTGGGAACCATATGCTACGCTGTGTTTTATTCGGTTTGCCATTTATTTGCTACGTGCACTGCTTCATCGTACAGTTTCTTGGCACTCTCAAGGTTTTCGAGAAAATCGGCCAAGGCCGATAGGCTTGGCTTAAGGCGCCTTTACACTAGCGAGACACGGCACCGATTTGGGCCTGCCGATTGTGTTCGAGTCTTTTGTCATATGTTCGTTCCACTCACACTACAATGATGCGAACAGCCTGCCAATTGTCAACGGCATGCCTGGTCGGCGTCTCTCTGTGCTCGCGGCCTGTTGTCTGCCGATACTTTGGTCACACGGGAAGCGCATGCGGCGACACTGAGCAGACTCGCGTGGTGGTGGGGTGGTAGAGATTAGGAGAAGGGGGAAGACACTGAAGGTGAAGTGGGGCAGCCACCCGGCTGTGATGAATTGGCTTATATTTGGATGGCTTTCAACAGACCCGCATCGTTTCGGCAACTCCTGAAAGTACGGCTTTAAAGTTATCGGTGTTGCGTTCATGCGGGTAAGTTATGCCCAACTATGCTCGTTTGGGGGAAAATTTAAAAAAAGCCGATGCTGTCACAGTGTCGAATGTTTGCGTTTAAGCAGTGGGATGTGTGTATGGCGGCGAATAAACAAAGATGGAACCTAAAGTGGTCAAAGTAGGTAGGGTAAACGGGCTGAGTGATTTTTATTTGTCTCTGCGAAGTATATGAGTCTCATTCTTGGGGTCCTACACTGGGTTATGTTACTGCAACTCGTATATAAGAAGAGCTTTAGCGACTAACTAGTAACGTTCTTCCAGGTATCGGTACGACGATACACAATCTGGTGATAAGTTGGGCAATTATTTTTGTTTTGCACTTTAGTGCCACATACGACATCAAAACTTGGCCTTCCTAACTGAGTTGCGTGAAAAAAAAAACCGGACAACCATGCTCTGACCTATCATTGCATTCTAGAGAGTGCAGCTGCGCTACTTTGTTTGGTGATAAGGTAGTCCAAACTAGATTGAGGGAAAAGGTAGCGTGGGAACTTGAAGAGGCGTATTTCATCAACACAAAGCTGGTGATTCGTGTATCGCGAAGCCCTCCGTTATGTTACTTGCCGCTGAGGTAGGTTTTCTGGAGGTGTACCATTGATACAATCTGACTGCTCATTTAATCTTTGCTTTCACTGCACATGTTCTCGTAACCACGTATATAAGTCTGTTTACTTCAATAAAGACTTCTTTCCTTTGTACTTCATTTTTTCCGCGCAACTCTGTTAAGAAGAATTACCAAATCGCCCAGCAGTCCGTGCTTATCAAAACCTAATGGTGAGATCTTCCAAAAACGGATAAAAATATTCGAGAGATGAGCTACATTGCGATGTAAGATGCAGCCATACGCAAATAAAGATGTTCGCGGCAGCTATCAATGCATGACAAGTAGTCAGTGTAAATAGAAAATGATGCGCGTTATTCTATCAAGCTCAACTTCTACTTAGTTGTGAAGATCCATCTTTTATGGCTCACTGCCAATTGGAAACCACGTTTTTCTTCTCCTTTTCGCTCATCTGCCCTACCTGTGGAACTGTCTATCTCGGGGTACGCAGCGGCTTCCCCACCACCCCTCAGGCACAGGAAAGCACACAAAAAGTTAGCAGAGGAAAAAACTTCAGGCATGCTCCCTGCTCTACCATTGTCTCCCTCGGGCTACACGCACCGCACTGCCCCCGCTATAATCCATGGTAACCAGGGACGGGGGTGGTGGCCACAATAGGGAAGCGAACAAAAGACCTGGGTTGGCTCTCTAAATACCTATTCAGACACCGTGGAAGCCTTTGAGAGGGCGTTCTTATCTCCCCTAAGATTACCCCTTTTGTGATCGTTTGAAGCAAAGACATGGGGCGAATTTTCGCTCAGCCGCCGATCTCCCGACGACACGCGGACGACAGGTCTACGGATGCGTTTTGCTGGAGTTGGAGGGGCTGCTTATAAGAGGAGGAAAAAAAGAAAAGTGAGCCCTCTAACTGTCTGCATCAGGGTGCGACACCTCAACAGTAGCTCGCAAGGGATGGGGGTGAGGAGGGATTAAAAGGATAGGATTAAAAGTATATATATAGTGAAAGATGCGCTGGGACAGAGAGCGAAGACACATCGAGGGATAAGAGAGATAGCAAGGATGGAAACACGGTCACAGGATTCCGAGGACGGCGCACCACTTGCGAGAGCTCTTGTCGGCGTCAGGAAATGGCGTAGGGCAAGTCCAGTAGGTCAGAGCAACGCTGTCGTCAGAGATCGGCGCCAGGAGATGACGTAGGGCCAGCCCTGTCGACCAGAGTTACGCTAACGTCAGAGATCGCGAGGGCACAACCGGTCGGCAAGGAATCCAGCGAGCGAGTCCCCATAGGGTTTTCGGTCTCTCATCATGTTACACTACGACGACATGCTGTCTTTTGAGGCGTCGTCGTCGTCGTCGGCCTAGTGTGAACAGAGGGTCTGGCGCCTTCGTCGGCAGGCGACTCGTCAACCGATGGTTTGCGCCTGCCTCGTGTCTCCGGCGGGATCATGTTAAGGTCATGTCGCTCTAGTAGTGTAAACGCGCCTTTAAAGGCACGTTTACACTAGAGCGACACGACACTGACATGACCCGAAGGAATTGGCCAACGAAAGACTGTCAACACGAGAAGTCGCGGGCGGAGCCTTCGAGAGACCATCGGCACACTGCTTGTGTCTTTGCCGTGTGCATAGGCCGACGACAAGAGAAAAGACACTCCGAAAGACAGTTCGCGGACCAAAATCGGTGTCGTGTCTCTCTAGTGTAAACGCCCCTTAACGGTCCCGAAGTGGGAGTCGCCCACTGCGTGCTAACGCACCCCTTGCAGGACCACAATAAAGTTTCGCAACCAACCAACCGACCGACCGACCGACCGACCGACCGACCGACCGACCGACCGACCGACCGACCGACCGACAGACCGACCAGCTAGCCAGCCACAGCCACAGCCACAGCCACAACCACAACCACAACAACAAGAACAAGAACAAGAACAACAATAATGATAATGATAATATATTAACTATTGCAGGTAATATATTTACTAAAATATTTATCAAGTATCTGGTAATTTAGTATTCCAACCTCCCCCCACCAGCGAGAAATACTGGGTGCGCTAAGGACTCATACATCCGCTTTTACTCAGTACGTAAACCGAATTTCGTATTGAAACAAGCAACAGTACTCGAAGAATAAATATTCTGATAATCAACCCTCGGACGACATTCTGTGAAGCTAGAAATGATTCTATATGTCCAAATTTTTTTCCTCTTCGCAACATTCTCCCGATGCGCTGTTGTCAATCCGAGAAATAAGCACAATTTTTTTCAGTACATTTGAGATGGTCGCCGAAATGCCTGGGATGTTTTTTGTTGAATAGCACATAAAATTTTCAATCCCATATGCAACATTTGAAATAACAACACAGTTCTCGTCATTTTTATTTCAATTATCTTCCCAATTTCATGTTTTCTATGAGGCTTATCAATCTCTATTTTTCTGTTGTGCTTTTTTTAGCTTCTTATGAGTCAGAGAGCACATGCTTTTTTCTATTTGCGTCTTCTGTATGACAGCTGGCTACAACAGAGGGGTGAATTTCAAACTGCTTCAGATAAAAACACATGATGCAAACATTGCATTTTTTCCGTTCTAATCAGTTGGTACATTTGAAAGCAACACTGATTAGAATAAACATGACCGTTGGCCCAGTACCACAATTTTACCCGGGTGAAATTGGAAGTTACGAAACCAATAGAGTAGCGTCAGTCACATCGCTATATCAGCGGTGGGTGTGCTTTTGCGTGTGGCACACAAAAAAAATCACAATAAATATCAATTTTTCAATAACTACGGCGACCCTAAGCTAAACAATTTAGGTTATGAATATGTGAAAAAAGTTGGCGACTGAACGTGATAGCGTGGTTTTCTTGTTTGCATCAGTGCGTATAAAGATTATTTTAAGTGTGAAATGGATGCAATGGGAACATGTGTGTGCTCTTTCCAATCTTTCCCACTCGAAACACGCGCAAACTTCCCGCGCAACGCAATTTCTTTATTATCTGCTTGTGGGTCTTAACTCAATAACAACAAAAGTTTTAAAACTGTGATGCCAGTAAACCTAACGTTTACACAACGGTATTTTTATTTAAATTAGTAGCACAACATGGTACAATATTGCCGTCGATTGCAACTGTGTAAGAGCCCAATCGGCGGAATCGCAAGGCGCATCACGTTTGTTTTGCCTGTTCACGTGAGTCGTCCGTGGTGTCTGCTAGGGATTTTCGTTTCGCAGCTCTATGCCACAATACTTCCCGCGTTTTGGCGCGTCCAGTAGTTGATTGCTTACTGCTGACGCACGCCCTGACAGCGTTGTTATTCAATACACTAGTCTGCTATTTGGGCTTTTGAAGTTTCTGCTACTGCTGCCGTGCCTTCGGCAGTTGATTGGTACGTTTCGTTTTCACCGCAGGCCACTTTTAACGCAATACCATTACACTGTGTAGTGTTCAGTGGTTGAACGATCTATGAACATTCCCCATTCAGTGTACCTGCTTAAAATGAAATTATTAGGTTTGCAAGTGGCCATCTATACTGCATGAACGTGTCGACTCACGACGACTGTGTGGTGCAGAGACCGTGTTTAACTGTTGCAAAGAAGTATCTTGCTTTAAAATTTGGGGCCCGGGGAGACGTACGGAATAGTGAAGTTCATGCCTTCTCGTTTACTGTTCTTTCTTTCCAGGGATGTGATTGAAGGTAAATACTGTATACCAGAATGCATCAATACCAACCAGCCGGCAATGATGACCCCCCCAAGCGGCTCTCCCGGCTCACCCCCCAAAAGGAAAGAATTAAAGGTGGCACAAAAAAGTCAAAGCCTTCCTGTTCTGAAAACGCCTCTCGAAGAGCTCCGTCTAGAATACAACAACTCTGTTGCAGCCTAACGAGCACATGTCAGCGCAAGTTCTTTATCTGATGACGAAGCCTTTGAGCTGGCACCCAGATGTGTTTCAAAAAAGAACTACCTTTCTGACTCTCAGACTCCATTGTTGACGCTAGAGTGGAATCGGTTCGTCTTTCTAGTCTTGTCAAGTGTCCTTCGTCCACCAACTTGAATCGACCTCTGAGTTTTGCTGCAGAGCAACTGCTACGTCAGACCAGTTGCGTGGGTACAGGCAGCCTGAGTTCTCCTAGTGATGGCACAAATGATAGTTATGCCAACAAAGCTCATCAGCTGTCTCTTTTGGCAAAAATGGAGCCCCCAACAGGTTCAACACGCTGTGTTACCAAGGTACACCACTTTTGGGCAGTTTCAGGCATGTCAGAATTTCAAGACACTGTTGACTTTCCTCCACATCAACCAAGTATTTTTCCCAAGATTTACACTAAGGATGCTCGCTTGTGTTTCGTAGTCTACACCACATTAGTATGTGAAAAAAGGGGGGGGGGGAATTAACTGCATACTGAATTTTTTTCATGTGCCAAAGTACACATTTCTAGCGACCAGCTTTCACAGAGTGATTGCAAATTTTGAATGATAATAAACAATGTAAGTGTTAAAAACGTTATTCAAGTCATAGTATCTTCCTATACTGTACACAAACAGTTGTCTTCCAAACTTAAGTGATAATGCTGCTTAGAAGCTTGCCAAGCAGAACAGGTCGTTACACACGGTGTCTCTAGTTCAAATATTGTATTTTGGAGCAGTAGCAGCTGTCCTGCATGAGTGTCATATTAAGCATTATTTCTCTTTTCTGTTTGGAGTAAAATAATTCTCTTTCGTTTTCTTGAGTTGAAATGAAATTTATTGCGCACAACTTATTTTTTTTTCAAAGGGAAAAAGACCAGTGGTGTGCAGGTCGTGGTTGACATTTTCGATTTGTTTGGAATGAAAGTTGATTCGCAAGAACAACACTGTTTTGCTTTGGTGGTGGATTACAGTTACCTATATGGAACTCTTACTCAAGGCTTGGCCTACCTGCCCTTGAACCATATGCATCATCATCATCACAGTTGGTCACAGGCATGAACAGTGTCCTTCATAGGTGGTCTTCATACACTGGCTGTGCCCTATCATCCCTCTTTCTACCTTTTGGCACTGGTCACAAGAAAAAGAAAAAAATCTATTTTGCACGAACTGCACGATTTATATTCAGTGATACATGGATTTTCTGATGCATGTTTTTCAGTTGGAATGCTACACACAATAACTTAGGCCGATCACTTTTGTGTGCTCCTACATAAATGGCAACTACTATGTTCGGTGTTATGCGTGTAGTACCTTTTGCACACTTTATTATGAGTGCTGCGAGCACTCTGTCATCACTTCAATTGAGGTATATATTTGATCCCATCCCCCTCAAACCCAATGTGGGAACTATAGCCAGTACGCGTCTCTATGAAGTTGACTACATTTCTTATAATGGGTGACATACCAGAACATGTTTTCAAATAATTTGGTGCCAGTAAAGCTGCCCTTGATGTTGCACCTTTCTCACTCTAACATTTTAAAGGTTTGTAATATACCCGCCCCTCACGGTCTCCTGAATTAGCGTTGAGTAGTTGAAGCAACAAGTTCCTGAATTAATTTTCTGTTTAGGTGGAGCTACCACAAATCTAAATTTATTGGAATTTGACCAGATGATGTCAATGACAATGACTTTCGAAATGAAGAATTTTGTATAAACACGCATTTTGACTACTCCTACGTGAATTCAGGGATAGTGAAATGTAGAACGAAGGATGCAATGGGGTCATCAGCTTGAGTTTTGTTTCTGTCTTTTATACGTCGCAACAAATCATAGCAACCTGATGACTGCAATTTGAATTCCAAGCGTGAAATCCCACATAACACCTGATATGTCGAAGTTGTTGCACTTGTGAGGGAAGTTTCATTACAGCGCCACTTGGAAACAATATTAAAATTCATAAACGCGCGTTTACGCTACAGCAACACGACACTGACATGACTCTGACGAAAACATGACCAACCGCAAACCATCAGCCGATGAGTCGCCCACCAATGACTCGCCCGCCGATTAAATCACCAGACCCCATGGTCAAACCTGGCCGACGACGAAGACGCCTCAAACGACAGCATTTAATCGTAATGCATTATAATGAGAGACCGAAAACCCCAGCAAAACGCATCCACAGACCGGTCGTCGGCATGTCATCGAGAGATCGGAGGCTGAGCGAAAATTCGCCCCATGTCTTTGCTTGAAACCACCCCCAAGCGGGCAATCTTGGGGGAGTTAACAATACCCTCTCCGATGCTTCCATGGCGTCTGATTAGGCAGCTCGAGCCCCACCGGAAGTCTTTTATTCGCTAAGCTATTGTGTATCCCCAACCCCGTCCCTCGTTACCATGGATTATGGCGGGGGCCGCGCCGAGTAGCCGGAGAGGGACAATTTACAGCAGGGAGCATGGCTGAAAATAACGTGCATGTGTGCAAGTTCAGCTGGTGTCGCTGCGTGTGCCCCCAATGTGGCTGCAGAATTGGCCAACGAAAGACTGTGACCACGATAAGACGCAGGAGGGCCTTCGGAAAATTACCGGCGGACTGCTTGTGTCTATGCAGTGTACATAGGCCGACGACAAGAGAAAAGACACTCCTAAAGACAGCCCGCAGACCAAAATTGGTGTTGTGTCTCTCTAGTGTTAACGCGCCTTAAACAGGGGGCCAGTGCTGGCCGTTTGCACGAGTTGATCTTTTTTTAAAGGCAGTAACACAGACAAGTCTACTTGACAAAACGACCGCTCCAGCTCTGGCCCCATTTATACGAATTGCTCTACGCAAGCTGCTACCTTCACTTCTTGCCTTCTTTTGTAAATTATGTGATTTGGTAAAAGTGGTATAATAAATATAACACAGGAAATGTTATTTTAAATGGTTTATGCATGCTACTGTGTGCATGCCTTGGAGTTGAAAGAACACATTCCTCAGTCGAATATGTTCTAGTGAAGGCATTAGCTGATGAATAGCATTAAGCCCTTGTGTGATTTGCATTTGTGGCGCTGCGCAAATGGCAATAAATTCAAGGCATTAGGAAGTTAATGCCATTTGCTGTGCCTGTGCTCTACTGTGTTCCATCCGTGTAAATGTAAAACTTTATATAGGTGACTTTCATAAGGAAGTATGAATGGTGAAAGCTTTAGCACAAATCATTATTGAAGCAGCAGTAAACAGTACAGATTGCTCGCGGCCTGAAATTTGCCATTTTGATGCATCTCTACAAGCTATCTGGTTGGGAACGTCAGTGGCAAGGCGTCACAGCTTGGTGAAGAAAACCGTTAGTTTTTAAACAGAAAGGTCAATGTATTTGTGGCTACGTGGAACTTGAATGGATCGGTATGTTTTAGCAGCGACTTTTTCATGGTGTTCGGTGAACATGCATTTCTGTGCAAAGTTTTGTCACTTGTAACTGGGAGCTCATTAAGATCTGCCACTCCTTGTATTGAGATCGTTTTTATTTTAACAAATTTTGAGTGTTTGGGTGTTTTAGCAACCTTGTTCAAGGCAGACGCGTAGTTGAACAGCTTTATTGATTCATGACAGAATCTGGTGAGGAAAGGAGGGAGGGGGAACAAGACGCAGAATCTAAACGGCCGGATTTTTTTGTGCATCAGCTAGCCCTTCTGGCACATTCCACTATGCAGTGCTGTAGTCTGGTTGCACGCTGCGCAGTGCAGCCTCCAATCAATCCAGTTGTTCTGGCCCTTGCCATGCATGCCTGCGTTTGTCTGAAAAATTCGGAAAGATGGGACCAAGGTCTGCTCTGGTGCAAGCTATAGTAATCCCAAATCATGTTTAGTGTATTGTCTTCTCTAACGTACTTATTATGTGCACTACATTATTTAGTGTAGAATAAATTATTTACTTTCATGTTGGTATAGCAATAGTGTTTTGTGAAAATTTACCATAGAACTACTACAGAAATAATATGCTAAAGTTATACATGAATAATGGCTCATATTTCCTTGAGTTTTGTAATGATTAGCATTTTGTTAGAGCTAGGGGACTCTCAAAAATTTGCAGTTTTGGCACAAGGCAGATGCAATGAATGCCATAGCAGCTCATCGTAATGTTACACGAAGTAAAGCTAGGATATTTAGGAACCATACAAAATGTTGTGAACATGGTCTAATGTGCGTTAAGCTGCAGCGTCTCACACGCACAGCAGCACGTTCTTCCTGTGTCTGGGCATGTATACGAGTCCGCCTTGGTTCAGCACGACTAGCATTCCGTTGGAGCTGCATTCCATTGGAGCTGTTGCACAGGTGTTTGTACAACACACGATGGCATCAGAAAGGCCGATCTACATACAGCATTTTCACGGGCGTTTGTCGGGCCCTTCCTTCCATGGCTTCAGTCGATACCGGGAACAGTAGTGAAAAGTGCAGTTCCAATGCTCTTCAAGCGCCCACGTCAGATTGCCCAGACAATGCGTTGTTGGCGTGAACGCCGAAAGCAGCTGGATATAGGAGGAAGCTCGCTTTCTTGCTTGCTTGTTCCTTTATGTGTGGCTTCCACCCACCATGGGGGATTGGCCATAAAACTGGTGGTTGATATAATTGTTTTTATTTATCAAAGGGATGAACTATAAATTGACTGCACCAGGAATAAACAAAAAATTTTGAATAATCAACGTCCGACTGCATGTCTATTGACAGTAAGTCAGTGGTAAATGGTGTATATATGTAGCTCACCGTTAGTGAGAAGGATAGAAACGTAAACAGGATAGCATGAGCGGCACAGTCTTGTTGGTTATTGCAGCAGACTGAGGTGAGGAGCGAGGAGTTGCTGGCTCGAATCCCCGGTAGGGTGCCTTGGAATTCTTTTTCTTCTGATTTGATTTTCTTTGATCCTCCATATATCTATATATATATATATATATATATATATATATATATATATATATATATATATATATGAGATCTAACAGACAATAATGCCAAGGAAGGTATAGGGGAAGTTATTAGGCCAATTGTAATGGTCTAATAACTTCCCCTATACCTTCTTTGGCATTATTGTCTGTTAGATCCCATTATTGTGTAAAACACAAAAAACGAGCCCTTAAGTATACACTTGTATCCCATATATATATATATATATATATATATATATATATATATATATATATATATATATATATATATATATATATATATATATATATCTGCTGTTATTTTGCCCCCTCTGCCGAATGGGTATGTGGTTCAGAACACTGTTTTTCTGCATGCGGATGTAAAAGGAAGACCTTATCACGCGGAAGACTTTCGCGAGCCACTTTTTCGACGTGTTCAGCCCACCGAGGTTCTTGCGCTCGGCGCTTATCAAATGAACCACGTGTGGGCAGTGACGTGCCGAAGCACTGACGGTGTAAAGAAACTTTTAACTTATCCGCAATTGACCATTTGCGGGAAAACTACTGCGCATGAGCAGTAACGGCACAGGTAGCGCCCTCTACAGGCGTTTTGTTTTTGGTTGGAAAACATCAGCCTGGCCAGCCGCCAATCATACATTCGTTAGCCGTGGTTGAGCGGCCTTGCTTTCGTAGTTAAAGCTAATATGCCAACACAATGCGTGAATTATTTTACCGAGATACAAGCGTGAAGAGCTGGGCTTGTAAGTTCATGTTAAGGTGCGAATAAAACCTACGAAAACTACCGGTGACTGTGCATTCGGTTGTGCCTTCATCGTCCTCCTTTTGAGTTATCGCTGGTTTTTGTCGGAGCAAAACTGAGAAATTAGCGCGAACTTTGACAGGCTCTCGTCCGCGAGAGTACGTGCTGAAAAGAGATGCTTGGATAACGGCATGCGAAATGTTGGCAGAGGAGGAGCCTTTATTGAAAGAGAGGAGTGTGACGCACGCGGCTCGTCCTGGGTATACCGAACCAGCGCCTGTTCTGGCCGAGCTAGCACTCTCTGATCTCTTTAGTGTACCACGGCAGCACACGAGTCGCGCTCATACCCGCGTTACCGCTCAATACTTCTGTTAATACGTGAAGATGCACTCCAACGTATCTGCGCGAACCCTTTTTCTTAGAAGCACGAGTAATTTGATAATCACAATAGTGGCAGCTGCATCAGTAGTCCCTTTATGAACAGTAGGATAAATTCATGTTACGTTATGAAATAGAATGTAGCGTATTAGGAAAGTACATATTCATTATTACATCATCACTTGACACTGACGATTTTAACTAGAGACACTTGTATTCGAGTGTACTAGACACGCCTATAGTATGCTCTACTTGTATATATATGAAAACTCCCTCCCAGTAACACAATCACAGTGCGTTCTAACGATGTGACCTGTAGTAACGGCGAACACTGCCGTTTTCACGCAAACATCGCACCTCACAGAAGGTGCACAAGCCGTCCTCACCGAACATATAGCTAATCGACAAACATTTCAAGGTTCAACTTCAAGTGTATAACATAATGTTCTTCTTTGAGAAGCAGGCGTGATGAGCCTGGCGAACCGTCGAGGTAGCGGAGTGCAGGTGTCACCTCACTTGGTTATTGATCAGGCTTAAACGCGAGAAATTCTTGTTTTACACCGTGTATACAAACGTAAACAGAATGTTTTCCTCTTTAAGTACCATCTTGTTTCATTAATGGGCACGCGTTTTTGGTCCTAAAGCAACAAAAAAAGCGCATTTGAACCGCTTAACACTGCATTGAGCATGTTAGTTGACGAAGATGTTTTCCAACCAAAAGCACAAGTAAAGCTTTCCTGTTTGCACGACAGGGGGCGCTCACTTTTCCCCAAATGGTCAATTGACTGTGAAAGGCCTCAAATGCATGATAATCCACCCAAGCCACCGCGACGTCCGTCTGAAGCTGCATTGGTTGCTCTACCACGTAAGAGAAGAGGACGTACGAAATGCACTGACCCCCTACGGGATGGTGCTTGACGTAGGAATGGATAAGTGGCGAATTGACGACTACACCCAGCAGAATACCATGACGAGAACTGTGACGCTCCGGCTAAAAGCTAATGTTACGCTGGACGATATACCTCACCAGTTACGAGTTTGAGGAGAGCTCGCACTTATTGTGGCAACCGGAAGAGCGCCGCGGTGTTTGCGCTGCCAGCAGATTGGCCACATTAGGAGGGACTGCCGAATCCCGCGGTGTGACACTTGCAAGCGTTTTGGACGCGCCCCTGGGAACTGCACGAAGACATATGCAGCAGCTGCATTGAACACCGGGAGCATGGATAAATTCGAGCTCACTATGGACGAGGCCGAAGCAGAAGAGTCGGTGAAATCAAAAACGGTTTGTGAAGAAAAAACACCTAGTGCAGCAGGCATGACGCGATTGCAGAAAGAACCGCCAAGGTCAACTGACAGTGGGGGAGTGCAACTTATCGTGGATGCATCGGAGAAATCACAGGTGACTTCTGCGGGAAAAACATTCAGTACAGGAGGCGTGATGGATGTGCAAGAAGCAGGAAAAACAAGTGAACCTGCGTGTATGCAAGCGGCCGCAGAATCATTGACGAGCGCAAAGGAGACTGATGTTTTAAACGACGCAACCGCTGCAACAGATGAGAGCGAATAATCTACTCAAACTGTCCAGGAACCTGCCGAGGGTGGTGCCATGGCGTGGCACGACACCGAGGAACCAGGTACGGGAGGGAAACGACCACGAGACGACCCCTCAACAGAATCAAGTGATATGAGCAATCAAGAACCGCCACCGAAAGGAGCTCTCCTTCGGAGGCAACGAGTGGCGGTCAAACATAATATAACAGAAGGGGAAAATAGGGCGGGAAAACCGGCCTCTTGACAACACATTGTGTCGCCTTCTACCAAGAAGGTGCACCGGACGACTAAATAGGTGGAGTTCGGCTAAGACGGTATGGTGAGCAGCTACTTGTATTTAAAAAAAAATGAGCTTGGAACTTGAAAGAGCAATGAGTTTTGCCAGCTTAAATGTACGCGGATTAGCTTCAAGAAGGCGGCAGGACCAGTTGAGTAGGCTGTTTTTGGAGCATGACTTGGATGTGATTGCTGTGCAGGAAACTAAAATAGCGACAGAGAAAGATACCGATCATATGACGTTACCTTTTCGCTCAATGTATAACATCTGTGTATCCCATGCTGATGGCTTATCAGGAGGGTGTGCGCTCTTCATACGACGATCGATAGGCGTTGTTGAAAGAAGTGTAGCAAGCAGCGATAAAGGACGCTACGTATTGTGTGATTTTTCTTTTTTGAATTTCGAATGGCGTGTCATATGCGTTTATGCTCCGAACCGAGACAGTGAAAGGAAATTTTCCTTTGAAGAAATAAGTAACTTACTGGAATGTGACAAATATGTAGTCCTTTTTGGTGATTTTAACTGTGTTTGTAGAAAGGAGGACCGTGTCAAGCCGGCCCAGTCATTTGATAAAAGTGCAGTGTTCTTAAATGAAATGATTGCAGAAAATGGCCTGGAAGATGTTGGTTTATGTATGTCTAATTGCAGTGTTCAGTTTACGCACTTTCAGGGTCTAAGCCACGCACGTTTAGACAGAGCGTACATATCACTGGACCTTATTATGTGCTGTGAGGAATATCTTGTTACACCAGTGTCTTTCAGCGACCACTGTATGATTAGTTTCACACTTGGCGCTAAAGACAGGACTCCGAAATTTAACTGGCACTTGTGGAAACTAAACAGCCATATCTTGAAAGATGAATCTTATGGCAAAGATGTAACCGAAGCCCTCACAAAACTCTACGGTAATGAAAAAGATGCCTGGGAAACAAAGTGGGAATTTTTCAAACAAGAGGTTAAAATGAAAGCGATAGAACGATCTACAAAAATAAATTCGAGAAGAAACAGGCGGAAAGGTACCTGCGAAGGCAATTACAAGTGCTCTTGCAGGAAGAAACTGTGAAACTCGGCTCCTTCACCAATGAAATAACAGATACTAAAAACAAACTGGAGATTTTAGATAAAGAGAAGTATAAAGGCGCTATAATAAGAGCTAGAAGTGAAAAACTTTGGATAGGTGAGACACCCACGAAACGAGCTTTGGGTGACGAAAAAAAATACGCACAAAGAAATGAAATCAGAGAAATAGTACGCAAAGACAGACTGACGAATGAAAAAGGTCAGATAATGGAGGCGTTTGTGGACCATTATCGCAATCTCCTCGGAAAACGAGTACCGATGGCCACGGGTTTTAGTGATGTCTTTCTTGATACGATGCCCAAGCTTGACGCCGATACACGAGAAATATTAGGGGCTCCTATCAGCGCACAGGAAATGAAAAAAAACTATTGATGACCTAAGTACAGGCAAGACGCCCGGCCCAGATGGAATCGGGGCGGAGTTTTATAAAGTTCATAAAGAAGACGTGGCAGTTGTGTTATACAAAGTTATCGTAGAAGCATACAAAAAAAACTGCCACGCTATCACACGCAGGCGCATACTGCCTCGATACCGAAGACAGATGATACCAGCAAACTTCAATATGTAAGGGGGGCGCTGCGAGCGCGCGGAGCGAGCGGTCACGCTTCACATCGACTCCCTAGGAAATGCTAATTTTCGGCGGACCATCGACCCTTACAGGACTAATTTTGGTACGTGAGTGATCAACTCTGTGAGTGGACCACGTCAATACCAAATTTGGGCCATTTCACTCAATTTTGGGAGTTTTAGAGCAATTTCATGTGCGAAGCGGGCGAGGCCCCGCTATACCTAACGACGGCTACCTTTGCTCCGACCATGTGCTCGGTCGGCGCGGCACTTGGGGCGGCCTTGGAGGCCTCCCCAGAGCTCGCCAGGCTTCGGAACGACGAGAACGACCAACACTACGAAGGATTCCAAGCCATGGACACCTCGGCCGCGGATACAAGTGCGGATTCTGCTCGCAAGAGGCGGCATAGTCAGCTAGGCCTAACCGCCGCGAAGAAGAAAGCCGCCGAACAACCGACCGGATCACGACTCGACGCCAGCGGGGACTGCTCGACGACGATCGGCGACGGTTTCCCGACCGCCACCGGCATTGGACAGTGTGTTACCGCGGTGAACAGTGACTGTGACCCACCAAACTCGTGTGCGGGTTGGACTGTAGTGGCCTCTCGACGCGAGAAGAAACGGCAAAAAACGGGCAGCCCATCGCAGCGGGATACCCTAACCGCAGGTGAGCCGAGCAAGTCTCTCTCGGCTTCGAACGCTAAGTTGAAGGAGGAGTGTAGGCGCGAACAGAAAGCGCAGTACGTTGCCAAAGTGAACGCTAATATGGCAAAGTCAGCCCGTATGCCTACTTTCACCAAGAAAGACGAGCACCGCGTGATTGCTAGGCCTCGCGGGGGACTCGTAGTGAGTGCAACCAAAATGACCACGCTGCGCACAGCCATCATAACAGTGGCTAACATTAAGATCGAAGAAGCGGAGGACGATTTGTTTGCGCCGAACGCCGCCCAGAACATTATAGTGCTGAGCACACCTAGCGAAGCGAGATCATTTCGCTACGGATCAATCCGTAATATCACGGTGGACGAACGCACGTATGAAGCGTTTGCGTATAAGAGCACCCCAGACAACACCTCACGGGGTGTAATAAATGGAGTGGGCAGAGAGGAACCTGAGGAACAGATCACTCGGTTCCTAGTGAACAAGCATAACCCCACCGTTATGGCCGCACACCGGCTCGGAAATTCTGAGTCGGTGGTAATTCTATTTGAACGAAACAAAGTATGGCGGCTTTGTCACGAAGTGTACGCTGTACAGGCAGCACCTTAATGTCTGCACTACATGCGGCCATATAGGGCACAGGAAAGATGTGTGCCCAACTCCGAACGCTAGGGTGTGCTTCGCTTGCGGTAGAAACAACCCAGGAGAAGACCATGCAGAATACTGCAAACCAAAATGCAAGTTCTGCGGCGGCTCCCACGTCACGGGCGCGGGCAAATGCAAGAACAAATTCAAAACGCCGCTACAAATCAAGCAGCGGCAGTGGATAAAACAGAACACCGAAACCATAATCGAGATAGCGCCCACGAAAGTGACCGGGGAGACTGCGCTTTCTAGAAGATTCGACTTCCCGGAGCCGGGAGCCAGCGGCACACGTCACGAACAGAACGGCGTGCCAAGCCGCGATAGAAGCAGAGCGGAACCGGAGGACGTGAAAAGGGCTGACGTCAACTCCGGAAGACCGAAAGGAGCACGTACGCCAAGACCGGCGCCGCAGGTGCAAGCGCACCTGAGCCTGACAAACAAGTCTGACGTAAATCGCGCGACGATGACGCAAAGGAGCGGGGCCCCGAACAGAGTAGCAGCTGCAACGCTGAAGGAGCCTGGCAAGATGCCAAGCGGGGGCGGCTGCAGCGAACAATGCAAGAAAGAGACGTGGGAGTTGAAAGCTACCGTTAAGAAAATGGAGAAGGCGATGAAGGAATTCCAGACGGCGTGGGTGGCGATGCAGCTCACCATCAAACAACAACGAGGCGTCATCGACCAACAACGAGACGCCATTAGAAGGCTTCAAGAGGGGGAATCAAGGAACGAAGCCAACAACAAGATGGGGACAGACGCCGATGAGGATGACAACGGAACACCAACAAACATCGCGGGCAACGCCTTTGTCAACACTACAACCTCTAAGACCTACCAATTCACCGTTAAAGCGAAGACTCCGACAAGGGCATCCATGGTTGCGGTGGCAAGAGGGTTGGAAGCACAACCCGAAGAGGAACTAGAAAGCGAAAGCAACGAGGAAGAAGATGATAGTGCCTCGGTCATCTCGGTGGCAGCTACAAACAATGGAGACAGGACCAAACCTCTCGGCTATGGGAGCTTTAGTAAGAAGATCCGTCGGAACGCGAGAGCTATAAAGAAATGGGGCAAGAGCTTTGAGGGCCTCGAGCAGAGAATCCTCACGAAATGCACCCAAGTCATCCAACAACAACTTGCGCAAACGATTCAGCTCCAAATCGAGCAAGCGCTAGAGAGGGCCCTGAGCCCGAGAAGCTGCAGCCGCTAATTGGTGAAGCGGTGCATCAATATTGCCAAACACAAAACGCTCTCCCTCATAATGGACAGCAACAATTAGATCAAGATCTGGCACTGGAACGCCAACGGGTTCCGGTGCCGAAAAGCAATCCTACAACAGTACTTGAGATCGCTGGTACCGACGGCTCGCCCGGACGTGATAGCGGTCCAAGAAACCCACACCGAAGACACGCTGACGCTGCCAGGGTATCGGACACACGCCTGCCCCCCTCCGCTCGCACATGCGGGAAGGGTGCGGCGCAGGGCGTGTGCACGTTCATCCGCAAAGGCATCGCCCACGTGAAACACCAACAGATCCTGGGCAGCAGGGACACCGCCATCGAGCTGTGCATCACCGAGCTAGCGATTAGCGGCAAAAGACGAGGAGCCTGCGGTGGAAGAAAGAAGAAGACATCAACCACCGTCTTCATCGCTAAGATCTATAGCAATCCAAGACATGGAAAGCAGAAATTCAAAACTCTCTTCCAAAAGACCAAGAGCACCACATCACAAGCACAGAAAGACCTGGCCAAGAGGGGAGACGCTGCCGCGGTAATATGCGGAGATTTCAACACCCAACATCGAAAGCTCGGCTACACGACCACCACGTCCAAGGGAAGGAACCTTCTCGAAGGCACCGGTGAAGCCGAGTTCATGTTACTGATCAATCCAGCCCTTTCATCAAGGATCGGAACATCGGTTGCCCGGGATACAAATCCGGACCTCAACTTTGCGATGCTGCGCGAAGGTGGCACCACGAAGTGAAGGAACACGGGAATCAACCTGGGCAGCGATGACTTCATAATCGAAATTGAATTACCGCTGGCTCATCTCAACGGAAACCTGAACCGCAGCAAAACATCAAAGCACAAACTCGTCGACTGGAGCAAGTTCCGTAACGCAGAACTGGGCGAAGTCGACAATATCGACGAGTGGTCAGCGAAGCTGCTGGTGGCAACAGAAGGGGCCACCGAAGAGATCGATGCACCCGAAGGAATCGAAACCATGAACCCGAGACTAGCCCACCTCCTCGAAGCCAGGCGCTCGCTCCAAAAGCGTTGGCGGTGGCAACGTCGCAACAGAAAGCTACGAAAGAAGATAGCAGAACTCGGCCGAGAGATCGAGCGACACAGCAGGCAGCTCTGCTCACAGCAGTGGTTTGCACTCTGCAGCCAGGCTGATGGGCAGCTTCACCGCGGAGGCACTTGGAAACTCCTCAGGCAACTTATGGATGAGACCAAGATCTGCGACTACCAACGTACACGCATGGCCCAAATCCTGCACACCACCGCTCGTCAACTGGGCGAAGAGGAGATGTTCAAGCGACTCAACGAGCGCTTCCTCCCCATCACTAGTCGCGAAGACCACCCAGACTACGCTGGCCAGCCGAACCCCCACCTCGACCGAGATCTAGAGGAATGGGAAGTGAGGCAGGCGGCGCAGGACCTGAACTCTCGTTCGGCCGCCGGACCCGACAGAGTTACTAACAAAGCTCAACGCAACCTGAGCGACTCAGCCATCACATCACAGACACGCTACTACAGCGAATGCTGGCGTAACGGCAAGCTGCCCAAGGCCTGGAAGACAGCAAAGACGATTCTGCTGCCAAAACCAAACAAGCCACCGGGTATAGAGGGCCTGCGTCCCATCTCGTTCACGTCCTGCGTGGGCAAGGTACTGGAGCACGTTCTTAACACCCGGTGGAACCGTTACATGCAAGCGCACAATGTCTACCCGGACTCAATGCTTGGCTTCTGGGCCAAGTTGGGAATGCAAGACGCCATGCTCCTGATCCAACGAGAAGTCCTTGACCCACCGGGCGGGACTCCAAAGAATTACAAACGAGCGATCTTGGGACTGGACCGGCAGAGCGCCTTCGACAACGTTAGACACTCGTCGATCCTGGCTCCGGTGTCCCGCTTGGGGCTGGGCGCAAGATCGTACAACTACATCAGAGCCTTCCTCTCTTGCCGCACGGCCAGGCTGGAGGTGGGAGGAACGAAGCTCGAAGAACGCGAGCTGGGCAGTGTCGGGACCCCAGAGGACTCGGTCATCTCCCCGTTCCTATTTAACATTGTCATGATAGAGGTGGCCAGGCGTCTGGAGGCGCTGGGCCCGGGGATCCGACACTGCCTCTACGCTGACGACGTAACAATCTGGGTCACGGGTGGAAGCGACGGAGACATCGAGGCGGGTCTGCAGGCGGTGGTAGACGCCGTGGAGTCCGCACTCTCGGGCACGGGCTTGCGGTGTTCGCCACAAAAATCACAGCTACTCATCCTGCCACCACCTGGGAGGCAAAGAAAGAAGGCAAGTCGAGAGGCGGCCGAGAACATCATCGTGCGCACCAGTGACGGTATGCAGATCCCACATGTCCCGGGGCTTCGAGTCCTGGGGATGTTCGTGGACGGCACCCAAACCAACGCCACGGCGGTCAAGAACATCACAACCAAGATGGGCATCGCAGTGCGCCTGGTCAAGCGAATGTCGTCCCGCTACCGGGGCATGACAAAGAAGGGCTCCTGCATCTGCTTCAGGCTTTCGTTATAAGCCACGCGGCATATGCGGGGGCATTTCATCGCAGGACCGGCGCGGAACGAGCCAAGATAAACGCATGCCCTCCGGAAGGCTTACGCGGGGGCTCCTGGGCTCCTACTAGGCACAAAGACAACGGCCTTGCTGTCTCTGGGAACACACAACACGCTCTTGGAGATCAGCGAGGCCTAGAGAGCTTCGCCGCTGAGCCGCCTGAGCGACACAGCCGCGGGCAGAGGATTACTCGATCGGGTGGGATTATTACCTCCTGGAGAACGCCCGGGAGCAGGACCGGACGGGGAGCTAGAAGAACAAGTCCCCCTGAGCGATGAGGCAGCGAGGAAGATCATTGTCTACCCGCTGCCAAAGAACATGAACCCAGAAAGGGATGCGGGCAGGCGAGCGGCGAGAGCAGCGGCGGTGGCCCGCCGACATCAGAGAGACGAGGGCGCAGTCTACGTGGACGCTGCAAGATATCCAGGAAGACGCAACGCCTCCGCAGCAGTGGTGGTCAGCGCTACTACCGGTAAACTACTAACAGCAAGCACCGTGCGCGCCCGAACAGCCGGCCAGGCAGAGGAGGCGGCGATAGCCCTGGCCACAGGTGGGCCGGGCACGCGCATGGTGCTAAGCGACTCAAAGCAGGCAATCAGGAATTTTGCTCGAGGCATGGTCTGGCGGAGCACGGAGCGGCTAGTGACGTCCATCGTGGCTTCGCAGGCTGCTCGCGACGCCGCTACAGGACCAACCATCGCCCTCAAATGGTTCCCAGCCCACATGGGACAACTGGCTCCCGACATTGAGAACCGCAACGAGGAGGCGGATGCTGTGGCCCGTGATCTCATCACGTGCCGGACCGCGGCAGCCCGTCTCCCTGAAACCAGCGGTGAAGAATGAGAAGAAGACCTCGATCCCCTCACCGACTACGGAGGGATCCTGGCGGCCTACAGAGAAGCTAGGAGAGCCTTTCCGCCCCCGCATCGTGAACTGTCACGTGCGGAAGCAGTGAAGCTCTGACAATTGCAAACGGAATGCGTGCTAACGCCAGCATTGGCCCGGAACGTATGCCCCGACTTGTTTGTGGACGCAAAGTGTAGCGTGTGCGAACTTGAACTAGCCACCATCCGCCACATAATGTGGGGCGGGTGTAACAGTGGTGTGAACAATGGGAATGGGCAGTGCCAGGATGCCACGTATCCCTAAGAGGTGGGAGCATGGATACGCTCCGAAGACTCAACCACACAACGAAGGGTCATCCAGCGGCCTGAGGAGGCCCTGGCAAAGCAGACGAGAAAGGTAACCGACGCCCCGGACAACGGGAGCGGAGGAGCCCGAGTATCCAACGCTTAGCTGGAGCACAACGTCAAGATCTAGAGCCTGGGACTATAGGACTATTAGCCATAGTCTTCAGATAGGGAATACCCGCACCCTGCGCTGCCGGTGACTTCCCGCACGCCGGATGCGCGAAAAATGTTGTTTCTCTCTCTCTTCAATCTCTAACGTCATATCGACCTATCAGTCTTTTGAACACTGATTATAAAATATTCGTAAAGGTTTTAGCAAGAATAATTCAGAACATCATTGAAAAGATTGTAGGGACACACCAGACATGCGGCATAAAGGGTCGCAGCATCACAACGAACATACATGTAGTAAGAAGTGTACTAGAGATCTGTGACGCCTTTGAAGAACGAATAGCAATCATGCAGATAGATTTACAGAAAGCTTTTGACCGTGTCTCCCATGAAGTATTGTTCTGTGTGTCAGTGTGTTGAAGCATGTGGGAGTTGGTGACGTAATTTTTGATGGTGTGAAGATGGCATATTCACAGTGTGTAACGCGGTTGATAGTCAATAAGTAGCTCAGTGAAGAAATTGAAATACTAAGTTCTATCAGACAGGGATGCCCGGCCTCAGCATTGTTATTCGCTATATACCTAGAACCCTTTTGCTTATTAATCATTCAAAACTCAAGTGTGCAAGGCTTTCGGTTACAGAGCACGGAGGTAAAATTACTCGCATATGCTGAAGATGTGGCAGTACTCTGCCAAGATAGACAAAGTATATGTGAAGTCGTTTACATGGCAAATAAATTTTGTGACATGACGGGCAGTGTAATTAACTGGCATAAAACAACTGCCTTTTGGTACGGCAATCGGGATGTGAGGCCCGAGGTATACCTTAACGTATAATGGGAAAGCAAACCCCTAAAGTGCCTAGGTGTACCCTTGGACAGCTATCGCGACAACGCGAATTACTGGAAAGGTGAAGCAGAAACCCTCAGGCAAAAACAAATGCCTGGGGTGGTCGGGATCTGTCTATATTCGCACGTGCGACTGTATGCAACATGTTTTTGATATCCAAGTTCTGTTATGTCATGCAAGTTATCTGTATGCCACGCGTCAATGTGCAGAAGCTCCACAGGATTTTCGCGGTGTTTGTGTGGAAATCGCCGTGGGAACGTACAAGCCGGTCTAATTTATTCCTGCCCGTTAGCAATGGCGGACTCGGTTTATGTCATTTATTTATTAGACAAGTTGTCTCTTGGTTTATTTTCCTTCGCGATCAAAGAAGCAAATTTCTGCAAACAGTGATAAAAGTAAGGCTGTCATCACGCATCCCATATTTTGTTGTGTCTACAAACAGTGATATGTGCCGATATGTGACTGGTTTTTGGAGAGAAGTTATACAGTTTTTTGAGTTTTTGAAAGTGCGCTTTCCGCTGGAATATCTTGCCACTGTTAAGCGAAAAAATCTGTACAGGGTTCTCCGTGATGTCTTGTTCCCAACACCTTTGTACAGATCTATGTTCCATGGAGGACCCGGACAGGACATTTTGAAAAGGGTCAAAAGAATGAAAGTAAAACCAGGGGCAAAAACTTTCTTTTTTAAATTGCATTCCGGGACTCTCCTCGTAAAGCAGTGGCTAGCAGACAAGGGAATCGATGTATCATGGACAACCAATTATTCACTTTATAAAACACCTGAGACAATAGACCATGTGTTTATTTATTGCTGGGACGCTGTCTTTCATTGGGACATCCTTCAAAGAACATTGAAAAAAGATCTCCCCATTACAAGCCATATGGCATTCGTTTTCTCTGTGTGGATGATGACGACGGCATACCATACGGCATGGTTATGTTAATTAGTCTTCATAGCATCTGGCAGACCACAATGGCTTACAGACATCTTGACCAGAACATACGTCCTGTCCGGGAGAACTTCATTGCAAATATGCGGTATATCACTGAGGTGTATAAACAAGAAGAACCTCCCAGCTGGCTAACAATGTTAGAGGAATTGTGCAACCTGAAAAAATTTTAATGTGAGCACTTCGGATCAAATATTGGTCCAAGTGTATTTTATCATTCATGTTTCTGTGTGAACACCTGTAAAGAAAAACAGGTAATAAAGAAAAAAAGCTGTGGTAGCTCAGTGGTTAGAGCATCGAACGCGTTATTCGAAGCTCGTAGGTTCGATTCCTGCTCACGGCTGGTTATTTTTGCATCCACTTTTTTTTCTTATTTACATTTCATTGGTTCTAATAACTTCCCCTGTACATTTCTTGGCATTACTGTCTGTTAGATCTCAATAATGTTGTGTCGAAACACGGAAAAAAGAGCCCTTAGGTATACACTTCTTTCCCTTATTTGGAGAGACGCGGCGTTTCAGCGCGCGCGTGAGACGCATGTCACGTCGGCTCCGTCGGAAATCGACGAATGTTGTGGACTTTTGGCAAATATCCACCAGAAACTGGTTTCAGCGTTTCGGCGACGCCAGCAGGAAGCTCTGGATACCTATTTTATCCAGGTAGGCCCATTTTACGCCAATCTACGACTGGTTGAACACCACGCGACGCCCGAGCCCGGCTAAGCCTAACGCCGACGAGGCTTATGCCCGGGCTCCCCAGCCATGACAGCGTCCACGAAGACAGGCTACGACCCCAGCACGATGCAGTGGGTTGACATCGAGGTGGCAGGAACACGGGAAGACCCCATACCAGGTGAAGACGAATATCTTCAGATCATGGTTCGCCAACTGCAAGAGGAGCTCGCTAAAATGAAGCCCCGAGGCTCGACGGCCGCCGCCCAGCCACAGGCTCGCAAAACAGGATCAACACCCGCAGCTTGCGTTGAGTCCCCGCGGCAGCTGGCGACGTGGAAGCCAACACACACGCCTCGAATCCGGTCGGACGAGTTGGTTATTGTGCTTAAACCAAAAATGACCATGGATCTGCGCGCTGCGTTTGGCCCAGACGGGATTGGCACAGCAGTGCAACGCTTCACCGGCAGCACCACGAACGCTGGTATCTCCATGTGGCCGGTGTGGGACCAAAACATCGTTGTTGTAGGTGTGAAAACGGAAAGCCTGGCCTCGAAGCTTATCGGGAACATCACGCTGACGATCGGGGACCGCCAGGTACCATTTCAAGGACATTTGAAACCAGCCGGAGAAACCTGCAAGGGTGTCGTCACCGTCGCAGACAATGAAACTTCAGAATCTCTTCGACACAAGCTCGAGTGGACCGACGGTGAAATTTTTTGTGTGGAAACTCGGAACATCCAATGTTGCAGTGGTGACCTCCAAAGGACGCCGCGTTCCAATATTCATTCACTACTGCTGAGAAAACGTGCCAGTGCGCTACTACAAGAAAACGGTTCCGGCATGTTACCGGTGTGGAACGGTGTGCCACAGACCAGATGCGTGCCCCAATCCGGACAATCAGCAGTGCATTCACTGTGGTGCGAAGGTGGAACTCACTCTGGAGGGCCCAGCGAAGCACGACTGTCAACCCGAGTGCCTTATATGCGGTGAAAACCATTTCACCTGCTCAGCGCAGTGCATCGGAAAATTCCGGAAGGCATAGAAGCCCGCTCTAACACAGCGGCAACATGGACTAAAAACATGCAAGAAGAGCCCTCAGCAGCTCTCAGGACTGACGAAACAGCGAAGCCCATGCATAACAAGCCCAACCCGATCAAAGCCCCAGCCGGACAGAAGTCGAGGCCGTCTACCTTCGGCGCCGAGGATTTCCCGTCACTGGCTAACCCGCCCAAACAGGTGAGCAATTGGGTAGGGGTCTCCTCTCAGTGTCCCAGCACCACCACTGCCTCCCCTTCCAATCCTGAAATTTTAAAACAATTGGAAGCCACGAAAAAACGCATTGAAACTCTGGAACGCGAAAATCGGGCGCTGAAGGCGTCGCAGGCTGCTACTGCTCCACCACCGTCGGAACCGGTGGCTATGCGCACCTCCGACTGCTCGGACGATGAGCAGGACACTCAGTCAGACGTATCGGGTAACACTAGTGTGTCTAAAACTGTAGTAGGTGCTTCGAACGACATAGAAGGTCGACTAAGCAGACCAGAGGCTAAACTTAAGGAGCAGAGCAAAATGATCCTAGAACAAACCAAGCTTTCAGTACAAGACATTATTCCGCAGCAGCTGAACCTATCAGTTCAAGCCGCTATGCAAGACCTCAAGCAAAGCGTTTTGCCAATTCTCACAGCCAGTGTACTACAAACCTTCCAAAATTGGCTCACACTCCAATTGGACGAACTCAAAACTAGCTACCCTACGCAAAATTGTTCATCGTAACCTGGCAAATTCTGAATCCGAGAGCAACATAGCCCAGTCGTTAACAAACCAAACTGAGTCCCCCACGCCTCTCCAGGCTCCCACGCTGGCTGCAGTGGCGAAAATGACACCTCCTCAATAATAAATTCATGATGGCAGGCAATTCTAAACATAATAATAAAAGCTCCAAACAACAGCAACTCGATATTTTCCAGTGGAACTGCAGGGGGTTTAAAGATAGGAAAAAGAGGGCCACTGTCAACCTTTTCCTGCAGAATCAACATTTTACCCCTGCAGTTTTGGTGCTACAAGAAACCGGCTTACAGGCGAAATTGCCTGGTTACAACTCATTTCAAGAAGTGCGTCCACCTGTGTTCTCGTACATAAGGAGTATACCGCTTGTCAGATAGACCTTGATCTGTCAGAGGCGCATGAATACACAATGGTCAAAGTCCTTCCCAATAAAAGACGAGATCCTAGCTTGTACATTCTAAATGTATACAGTTCTCCAAAATCTAGGCTGTGTGTCTTCAACGAAATGCTTTATAAAGCGATTAAGGAAGCAGATAAGAACCCACTGGTGATTTTGGGTGACTTTAACGCCCCCAGCTATCATTGGGGTTACACCCGCGAAGTCACCAAGGGACGAAAACTGGCAGAACTCATATCCACTTTTCGTCTATCGCTTCTCACAGATCACAGGTGATCCCCTCTGTGCCAGGGGCGGGAGGATATACGGGATGGGCAAAACAGCTCCTTGCAGCCAATTCCAAGTGTCTTAAAACTATAAAGACAACAGAAGACACCCCCGCCGTCGATAAGTACCTGCTCCACCTTTGGGACGCCCGCAGAAGCTTAACTAAACGTTGGCGGAAAAACAAATTCAACCGCAAGCTTAAACTTAGAGTAGCCAAGTTGAGTAAGCAAGCGAATGAACATGCTGCACTACTGAACGAATCAAATTGGATAGAACGGTGCAATGTTGTAGCTAAAGAAATGAATACAAGGAAAGCATGACTCCTTTTTCGAACTCTCGTGGACCCCGCCCAAACCCGAGGAGAAGCGCAAAAGCAGCTCCGTCGAGCCCTGCACAATTTTCAGGGAACCAACTCCCAGCTGGCTGATGATTTGTGTACTGAATACCTATGTCGCACCACGGATCCCAACAGGAACGCATATGAATACGCAGGTAGAGAAAACAGTCAGCTCGATGCCCCTTTTGAAATGTACGATCTGAAAGCAGAACTGAAAAAATGCGCAGGGGCACTGCCCCGGGCCGAGACCGGATCACGGCAAAACTATTAGCAAATCTGTCAGACGATTCTTATCGGCATCTATTGCAGTACATTAACGCGATCTGGGATGGCCAACCACTGCCAACTGTATGGAAAACGGCAGTTGTCACATTCATCCCCAAACCAGGCAAGCAAATTAGCACGGACAACCTCAGACCTATATCATTAACTTCATGTGCCGGCAAATTGATGGAAACAATGGTTAGAGACCGTCTCGCCACGTACCTTGAGAGCAAGAGGCATTTCGCAGATTCCATGTTTGGCTTTAGGCCACACCTGTCTGCGCAAGATATCCTCTTGCAACTAAAACGAGACATTATCCAACCCATTCCCTCGACGCACAACGACAGAGAGATCCTTGCACTAGACCTTAAAGGGGCATTCGACAACGTTAAACATGAAAGCATCCTGAAAAACTTGAGCAGTATCCAAGAAAATATTTGCCTTCATCATAGACTTCCTCTCTGAGAGACTGGCGCTCATTCGCATAGATAACGAGGAACATGGACCATTCAAAATGGGGATGCGGGGAACCACGCAAGAAGCTGTCCTGTCTCCGCTGCTATTCAACATTGCCATCATGAAGCTCCCGCAAGCATTGGCAGTAGTGGAAGGAATATATCATGCAATATACGCCGATTATATAACAATCTGGACGAATCGGGGCAGTTTAGGAGAAATTGAAGACCGCCTGCAGCAGGCCGCCTCCATTGTGGAGGACTATGTGGCCCGGTGTGGGTTGCAGTGCGCTCCAACCAAATCTGAGTTCCTGCATATCAGAGAAAACATTAAAGATTGGACGACCCTGAACTTGATGGTATCAGGATCAACAATACGAGAGGTTTCAGAACTACGAATACTTGGCCTTCTGATTCACAACAGAACAAAAAACAGCACCATGCTAGACAAGCTACGGAAAATCGGAGAACAGGTAGGGCACATGATCCGCCGAGTGTCAAACAAGCGCGGGGGGCTACGAGGAAGGGACGTGATTCGGCTCGCCAATGATTTTGTAACTCGCAGGATTCTATATTCAATACCGTACTTACGAATGACTAAACACGAAGAGAACAGAGTTGATGATATTCTTAGGAAAGTAATTAAGCGCGCACTTGATTTACCCATCAGCACTTCAAATGAGAAACTCTCTGCATTGGGAGTCTTTAACTCAATACAAGAGCTCCAAGAAGCCCACCTCACAAATCAATATACGCGTCTTACGCCGACGCCCCCGGGCGGCGCGTACTGGACCGTCTCTTCATCCGGCACGGAACAAAATCGAAAACGTGGAGCGTATTAATGAACTTTGGAGAACAAAACTCTGGGTGTCCCCGCTTCCCCGCAATATGACCAGGGAGGCGCACCAGGGTAGAAGGCAAGCGCGCGCTGAGGCACTTGAACAACGGCTTGGCTCCCGTGATGGGGTCTATTACGTCGATGTGGCCGGGTCGTCACCTAGGGGATACTACACGGCGGCGGTAATACATCAAGGAACGCAGGTGGACGGCCTCACTTTCAAAGCCACAAGCTCAAGTAAGGCGGAGGAGGTGGCCATTGCACCGGCAGTATCCCATCCAAACTCAAAACAAATAGTTACAGACTCTCGAAGAGCCTGCGAGAGCTATCTTGCAGGAGAAATCTCTCCATTGGCTAATAGACTTCTGAAATTCAGCATCAGGAACCGCGATCCTACCCCAAAACGTCTTACATGCACTCCGGGACATCCTACAGGGTAACGAGGCTGCATATGCAGCAGCCCACGTGCCTACTTCCCGGGAAACTCCCCGTTCCCCTGATAGACCTGAACGTCCCACACCTTTAACACGGTTTCGAGAAATCAAAGAATACTACATTGAGCAACGCCGCTTGTATCCCACACCAGCGAAGGGACTCTCGAAAACGGAGGAGCGCATCCTGCGGCGCCTACAGACAAATACGCTGCTCTGTCTAGCCATGCTCAAATATTACGACCCAAAAATAAGTGTACAGTGCCAGTACTGTGGGGAAGTGGCCAGCACTTACCATATGGTCTGGGCCTGCCAAATGAACCCAAAATTAACCCCCTTTCCCAACCCCACCAAAGAGGACTGGGAGACGACCCTACTCAATAGCTCCCCACTAGAGCAACAGCAAACTCTAGTCCAGCGGGGTCGGGTGGCGGCCTCGACTAATGACGTCCCGGACTAGGGATGTCGACCAGCCCGGTGGGGCTAAGGGCTATCTGGCACAGCCAGCATCAATAAAGATTTTTTCCTCCTCCTCCTCCTCCCTTATTTCATTTAACGAGGGTCTCGTACTTCCAGACTTGGTGTCATTAGGTTGTATACGAGGGACTATTAATCAGCTGCCCGCTCGTAATAAGTTCACGTGCTACGTGACGCCAAACATGCGCATAAAAAAAGTGGTTACATTCCTTGGCATTACTGTCTGTTAGATCTCATTATTATTGTGTCAAAACACGGAAAAACGAGCCCTTAGGTATACGTTTCTTTCCCTTATTTCATTTAACGAGGGTCTCGTACTGGCAGACTTGATGTCATTACGTTGTATACGAGGGACAGCTGCCCGCTCGTAATAAGTTCACGTGCTACGTGACGCCAAACATGCGCATAAAAAAGTGGTTACATTCCTTGGCATTACTGTCTGTTAGATCTCATTATTATTGTGTCAAAACACGGAAAAACGAGCCCTTAGGTATACAATTCTTTCCCTTATTTCATTTAACGAGGGTCTCGTACTGGCAGACTTGATGTCATTACGTTGTATACGAGAAATCAGCTGCCCGCTCGTAATAAGTTCACGTGCTACGTGACGCCAAACATGCGCATAAAAAAAGTGGTTCACACTCGTCGCTTGGCTTATAGATGGCGTTGACTATCACTCCTACTCCTAAATTCACATATAAACCCAAAAATGTGGATGGAGGGAAGGCCGCTGTGGTAGCTCAGTGGTTAGAGCATCGAACGCGTTATTTGAAGGTCGTAGGTTCGATTCCTACTCACGGCTGGTTATTTTTTCATCCACTTTTCTTTCTTCTTATTTACATTCCATTGGTTCTAATAACTTCCCCTGTACATTTCTTGGTATTACTGTCTGTTAGATCTCATTAATATTGTAAACTAGCCGTTAGGTATACACTTCTTATATATATATATATATATATATATATATATATATATATATATATATATATATATATATATATATTGAAACGAACATGCGCGAGCCTACGGGGCGCGGAAGAAGAAGAATAAGGGAGCGGCGCCTGGACTGTGTGGTTGGGTGGAAGCGTTCTAGGCCTGTCTCAGAAGTACGCTGCTATTTCACAACGCCATTTCACCTCATCTTTAGATAAACGCAGTCACTCGTAACAATATATATATATATATATATATATATATATATATATATATATTATGAGACCACGTCAGTAACCAGGTTGATTTTTTTTTCATACGGTGATGATCACTACAATGGTTTGGTCATACAGATGAAGATAAAGTACATGGTCAGCCGTCACACTATTTTCCCCCCTTCGGGAAATAGGGCAGCATGTTAGAAAGGGTTGCGACGCCGAATATATGGTTTCAGTCGAGAGCCGTGGGCGATCTCGGTGTGGCGGCGACGGCGATCAGGAGCCGCGTTGACAGGAGCAACGTGGTTGTTGACTTCAGATATTCGTTCCAGGACGGTGTATCGTTTGAGATATCGGTGAAGGAATTTTTCGCAGAGTCCAGGTGCACGAACAGGTGTCCATAAAAGGACTTTGTCGCCAGGGCGGAACACAACTCGACGCTTTGCATCAATGTCCTGAATAGTAGTCCAATGTCCTTTGCATCACGTCGCGTTCTTTTGGACGGATACTGCAATAATGTGGTACGAAAATCGGGAGGAAACGCTAACGATGTGAGACAGATTTGTTTCTGTGAAGAAAGAGTGTTTCGGTGACCCAACAACGAAAAAGAAAAAAGCAGAACAGATGCTAATGCAACACCCTCAAGTGCCAGGTGAAACTTGCACGACCTACATTGAGGAAGTAATAAAGCTATGTGAGATCATTGACTCCAGAATGTCTCAGGAATACAAAGTCGGGCACATTCTAAAAGGAATCGCCGAGGATGTTTACAGTTTCCTCATCGCGAAAGACACCATGACATCTGTCGCCGATGTTATTCGCCACTGCCCCACTTTTGAACAACTAAAGACGAGGCGCATCACGCCGAAGTTCGGCAGGCTAGACAATATGACGACTATCGCGAGTAGAGACAGAAACCAGGCGCTTGATCTTGCATCAACAATCCGACAAATATTACGCGATGAACTGGGCCTGTACGCGCAAGTGGCACATCACCCAAGCAATCGTCTCCCTTACCTGCCAACAGAGTTCGAGCGAAACATTGCTTCATTCTCCTCGCACCGAGTGACGGAGGGCATTGAGGATTCTAACATTACACCTCAGTATTAGCCACGTCTCTACGATAGAGGCCCTGCCTATGACGCCGGATCACGACGAGGACAGCCGAGTTCTTATACTCAGGACTATCAGCCGGACTACGTCCCGCTGTGGCAAGGACAGTATCGACCCTACTACCAAGATGCGACTTACGGCGAATACAGTGGATTCCAGAGAATGGAAGAAACCCGTCCGCCTGATAACGAACTTCCCCGCCGACAGCAGCGGCCCAGGATTCGTTCCAATGAATACAGTATAAACCGTGACTCTACCGTGTGCTACAACTGTGGTTTCACTGGGCATATCACTCGGTATTGCCGCCACCAACGCCGCCAACCACCAGCCATGTCTTCGCCACCAAGACCCGGTGCTTCATATGACATGCGGAACACCGACTTGTTTCCGAGGGACTGTTTTTCGCGCGAGACTAGACGCAGCGATTCGCCAGCATTCGAGCGGAGTTTGACACCACCATCCAACCGTTCCCGTCACTCGCCTTCTCCTCTGCGTCGTTCTTCTCCGCCGCTGCCGACGGGAAACTAGCATCCGCGGCCAATGGAGGCGAGGTCGCCGGACGGTCTTTTGAAGATATACCTCTGCCTATTGTGATGCTGAAAAACATAGTGAATGTGTTGATTGATGGAATACCAACGATGGCGTCAGTTGACACTGGGGCTACTGTGTCTGTGATGAGCCTTGCCTTCAGAAACCACTTAGGTCGCAAAGTTATGTTTTCATGGAACGAACGATACAATCACCTTTCGTGGTGTAGGTGGCGAGTGGCTTAACCTCTTGGTGTATGTGTTGTCAGTGTTTCATTGGCTGGAAAAGAATTTGTATCCAAATTTATGGTTCTATCTCGTTGTTCGCACGATGTAATTCTTGCTATCGATTTACTGGAGCAATGCGGTGCTTCCGTCGACTGTGGTAGGGGAAAAATATCATTAAACAATTTGTTTCTACCGTCGCTTTCCGAAGAAGACTACCGTGGCAATGACAGGAACACACTTAGTGTGATTGATGAAGTGATAGCACCATCTTGATGCCTGACACCCGTCCGAGTCTCTTCCACAACGGTTGATGCTGCTTGTGTTGACCTCGTAGTGGGGCCTCTACGCAAGAACTGTTGTAAGAAGGACATACTTGTACCCTGTTTTGTTGTGTGCATGACAAAAGGAGTAGCAACATTGTGGGCGCTGAACTGTTCTGCCATGCCGGTTGTGCTTCCTCACTGGATGAAGATAGCTCTCTTCGATGAAGCCTCGTGCAGCTCAATAGCAGCACTAGTTACGGATCTCACTACCTCTTCCTCTCCTTG